>NC_090327.1:59155419-59762502 GCF_035084215.1 Heptranchias perlo
TACAGTAGCGAAAGCCACAGCTTGCATAACTATAAAGAGTATGATGATGACGGCACAGTGAAGAGTGACAAATTAGACACTTATACCAACCCTGAAGAATCGACAGACACAAAAGAAAGAAAATTGGAGTCTCTTAGCATTTCTGCTGAGGCCAAAGCTAACCAGTCCAGACAAAAGGAAAAATATTTGTCCAGTGCACATGGCTCTGAAACTAAACAGGGAGAGCATCAGGAAACGTGTGATGCTCCAGCAAATTCTATTCACTCTCAAATCAATCCAGCAGTGGACAATTTGCAAACAAAAAACTCTAAAACACCTTATGGCACAAACCAGTCTCAGACCTTCACATTAGCAGCTGTGGAAAACCAAGAAAGAGCTCCTGTTCCTGGAAGCTCTAATCGTCATCTTTCATCAGTCGAAGCCAATAACCCTCTTGTGACACAGTTGCTGCAAGGCAATTTGCCTCTGGAGAAAGTGCTGCCTCAGCTTCGGTCAGGTGCCAGGCTTGAAATTAATAGGCTTCCTTTGCCCTCTCGAGGTTCTGCTGAGTCCAGAGTGACTGCAGCTGAGAGAGATGTTGCCATTAACATTCCTAACACTCTTTCTCAGGCCTCGAAGGGGCATACTTGGGGAACAGTATGGCAGATTCAATGCAAAACTCGTGACTTGCAAGTAAGCAAGAGGCAGGCTAAATCAATAGGGGAACAGTCACAAAGTAGGCTTAAGCAAGCAAAGCAGTTCACTACCGTAGGAGTTAAAATGTGGGCACAGACTCCACTCAATATGGATCAGGATCAATCAGCGGAACAGCAGACATTATTTAAACAGGAGTGGATAAACAAGACTTTCATTCAGCACAAAGTCAATCAAGGCCTGGAGTTTAAAGAACACAAGAGACCTTTGCCTGCATGTAGTTTTGAGCAGAGTTTGTTGACCAGCAATGACAACAGCGACAAGGGCTGTAACAGTCAAGCTATCTCACAGAGACAGCCTACTCACCAAAAGTCTGTTACTTTGAGAGGATTGGCTGAAACAGAAGCATCACTGCCAGCTACCCCACCAGCCACACTGGGCTATGGCACTCCAAATGCATTAACATTCAAACGACATCTAGAGGGAAGCAGCCCAGCATTTAACTCTACAGCACAAGTCGATACATCAGCGGACACTGATCAGGGAAGCACAGAAGCTGTTTTTTCAAACAGTCTTAAGCAAACTGATAACAGCTGCAGAGCAACACAAACTGTCCAGAATAAATTTGTAAAACATCTTGCTTCACTAAGTGAACGAGAAGCGCCACCTGATCAAAACCGAGGATCAGTTACTATGGAAACCAATAAAAGAATGAGTTCGTTTCCTACAACTGACAGCTGTAGTGGTATTAAAATGGAGCAGTTTTCTGTTGATGATGGCTTAAACAATAGCTGTGCAGTGGATGTCAAAGATATTTCAAGTGATCATTTTGATTCAAAAGAACAGGTAAAGGTTTTTGGACCAACAATGGATGTCTTTTTAGGTAAAATAGTAAATGAATCTGACTTTTCTTCCCATCTGCCCTCTGAGTCTAGTAAACCAGCCTCGCAGCTTGCTACTCAGAAACTTCTGCAGCAGCAGCAACTCTACAGAAATTATTCCACTTTACATTTCAGTGGCACTAATTTGAAACGAGCCACTACTGTTATTGAACAGTCCATTGGTAGTTTTTTGGGCAGTAGTGGAAGCAGCACTATTACTTTGTCTAACCAGAACACTTCCATTCCAGCTCATAAATTTTCTGACAACAGTGGTGGTGAAGAACTAGAGTTGAAGTGCTCTTGCAGGCTTAAAGCCATGATTATGTGTAAAGGATGTGGAGCCTTCTGCCATGATGACTGCATAGGGCCTTCAAAATTATGTGTAGCCTGCTTAGTAGTACGATAGAGGACTGCCTCTCCAAAAGGATTATTTCTACTTGATGCATACTACAGGAATAGGATGGTTTTGTCAACACTTGATCATGCTAAAAAATCCTGAAGGGTGCCTTGTTAACCCTTTGAGAACTGCGCCACCGTACTACACCAAATTCCAAGATTACAGTGTTTATTCCAATAACGCTCTGGACTAATAAATATAACATAGTTCCCTATGTTTACCAAATTCTACTTTTAGAAGAGTTAGCGTTGAATGTTGATAGATAATTGCAGTATGTTGGTATGTCAATGCACCTCACGGTGAATTGTAGGGGAAGAGGGTTGCGTTTGCAATTCCACACCAAATGCTCCCAGGAAAGAGAGCAGGAGGGCAACCCTTAATTCCAAGCAGCAGGTTATAGGGCATTTTGGCAAAGCCATGAGAGCAAGTGGTCTGTCTGCTTTCTCAATCAGATGGCAATTGAGCAATTTAGAGAGAGCAACCCAAAAATAACAAGAATTGGAGAGCAAAAAAAAATGATAGGAAGTCTTTTATTCTAGATATGATATAATGTGAAATATTTTACTTTGAAAGGGTATTCTGCTTTCAAAGGGTTAAAAATCCTATTGGGTTCTTAGATGCTTTGCAAATGGTTCTTTATGATACATTTTAATCATTTATAGATAGGTTTATGCAATGTTTTTTTACTTTTTTTGTAGGATTGGAGAGAATACTATAGAAGAATTTCAAAATCCATACAAGGTTTTTTTTGCAAAGGTCGATCCTTATTTTTTATTGCTTAGAAGCAGACTAGTCAATATTTACATTAATTATGTGCCATAATACTTGAATGCACAACCTTTGCATACTCCATGTGCTGAAACACTAAGACCAGCTTCTTGTTTTTTAAAACAGAGAAACTATATAAGCTATATAAGAGGAAAGCATGGTTAAATGTTAGCACTATTTTTTAAGTTTTATAACAGTAGATTTTATAGTCTTATAATAAACTCTGCACCAGGATCTTGAAAGTTAGCACATCTGGGACTGAAACACAATGTGAATTTGGTTAGATGAATTGTTTTTTGTGTAGTTTTGTCATAACAATAGATTTACTTCTCTCTCTGAGGCTTCATCAGAGTTGGGAAAATTTTAACCTTTTAAAAGCACTGATATTTTACACAAGCTGCTTCTGGGGCTGGTTTAGTCCCAAATTGTATCACTGTACTGTAATTATTCTGGCAATGTTAGATAAAACAGGGAATGATATTGTTACAGTGCATGAATGTTACAACCAAATGAGTGTAAATGTGGCATAAATCTTGTTTGATTAGGCACATCATTCAAGTATTACACATTTAAATGGGCAAACATTTTTTTTAAATTGTAGAAATGGATAAAAAGCAGCATCTACATTATATTTCATAGGAATGTAGTAGTCTGCTGTGATTTAAAATAGTGTGCCTGTTAACTTTGCCCATCCATATTTGTTATCTTTTTAATTCACCTTCAGCATATGATAGCACTTTTTTAAGAGTGTGCAGTGAACACAACAAATGTAGAATTGATTGAACTTTTTTGGTTGGGGCATGTTAGTTAATGCAATATGATCAGATTTCCTAAATATTTTGATCTTGTGTAAACAAATCCATGTGTTGCACAGGAACACAGTGGTGTGAAACATTAGATCTGACAGGAAGTTGGTGCTGCTAGTCTGGGTTGCTATTATTTGTACAAGCACTGGAAGCTTGGAACTGAATAGGTTACCGGTGGAGCACATTACATATAATTTCCAGGATCTTTATAGTAGCATAACAGTGCATTTCTCATCTGGTATGATTGCACCTTATTTACTGCTATCACAAATCATTTTTGAAAAAAATAACCTTTAATTATCAGGAATTTGCAAAGTCTATTGAGAATTTGTAGAAAGACTGCAGTGCTACATTGCGAACATAGATTCTGGATTTTTTTTATCCCTTTTCTCCCCTCCTCCCCAGAATGAAGTAACTCATTACTGGATTATGACTTCACGAGCACTGACAGTTCTCCAATTGCCCAATTTTCATGGATGAACTTGGACAGTGAATGCCAGCATGGGGTGTGGGGTCACAATAAAGTCTGTTTCTGACCTCACCTAATAATCCACGCACATACTTTCCAGCAGAGGTTATTAAATGGTAATTAGAAGCAGAAACCCAGGTTGATTCTCCCTGCTCTAGCTCAGAGCACTGAGGCCAACTCTCATGCTTCGACTGCCACCCTGACTGACATCAGTTAACGGAACACAGATTAGGGATCAGGCTTAGCACCTTTCTGGTCTGTGTGACTCAGCACTTACCAACTGATCTGTCAGCAGAGCTCAAGAGTTCTGTAGTTTCATAGTTCCAGTGTAATGTTTCTCTTGAAAGAATGCAAGTTAAACTAAGTAAAATACTTCAATCAGATAGCAGGCCAAGGGCTATAGTATACCTAGAATGAGGTGAAGTCAGTAAATTAGTACAGTAATTTAATACATCAATGTCCCAATCCAGTTAAAGGAATCTCCCCTGTACCATGAGTCCAGGAAAGGCAAGAGGAAATGCACCAAAGACAGTTTAATCTTTTCTCATCTGGTAACATGCCATTTTATGAACACTTGTTACTTACCTAAGGAGTAAGCTGCTCAAAATTGGTCACCTGAAGTATCCCTTTCCAATTCATAAGCCCATCCTTTATATGCTTTTTCAGCTAGATAATAAATGCTTACATACCACTATTATTGCTAACAATGGTATCTGGACATTCTGGTGAAGACTAAAAGGTGCTGCAGGACCTCTCAAAATGGAAAGAACTAAATGAATTAACATGCACTCTCAACAACTTGACAACACTAACGTATTCTACTTTGTCTTACACCCATCCAATGCAATGTGCATGGAGTGTAGCAACATTTTTTTCCAAATTTAACTTATATAAAGTGAAGCCTGGTAATTGCTCATGGTACTTTGAACAGCTTTACAAATGTATATCTGTTGCTTGTGATCAGTTTTAATGCATGGGTTTGTTATCCATGGTTGCCTGAGAGATTGCATGTATGAATGATTACCTTGGCCAAGAGTAATAAAATAGTGGCCAGGTTATAATCATTCCATCCACTGTGCTAGTAAGGTTCTTTGAGTCAGATAAATTTGTTTCCTCAAATGCCCCTAGAAAAAGATCAGCTCCGATTATCCTCAGGACTATATCTCGCTTGTAAAACGAGAAAGGTACTGTAAAATGAGTTTTTAATGTGGATATGTTTTTGGTGCAAAAAAAGCCATGGCTATATTAATAAACGCATTTTACAAAACTTGCAGAAGCTATTGCAGAATGAGATATTATGAGTGCCTGTAGTGCTCTGAATCATAAATATGACAGTAGGCACAAGTTGTTGACAATGATGAATAGTGTTAGTGAGATGAATACAGGTACAGTATCAATTAACACATGGCAACCAACGTTAATTTAATAAAAATTATAGTAAGGTATGGTAGAAAGCTAGATTTTAAAGTCTTCAGTTTGAGGTTTGATGCCTGCCATTTCAAATCACTTTAGAGCAAGATCCCATTTAGTTTTCAAGTGCTTAATTCAAATTATTGGGTAATTCAATTATTTTTAGCACAAAAATGACCGAATTATCGGAAGTAAACTAATTCCACGGCATTCCATGTAGCATCCTGCTCCTAAAAAACTGTAAAACCCTTCAATGAAAGAAATCATGAATTTGACTGTCAGTTGAGGCAAGGTTTCAAACTTGTGGTTCCTGACCGAGTCAAATGCTGCAACTACTGGGTCCCGTAAGTTTTAGTTTCAGGAGCTTATACTTCCAAACCATCCCATCAACAGATTTTTTTTTTAATTTATGAAATTGACAAGTAGACTTCACCCTAAAAGGAATACTGCTTTATTAACTTAAAAGTCTGTGAATTGTACAAGTACTTCAATGCATTTGTGCATCCATTTCTTCAACTTGAAAAGGAAATAAGACTAAAGTAATTGTATATACCAAGCTTTTCATGAAGTAGGTCAAACATCTTACATTAAACAAAACAAATATACAAATATGTCACTGTGTTAATAATTGTCAAGCTCAAAATGCTTGCCACTTCAAACTTTGCACCATTCTAATTACTTCAGAAATTAATTTAAAGGTTATGAAGGTGATCAAATATCTGATTCAAGATGGATCTTTCAGCACATATTCTTCATATTTAAAACTAAGTCCAATTCAAAATAAAAAAAATTAAAGGGTGTTGGGAAAAGGCAGGGGAATGGGACTAAGTGAATAGCTCTTTCAGAGAGCCAGATAGGCACAATGGGCCAATTAGCCTCCTTTAGTGCTTTAAAATTCTACCATTATATGTTCACATTGAGTAATCCTGACTTCTTGACTTTCATTATGGTTTATGACCCTGTTAAAGGGATAAACAAAAGTGGTTCACCTGTGGCCCCTTGATTTTGACGAGACTGGTAACATTTAACTGGCGTCTGCTTGCATTATGCACCATCTCTAGGTTTTTTATTTCAAACATTCATCAACTGTTGCTGGTTGTTATGTAAACAGATGCTTTCCTTAAATTAGTATTGCATTTATTAGGATCTCATTGATCCAGACTCTCTATGTTGATAAATATGATTTCTAATGTCTGCTTTCTTATACAACCATATCACATGTACCAAAATAATAATTTTGTTCTATTTTCTTTTCTCTGCTCTTTTACCAAAGAAAAGATAAATTGAATCAGGTGACACAAGTTCAGAAATGGTTTACAAAGTCCTCCAAAGAGGCAGCAGTTTTTCTTTTCGGTGCATTTCTATTACTTAACATGTAATGACATGTCAGCCATTGGCTGACAGAATGAGTCCTATTCAGCCTTCATGTGTAAACCAAAAGTGTTCATTTTGTTGTAAATTCAGGGAATCACATTTTACAATTGTGTGTTATATTTTTGTTTTAAGAGTCACATACAATGACTTTCCACTGTGTCGTAAACTTAAAAAAAATTCTTGTGAACGTGCTTTCTGTATTTTTCCTGATTAAAAATGTACTAATAGATGATTTGTAGTAAGAGTAAAAGGATGTTCAAAACACTTCAGAAGACACTTCTTCAAATCTTGAGACCCTGTTAATAAATTGAACATTAATGTGTTACACCTCACTACAACCTGTAATAATTGATTTTAGTAGATCCACAAAAAAAGAATAGTTTGTGTGCCACAGTGTAATGTCCTTTTAGGTTTGATATGATCTTGTTCTCAAACTATGGCCATGCTTTAACAGCAGTCAGAGCCAAATTCCCAGCTTCATGTTTTTACTGATGTTTCCTAGTTAGTACACACGGCACACAATGGACCTTATCTTTATGGGCTACTAGTACCAGCAGTGGCTTATCACTGAATGCTCCTCGTTGTACTGCAACACAGACTTATAAAATGCTTCATTTCAATGTTAAATGATGTACAGATATTCCAACATCACAAAATAAAGAAAATAAAATAGCAGCAAATAATTCTAATTATAGAATTCCCAAATTAGGAACGATTAAATTTGTTCCTTTTGTTAAAAGCGTTATCTTGTTTAAACCCCCATTGCATTTGATTTGGTTTTTTTTGGTTCCACTATTCATGTTATTTTTGTAATATTACAGCACTTTATTTGTAGAAAAAAAATGGTTGACGTTCTTCACCATAGCTGTTAAAGATACATGCCTGATTGTTGTTACTCAAACATCGTGCAGAACAGTTCCACCAACCTGTTTGATAACATTATGGACACGTGGGCCCCAATATTTATGGGGAGGCAGGGAGGGTGCAGGGGAGGCCTAAAACAGTCAGGGATGCGGAGATTCTGCCAAATTTAGCGGCAGGACCCCATTATCAGTTTCTTCATCGGTTTCCCACCCGGCAGCCAACCAAAGTGACAGCCTGGCCGGTTGCGGGATGGTAAAACCAGCGGCAGGAAGCTGTAGCCAGGGACCTTTGCAGACGGTCTCCTGCAATCAGGAGGTGGGAAAGGTCGGCGATCGGGGCTTGGATGGGTGGGATTGGCCGTGATCGGGAGGGTGAGTCCAAAGGCTTCCTTGAAAGGCTAGAGGGAGCCCTCCTGCTCCTTCTGGCCCACAAAGAGTGCTGTAAAAGCACTCACCTCCCTTTCACTGCTGGGTTTCCCGACCCCTGGGAAAATTGCGCAGCAACTGTAAAAATTTTAATTGGGCTCTTCAATATGCTAATGAGGTGTCCCGCCTCTCCATGACGGGACACCACGAAACTCGCCGCCTTAAAAACAATAGGCCTGTATGCGGCAGGTGGGGTCGCGTTCCCCATTTCTCCACTTTTAACCTCCCCACCCACCCCCCCCCCCCGACCCTCTCCCGCCCGTCATTGTGGGATTAATATCGAGGCCAGGGGGTTCCTTTCATTACTGGACACATGAGGCCTGATAATGCAAAGGCGGGTTCTGAGCGGGGGTGGGGGGCAATAGCGAGTGCAAAACCCATAAGAGGCTTCGGGGCATCAGAATGTTCAATTTCAACATGGCTGTCAAAGAAGCCTTGGCGAGTTGCTGCAGTGCATCCTGTGGATGGTACACACTGCAGCCACAGTGCACCGGTGGTGAAGGGAGTGAATGTTTAGGGTGGTGGATGGGGTGCCAATCAAGCGGGCTGCTTTGTCCTGGATGGTGTCGGGCTTCTTGAGTGTTGTTGGAGCTGCACTCATCCAAGCAAGTGGAGAGTATTCCATCACACTCCTGACTTGTGCCTTGTAGATGGTGGAAAGGCTTTGGGGAGTCAGGAGGTGAGTCACTCGCCGCAGAATACCCAGCCTCTGACCTGCTCTTGTAGCCACAGTATTTATATGGCTGGTCCAGTTAAGTTTCTGGTCAATGGTGACCCCCAGGATGTTGATGGTGGGGGATTCGGCAATGGTAATGCCGTTGAATGTCAAGGGGAAGTGGTTAGACTCTCTCTTGTTGGAGATGGTCATTGCCTGGCACTTATCTGGCGCGAATGTTACTTGCCACTTATGAGCCCAAGCCTGGATGTTGTCCAGGTCTTGCTGCATGCGGGCTCAGACTGCTTCATTATTTGAGGGGTTGCGAATGGAACTGAACACTGTGCAGTCATCAGCGAACATCCCCATTTCTGACCTTATGAAGGAGGGAAGGTCATTGATGAAGCAGCTGAAGATGGTTGGGCCTAGGACACTGCCCTGAGGAACTCTTGCAGCAATGTCCTGGGGCTGAGATGATTGGCCTCCAACAACCACTACCATCTTCCTTTGTTCTAGCTATGACTCCAGCCACTGGAGAGTTTTCCCCCTGATTCCCATTGACTTCAATTTTACTAGGGCTCCTTGGTGCCACACTCGGTCAAATGCTGCCTTGATGTCACAGGCAGTCACTCTCACCTCACCTCTGGAATTCAGCTCTTTTGTCCATGTTTGGACCAAGGCTGTAATGAGGTCTGGAGCCGAGTGATCCTGGCGGAACCCAAACTGAGCATCGGTGAGCAGGTTATTGGTGAGTAAGTGCCGCTTGATAGCACTTTCGACAACACCTTCCATCACTTTGCTGATGATTGAGAGTAGACTGATGGGGCGGTAATTGGCCGGATTGGATTTGTCCTGCTTTTTGTGGACAGGACATACCTGGGCAATTTTCCACATTGTCGGGTAGATGCCAGTGTTGTAGCTGTACTGGAACAGCTTGGCTAGAGGCGCAGCCAGTTCTGGAGCACAAGTCTTCAGCACTACAGCCGGGATGTTGTCGGGGCCCATAGCCTTTGCTGTATCCAGTGCACTCAGCAGTTTCTTGATATCACGTTGAGTGAATCGAATTGGCTGAAGACTGGCTTCCGTGATGGTGGGGATATCGGGAGGAGTCCGAGATGGATCATCCACTCAGCACTTCTGGCTGAAGGTGGTTGCAAACGCTTCAGCCTTATCTTTTGCACTCACGTGCTAGACTCCGCCATCATTGAGGATGGGGATGTTTGCAGAGCCTCCTCCTCCCGTTAGTTGTTTAATTGTCCACCACCATTCACGACTGGATGTGGCAGGACTGCAGAGCTTTGATCTGATCCGTTGGTTGTGGAATCGCTTAGCTCTGTCTATAGCATGTTGCTTCTGCTGTTTAGCATGCATGTAGTCCTGTGTTGTAGCTTCACCAGGTTGGCACCTCATTTTTAGGTCCGCTTGGTGCTGCTCCTCGCATGCTCTTCTACACTCCTCATTGAACCAGGGTTGATCCCCTGGCTTGTTGGTAATGGTAGAGTGAGGAATATGCCGTGCCATGAGGTTACAGATTGTGCTGGAATACAATTCTGTTGCTGCTGATGGCCCACAGCACCTCATGGATGCCCAGTTTTGAGCTGCTAGATCTGTTCTGAATCTATCCCATTTAGCACGGTGGTAGTGCCACACAACACGTTGGATGGTGTCCTCAGTGCGAAGACGGGACTTCATCTCCACGAGGACTGTGCGGTAGTCACTCCTACCAATACTATCGTGGACAGATGCATTTGCGACAGGTAGATTGGTGAGGACGAGGTCAAGTAAGTTTTTCCCTCATGTTGGTTCGCTCACCACCTGCCGCAGGCCCATTCTAGCAGCTATGTCCTTCAGGACTCGGCCAGCTCGGTCAGTAGTGGTGCTACCGAGCCACTCTTGGTGATGGACATTGAAGTCCCCCACCCAGAGTACATTCTGTGCCCTTGCTACCCTCAGTGCTTCCTCCAAGTGGTGCTCAACATGGAGGAGGACTGATTCATCAGCTGAGGGAGGACGGTAGGTGGTAATCAGCAGGAGGTTTCCTTGCCTATGTTTGACCTGATGCCATGAGATTTCATGGGGTCCAGAGTCAATGTTGAGGACTCCCAGGGCCACTCCCTCCTGACTGTATATCACTGTACCGCCACCTCTGGTAGGTCTGTCCTGCCGGTGGGACAGGACATACCCAGGGATGGTGATGGAAGAGTCTGGGACGTTGGCTGAAAGTTGATGAATATTCCTGGTTGATCTGGTGGTGCTCGGATTGCCACGTGTGTGCAATCGATGGTAATCTGTACCTGAGCCAGAGATGCAAATCCGAGTGCCCGCTCATTCTGGCTATTATCGTCGCGGGGGAAGTTGACATAACTCACAGCCCTGGCAAACAATCCATCTGTCATCTGCCTTATGGATTTAAGTGCAGCCGACTACGAGACCCTCAATTTGTCTCCAGTGGTGCCCTGGAAGGAACCAAAGGCAAAATAATTGAGGGCAGTGGTGTCTTTCACAGCGTCTGGCAATGCGTGGTCGCCATGGTCCAGCAGGGAGCAGGTCTTCTTCTAGGAGGCTACAGACTTCTGCGACCACCTGATGTGTCAAACTTAGCCTCCGGAACCACTGCTCTTCAGAGAGGTCAAAGAAGCTGAGCCTCTGTACATCCTGTTAAGTAGGTAATGCCTCCTGCAAACTCAACCCCTCTGTTGCTCCCTTCTCAGTTGCTCCCCTCTCTGTTGTCCACCTCTCTGTTGCTCCCCTCTGTTGTCCTCCTGCCTGTTGTCCACCTGTCGCTCCCCCCAAAACACAAACTTACTTCTGTGGATGGTGATTGTCTTCCTTGTCTGAAGTCCAATCTAAAACAGCCATGGCTCCACCCATCCTGATGGTCTCTGTGTGAACAACTTCAAACTTTACCAATATGTCTGTCAACACAAGAACTCTCAGCAAACCGTTTCCCAGAGGGTTCTGAGAAAGCAGCTGTAAGCACTGAGCCTTTATTCATATCTGGACACTTGACCTTTAACCATCCCCATGAAGTGACACTCAACCTCGCCTCCGTTTTACTGACGAAACCCATGCTAGAGGCGTTAATTTCAAATTGCTGCCAAAATCTCATGAAAGTACCCTCGTTAACATATTATAAGGACAGACCCGCCTCCCAAGGATGGGTTACTCGGCCCCAACCAGAACCTGAAATGGGCGCGTTGGAGGCAGGTTGGGGTCAGGTTTCCCATTTTTGAAATTTTAACCTACCCCCGTCACTAATCCATCGTGGGGGGGGTTAAAACTCCCCCCATGGTGTGCCTTTCATTACTGGATGGATGGGCCCCGATATTTATGGGGAGGTGAATGTTTGTGGCCGGGAATGCGGAGGTCCTGCCGAATTTAATGGCAGGACCTCATTATCATTTTTTTTTACCCCGTTTCCCGCCTGGCAGCCGACCAGATTGAGAGATTCGCTGGCTGCCAGATGGGAAAGCCAATGGTAAAAGACCGTAGCCGGGGACCCTTGGGGACGGTCCCTTGCAATCGGAGAACATTGGCGGGTTGGTGGAAGGAGTTGGACCGGCGATCAGTTGGGAATGGGAACCAGGCGAGAACGTGGGGTTGGTGGGGGTGAGGTGGGGTGGGTGGATCGGCAATTAACACACTGGTCCAGAAATTGCTTTAAAAAGAACAGTGAGCTCAACAGTACTCTACGTTATTAGTGGCGAAATGGAAGAGAAAGTTTTGGTGTTCGCACATGTGCAGTGAAACACGGAAATCTGGAACTCCTTCCTCTTTTGCCGGCAATCTGGCAGGTTTGCATTAAAGGGATATCGCCAGCTGCAATCAACAGAATCAACAGACCAGCGCCAACTTGCTCTTCTGCCCAGCTGGAAATTAACTAATATCGCCTCAAAAGAGGTACGCTTAAAAATAACAGGTCTAAACTACGTTTTAACAGTGCGGTAACATCTAATGACTGCCAAGCAACTAAAAATTAACTTTTAAAAATGTGGAGTCTCAATACTCTATTTTAATAGTTTCTGGTCATTAACAAAATATTTTTTAAAAATTAAACATTTTTTAAAAAATTTTCACTTTTTCCTTCTGTCTCCTTTATTTAATTTGATATTTCTTACATTCTTTTTAGCGCTGTCTCTAACTGTTTTTACAAATGATTTTATTGTTGTAGTTTTCACTCCCTGGGGTTTTTACATTGCCGCTTGTACTTAAAGGTTTTGACCCTTTGTGGTTTTTCAAGGATGCTGCAATCTGATTGGTCGAGGGGAGCGATCGATCCTCTCGCTTCTCCCATGGCTCCGAGCTTTGCTGGAGCTAACGCTGGGCCCTTCTCAGCTTCCTACTAGAGGAGGTTCCCTCAGTAAAGACCACAGTGAGTTAGTGGGTGACTATAAATCTATGGAGTGGCAAGTGCCGTTTCTTCGCCGCTCAGAGCAATTTACGGGCCATTATAATCATGGAACTGCCTCTCCAGAGTGGATTACTCAGACACCCCCAAACCTGCCATGGTTAAACCAGAAGTAGGCACGATCGCAGTGGGTTGGGGTTGGGTTTCACATATTTACCTATTAAGACCCCCCCACAAACCTCATCCGCCTGTCGTGTGGGAGTTAAAACTCCCCCCATGGTGTGCCTTTCATTATGGACACACGAGGGGGAAATTTTAACCCACCCTCGATGGGCAGGAGGGGGTCGGGGGGGGGGGGAAACGGGTCAGTGATTTTAATATTTAAATAAGGCACCGTTCCTCAGATTTTGGCAGCCATTTGAATTTAATGGCTGCGGACCGGGTTTCCCAGGGCTCAGGAGACCCGGCAGCTGAAGGGAGACGGGAGCTGCCAGATCCAGCAGGTAAATGCTTTTCCAGCACTGCTTGTAGGCTAGGAGGAGCAGGAGTGTTTCCCCAGCCCCTCAAGCACATCTTCTGATCTCTCCCTTCCTGTGATTGCCTGACTCTCCTTCGTGATCTCTATCTCCACCCCCCCCCATGATCTCTATCTCTCCCCCCCCCCACCACGATCTCTATCTCTCCCCCCCCCATGATCTCTATCTCTCCCCCCTCCACGATCTCTATCTCTCCCCCCCCACGATCTCTATCTCTCCCCCCCCACGATCTCTATCTCTCCCCCCCCACGATCTCTATCTCTTCCCCCCCCCCCATGATCTCTATCTCTCCCCCCCCACCACGATCTCTATCTCTCCCCCCCCCCCCCCATGATCTCTATCTCTCCCCACCCCATGATCTCTATCTCTCCCCCTCCACGATCTCTATCTCCCCCCCCCCCAGATCTCTATCTCCCCCACCCCAGATCTCTATCTCTTTCCCCCCCCACGATCTCTATCTCTCCCCCCCCCCCACGATCTCTATCTCTCCCCCCCCCACGATCTCTATCTCTTCCCCCCCCCCCCCCCACCATGATCGCTATCTCTCCCACCCCCACCACGATCTCTATCTCTTCCCCCCTCCGTGATCTCTATCACTCCCTACCCCCGCGATCTCGCCCCCCTCTCGATTGCCGGGGACCGTCCCCAGCAGTCCCTGGCTGCAGCCTCGTACCACAGGCTTTCCCACCCGGCAGCCAGCCAGCCTCACAATCCGGTCGACTGCCGGGTGGGAAACAGAGTAAAAAACTTCTAATGAGGCCCTGCCATTAAATTCGCAGGACCTCCGCCTTCCCAGTATTCCCGGGTTTCCCGGCTGCTGTCATGCGCCTTCTGCTCTCTCCCCACCTCCCCGATAATATCAGGGCCATGGTATGTCTTTCATTACTGGACGCAGTGTGTGTATTTCCCCAAAGGAAATTTATTATTTCATTTGTTGTTTTTGCACCAAGGAGGCTTTTAAAACCATCGTTAAATACAAACCAATCAACCAAACAATTTTCTCTTAGTGGAGCTTCTGTTACAGAGGTACTGTCCATAAAATTCTAATCTACCCTAAATAGCTCTTTCCAAGCACTGGTATCTTACTATTGCTAACCAATTGCAAGGTAATGTAAAATGCTCCAGAATACAGCTTTTATCTTTCTGCAGGCACCAAACTCCTTAGGCAGGATTTTAACTCCCTCCGGTGGAAACTGGGTGGTACGGGAGTTAAAATCAAAGCGATCCACTTAACCTAGTTTTTCCGCTCCACGGCTATCTTAAAGCCAGGCAGCTAAGGCACCCACCTGACTCAGGTGAAAGCCTCATGAATTTATGCTAATTGGGGTTCTATTATGCAGAAAGATCGCCAAAGCCATTTTTACTGCCGACTGGGCCGAGTGTCGCCATGAACGCTCTGCTCAGTAGAAGCTACCGGGCCAGAAACGGAGGCCCTTCAAGGGCGTGCGCCTGAAACTGACCCATTGCATCTGCAAAGCGGGGACCTCGGCCTACATTTTAACCCCACGAACGGGTGGGTTGGGGGCAGGTGGGAAGGTAAAAATTGTAAAAAGCTAAATCCTGACCCCAACTCGCCTCTAACCCGCCCACTTCCATTTTTAATGGGTGGGGGGGCGAGTGGCGAGCGACCAGCTGCTCTCAGGAGGCAAGTCAGTCAGTGAAAGCTTTCAGGGAGGCTGTGGAATTCCATCTTTACAGCTTTTTTATTTTTAATTCCTGGGAGCCAGGATTCCAGGGCCTCCAGCTTCACACCATGTGAGAGGAGGTGAGAAGGTCCAAAACAGCAAGTAAGTGTCCTTATTGCACTGATTGTGGGCCCAGAGAAGCAGGAGTGTTTCTCCAGGCCCAACAAGCCGCTCTGCAGCGAAACTCCCCCACAATCTCTGACCCTCCCCCCATGATCTCCGACCCCACAATCTCCGACCTCTCCGATGACCGTCCCCCGATGACTCCCAATCCCGATAAATCCTGATCCCCGAGATGACCGGCCCCCGATGACCCCCGACCCCCCAATGACTGACCCCGATGATGCCCGACCCCCCGATGACCGACCCCCTCCCCCCCATGATCGAACCCCCCCCCCCAAGACTTACCTGCTTGCAACTGCGCTTCCTGACTCTTCTCCGACGGCTGGCCTGTCAATCTGGCTGGCCTGTCAGGTGGGAAACCGTCAAAAAAAAAACGACGTTCTTATGTCAAAATCGTAAGGATGCCCAGGAACCCTGACAGAAATCCCACCCCCCCCCCCCCCACCCCGGCCCGTGCTCTTCCTGGCTCCGGGTTAAAATTTACCCTCTATTATCCTCTAATGTCTGTTTCAGGCCCTTCTGTGTAATTGGATTGCGAAGGACCGCAGCATGGGCTGTGCATACTGCGGTGAATTTCTTCAGGCGATTAGCAGCCAAACCACTGGTCCTTAAAGAGACCACGGAAGGTTGCCACCCGAAAAGCAAGTTCTAAGCTTATTCCTTACCTTCTTGTGGACCCTAGAGGATCAAGAATGCTCCTCCCGACTCCACATTACATCTGTGGGCTTCTGCCAGCCGCAGCTCGCCCATCCTCCCGATTACCTCCCCACCCCCACCAGACTCACCTGAGGCACTTGGCCAGCATCAGCATAAATGTCGGCCGCTGCTCGACGGTACTATCCCAATGAGGCCATGCCGCCGGCCACATTAGATGTGTGCAGTGTGCACTGCACCAGGATCGTGTCCCAATTCGGGCGCGATCCAATTTATTGGTCCAAAACTCTGCTTGAGTCTTATTCTACATTAGCATAGGTTAAGCACAGAGCTGCTTTACACTGTTCATCACCATAGGGCTGATAATCAGATCAGATATGCTCAATGCATTGCAGCGCTTCGGCCAAAGTCCTGTGTTATTGACCACAGAGGCCTGAAGCCTACTCCATTCCTTATGTGCTCTGCACATGGCAATGCTACACAGCACCACTTACAGTGCTTGAAGCCTGTTTACAGGCTGGGTGTAATTTTGACTTTAGACGATAGTGTAAAATGCACGTTATTGGCTCAGCCACCCGTTAAACATCTCTTCCGATTTTCATTGACTTACCCCAGCTGTGTGCAAAGCTCATCAAAGGAGCAAATGTTATATAATGAGGGTAGGTTCTCATAATGTAATCCAGAAACATCAGCAGCCATAGAAAATGGGCATGGCAAGGGAGGCCTGATGCTTTCAGTTGTTTCCTTATTGTTAAAGGTACATTGCTGTTCTTGCTGTATGCCTTAGCAACTAATTGTTTCTGTGCTACTTTGGTCTTGTTGGACAAAGGAAGTATGGAGAACTTCTTGGAACCTTCCTATTTAAAGCTATACTGCTGAAGCTGTTAATGAGATCATTTGCATAGAGCTTTGGATATCTCTATGGGCAGACCCCTCTGTTTTCACTTCCACTGGTGGAGGAGAATCACAGGATGTATCCCAGCGAGGTCTGTCTGCACCTTAGAAGCTCCTATTGAACACATTCATGTGCATAGACACTTGTACATATAAGGCCAGATTGTCATACCTGGACCAGTCCAAAGTTACTTGCTGTACTGACTAAGATTCCCAAAGAACAACATAACAGAACTATGCACAGTCACGTAACCAGCCTTCAGGCACAGGGAGGGCTCTGTCAGTGGCTGTAAAAGTTAAAGGCCATGTTGAAATTTTATGCGGCAGACTCCTTCCAGATAAGTGCAGGAGCTCTGTGTCACATCTCCCAGCTTTCATTGCACACTTGCATCATGCAGGTCATTGACACATTGTTTACCTCTGGAAAACAGCCAGCAGGAAGAAAGAGTCTTCCACTTGCATCGTGTGGCAGGATTCCCACAAGTGCAGGGCATAATTAACTGCACTCATAGGGACATACATATCCCCAGACCCTGTGGAGCTCCATTTATGAAAAGAAAGGTCTGCCACTCCATAAATGTGCAGAATTATGGAAATCAGTGCCAACGACCCTGGCAGTTCATATGAAGGTATATTTATTGCTCCCGTGCAGCAGCTGCACAAACACGCAGCAGACATGGAAAGTCGGGGGCAGAGGCCAGGCACCTGAAATGCACTGGTAGTATGCTGCCTGGTACTTTCTGCGGGCAATGCTGGGGGAGCGAGAGCCTCAAACCGCTCCAATGTGTGAACCTCATTATATTTTCAAAAAATCTGTTGATGGTAGTGGGGAACCCAGGCCTCCAAGCCTCCTCAATAGCTGGGATGGCTCTGTCAGTAGTGGTGAAAGTCACGGCTGCCTTGAACTTCGATCCTACTGCCTCCATTCAAGCTTCCTCGGCTGACGTCTGCCAGGTGGTGGGTGCACCACTATCTACATATTAGTGGATAATAGCCAATTTTCTTAAAACTTAAAACCTGTCCAACACAAGCAGTCCTGTATCATGTTCCCAGTGAGTTGTCACAACAACCCTAAGTGACATCATGGCCCCTGTACTCTGCCTCACCCACGACGCATGCAGTCATATCCTCAAGCAGAAATGTAGTAGGAGATAAAGGAGCTCCCAGAATAAAGTTCAAATCCAAATTCCCAAAAAGTATTTGTGCAAGAGTGGCGTTTTTTGTGCGGTGTCAGTGTTTCTTGCCCTGGTGCTTCCCCTTCATCAACTCTATGGTGAGGATTTCCTACTAACTGATCAACAACAACAACAACTTGCACCTTTAACATAGTAAAACGTCCCAAGATGCTTCTCAGTAGTGTCTTAAAGGAGGAGAGAGAGGTAGACAGGTGGAGAGGTTTAGGGAGGGAATTCAAGAGCTTAGGACCTAGAGGCTGAAAGCACGGCCAACAATGATGGAGCGATTAAAATCGGGGATGCGCAAGAGGCCAGAATTGGAGGAGTGCAGAGATCGCGGAGGGTTCTCAAGATTAGAGATTAAAATGAAACAGAAAAAGGAGGCTTATAACGAATGTAAGGTTCATAATACAGTAAAGAACCAATCTGAATACAGAAAGTACAGAGGAGATGTAAAAAAGGAAATAAGAGGGGCAAAGAGAGGTATGAGAATAGATTAGCGGCTAACATAAAAGGGAATCCAAAAGCCTTTTATAAATCGGGAAATTCCAGAGCTTAGGACCTAGGCAGCTGAAGGCATGGCCGCCAATGGTGGAGCTATTAAAATCGGGGATGTGCAAGAGGCAAGAATTGGAGGAGCTCAGAGATCTTAGAGGATTGTAGGGCTGGAGGAGATACCGGAGATAGGGAGGGGCGAGGTCACGGAGGAAATTGAAAACAAGGATGAGAATTTTTAAATCAAGGCGTTGCCGGACCGGGAGCCAATGTAGGTCACCAAGGACAGGGGTGATGGGTGAACAGGACTTGGTGCAAGTTAGGATACGGGCAGCAGAGTTTTGGATGAGCTCAAGTTTATGGAGGGTGGAAAATGGGAGGCCGGCCAGGAGAGCATTGGACTAGTCAAGTCTAGAGGTAACAAAGGCATGGATGAGGTTTTCAGCAGCAGATGAGCTTTTTTTTTATTCATTCATGGGATGTGGGCGTCACTGGCGAGGCCGGCATTTATTGCCCATCCCTAATTGCCCTTGAGAAGGTAGTGGTGAGCTGCCTTCTTGAACCGCTGCAGTCCATGTGGTAAAGGTTCTCCCACATTCTGGTAGGAAGGGAGTTCCAGGATTTTGACCCAGCGACGATGAAGGAACGGTGATATATTTCCAAGTCGGGATAGTGTGTGACTTGGAGGGGAACGTGCAGGTGGTGTTGTTCCCATGTACCTGCTGCTCTTGTCTTTCTAGGTGGTGGATGTTGCGGGTTTGGGAGGTGCTGTCGAAGAAACCTTGGCGAGTTGCTGCAGTGCATCCTGTGGATGGTGCACACTGCAGCCACTGTGCGCCGGTGGTGAAGAGAGTGAATGTTTAGGGTGGTGGATGGGGTGCCAATCAAGCGGGCTGCTTTGTCCTGGATGGTGTCGAGCTTCTCGAGTGTTGTTGGAGCTGCACTCATCCAGGCAAGTGAAGAGTATTCCATCACACTCCTGACTTGTGCCTTGTAGATGGTGGAAAGGCTTTGGGGAGTCAGGAGGTGAGTCACTCGCTGCAGAATACCCAGCCTCTGACCTGCTCTTGTAGCCACAGTATTTATATGGCTGAGCTGAGGCAGGGGCGGAGATGGGCAATGTTAAGGAGGTGGTGATGATTCAGCTATAGGGTTGGAAGCTCATCTCAGGCAGTGACAAGGGAAAGGGATGGAGTCGGTGGCTAGGGAATGGAGTTTGTGACGGGGACCGAAAACAATGCCTTCGGTCTTCCCAATATTTAGTTGGAGGAAATTTCTGCTCATCCAATACTGGATGGCAGACAAGCAGTGTGACAAATCAGAGACGGTGGAGTGATTGAGAGAGATGGTGGTGAGGTAGAGCTGGGTGTCGTAAGTATACATGTGGAATCTGTCGTGTTTTCGGATGATGTCACCAAGTGGCAGCATGTAGATGAGAAATAGGAAGGGGCCACAGATAGATCCTTGGGGGACTCCAGAGGTAATGGTGCGGGAGCGGGAAGTAAAGTGCTCCTTCCTGGTGCGACCCTAGTTGGAAAAGGAAATGATTTCGCTGGCTACTGGATGTCCTCGAGGACTTCTTGAGATGGGGGTGGCTTGTTACTTCCTTCTGCAGGTGTCTTAAAATGTCCATGAAACTGCAGATGTATCATCTGGCCTGAGCTGCCCAGGCCTGCTTGCTTTCTGACTATAAGGGTCTTTTTGACTTGGGTGGCTGGGTGCATGATCAGTCACATTGAAATACCACTCCTTTATCCATGCCTACTCATGCTATGCCCCTGGTGATGGGCACTCCCTCAGCATGTCCTGCCATCTGCATGAGGGCAGACTGCAGTCAAATGAGGTCACTGAAGCCCTGTGTCTGTGTCCTGTTCAAAAAATTCCTCAGCATGGTGAATACAGAAAGAACTGAACCATGGAAATTGGAGCTCACGGTCTCTACAAGATCAGTTATGCTACTCCTGAGAGAACCCACGGCCACACTTAGGAATTCAATTAAGAGGGGCTTTGCTTTAGATACTCTGGAGGTATCATGCATACTAGGGTGGACTGCAGTCCTGTGAAGTGGTCAAATATCACTTCGGAAATATAATTAGTGGATTCCTCCATGTCAGCCATTGTTCTTTGCGCGCTCTCAATGAGCTCAGTGAATTAACGGTGTTCAGTAAGGACCTTTCTTTCATAAGCCAATCCTGGTTGACACCAGTCCTGGAACTCAGCATGTGTGTGTGGCCTGGAGTTGGAACTGGGTCTCCAGTCAACTTCTCCTCCTCCCTTGTTCTGTATGTTTTACCCTGTGCTCTTTGGTCTTACTGTAACTCTATGGGGTCGATATTAACCCATCCACGATGGGTGGGAGAGGGTTGGGGGGGTTAAAAATGCAAAATTGTGAAACACAACCCCAACCCGCCGCATTCGCACCCGTTGCCATTTTTTTTGCCGGCGGATTGCAAGGTGTGCTTGTGTCCCGCTCTTGAGAGGCAGGACACTTCATTATCATATTTAAATCAGGCTCCCACAGTGCAGTTGGGAGCCTGATTTAAATTCAACTCTGGCCAGCCGGGTTTCCCAGGGCTGGGGAAGCCTGGCAGCAAAATAGAGACAGGAGCAGCCGGATCAAGTAGGTTAGTGCCTTTTATAGCTCCCCACGGCCCGTCAAGCAAACCTGCTGATCGCAGCCTCTCCTCACTGCTGCGATCGGCCGATGCCCACCCTCCCCACCAACCCCTGGTCTTTACCTCCCTCCCTCCCAATTGCCGAACTCCAACCCCTCCTCACCAAGCTCAATCTTTCCTGACCCTCCTGATTGCTGGGGTCCGATTCCCCAATCTTTCCCGATTGCTGGGGACCGTCTTCAATGGTCCCCAACTCCGGCCTTCTACCACTATCTTTCTTGCCTTTCAATCTGGCAGGCTGCTGGGCAGGAAACGGAATTAAAAAATGATAGAGGTCGTGCCGTTAAATTCAGCAGAACTTCTGCATACCCGGGATCCCCTCCCCACCGCAACCTCGCTCCCCCTGCTCCCTCCCCGCCTCCCCGTGAATATCAGGGCCATATGTGGAATGGATGTTCCTGAGCTGATGCTGCAGGTAGATTGTGTCTCGTTTTGTCCTGTGAGGTAGCTGGGCCAGCAGCCTCAGGCCCAGACACTTCTCAGCCATTCCTGTGGAAAGATAACAGGAAGCAGGTTATATTGCAATCTTCAACACACTCCTTGTAACATATTTCAGTAACTGGTGTCTGCCTTGGCTCAGTAGTAGCATTTTCTGGCCACTTCAGGAGCCTAAAATTAATATTTCTAATATGCAACTACATTTTAGGTAGCAATCTGATAATTTAAGAGAAGAATTTGACGCTGTATAAGTGAACATGATGCTGACAATAGCACAGAATCAGGCTTCCAGTAAGATGTGCATTTTTATCTGGTAACCTGTAGAAATACTGTAATGTTAATCTAAGTGAAAGACGTTTGAGATGATCCAGTATGTAGATATTTGTTCTTTTTGTTTAAAAAACTGCTTATAATCATATTCAAGTTAATTACAATGATTGGCTTTGTCAATAGAGGAAATTGTGTTATTACATAGATTACATAGAATTACATAGAATGTACAGAATGTACAGCACAGAAACAGGCCATTTGACCCAACAGGTCCATGCCAGAGTTTATGCTCCATACGAGCCTCCTCCCTCCCTACTTCATCTAACCCCATCAATGTATCCTTCTATTCCCTTCTCCCTAATCTATGCTAGTCACAACTACCCCTTGTGATAGCGAGTACCACATTCTTACCACTCTCTGGGTAAAGAAGTTTCTCCTGAATTCCCTATTGGATTTATTAGTGACTATCTCATATTTGTGGCCCCTGGTCCTGGTCTCTCCCACAAGTCGAAATATCTTCTCCATGACTACCCTATCAAACCCTTTCATAATCTTAAAGACCTCTATCAGGTCACCCCTCAGTCTTCTCTATTCTAGAGAAAAGAGTCCCAGCCTGCTCAATCTTTCCTGATAGGTATAACCTCTCAGTTCTGGTATCATCCATGTTTGCATCCTCTCTAATGCCTCTATATCATTTTTATAATATGGAGACCAGGACAGTTCTCCAAGTGTGGTCTAACCAAGGTTCCATAGAAGTTAGACTCTTATTATCCAAACAGTATGTGGCACCCTTATTCTTCCTACCAAAATGTAATACTTATCTATATTGAAATTCATTTGCCAATTACACACCCATTCTGCAAGTTTATTAACGTCTTCCTGCATTTTGTTGCAGTCCTCCTTGGTATTAACTACACCCCCAATTTGGTGTCACTGCAAATTTTGAAATTGTACTTCCGATTCCTGAGTCCAAATCATTTATGTAAATAGTGAACAACATTGGTCCCAGCACCGATCCTTGTGGAATATCATTTCCCGCCTTTTGCCAGTCTGAGTAACTACCTTTAATCCCTACTCTGTTTTCTGTTTTGTAGCTAGCTTGCCATCCATTCTGCTACTGACTCTACATGCTCTGACTTTATTCATGAGTCTACTATGCAGTGCCTTATTGATGGCCTTTTGAAAATCCAAATATATTACATCTGCTGCATTACCCTTGTCTACTCTTTCTGTTACTTCTTCAAATAATTCAATAAGGTTGGTCAACATGACCTTCCCTTTTGAAATCCGTGCTGACTATTCTTTATTATATTTTCGGTTTCTGGATGGTTTTGTATTACATCTTTGAGTTCTATCTCCCTTTTTAAACCTAGGAATCACATTAGCTGTCCACCAGTTCTCTGGCACTATTCCCTTTCCTAATGAATTTTTATATATATGTAATAGTGCCTCTGCTATCTGTTCCCTAACTTCTTTTAATATACGCGGATGCAATCCATCCGGACCAGTGGCTTTATCCTTTCTAAGTTTGATTAGTTTATCAATTATCTCCCTCCTTTCTATCTTAAATGTCATAGAATCATAGAAATTTACGGCACAGAACGAGGCCATTCGGCCCATTGTATCTTTGCCGGCCGAAAAAGAGCCATCCAGCCTAATCCCACTTTCCAGATCTCGGTCCATAGATTTGTAGGTTACGGCACTTCAGGTGCATATCTAAGTACTTTTTAAATGTGATGAGGGTTTCTGCCTCTACCACCCTTTCAGGCGGTGAATTCCAGACCCCCACCACCCTCTGCATGAAAAAATTTCTCCTCAACTCCCCTCTAATCCTTCTACCAATTACTTTAAATCTATCCCCCCTGGTTTTTGACCTCTCTGCTAAGGGGGAAAATGGGTCCTTCCTATCCACTCTATCTAGGCCCCTCATTATTTTGTATACCTCAATTAAATCTCCCCTCAGACTCCTCTGTTCCAAAGAAAATAACCCCAGCCTATCCAATCTTACCTCATACTAAAATTCTCCTGGCAATGTCCTCGCAAATCTCCTCTGTACCCTCTCTAGTGCAATTATATCCTTCCTGTAATGTGGTGACCAGAACTGTACGCAGTACTATAGCTGTGGCCTAACTAGTGTTTTATACAGTTCTAGCATAACCACCCTGCTCTTATATTCTATGCCTTGGCTATTAAAGGAAAGTATCCCATACGCCTTCTTAACCACCTTATCTACCTGTCCTGTTACCTTCAGGGATCTGTGGACATGCACTCCAAGGTCCCTCAGTTCTTCTCAAAATTCTTCCATTTATTGTGTATTCCCTTGCCTTGTTTGCCCTCCCCAAATGCATTACCTCACACTTCTCCGGATTGAATTCCATTTGCCACTTTTCTGCCCACCTGACCAGTCCATTGGTATCTTCCTGTAGTCTACAGCTTTCCTCCTCACTATCAACCATATGGCCAACTTTTGTATCATCTGCAAACTTCTTAATCATGCCCCCTACATTTAAATCTAAATCATTGATATATACTACAAAGAGCAATGGACCTAGTACTGAGCCCTGCAGAACCCCACTGGAAACAGCCTTCCAGTCACAAAAACAGCCGTCGACCATTACTTTTTGCTTCCTGTCACTGAACCAATTTTGGATCTAATTTGCCACTTTCCCTTGTATCCCATGGGCTTTTACTTTTCTGACCAGTCTGCCATGTGGGACCTTGTCAAAAGCCTTGCTAAAATCCATGTAGGCTACATCAAACACACTACCCTCATCGACCCTCCTTGTTCACCTCCTCAAAAAATGCAATCAATTTAGGCAGACATGACCTTCCCTTAACAAATCCATGTTGACTGTCCTTGATTAATCCGGGCCTTTCTAAATGACAATTAATACTGTCTCTCAGAATTGTTTCCAATAATTTGCCCACCACCGAGGTTAGGCTGACTGGCCTATAATTACTCGGTCTACCCCTTTCTCCCTTTTTAAACAGTACACATTAGCAGTCCTCCAGCACCACACCTGTAGCCTGAGGGGATTGGAAAATGATGGTCAGAGCCTCTGCTATTTCCTCCCTTGCTTCTCTTAACAGCCTCGGATACCTTTCATCCAGTCCTGTTGATTTATTTACTTTCATAGATACTAAACCCCTTAATACTTCCTCTCTCACTATATTTATCCCATCTAATATTTCACACTCCTCCTCCTTAATTACAATGTCTGCACCGACCCCCTCTTTTGTGAAGACAGATGCAAAGTATTCATTAAGAACCATACCCACATCTTCCACCTCCACACACACAGGTTATCTTTTTGGTCTCTAATAGGCCCTACTCTTAGTTATCCTCTTGCTCTTTATGTATTTATAAAACATCTTTGGGTTTTCCTTGATATAACTTGCCGATATTTTTTCATGCCCTCTCTTTGCTTTCCTAATTTCCTTTTTAATTTCACCCCTGCACTTTCTATACTCCTCTAGGCTTTCTGCAGTATTGAGTTCTCAGTGTCTGACATAAGCTTTCCTTTTTTGTCTTATCTTACCTGTATGCTCCTTGATATCCAGGGGGTTCCAGATTTGGGAGTCCCACCCTTTTTCTTTGTGGGAACATATTTGCTCTGAACCCTCACTATCTCCTTTTTGAATGCCCCCCATTGCTCTGACACTGATTTACCTTCAAATAGCTGTTTTCAGTCCACTTTTGCTAAATCACATCTCAACTTAGTAAAATTGACCTTTCCCCAATTGAGAACTTTTACTCCTGGTCTATCTTTGTCCTTTTCCATATCTACGCTAAATCTAACTGAGTACCACCAAATCTAACTGAATACCACCAAATGCACTCCCACTGATATCCTTTCCACCTGCCCAGTTTCATTCCCTATAACTAAGTCCAAAACTGTCCCCTCTCTTGTTGGGCTTGCTATATACTGGCTGAAAAAGTTCTCCTGAATGCATTTTAAGAATTCTGCGCCGACTATACCTTTTACATTGATTTTATCCCAGTTAAAATTAGGGTAGTTGAATTCCCCTAGTATTAATGCCCTATTGTTTTTGCACTTCTCAGAAATTTGCCTACATATTTGCTGTTCTATCTCCCTCTGACTGATCGGGAGTCTATAGTTCACTGCCAGCAGTGTTTTTGCCCCTTTTTTGTTCTTCAGTTCTCATTTGATGGCCTCATTTGATGATCCTTTTAACATATCATCCCTCCTCATAGCTGTAATTGTTTCTTGAACCAATATTGTGACCCCCCTCCTTTTTTTATCCCCATCTCTAATTTGTCTTAATACCCTGTAATCAGGAATGTTGAGCTGCCTTTCCTGCCCTTCTTTAACCCATATTTCAGCAATAGCTATGATATCATACTTCTACGTGTCTATCTGTGCCCTCAGCTCATCTACCTTAATCACAAGACTCCTTGCATTGTGTTTATATCTTTTTTGATCTCTTCTTCTAATGTCATGCCCACCATGTTAATCTCCCTGTTAAATACTGAAGCAAAGTAATTATTTAATATTTCAGCCATTTCGCTGGCATTACCTGTGTGAGTTTATCATGTGTATCCCTTAGTGGCCCTATCCTGATTTTTGTTTTGTTATTTGTCTCTGTAGAATGCTTTACTATTTCTTTTTATATTCCTTGATAAATTAATTTTGTAGTTTCTCTTTGCCTTCCTAATTTTTTTAAAACTTATTTCCTAGCCTTTTCATATTCCCTTTTGTCATCCTCTCCTTTGTTGTCTATGTGCTTAGTGTATGCCTTTTTCTTTAGTTTCAATTTTGCCCTTATTTCTTTATTCATCCATTATTGTCCAGTTTGTTCTTGCTTTTTAGTGGGATATATTTTTCTTGGATTCTTGGATTCCATTTTAAATGTTTCCCACTGCTGTTCCATTTCTTTGTTTATCAGTAAATTTTTCTAGTTTATTTTCCCTAATTCCATTCTCATCCCCTGAAAATCAGCTTTTTTCCAATTTATCACTTTGGTCTTTGTCTTACTTATGTCCTTCTCAATCTTTATCTTAAACCTTATTATGTTGTGATTGCTATTGCCTGGATGTTCCCATACGCTTTCTTCTCTTATCTGTTC
Organism: Heptranchias perlo; assembly: GCF_035084215.1. NCBI lineage: Eukaryota > Metazoa > Chordata > Chondrichthyes > Hexanchiformes > Hexanchidae > Heptranchias > Heptranchias perlo. The sequence continues at coordinate 59,182,483 of NC_090327.1, forward strand.
TGGTTTATTTCCCATTACTAGATCCAGCAATGCTTCCTCTCTTGTTGGGTTTTTTACATACTGGATAAGAAAGGAGTCTTGCACACATTGCAAAAACTTCATTCCCTGTAACGCTTTACCTGCCTCTTCTTGCCAGTTTATTTGGGACTAATTAAAATCTCCCATGATTATTATTACTCTATGTTCATTTCACATATTTGCGTACATATTTCTTCCTCCACCTCCTTTCCTCTGTTAGGTGGTCTGTAGCATACCCCTATTAGCGTGATTGATCTCTTCTTTTCTTTTATTTCAATCCTTATGAATTCTGTTTCTATCCTTCTGTTAGTTATGTTCCTTTTTTTTTTACTGCCATTAGGTTATCTCTAATTAGTACAATTACTTCAACCCCCCACCTCCACCCTTTCTTCCTTCCCTATCGTTTCTGATCATGTAATAACCTGCATGGCTACATAAAGTCTGTCCTTTATGTAGCCATGTTTCAGTTATTCCTGCTGCATCTGGTTCCTCACTATGGATTATTGCCTCCAGTTCCCCCATTTTATTTTGGACACAGTGTACATTGCTGTACAGGCAGTTTAATTCATCTTTAATAGTTGTTCCTTTTACTTTATTTTTAACAGTCCTTTTAAACTTCTGTTTTATAACTGTATTTGTTACTTGACCGTTTATGTTATCTTTATTTCTTACTCTGGTCTGACCTTTACACTCCTCTCCTGGTTCTTTTATCTTTAAGCTTTTGTTATTATTCTCTCATCTTGTTCTACTTGACAACATGCACACTCCAATATCATGCGGACACATTTCACAAGCGATGTGATCATACTGCTGTGAAACAAATTATTCTAATGCAATTCCTTTATTAGATATTCATCTAATGACCTATTTTCATTTGAGAAGCTATGAATTGTCACTTGCAAAATTCTTAGTTTCATTTGGTTTTGTTGAATTCTATAGATTGGTGGAAGGTAATTCGGAAGAGCTGCTTTACACTTTACAAGATGCCTCCTCCATCTAATAACAGCCCTCATCAAGCTGCTCCAGTTCACCAATTGTTGAAAAGCAAATTAGATGCAGACAATTCTGCAAGAGGCCTTATCACACATTATGCTTTGATTAATTTTGCTGAGAAATTAAAGTAATTAGACAATTCAGACATTTATTCTCCGTAACCACTGTACCCTTCAACCAAAACATTAAACGCAGTTCGCTGAAAAGCAGTGACGTGTCAGAAACTATTTTTCAGTGTTGTCACAAATTGGTAAACTGGGCAATGATCTTCAGTGACTTACAGCAGAGCAATAAACTTAAATTTTTAAGTTTCTGTCAAGCTTCAGCAGAGAGAGCTGCTGTAGCAAGTTAATTGGTTAGCTAGATTAAACTGGTACTTGAAGGTGGGGCAGGCCTGACTTATCTGAGTCACAAAATGTAGAAATACAGGGGCCTGTCAGTGCGAACTGCACAGTGTGCGGACTACAAAGTGTGAGCTGCTGAGAGTTTGGTGAGTGTGGGAGTTCGGTGAAGTGGGGGAAGGAGGTGCTGCTTTGCCTTGCTTTTCCGAACTTTTTCCCCAGAGCGGCAGTGGACCTGAGAGTGGAAGACTGAGATTGGGGAATAAAAGCAGCAGCAGACCTGCAACAAGAGACAACTACTGTGCGACGTCACAGGTGAGGCAGCAGAGTCCGAGAGGTGAGCAGAGTATAAAAGGGGAGACCTAGAGCGGGAAGAGAGTCTGAGAGTCTAAGGCAAGTCATGGCAGCAAAGCTCGCACCCGTGATATGTTCCTCCTATACTATGTGGGAAGTCATGGACACTACCAGTGTCCCTGGTGACCATGTGTGCAGGAAGTGTGTTCAGCTGCAGCTACTGGCAAACCGCATTTCGGAGCTGGAGCTGCGGGTGGATTCACTGTGGAGCATCCGCGATGCTGAGACTATCGTGGATAGCACGTTCAGTGAGGTGGTCACACCGCAGGTAAAGAATACACAGGCAGAAAGGAAATGGGTGACCGCCAGGCAGAGTAAAAGGACTAGGCAGGTAGAGCAGGAGTCCCCTGGGGCCATCTCCCTCTCAAACAGATATTCTGCTTTAGATACTGTTGGGGGAGATGGCTTATCAGGGGAAAGCAGCAAGAGTCAGGTTCGGGGCACCATGGGTGGCTCTGCTGCACAGGAGGGGAGGAAGAAGAGTGGCAGGGCTATAGTGACAGGGGATTCAATTGTAAGGGGAATAGATAAGCGTTTCTGCGGCTGCAAACTTGACTCCAGGATGGTATGTTGCCTCCCTGGTGCGAGGGTCAAGGATGTCATGGAGCGGCTGCAGGGCATTCTGGAGGGGGAGGGTGAACAGCCAGTAGTCGTGGTCCATATTGGTACCAACGACATAGGTATAAAAAGGGATGGGGTCCTGCTAGGTGAATTTAAGGAGTTAGGAGATAAATTAAAAAGCAGGACTTCAAAGGTAGTGATCTCAGGATTACTACCAGTGCCACGTGCTAGTGAGTATAGGAACAGGAGAATAGACAGGATGAATGCGTGGCTGCAGGGATGGTGTAGGAGGGAGGGATTTAGATTTCTGGGACATTGGGACCGGTTCTGGGGAAGGTGGGACCTGTACAAGCGTGACGGGTTACACCCGAGCAGGACCGGGACCAATGTCCTCGCAGGGGTGTTTGCTAGTGCTGTTGGGGAAGGTTTAAACTAGAGTGGCAGGGGGATGGGAACCTGAGCGGGAAGTCAGAAGGGAATAAAGTTGAGAGCAGCAAGAGAGGGGAAGACCCAGGAGAAATCTACAATACAAATAGTACAAACAGTTGTTCAAGAACAAGTGAGAGGGAAAAGCGTAGAGCAGCGGAAAGAAAGTGTACTTTAGGCACGACAGATGAAATGAAAACTAGAAGGCGTAAGGCGATTAACCCAGCATCCAAGCTGTGGCAGAGGGTTGGGAACCTGAGCAGGGAGACAGAGGAAAGCGTGTCAGGAAGGGACAGAAGGTATGGAGTAAAAGGTAAAGTGTTAAAAAAGGAAAAAGCAGGAACTAAGTGTCACAAAACATATTTGAAAGTTCTTTATCTGAATGCACGTAGCATTCGTAACAAAATGGACGAGTTAACGGCACAAATAACTACGTATGGGTATGATCTTGTGGCCATTACAGAAACATGGCTGCAGGGTGACAACGACTGGGAATTAAATATGCCAGGGTATTTAACAATCAGGAAGGACAGGCAGGAAGGAAGGGGAGGTGGGGTGGCTATGTTAATAAGGGAAGGAATCACTGTAATACAGAGAAAAGATATTGGGACAAAGGATCAGGATAATGAAACAGTTTGGGTAGAGATAAGGAATAATAAGGGGAAAAAAAACACTCGTGGGCGTAGTATATAGGCCTCCTAATAGTTGCAACTCTGCTGGAAGAAGTATTAATTAGGAAATAGTCGGGGCATGTAATAAGGGAGCAGCTATAATTATGGGGGATTTTAAATATCATATTAACTGGACAAATCAAATTGGGCAGGGCAGCCTTGAGGAAGAGTTTATTGAGTGTATTAGGGATGGATTTCTTGAGCAGTATGTAACTGATCCTACAAGGGGGCAAGCAACCTTGGACCTGGTCCTGTGTAATGAGCCAGGATTAATTAATAATGTCCTAGTTAAGGATCCCCTTGGAATGAGTGACCATAACATGGTTACATTCCATATCCAATTAGAGGGTGAGAAGGTTGGTTCTCAAACAAGCGTACTGAGCTTGAATAAAGGAGACTATGATGATATGAGAGCGGAATTGATTAAAGTGGACTGGGAAAATAGTTTAATGGGTAAGACGGTACATGAACAGTGGTGTTCATTTAAGGAGTTATTTTACAACTTTCAAAAAATATATATTCCACTGAGGAAAAAAGGGTGTAAAAGAAATGACAGCCATCCGTGGCTAAGTAAAGAAATTAAGGATAGTATCCGAATAAAAACAAGGACATATAAGGTAGCCAAACTTAGTGGGAGGATAGAAGATTGGGAAGTTTTCAAAAGACAGCAAAAAGTAACGAAAGGATTGATTAAGAAAGGGAAGATAGATTATGAAAATAAATTAGCAAAAAATATAAAAACAGATAGCAAGAGTTTCTACAGTTATATAAAAAGAAAAAGGGTGGCTATGGCAAACATAGGTCCCTTAGAGGATGAGACTGGGAAATTAATGGTGGGAAACATGGAGATGGCAAAAATGCTGAACAAATATTTTGTTTCAGTCTTTACGGTAGAGGACACTAAGAATATCCCAACACTGGACAAACAGGGGGCTCGGGGGGGAGGAGCTAAATACGATTAAAATCACTAAGGAATTGGTACTCAGTAAATTAATGGGACTCAAGGCGGATAAATCCCCTGGACCTGATGGCTTACATCCTAGGGTCTTGAGGGAAGTGGCAGTAGGGATTGTGGATGCTTTGGTAATAATTTTCCAAAATTCTCTGGCCTCGGCAAAGGTCCCGGCAGATTGGAAAACTGCTAATGTAACACTCTTATTTAAAAAGGGTAGTAGGCAGAAGGCTGGAAATTATAGACCAGTTAGCCTAACATCTGTGGTGGGCAAAGTTTTGGAGTCTATTATTAAGGAGACAGTAGCGGAACATTTGGATAAACATAATTTAATAGGACAAAGTCAGCATGGCTTTACGAAGGGGAAGTCATGTCTGACAAATTTGCTTGAGTTCTTTGAGGATATAACGTACAGGGTGGATAAAGGGGAACCAGTGGACGTAGTGTATTTAGACTTCCAGAAGGCATTCGACAAGGTGCCACATAAAAGATTATTGCTCAAGATAAAGAATCACTGGATTGGGGGTAGTATTCTGGCATGGGTGGAGGATTGGTTATCTGACAGGAAGCAGAGAGTTAGGATAAATGGTACATTCTCGGACTGGCAACCAGTAGCCAGTGGTGTTCCGCAGGGGTCGGTGCTGGGTCCCCAACTCTTTACAATCTATATTTATGATTTGGAGGAGGGGACCGAGTGTAACATATCAAAGTTTGCAGATGATACAAAGATGGGAGGGAAAGTAGAGAGTGAGGAGGACATAAAAAACCGACAAGGGGATATAGACAGGCTGGGTGAGTGGGCGGAGATTTGGCAGATGCAATACAATATTGGAAAATGTGAGGTTATGCACTTTGGCAGGAAAAATCAGAGAGCAAGTTATTATCTTAATGGCGAGAAACTGGAAAGTACTGCAGTACAAAGGGATCTGGGGGTCCTAGTGCAAGAAAATCAAAAAGTTAGTATGCAGGTGCAGCAGGTGATCAAGAAGGCCAACGGAATGTTGGCTTTTATTGCTAGGGGGATAGAATATAAAAACAGGGAGGTATTGCTGCAGTTATATAAGGTATTGGTGAGACCGCACCTGGAATACTGCATACAGTTTTGGCCTCCATACTTAAGAAAAGACATACTTGCTCTCGAGGCAGTACAAAGAAGGTTCACTTGGTTAATCCCGGGGATGAGAGGGTGGACATATGAGGAGAGGTTGAGTAGATTGGGACTCTACTCATTGGAGTTCAGAAGAATGAGAGGCGATCTTATTGAAACATATAAGATTGTGAAGGGGCTTGATCGGGTGGATGCGGTAAGGATGTTCCCAAGGATGGGTGAAACTAGAACGAGGGGGCATAATCTTAGAATAAGGGGCTGCTCTTTCAAAACTGAGATGAGGAGAAACTTCTTCACTCAGAGGGTAGTAGGTCTGTGGAATTTGCTGCCCGAGGAAGCTGTGGAAGCTGCATCATTAAATAAATTTAAAACAGAAATAGACAGTTTCCTAGAAGTAAATGGAATTAAGGGTTATGGGGAGCGGGCAGGAAATTGAACATGAATTTAGATTTGAGGTTAGGATCAGATCAGCCATGATCTTATTGAATGGCGGAGCAGGCTCGAGGGGCCGATTGGCCTACTCCTGCTCCTATTTCTTATGTTCTTATGTTAATAGAAGAGTATTGATCCTTGACATCACAAAGCACGGTCTGTAACTTAATTGCAGTCAGTATTTAAAGATGGCTTGCTAGCTTTACAAGATCAAAGATAGTTACAGTTGAGGCAGGCCATTCAGGCCATCTTCGATCATCCACTCAGAAAGATCCTAAAGTCTTCCTATTGCACCATCCAGCTGTTTCTTAAATGCTTTCAAGATTTTTGCCTCCACTACTCAGATAGTCCATTCCATTTGCTCTATGTAAAGAACTTCCTGGTATCAGTTCAAAAAAATTACCTTTTACTAGTTTGAACCTGTGTCTACTTGTCCTGCTCTTGAAATTTAATTTAAAGCAATATTCCCATTTCCTTAACGAACTTATATAACTACATAAGATTACCTCTCAGATGCCTATTACATGTTGAAAAGCTACTAAAGAGACTACACGATAACATCAACAAGTTCCATCCCACCATCAAGCTCACCATGGACTACTCCTCAGAATCAGTTTCTTTCTTGGACACACGAATCTCCATCAAAGACGGGCACCTCAGCACCTCACTCTACCGCAAGCCCACGGACAACCTCACGATGCTCCACTTTTCCAGCTTCCACCCTAACCACGTCAAAGAGGCCATCCCCTATGGACAGGCCCTGCGAATACACAGGGTCTGCTCAGACGAGGAGGAACGCGATGGACACCTACAGACGCTGAAAGACGCCCTAGTAAGAACGGGATATGACGCTCGACTCATCGATCGACAGTTCCGACGGGCCACAGCAAAAAATCGCATAGACCTCCTCAGGAGACTAACACGGGACGCAACCAACAGAGTACCCTTTGTCGTCCAGTACTTCCCCGGAGCGGAGAAACTACGCCATGTTCTCCGCAGCCTTCAACATGTCATCAATGAGGACAAACACCTCGCTATGGCCATCCCCACACCTCCACTACTCGCCTTTAAACAGCCACCCAACCTCAAACAGACCATCGTTCGCAGCAAATTACCTAGCTTTCAAGAGAACAGCGTCCACGACACCACACAACCCTGCCACGGTAACCTCTGCAAGAATCAATTACTGTCATAAGGAGGGATGATATATTAGCAGGTTCCTCTAATGAGGCCATATGGGTGGAGCTTAAAAACAAAAAGGGGGCAAGCACTTTGATGGGAGTGTACTATAGGCCCCCAAACAGTCAGGGGGAGATAGAGGAACAGATATGTCGGCAAATCTCAGAAAATTGTGCAAATAATAGGGTAATAATCGTGGGGGATTTCAACTTCCCCAATATTAACTGGGATACTCAGAGTGTAAAAGGCTTAGAGGGTACAAAATTCTTAACGTGCATCCAGGAGAGCTTTTTGAGCCAGCATGTAGAAAGTCCTACAAGAGAGGGGGCGGTACTGGACCTAATTCTAGGGAATGTGGCCGGCCAAGTGGAAGAAGTGCTAGTAGGTGAGCACTTTGGTGACAGTGACCATAATTCGGTGAGATTTAAGGTGGTCATGGAAAAGGACAGGGAGGGGCCGGAAATAAAGGTTCTAAATTGGGGGAAGGCCGATTTTAATAGGATAAGGCAGGATCTGGCCAAAATGGACTGGGATCAGCTGCTTGTAGGAAAATCCGCATCGGAGCAATGGGAGTCTTTCAGAAGGGAGATTGAGACCATACAATGGCAACATGTTCCCGTAAAGGTCAAGGGTGGTTCCAAGAACTCCAGGGAACCTTGGATGTCAAGGGATATACGAGAATGGATTAGGAAAAAAAGGAGGGCTTTTGGCAGATACAAAAGGCTAAAGACGGAGGAAGCCCTAGAGGAGTACAAAAAGTGCAGGGGGATACTTAAAAAAGAAATTAGGAGATCAAGGAGGGGCCATGAAATAACACTGGCAAGCAAAATAAAGGAAAATCCTAAGATGTTTTATAAGTATATTAAGGGTAAGAGGATGACTAGGGAAAAAATAGGGCCCATTAGGGACAAAAATGGCAATCTGTGTGTGGAGCCGGCAGATGTAGGAGGGGTTCTAAATGAATTTTTTGCATCTGTTTTCACTATGGAGAAGGACGATGTAGACATAGAAATACGGCAGGGGGACTGTGATATACTCGAACATATTAACATCGAGCGGGAGGAGGTATTGGCGGTTTTAGCAGGCCTAAAAATGGATAAATCCCCAGGCCCAGACGAAATGTATCCCAGGCTACTGTGTGAGGCAAAGGAGGAGATTGCGGGGGCTCTGACACATATATTCAGAACCTCTCTGGCCACAGGGGATGTGCCAGAGGACTGGAGAACCGCTAATGTAATACCATTATTCAAGAAGGGGAGTAGGGAAAAACCGGGGAACTACAAGCCAGTGAGCCTAACATCAGTGGTAGGAAAATTATTGGAAAAAATTCTGAAGGACAAAATTAGTCTCCACTTGGAGAAGCAAGGATTAATCAGGGATAGTCAACATGGCTTTGTCAAGGGAAGATCATGTCTGACTAATTTGATTGAATTTTTTGAGGGGGTGACTAGGCGTGTGGATGAGGGTAATGCAGTGGATGTGGTATACATGGATTTCAGTAAGGCCTTCGATAAAGTCCCCCACAGGAGACTGGTCAAGAAGGTACGAGCCCATGGAATCCAGGGTGCCTTGGCACTTTGGATACAAAACTGGCTTAGTGGCAGAAGGCAGAGGGTGATGGTCGAAGGTTGTTTTTGTGACTGGAAGCCTGTGGCCAGTGGGATACCACAGGGATCGGTGCTGGGTCCCTTGCTGTTTGTGGTCTACATTAATGACTTGGATATGAATGTAAAAGGTATGATCAGTAAGTTCGCTGATGATACAAAAATTGGTAGGGTGGTAAATAGCGAGGAGGATAGCCTCAGTCTGCAGGACGATATAGATGGGTTGGTCAGATGGGCGGAACAGTGGCAAATGGAATTTAACCCGGAAAAGTGCGAGGTGATGCACTTTGGAGGGACTAACAAGGCAAGGGAATACACAATGAATGGGAGGACCCTAGGCAAGACAGAGGGTCAGAGGGATCTTGGTGTGCAAGTTCACAGATCCCTGAAGGCGGCGGAACAGGTAGATAAGGTGGTAAAGAAGGCATATGGGATACTTGCCTTTATTAGCCGAGGCATAGAATATAAGAGCAAGGAGGTTATGATGGAGCTGTATAAAACACTGGTTAGGCCACAGCTGGAGTACTGTGTGCAGTTCTGGTCGCCACACTACAGGAAGGATGTGATCGCTTTGGAGAGGGTGCAGAGGAGATTCACCAGGATGTTACCAGGGCTGGAGCGCTTCAGCTATGAAGAGAGACTGGGAAGATTGGGTTTGTTTTCCTTGGAGCAGAGGAGGCTGAGGGGGGACATGATTGAGGTGTACAAAATTATGAGGGGCACGGATAGGATGGATACTAAGGAGCCTTTTCCCTTCGTTGAGGGTTCTATAACAAGGGGACATAGATTCAAGGTAAAAGGCGGGAGGTTTAGAGGGGATTTGAGAAAGAACTTTTTCACCCAGAGGGTGGTTGGAGTCTGGAACTCACTGCCTGAAAGGGTTGTGGAGGCAGGAACCCTCACAACATTCAAGAAGCATTTGGATGAGCTCTTGAAATGCCATAGCATACAAGGCTACGGACCAAATGCTGGAATATGGGATTAGAGTAGACAGGGCTGATGGCCGGCGCGGACACGATGGGCCGAAGGGCCTCTATCCGTGCTGTATGACTCTATGACTCTATGACTCTATGACATGCCAGATCATCGACACAGATACCACCATCACACGAGAGGACACCACCCACCAGGTGCATGGTTCATACTCCTGTGACTCGGCCAACGTTGTCTACCTCATACGTTGCAGGAAAGGATGCCCCAGAGCATGGTACATTGGCGAGACCATGCAGTCGCTGCGACAACGGATGAACGGACACCGCGCAACAATCGCCAAACAGGAGGGTTCCCTCCCAGTCGGGGAACACTTCAGCAGTCATGGACATTCATCCACCGACCTTCGGGTAAGCGTACTCCAAGGCGGCCTTCGAGACACACGACAACGCAAAATCGTCGAGCAGAAATTGATAGCCAAGTTCCGCACCCATGAGGACGGCCTCAACCGGGATCTTGGGTTCATGTCACGCTACACGTTACCCCACCAGCGAACAAATGTTATCTGTTTTTAATATAACGGGTCAGTTGCTGTCTTTTCTATGTTTCTACCTCTCTATCTCTGTTTTTTTTTGTTTGTTGTTTTTTTTTGGTGGTTTGTATATTCTGTGAGACCTGGCAGGTAACACCTGTCTGTCTGCACACTGATTGCCTTGGCAACGGGCAGTTGAAAAAACTGTCTGTACTCACCAAGCATTGTTCTGTGAATTATAAATGCGATTTCATTTCGAGGATTTCATTTTCACATCGTTCACCTGACGAAGGAGGAAGCCTCCGAAAGCTTGTGAATTTAAAATAAAATTGCTGGACTATAACTTGGTGTTGTAAAATTGTTTACAATTGTCAACCCCAGTCCATCACCGGCATCTCCACATCATGTTGAAAAGCCTAAGAGTCTCCAGCCTCTGTTCATAATTCAGGGTTGTGATGCTAGGGGTTAGTTTCTTGGCTCTTCTCTGCACTAACTCCAGCACTTGATTGTCTCAGTTGTGTCTTGGTGAGCAGAACTGAACACAGTATTCAAGGGGCAGTCTGACCATAGCACCATACAGTTAGCTAATTAAACACCATTCATGATGTGCATGTCACCTATTTTTTGGTATTAACCAAGTAAGGTTAATACATATTAAAACATTGATATGCAAATTAATAAATAAAAACACATTTCATGACATAAACTGAATGTAATAATTAAAACTTCTGATAGATTGTTCACAATTAACAGTAATTAAGGCAGCCATAAGATGATTCTGGAAAGCATACATTATATGATGACAGACAAGTAAAAGGAAAACAAATGATTCTGAGATGTTATAATACTAATTACAGCTATGGAAAGACGGGTCACTTGCACACTGTCATGCCTGCTTTGAGGTTACAAAGAATTAATGTTGACATTGCAAGTTTCTCCAACAAATCTTTAAGAGACAGCAAATCACATCTGGGTGCACTTTGCCAATAAAAACAGAAGCACAAGAGGCAGGAGGATTACATCTTGCCCCAGGGACTGGAAACATCACTCTTTTTAGTGGAAGCAAAATGTAGCTTCTGCAAATGGTTGGACAGAAGTGTTCCTTTGTATAATTTGGCCTGGATTTTTTTTTGCTTAGAATGATCATCCTGCAGCATTTAGATCATACAAAATAACAGATGGCTAGGAATGTGCCATGAAAATCAGGTTAAGAAAATAAAATTACAGTGCACTAATTACATTATTTGCAACATTATTATTTACATTTTTAACCTAAGTCACTGTATGTAGTGTTTGACTACATTAAGTAATTGCATATGAATCCAACAGAGGGAGCAAGACATGGAGGTAATGATAAATTAGAGAACAAGGGGGCAATTTTCAACTGATGCCTGGCCTGTTTATGCTGGAAAATTTCAGCAGTTAAAGATTTTTTTTTAATTCGCGTGACCCATTGGCTGTCCAAGGCCTGCCCGATACTATTTTCAGATGGCGAGAACTCCTGCTCAAAATCGGCTGAAGCCTACTTAAAAAATTAAATCAGGGTTCCACGTCAGTGGTCAGACCTCAGTACTATTTTGAGCTACCAATGGGCGGTCTGTGCGCAGCGCATGCTCCGCCCATTGGTACAAGTCATGGAGCGGCTTAATCAGCGGTTCTTAAAGGGACCGCTGGATGCTCCCCCGGTCTCACAAAAATCTTCACGACTGCTGCTGGCCGCTAATTGCTGCGTGCCCCTAGCTCGCCTCCCCACCCACAGGAGCTGACCTTCAGCTCGGCTCCATGGAGGAACTGCCAGACTTCTCCTCTGCACCTCCCCTCCACCAATAGCAAGCTGCCTGTGTGCACTTGCTGAGTACTGGCAGTTTGCCCAAAATATGGAAATAAGGCCCAATCATGAAAATGATTCAGGCCTCTCTCTGCAGCCAGCAGGCGGGCACTGTGGATACCGTGCCCACTTTGTGCTCATTTTGGGCAAAAGTTGAAAATCGCCCAACATGCTGACCAGGAATAAATAGACAAAAAATCTTGTGAAAGGATTGGTTCCTGTCCAATATTATTCAAGCTTAGTTGCACACACAACATTCCTCATGCACTGTTCTGAGTTTTGATTTTATTGCTATCGGACCAGCTATCATACATTACCCTGGATTACTTCATACAACCACCCTTCACTATTTTAGCAATTTTTCCGACCATGATAGCATTGAGCCAATTTGTTTTGCAGTTCAATTTATTTAAAATTATATGGGTACATTTTGTACCAATGTAGTTCCATTGTTATTACCTTATGGTCAACTTTCATTTAAATAAAAATATTGAATATTAAATATTTCTTACCGTGGACTATCATTTTTACATTTTTGTAATATCTGTCTACAAAAGTTATGACTATTGTGAAACAGAAAACAATTCCCTTTCTTTTTCAGGTTGAAAATGCCCTAAGACATATTTAGAATCAAGTCTAGAAATGATATGGAGCTGGAATAAACCATATCAATTAGGCACATCTGACCAAATCACCAGAGTATCATTACTTTTTCAAAAAAGTACCTACAGTAAAAAATTTTAGTTTTGTACTTTAAAAAAATAAAAACCCTGACTTCCATCAGAAGTTTGATATAAATAGAACGTGCAATGTGAATCTGTTAAATCTTATAAATATTCCAGGAATGATGCAACAACAACAATTTGCATTTTCTATAGCGTCTTTAACGTAGTAAAACATCCCAAGGTGCTTCACAGGAGCGTTATTAAACAAAATTTGACACCGAGCCACAAAAGGAGGTATTAGGACAGTTGACCAAAAGCTTGGTCAAAGACGTAGGTTTTAAGGAGCGTCTTAAAGGAGGAGAGAGAGGTAGAGAGGCAGAGAGTTTTAGAGAGGGAATTCCAGAGCAAGAGGCAAGAATTGGAGGAGCGCAGAGATCTCGGAGGGTTGTAGGGCTGGAGGAGGTTACAGAGATAAGAAGGGGAAAGGCCATGGAGGGATTTGAAAACAAGGATGAGAATTTTAAAGGCATGCCCGGACCGGGAGCCAATGTAGGTCAGCGAGCACAGGGGTGATGGGAGAATGGGACTTGGTGCAAGTTAGGATACAGGCAGCAGAGTTTTGGATGAGCTCAAGTTTGTGGAGGGTGGAAGATGGGAGGCCAGCCAGTAGAGCATTGAAATAGTCCAATCTGGAGGTAATGAAGGCATGGATGAGGGTTTCAGCAGCAGATGAGCTGAGGCAGGGGTGGAGACGGGCAATGTTATGGAGGTGGAAGTAGATGGTCTTGTTGATGGAGCGGATATGTAGTCGGAAGTTCATCTCAGGGTCAAATAGGACGCCAAGGTTGACAAAGGTTTGGTTCAGCCTCAGTGGCCAGGAAGAAGAATGGAATCGGTGACTAGGGAACGGAGTGTGCGGCGGGGACCAAAGACAATGGCTTCGGTCTTCCCAATATTTAGTTGGAGGAAATTTTTGCTCATCCAGTAATGGATGTCAGACAAGCAATGTGACAAATGAGAGACAGTGGAGGGGTCAAGGGAGGTGGTGGTGAGGTAAAGCTGGGTGTTGTCAGCATACATGTGGAATCTGACATGTGTTTCGGATGATGTCGCCGAGGGGCAGCATGTAGATGAGAAATAGGAGGGGGCCAAGGATAGATCCTTGGGGGACTCCAGAGGTAATGATGCAGGAGCAGGAAGAGAAGCCATTGCAGGTGATGCATGCATTGCCACAATCCACTCATTACCATCCTTGGACCTTACTATGGACGAGGAGAAATTCCAATGGAAACAATGAAGAATTTACTTGCTGTAGGAAGACATCAGAAGTAATGCCTCTGAGTAAATATAACCACTGCCCTTGAGTTAAAACATCTTTTTTTTTCACATTACTGAATCCTGAAGCAACACTGTCTTAAAATAATTTTTAGAATGTAGCAAGGCCAGGATGGTCTGGCTTTTGTTTCCCAGCCAACCATCATGGAGAGACTTAAAATCATGGATGAGGGAATGCTGCATCTAGAGGTAGAGGATCAAAATCCAATCATGATATTTGACATGTAGGAAACACTAACGGATGGTGGGCAGTAAACTACAGCCAAAAAGATCTTCCTCTCCTTGAGGAGTACTTCTGCATAAAGGCTTTGCAGGTACTTTGCTTTTAAATCTTGCCTATTCATGTTTAGATCACAAGGCAACTCCATCACCATCTGCACATGGTACTCCTGAAAGCCAGGGATAGATAACCAGTTCATTAACAAACTGCTCCATTGAGAATGATTCACACATAGCAAATCAGGACTGTCAAAAGCTGCAATACCAGCTAGATATAATGGTTTGGTGTAAAGGCCAGGAATGTTTGGAAAATGTAAATTTATAACACGCATGCATCATGCTTTATTTTTTAAATTATAGCAATAAGTTTCAAACAGGCTCTAGGATAAATAGGGCTGATGATAACGTGCAGCCACTGATGTCTGAAATTTGTTAACTGATTGCTAGTTCGGATTTTATTGTTTCTGTGGTTGATGGGAAGTCTAGGTTATACAGCGATTAATGGTCTGAATTTTTTTATAGTTAACTTGTGGGCCTGGGTAATGATACACACACTCTATGGAGAAGATGTTTTTTCTGGCCATAAGAAGACTTCTGCTTTGGTTTGAAACTTGGTGACCCCTGGCTTTTTTGCGGACCAATGTTTTGGAGTTTATATAATGGAATAGTCGTATTATTTTTTTAATCCATTGTAGGGATTTAACCACTGTTCCAATTTTCTCAGACAGCAGGTACTGATAATGGAGGATGGCTGCACCAGAGCCACTGAGAGTGGAGGAGGTGTGGGCTGGTGCTTGGGGTGAGGATCCTTTATCGATCCATGGCCAGTGGGGTGGTCCACACCCCAGGGGTCTACCTACCTTTCTCCAACACATTCCAGTGCCATGGGAGCCTTCTCCTCTTTGACAAATGTTCCCTGCTTTCTTCCCCCTCTACTATTCTGCTGTAACCATTTACATCTCCTCTGGACCCATCTTTTCTTTCTTTACTTGTCCCATTACCACCCTCTTTTAATTTGCACCATCATCCTTTTTGTCATTTAATCACCCTATCACAGACCTTCCCCTTTATCCTCCCTGCCATCACCCCACGCCCTTTTCCCTGGCTCTGAACTTGCTTAAAAACTATTAATCTCTAACATCTCCCACTTCCGATGAAGGGTCTCTCTCCACAGATGCTGCCTGACCTGCTGAATGTTTTCCAGCATTTTCTGTTTTTATTTCAGATTTCCAGCATCGGCCGTATTTTGTTTTTGTATAGAAGTATTGAAACTGTGTCCATACTTTTCTTTATATTCTCACTGCTGCGCACAATGGAATTCTTGCATTGAAGGTGATACTATAATATTTTGGCTTTATTGTTCACTGTCACATCATTTATCTTGTCAGTCTCTGCTTCTTGTTTTTACCATTTCTCATTTTGGCCTTTTTTCTTACTTTTGCGTTTCTTTGCCATGGTTTTTCTTGTTCTTTTATTTTGCTACTATTACTCTTTCCTTTCATCCTCTTCTGGTCTTGCTCGTCTATACTTATTTCACTCACTGCTCTGGTCTGCTTTTACCAGTTTATTTTTATTTTGCTCACTCTCCAAGTACCTGTTGTTGTGGACGTACAGATACACAGTATAACCTGCAACAAAATAACTGCTGAGGTTCTTTGTATCCATTTTGTGTAGCTCCAATGAGTACTATAAATCCTATGTATTGGGCAACCTCAAGAATTCCTTATCTTTATCCAAAGTCTGACCAACAAGACCTTGAGAAATGGGAATTATTATAAAGACAAAAACAATCATCATTTACAATGTGTGCTCTCAGACCAATTACATACCACAGAGCTAGAATTGAAGATTCTTGTTGCATGTCAAACAATCATCTCTATATATTAGCTAAGCATAGGCCAAAACTGGAGCCACCTGTTGAATCCTCTATCACATATCACCTGATTTTGATGAGGGGGCGCAATTGTGCATAACACCAGCATTGTGCATAACACCAGCATTGTGCATAACACCAGCATTGCCCACCAATTTGCTGGTCCCCATGATTAGCATGAACTGGATGTGCTAATCATGGCAGCATGATCCCCGTGTATCAAGCATGTATCGAGGCGTTGCTGGACCAGGTGGCAATGTCAGCGACCACAGGGGTGATGGGTGAACGGTAGGCACTTGGTGCGAGTTAGGATACGGGCAGCAGAGTTTTGGATGAGCTCAAGTTTATGGAGGGTGGAAGATGGGAGGCTGGCCAGCAGAGCATTGAAATAGTCAAGTCTAGAGGTAACAAAGACATGGATGAGGATTTCAGCAGCAGATCAGCTGAGGTAGGGCGGAGACTGACATTCATTATCTGGGCAATAGTCTATTGAGTAGAAAACTGCCTTCTTGGCTCTGGAATTGTTCAGTTTTACAGTAGAGTAATTGTTTGCTGCAATGGCGGTCTTGTGCCTAGTTCCCCAACAACTGCAACAAAATCTGGAAGAAATAGGGCAACCATCTTTGAACAGGAGAGCATTGAAATAATCCTGTAGAAAGTAGATCACAGAAGAGTAATCCTTTTCCCATGCCATGGTCGAAAGGTGCCAAAGACAACAGCGAGAGGGGAAGGCAACAGCCGACAGAGTGCATTAATATGAGTGGCACAATGAGCAGGACTTGGTTACAGTGCCAAAGAAGTCCAATGATCTTAGCAGGAGGGGCAATGCAGACAGATGTGAGGAAAACCGTTATTTGTGATCGTCACCTAGTAGTATGTTACACGGTCTCATTCCCCATCAGATTCTTCAGAGATGCTGTACTTTCATATTATAGAGAATTAGACAATTTGTGCACCGTCCACCATGTAGTTTTCATCACATGCAGGTGAATGATATCCTGCTGACAGTCTTATCATCAGACCTGCATGCTCTGAATGCCTGACTTCACAATCCTGCTGGTGTTCACCATCACACGTTGTGTGGCATCAGGGTAATGGGGTAATGTGACTGAAGGAAGATTGTTCTTTTCTAGGAAAAGGCTGCATAAGTAGGAGGAAAAGAAATGCAACTGTAGGTAGCCCAGCAGCAAAACACCATCAAATACCATTTGAAGAATGGGCCATGGAACTTCATGGGCTTGATGTCTTTCAGGAGGCCAGAGACAGTGAAGCAGGTTTCTGCACAGGGTTTGTACAAAACACACAGTACTTGCTCTTATTTCAACCAGATGTTCAAGGTATCACCCATGCAAGCCTGGAATGACCCCAGTGTAAAAAAGCTCAAAGCTGTCATGACTTCCACTGCTACAGAGACAGCTGTTCTTAGTGTGGATTGTAACATAAGGTCATTGTCACAGCTTGGGATTTGTTGGCCATTTTTTCATGGTAAAGACTTGAACATGAGCTATGTTAAGATATGTTGTTTAGCACAAGTGTGCCTAAAAGGGATTAGCATCCCAAGACAGCCCCATGCTTAGTTGTAGACCCGTTGGCAGATGACAGGTAATGATGTGAGATGGGAAAATATTTCTCTGAAACAATGGACAATTCATTAGCTAAGTCTAGTTATTCAGAAAGACACATTGTACCTTGATGTTGATCCTTGTGGGGGCTGTGAGAGAGGAATCAGAACACAGACACCAAGTGGAGTCGAGCAGCAGAAGGCTGCAAAGCAGTGAACCAATTTTTAAAATTTCAAAATACTTTTTTTACTATTCGTTCATGGGATGTGGGCGTCGCTGGCAAGGCCGGCATTTATTGCCCATCCCTAATTGCCCTTGAGAAGGTGGTGGCGAGCTGCCTTCTTGAACTGCTGCAGTCCGTGTGGTGAAGGTTCTCCCACAGTGCTGTTAGGAAGGGAGTTCCAGGATTTTGACCCAGCGACAATGAAGGAATGGTGATATATTTCCAAGTCGGGATGGTGTGTGACTTGGAGGGGAACATGCAGGTGGTGTTGTTCCCATGTGCCTGCTGCTCTTGTCCTTCTAGGTGGTAGAGGTCGCGGGTTTGGGAGGTGCTGTCGAAGAAGCCTTGGCGAGTTGCTGCAGTGCATCCTGTGGATGGTACACACTGCAGCCACTGTGCGCCGGTGGTGAAAAGGGAGTGAATGTTTAGGGTGGTGGATAGGGTGCCAAACAAGTGGGCTGCTTTGTCCTGGATGGTGTCGAGCTTCTTGAGTGTTGTTGGAGCTGCACTCATCCAGGCAAGTGGAGAGTATTCCATCACACTCCTGACTTGTGCCTTGTAGATGGTGGAAAGGCTTTGGGGAGTCAGGAGGTGAGTCACTCGCCACAGAATACCCAGCCTCTGACCTGCTCTCATAGCCACAGTATTTATATAGCTGGTCCAGTTAAGTTTCAGGTCAATGGTGACCCCCAGGATGTTGATGGTGGGGGATTCGGCGATGGTAATGCCGTTGAATGTCAAGGGGAGGTGATTAGACTCTCTCTTGTTGGAGATGGTCATTGCCTGGCACTTGTCTGGCACGAATGTTACTTGCCACTTATCAGCCCAAGCCTGGATATTGTCCTGGTCTTGTTGCATTCGGGCTCGGACTGCTTCATTATCTGAGGGGTTGCGAATGGAACTGAACACTGTGCAATCATCAGCAAACATCCCCATTTCTGACCTTATGACGGAGGGAAGGTCTATGATGAAGCAGCTAAAGATGGTTGGGCCTAGGCCACTGCCCTGAGGAACTCCTGCAGCAATGTCCTGGGGCTGAAATGATTGGCCTCCAACAGCCACTACCATCTTCCTTTGTGCTAGGTATGACTCCAGCCACTGGAGAGTTTTCCCCTTGGTTCCCATTGACTTCAATTTTACTAGGGCTCCTTGATGCCACACTCGGTCAAATTTCAAAATATGCTTTATTTCATAAAATTTAACGATATCACAATTCCAAGGTGATACAATTCAAAACAATACAACACGGATCGTACACAATACGATTCCAATATTACAATTTAAAACACGGTACATATCTTATAATACATGCTGTACAATACAAGTTGGGGTGGCCTTACATGGTGGCCTTTCCCCATACAGCCTTTGCATAGGTCGCACCTTGCTTCAGTGCGTCCTGCAGCACGTATTCCTGGACCTTGGACTGTGCCAGTCGGCAACACTCGGTCATGGAGAGCTCCTTCAGTTGGAAGACCAGCTGGTTTCGAGTGGACCAAAGGGCCTCCTTCACCGAGTTGTTGGTCTTCCAGCCGCAGGTGATATCTGTTTCAGTGTGTGTCCCAGGGAACAGTCCATAGAGCACATTGTCCTGTGTTACTGGGCTGTTGGGGATGAACCGGGCCAGATATCAACGCATCTCTCTCCACATCTTCTGCGCGAAGGGACAGTCCATCAGGAGGTGGATGATGGTCCCGTCCCTGCTGCAGCCTCGAGGCGCTGATGGTGCTGAAATTCCGTGCATGTTGGAAGGATCGCCTTGGGAGGGCCTTTCTCACCACCATCCAGTCTACATCCTGGTGCCTATTGGTCAGTTCTGGTGATGAGACGTTCTGCCAAATGGTGTCGACCATCTGGTCAGGGAACTGCCCGATCGGATCTACCATATCCTTTCCCTGCAGGACACTCAGAACGTTCCGTGTCGACCACTGTCTGTCGACCTTGTGGGCAGAGGGGTTCCTCCTCAGGAACTTCTCCACCTGGAACAGGTGGTGGGGTACAGTCCAGCTGGATGGGACGTCCTGCATTTGCTCGGCCAGCATGGCCCAGTCTTCTTGGTGTGGTGGACAAGTAGATACTCAGCACGTAGTGACACTTGGGGCGCTAAATTGGGCCATGTAGCTCCCATTGTTTGGGCGTCTTGGCTGCACACGCGTTTCCAGCGTGACGTGCGCTGGACGCCATCTTGGTATAGGAGTTAGTGCAGGTGCAGATAACAAACGCAGGAAGCATGTAAAGTAGGGAGAAAATGGCTTCAATCAGTGTGACGATCCGGATTCTTTCCCCTCAGTCTGGTTCAGTAATAACTGAAGTCGAATACATTTTAAAGTCCAACACATCTTTAATAGCAGGGTTCTTAGTCTGCAGCATTGATTTGGACTCCTGATAGAGTCCCTCTATGCTGGCAGAGCAAGAACAACAACATACAGAAATCCACACGTTTTTATACAAATCAATAGGGTTGGAACATACTTAACGAGGGTCAACACCAATCATAAGCCGGGCATAGGTTGCCATGCGAGGTTACATTATTTCCAACCAATCATAAATCGTCCATGTGCTGATCATGCTGCTGTTAGACATCAAAGGGGATAACTTCCTCACTTTCCAACTTGGAATGTTCTTCCCTGTTCCTTCTGTTCCTTATCTCCCAACCTGGAATGTCTTTCAACTTTGGCTAAGCTCGTTCCCTATATTGATCTGCCATAAACATGGAGACATTCAGACCAGTCCTTGACTCACATCAAAGACCTATCATTGATAAGACAATGCAGGCCTGCTGACTAAGCAAACATATGGCCCAGCAGGAGGGCCAGGCCACTTGTATCAATCTCAGTTACTAACTAATTAACCCTTTCTAACCATTTTGCATTCTGCTTCTTTGCCACGTAGACATTTTAATATTTTACCGAAAACTGACCACGTAGGGATTCTCAAGTGTGCAATGCTGATTTAAAGTGATAGACACCATTTTGGGACTTAACGCTAAACTCAACGCACTGTCTTATCCCCGACCATCTGAATGCATTTTGGAATGCCTGGAGGTCCCCCTCGAGTGCTATTTAATGGGACCATACAGGATTTACAGGTTAGTGGCTGGATTATTGCTTCCGGCTGTGAGACATCTGTAACTGTTTTTGGAGGTGTCCCATACTTGAATACTAGGACTAGGGGGCATAACCTAACATTTAGAGCCAGGATGTGTAGGAGTGAAGCTAGGAAATGCTTCTACATGCAAAGGGTGGGAGAATTTTGGAATACTCTTCTGCAAACGGCAGTTGATGCGAGCTCAATTGTGAATTCAAAATCTGAGATTGATAGATTTCTGTGAATCAAAGGTATTAAGGGATATGGGGCTAAGGTGGGTATATGAAGTTTGGTCACAGGCCCACCATGATCTCATTGAATGGCGGAACAGGCTCGAGGGGCTAAATGTCAATGCCACTTGCTGCCTCCTGATATGCGCCACCTTCTCCTGCAAGCGGGACGTTTGTCTGGGTGATGTGCCTATCAGTTGAATAGCTGCCAGTGTGTGTGGCCTGTGAGTTGTGGGTGGGCGGCTTGCAACAGTGGTAATGTGTAAGGGTGAGAGGAAGCATCTGGTTATGAAGAGTTGAGTACTGATGGAAAGAGTTTGTTGGTATATGAGTGATGGTGGGGTGTAGTGCATGGAGCAGTGGATGCAGCTAGTGGTGCAGTTGGTAGGAGACGCCACTTGACAGTTGACCTCACACACCTTGACCACTCGTGTCAAAGCATTGAACTTCTTCCTGCACTGCATCCATGTTCATGATGCTGTGCGCCTGGCATTAATTTCGTCCCATAGAGTCATAGAGTCATAGAGTTATACAGCATGGATAGAGGCCCTTCGGCCCATCGTGTCCGCGCCAACCATCAAGCCCTGTCTAATCTAATCCCATATTCCAGCATTTGGTCCGTAGCCTTGTATGCTATGGCATTTCAAGTGCTCATCCAAATGCTTCTTGAATGTTGTGAGGGTTCCTGCCTCCACAACCCTTTCAGGCAGTGAGTTCCAGACTCCAACCACCCTCTGGGTGAAAAAGTTCTTTCTCAAATCCCCTCTAAACCTCCCGCCTTTTACCTTGAATCTATGCCCCCTTGTTATAGAACCCTCAACGAAGGGAAAAAGCTCCTTAGTATCCATCCTATCTGTGCCCCTCATAATTTTGTACACCTCAATCATGTCCCCCCTCAGCCTCCTCTGCTCCAAGGAAAACAAACCCAATCTTCCCAGTCTCTCATCATAGCTGAAACGCTCCAGCCCTGGTAACATCCTGGTGAATCTCCTCTGCACCCTCTCCAAAGCGATCACATCCTTCCTGTAGTGTGGCGACCAGAACTGCACACAGTACTCCAGCTGTGGCCTAACCAGTGTTTTATACAGCTCCATCATAACCTCCTTGCTCTTATATTCTATGCCTCGGCTAATAAAGGCAAGTATCCCATATGCCTTCTTTACCACCTTATCTACCTGTTCCGCCGCCTTCAGGGATCTGTGAACTTGCACACCAAGATCCCTCTGACCCTCTGTCTTGCCTAGGGTCCTCCCATTCATTGTGTATTCCCTTGCCTTGTTAGTCCCTCCAAAGTGCATCACCTCGCACTTTTCCGGGTTAAATTCCATTTGCCACTGTTCCGCCCATCTGACCAACCCATCTATATCGTCCTGCAGACTGAGGCTATCCTCCTCGCTATTTACCACCCTACCAATTTTTGTATCATCAGCGAACTTACTGATCATACCTTTTACATTCATATCCAAGTCGTTAATGTAGACCACAAACAGCAAGGGACCCAGCACCGATCCCTGTGGTACCCCACTGGCCACAGGCTTCCAGACACAAAAACAACCTTCGACCATCACCCTCTGCCTTCTGCCACTAAGCCAGGTTTGTATCCAAAGTGCCAAGGCACCCTGGATTCCATGGGCTCGTACCTTCTTGACCAGTCTCCTGTGCGGGACATTATCGAAGGCCTTACTGAAATCCATGTATACCACATCTACTGCGTTACCCTCATCCACACGCCTAGTCACCCCCTCAAAAAATTCAATCAAATTAGTCAGACATGATCTTCCCTTGACAAAGCCATGTTGACTATCCCTGATTAATCCTCGCTTCTCCAAATGGAGACTTATTTTGTCCTTCAGAATTTTTTCAAATAATTTTCCTACCATTGATGTTAGGCTCACTGGCCTGTAGTTCCCCGGTTTTTCCCTACTCCCCTTCTTGAATAATGGTATTACATTAGCGGTTCTCCAGTCCTCTGGCACATCCCCTGTGGCCAGAGAGGTTCTGAATATATGTGTTAGAGCCCCCGCAATCTCCTCCTTTGCCTCACACAGTAGCCTGGGATACATTTCGTCTGGGCCTGGGGATTTATCCATTTTTAGGCCTGCTAAAACCGCCAATACCTCCTCCCGCTCGATGTTAATATGTTCGAGTATATCACAGTCCCCCTGCCGTATTTCTATGTCTACATCGTCCTTCTCCATAGTGAAAACAGTTGCAAAAAATTCACTTACAACCCCTCCTACATCTGCCAGCTCCACACACAGATTGCCATTTTTGTCCCTAATGGGCCCTATTTTTTCCCTAGTCATCCTCTTACCCTTAATATACTTATAAAACACCTTAGGATTTTCCTTTATTTTGCTCGCCAGTGTTATTTCATGGCCCCTCCTTGATCTCCTAATTTCTTTTTTAAGTATCCCCCTGCACTTTTTGTACTCCTCTAGGGCTTCCTCCGTCTTTAGCCTTTTGCACCTGCCAAAAGCCCTCCTTTTTTTCCTAATCCATTCTCGTATATCCCCTGACATCCAAGGTTCCCTGGAGTTCTTGGAACCACCCTTGACCTTTACGGGAACATGTTGCCATTGTATGGTCTCAATCTCCCTTCTGAAAGACTGCCATTGCTCCGATGCAGATTTTCTTACAAGCAGCTGATCCCAGTCCATTTTGGCCAGATCCTGCCTTATCCTATTAAAATCGGCCTTCCCCCAATTTAGAACCTTTATTTCCGGCCCCTCCCTGTCCTTTTCCATGACCACCTTAAATCTCCCCTGCTGCCTCCCACTGCCTTTTGGATATATGTCTGGAGGGCCTCTTGCGCCTCCCCCCAACCCCTGCAGATATAGGATGTCCCTCCTTCTGTCCACCTCTTGCACCAAGGTCTCTAGTGCATCAGCAGAGAACCTTGGTGCACACACTCTCGCAGGCCTGGTACCAACTCAGATCGGTAGATTGGTGAGGTCTGGTGTGCAGATTGAAGGATGTGGGGTTTAGTAGTGCGCAACCTTTATTCACTGTTTTAACATAACTCATCAGTGTGTAAACATAGGGATGGGACCTGCATCTGTGTTTTACGTGTGCAATGTCTGATCTCTGTGCAGACAGTAGACTGTTATTTTCAGCAAATAACGGGTACCAGCTACCTTTAAGAGATTTCTAAGAAACATCCTCCCTTTAAGAGATTGTGCTCCCCCTGCTGGTGGAATGTGCGAATAGCATCGTTTCCACGTGCAAGGCCCAGAATGGAGGTTAGTACTCAGGTCAGCCAAAACTTGCGTCCTGCCTGCACATGGGTCATTGGGCGTGGGGTAACAGCGCATCATGCTACCCGCACCCAATAACAGTCCTTATCCAATCTTTTTCCCCCTTGGTGTTTGCGTACTGGGGCTCTACACACATCCTGAAGCAGCCACGCACAAAGGTGGCCAACAGGATCAGAGCGACATTGGGCACGCTCTTCCCCCCTTTGTCTGGGGGTTTGTACTTGGTGCCCCTGTGGACGCGTTCTACCTTGGGCCTCCAGACAATGTAGAAGATAGCTCGGATGACTGTGATGGCGGATTGACGGGGGATGGGCCAGACCTGGGCCACCTGTTTCAGGCGGAGGACAGTTGTGCTTTTAAGTTGAATTAGATGACCCACTGACCGGAGTGGGTTAGCTCTCAAGTGTTCTTTACTTTTGTAACAGTACGCAGGCAGAAGTTCCCCCGGTTGTTTCAAGCGCCTCTCACGGATCTCTTTGATTTGTGCGTGAAGATTTGTTAATGCTGCTTCTTTTATATTGCAAGGGTTCTGAATGGGCTTTGTGCGTTATTGAGGCTGGTGCGAAGCCTTAGGCATTTGGTTCCTAGTGAGCTCATTGCTATAAGCCAATTGCATGACTTCATTGAAGCAGCTCCTTTGTTTTATAGCAACCATCCAATCTCAGCTTTCCCTTTATTTCAAGCAGCAAGGGCATGATTTTTATTCGGAGTCGGGAACCCAGCAGGTGAGCAGATGTTTGCGGGAGGAATCTGAAGGTCACGTGAGTGCATCGCATTGTGCCATCACAACTCAATTGAAGGTGAGTGTTTGGGCTTCCGGGTTTCCCATGCGCCAGGCAGCCAGGTTGCCAGAGAAGATCTGGGGAAGGGTCCACCATCGGGAGGGGTCCACCATTGGGGAGGGTGGCCTATCGCGCCAGGTGAGCTTGTTGGGCCTGGATGAAGCACTCCTGCTCCTTTGGGCCCACAAGCAGTGCAATAAAGGTATTCGCCTCATGGATCTGGCCCTTCCCGTCTGCTTTCACCTGACATGAATCAGAAGCGATGGGTATCCCAAACAGGTAAGGTTAAATTCGTTTAACATTTCCAATAGACAAAAAATTACGTGCCTCAACTATCGCAATGAGGTACATTGCCCCTTTAAATATCGGCCCGCCGGCTTTAAGTGGGGACAGGACTTCCGAGTTTCTCTTATGCACGCGCATCCTGGGTTAAACACAAAAGTGGGCACGTTGGAGCCAGCATGCAATGCCGCTCCAAAAACAAACTACTTTTACAGCCCCCACACCCCCGCGCCACAATCCACGAAGTCTTGGGGGTTAAAATTACCCTCCTGGAGCTTAGTTAAGTTGGTCACAGGGAAGGCTGAGATTTCTGTTGCTGCCTGAAAGGATATGTCCAAGTCCTGTGCTACAGCTTTCTCCAGGCTGCTAGGCCTACTGCAGGAGTTGGGGTTTATCTCCTGAGTCTCTGTTCTGTGCTGCAGAACCAGGATAGTGCTCCTGGGTATCGAGCACGATGCCACTAATACCAGTCTTACTACAACTCCAAGCACCACTGCTGATCTGGCTACCAAACTTTCAATTGCAGCCACTATTTTGGAGATGGTAACTGCCATCTTATGATTTTAGCCCCTGTGGCAATCATGGGAACTTGCTACCCCATACAAATAGATGGGAGCTCTGTAACTAATTAAGACAACTGAAGATAAACAAGCT
Source organism: Heptranchias perlo (assembly GCF_035084215.1). Classification (NCBI taxonomy): domain Eukaryota; kingdom Metazoa; phylum Chordata; class Chondrichthyes; order Hexanchiformes; family Hexanchidae; genus Heptranchias; species Heptranchias perlo. Next base: position 59,208,578 of record NC_090327.1, read on the forward strand.
ATGTGGCGCATGGGAAGGGAGAGGTCATGTGATTCTGGCTGTAAACTTCAAAAATATTGATCATTCAGACTAATTCTTTGTATGCTAATCATATGAAGTATAACTAATGAAGAATATTCTTTACAAAAGTTATACTTACATTCAATTTCATAGCAACTATTATAGTCCTAAATGGCATTGAAATCGATATTTGCAATTGTGGAAGTGATGAATCATGACAACAGCAGGTTTGTCTTCATGTAACAAGGGAATTTTAGATTAATTAATCTAATGAATTGCTTTCATTAGTTTAGTCTTGTGTCACATGCAAAATACTTTTTTTAGATTGTACTGGACCAATTAAAGAATGATTCACATTAAGTGCTGCGTCCCTGTGCGCTGAGAAAGTCTAAATGTGCTTGGTTAATGTTACAAGTACTGTACTGTGAAGACTAATCAATTTAAAAGTCACTGCATTATAGTAATGGACAGAGATGTCACCTGAATGCAGCCTGATTGGTTTACAACCAGGTCAGAGTTTGCACCAGCAGGTGCAGAACCTGTTGTTTGTTTCACGTGGTTGGCAGCTGGTGCTTTGGAGCAATCAGGAAACATGTTATTCACCGTGCGGTTGCCAGGTGCAGCCTGGTTGGTGTGTGTCGAGGAGAGCTATATTTAATGTCAACACCTGCTTGTGTCACTGATGCTTTTCTGGCAACTGGCTATTATTTTCATGGCTTTGTGTTTTTTAAGTAGTTCCACTGATTAAAGTGTGCTTGTTACTAACCCCATAAAAGACAGTTAAATTAACAGTACAGGATAATGAGCATGCTTCTCTTAAAAATCTATAGTTGTCACGAGAAGAAATTAATGGTTGAAACTAGTTTAGCAATCAGTTTGTACATAGAAAGTTGTCATTGTTTATTCACAATAACCTGGTAGAACGAGAAGAGCCCAATTTCTGTTTGAGATGTGACTTGGTGGGAGAGTCTTTTTTTGGAAGTCAGCTGTTAGAAGTTTTTCTTAGCAAAATATGGTTATAAATTACTAAAAAGGATGAATAACATTTGAAAACTAATTAGTTGCTAAAGTGCTTTATAAATCTTGTAAAAACATCATTATATGCTAATGTGTGCTATAAATTATTTCAAATCCATGAAGCATTTACCATTAAACACTACTTTGGGTATTTGTTCAACTCATTCTTTATCGTGTCTTTAACTCCATTTAGACTAGGTTTGGGAGGAGGGGAGGTCCCCATTCCCTTGGGGGTCAGAAAGGTCATCAGATTTCTGTTTTGTTCTCTTTTGTTGATGTACTGGTATATTACTTTCTCCTGTTGCATACTAATAATGCCATTGAATAGATATTTGAAGAGTAAGCAATTTAAAGTTATTCATTTTTGACACTGACCAAATGATGGCATTAGTCCTTTCCAGTCCTGTATCTCCCTCAGTTCCAGTGATAGTATTGTTTTCCTTTGGGCAGCGAATGCTGGCCTAGAAATTGGTTTGCCGGTACCGGCCCGTCAGTGCGAACTGGACACGGAGCGATTCCTGCACCGAAACGAGTAAGCTTGAGCCTCAAGCCTCATTTAAATACTGGAGAGCTGTGGATGCATGCTGGGCGTCCCCGGCAGCTCGCCGGAGAATCGGCATTAGATTTCAGGCACCCTTGGGTACATGCTGAGGGGGTAGGAGGTCTGGAGAGATTGGGGCCATTGGGAGAGAGGGGGCGATCCAGAGGGAGGAAGCGCGCGGGAGGGTGGAGGCAATCTTGAGGGAGGAGGGGACGGCAATCAAGAATGGATCAAATGGGAGCTGGCAACGGTCTTCAGCACTGCTGCTCCCGGCTCCACATTCAGGAAAGTATTTTTTAACAAGCTTACCTTTTTGGCGATAGCCACCAGTGGTTCCTTTAAAGGCCGCTAGTTAGGCCACGTGTAAACCATGTTTTCCTCCCTCTCCCTAATGCAAGTTACAGGCACGGGCCCTGAACGCCTTTTTTTCTGCCTTTACCAATATGGCGGGTGTCGCACTAATGCCCGCAAAATGGGCACGGCGTCAACCAATTTCTAGGCCATTATCTTTTTAAAGTTAGAATAGTGTGGATTCATCTTCAAATAAAACCCAATAGTGTTATTGTTTATTCTTGCAAACAGCAGAGGGACACTGACACAGTAACTAGCATGACTACAAGGGTGCAATAATGCAAACAGTTTTCCTGCCTGAAGCCAAATCTCTTTCCGAGCAGACTGAAATTGCCTGGCAACGGATGCTGAGAAGATAATGTCTGCAATGCCTGACACCACCCTCCTGGCATTTATCCAGGCTTTGCACATGCTTTCACTATTACAACCAGTGAAGCAGTGTGAACAGGGGCAGCTCCGATTGATTTTATGTCATTATTGAGAGTAGATTTTGGCAGTTTCACTTTGTATCTAAATGTAAATGTGGTTAATAGCAGTCCCTTCCTGCTAAAGGGATTTTATGTTTAAATGCTGTTGCAAATTCAATAGACAACACAACTAGAAAATGAAATGAAAGGTCACAATTTAAATTGATGGGTTCAGGCTTTGTTGGAAGTAGCTCCAGAAACTCAATCACAAGGGTAAAGATTACAAGTCTTTTGGATAGTTAGCAGACCCCCAAGAACAAATGAACTAATTGGGGAGCAAATATATATATATTCAGAATCAAAGCAATTATTTCATTATTGTGAGCACACTAACAAAATAAACATTGCATGATTAGTATCATCAGACCAAATGCCAAGTGTGTTTAAAGGGGAAGGACACCTTATACATAGCTTATAAAAAATGTTGTTTATTCTTTCTTCCACCTGTTAGTCCCTGGCAGTTTGCTGAAAATCCCAGCCAGAAGAGAACTCCTTCACTGTCATATGTACTGGATCCATCAGTGGGTGGCATTCATGGATTGGCATTCTTCCTGGTCCTGAATGCTGATCCAAGAAAAACACAAAGAAATCATGACTGGCCAGAATTGCTAATTTAGCTCACTTTTGAACCAATTTTAATATTGTCGGCAAATTATTGTCCTATTGTCTGTCATGTGATGCCTGGTTCAGGGTTCAAATGATAGTAAATCATTCAAGATAATATCATCAGGTTCAATTACCAACTCTAATTTGCGCATCATCCTCTTTATAATTCACTCCCTTACAGATCAATTATTATCCTAAACCTGCAGTGTTGGCACCAGAAATTAGACTAATACTATTTTGTGAATGTGACACCACACATCACTGAGATACTGCGACTACCAAGACAAAGGTAAGAAACATAAATTATAAGTTCTAATAAAAAAAAGAGTATGCGTAATACAACGACAACTTGCAATTATATTGTATATTTAGTTTACAAATACATCCCAAAGTGCTTAATGGAGGAGAAAAGGAGCAGTTCCTGAGCCTTTACATGACAGTTAGTAGAGTTGGCTGAAGACTTGATTGAAGAGACCCCACAATACGGGGCATCTTCTGACCCTAGCTGCTGTTCCCTGTAGGTTTTGCCTGCTGGGGAAGCCACAATGCTCCCCCGGCTCAGGCATCAGGTTAAAATAGCAGATTGGGCTCCAATGACATCATCGGAACCACATTTGTATATTTAAAGAGGATCCTGCCAGCTTGGAGTGGGTGTCCATGCCGCCTGCAATTTAAAATTGCAGTTGGCCAGATCAGAGCAGGAAAAGAGTGGGCAAGTCCCCCACTCCATTTTAACAGTTCCCCCCCCACACCCCTGACCCCAGTCTGGTTAAAATTGACTCCAAAGCATCCACAAATTGGTAGCATTTTATATGTTTCTCTCTTAATTTAGTGACAGTGTAAAAAGTGTTAGGCCCTTTTTTTCTGAGTTTTGGTAATGTCAGTACAGATTGAAAAAGAAAATGATGTTGATGTTAGTTTTGACATGGTTATTTCCAAGTTCTGTTTTGCAATAAGGTTGAACCCAGCAGTAACTATTTCCTGCCAGTAGACTGAAAACATAAATTGTCAATTATGAGGGCTAGGGTCCACTCCAGCTCAGAATGTCATTTTCAGCTCCTACAAAAACAGACACTACCTTATGGTGTACTTTCCAGCGTTGCTGCTCAATGGCTGCAAACTGTAATGTAAACAAACTGGCATTGCAGCCTTCTGAGCCACCAAGACCTACTTAAAGCATTGAATTGTGCTGGTATCTCCAAAGTTAATGCTGCCAGCAAAGAGAGAGGTACCATCTTTTTTAGCTCCTAGGAGGATGAGTATTTGGGCAAACCCAAACAGGCTAGCAATATCTCCTGCTCACTGGGCTGTACAGACCTTCCCCAGCCAATAAAAATTCGAACAATGAGATCGATTGCAATTTTGTTATCGGCAGACCAGCAAGTGTCCGAGGACCAATCAACACTCCTGAGTTGCAACATTTAGGCGAGACTGACCTGCACCCTCACTGATTCTGTGGGACAGGTGCCCACCCTGTTATTCAAATGATGCCGTCCCAGGATTTGGCACAGAGTCAAGGCAAGGACAAACAGATAGATGGAAATTCTCTCCCCCCAGCCACTTTTGACCCCTGTGACTTTAAGACTGTATTTACATTACTACTTTGGTGTTGGTGCACAGCAGTATCATTATGGATGTAGTATATTCAAATTTTCAAAGGGCATTCAATAAGGTGCTACACAAAAGGTTGTTACACAAAATTAGGGCTCACGGGATTCGGGATAATATATTAGCACAGATTGAGGATTGGTTAACGGACAGAAAACAGAGAGTACGAATAAACGGGTCATTTTTGGGTTGGCCGCTTGTAACTAGTGGGGTGCCGCAGGGATCGGTGTTTGGGCCTCAGCTATTTACAATCTATATTAATGATTTAGATGAAGGCACTGAGAGTAATGTATCCAAGTTTGCTGACGATACAAAGCTAGATGGGAAAGTAAGGTGTGAGGAGGACGCAAAGGGATAGAGATAGGTTATATGAATGGACAAGAAGGTGGCAGATCGAGTATAATGTGGGGAAATGTGAGGTTATTCATTTTGGCAGGAAAAATAGAAAAACAGAATATTTTTTAAATGGTGAGAAACTATTAAATGTTGGTGTTCAGAGGGATTTGGGTGTCCTTGTACATGAAACACAAAAAGTTAGCGCATGCATGTGCAACAAGCGATTAGGAAGGCATGTTGGCCTTTATTGCAAGGGGGTTGGAGCACAAGAATAAAGAAGCCTTGCTGCAATTGTACAGGGCTTTGGTGAGGTGAGACTACTCTTGGAGTATTGTGTGCAGTTTTGATCTCCTTACCTAAGGAAGGATATACTAGCCTTAGAGGTGGTGCAATGAAGGTTCACTAGATTGATTCCTGGGATGACAGGGTTGTCCTATAAGGAAAGATTGAGTAGAATGGCCCTATACTGTCTGGAATTTAGAAGAATGAGAGGTGATCTCATTGAAACATATCAGATTCTAAGAGGATGTTTCCCCTGGCTGGAGAGTCTAGGACTAGGGAACGTGGTTTCAGGATAAGGGGTTGGACATTTAGGACTGAGATGAGGAGGAATTTCTTCACTCAGAGGGTCGTAAATATTTGGAATTCTCTACCCCAGAGGGCTGTGGATGCTCAGTCATTCAGTACATTCAAAACTGAGATCGATAGATTTTTGGACTCTAAGGGAATCAAGGGATATGGGGATCGGGCGAGAAAGTGGAGTTGAGGTTGACGATAAGCCATGATCTTATTAAATGGCGGAGCCGGCTCAAGGGGCCATACGGCCTACCCCTGCTCTTATTTCTTATGTTCTTATTGCATTTTGCTACAAAGTTGGCCCAGGCCCTAATTCTACACTTACATTGTAACTTTAGTGTTAGTGTCAAATAAAACCGTTCCACAACAACTTGACAGTTGTAGTACAAATGCAGCCTAAAACAGCTATGTGTGCACAAGTGTGCAGTTTTTTTTCTGTTTTGGAGCTGTGGAATCCACTCCCATTATAAACAGGACAAATTCCACAGCATCACAAGCCTAGGGCAATTTTGCAGAATTCTTGAAGTAGTTCTACAACATTAATAGGCCAGTCGTCGCTTGGATGAGGATTTAGCATCACCATGGGAACACAAGGAGGCCATTCAGCCCTTCAAACCTGTTCTGCCATTCCATTAGATCATGGCTGATCATTTACTCCATATCCCTTGATAGCCTTACCTAACAAAATATATCAATCTCAGCCTTGGAAATTTCAACTGACCCAGCATCCACAGCCTTTTGGGGTAGACAGTTGCAGATTTCCACTACCCGTTGTGTGAATGCATGCCTCCTGAATGCATGCCTCCTGATTTCACTCCTAAATGGCCTAGCTCTAATTTTAAGATCATGGGCTACAAATTGGGCCATGTAGGCACTACGCGGCCTCCTAAAGACCCAAAATGGCGTCCGGAATGTGCGTACATGCTTCTAGCATGACGTGTGCTGGACGCCACCTTGGTAAAGCCGTTTGAGCATGCGCGGATAATGAACACCGGCAGCATGTAAAGTAAGGAGAATATGCGTTAGATCAGTGTGCAACGCTGATTTAAAGGGACAGATACGATTTTGGAACTCAACGCTCCGGCCAACACACTGTTTTAACCTTGCACAGCTGAACAGGTCGTTGACGGCCTGGAGGACCTCCCACCAGCGCTATTTAAAGGGATCATGCAGGTGTAGCAGGTTAGTCGCCAGAATACTGCTTCTGGCTGCTGATGCATTTGTATGTGTTTGTTGAAGCTTCCTATACTTGGAGAAAGTTGCAATAGTATATAGAGAATGGTCTGGCAGGGCCTGCATCACTATTGATGGCATTTAAAACAGTGTGCTGAACAAGATTTCTGGCATCCATGGGTGGCCTGCTAGGGCACCCGCTGGGCATAGAACACGACTGGGAGCGTGCGGAGAGGCCACACAGAGCAGGCCAAGCTGTGAGGAGAGAGGGGAGGAGGAGGAGGCACAGGGCACTGAACAGGAGGCCATATCCAATGAGAACCCTCAGGGACCAATTCTCTTACCTCAATTTGAGCAAAGATCAGTGCATTTAACGGCTGCGGTTCACAAAAGAGGTTGTGATGGAGGTTTGACAACTGCTGCAGCCACAACTGCAGCCTCAGAGCAGGTCACGGACAGCATTGCCTGTGGATGTGAAGGTAACCGTAGCGCTGAACTTTTACGGCTCTGAATCCTTTCAGGCTGCTGCTGGTGATATGTGCAACATCTCGCAGTTTGCAGTGCGCTGCTGGTCACTGAGGCTCTACGAACTGCGCAACAGATTCATCATGTTCCCACTTGACGTAGAGAAGCACGAAGGTTTACTTGCATTGCAGGCTTCTCCATGGTGCAGTGTGCCATTGATTACACGCATACTGCCATGCATGCTCCACATCTCAACTCAGCCATCTTCATGAATAGAAAGGATTCCACTCTTTCAATGTTCAGCTGGTGTGCGACCACACGCAGCACATCATGTGGGTCAATGCCCGCTACCCTGGCAGCAGTCGTGACACCTTCGTTATGCGACAGTCCAAAGTGCCACCTATCTTTCAACCGGCACAGCAAGTCAAAGGCTGGCTACTGGATGACAAGGGCTATCCCCTCATGAGATGACTCATGACTCTGGTCAGGAACTCACGCACACGTGCCAAGCAGGCCTACAATGAGAGCTATGCGGCCACACGAAACATCATCGAGCACACCATAGGTGTCCTCAAGCAATGCTTCCGCTGCCTGGACTATTCTGGAGGAGCCCTGCAGTACTCCGCTGAGCTGTTTCAAGATTCCTCGTTGTATGCTGCATGCTGCACAATCTCGCCATTATGAGAGGACAGCCCCTGCCACCGCTTATCCGGCAAGACCCTGAGCCAGAGGAAGAGGTGGAGGAGGAGGAGACTGAGGAGGAAGTAGAAGAAGAGGCAAGGAGGCAACAAAGTGCACAGGGGCTGTCTGCCAGGGCTCTGCGTGCTCACCTTATTCATATCAGTAACCTCAACGACATTGTCCCATTCACCAACAGTCCTACACTCCTCACCTTTCCTCTCACATGACCATCAAATCATCCTCCTTATGATTACAGGTTGCTTCCTCCTGCAGCTCATCACATAAATAAAAACCACCACCAACTGCGACTTCAAATACAAATTTATAAATTAACACATGAAATCATGTATATAACATTACACTATTCATCCTTCTGCATTCCCTCAGTGCCTGTCGCTCGTGTGCCTTTTCCTTTCCTAGTGCTCCTATGCAGTGTATCCCCAGTGGTGGGACCATGGGTGGTGGAAGGCTGCTGACCTTCAATTAAGGAGCGTGCCATGGAGGACCCGATCTCAAATAGCTCTGGGCCGAGAGGGCCGGCTTCAGACTGCACCATCTCGGCCTGGATTGCAGCAGTCTGGTCTGGCTGGCTGACTGGCAACAGCAAAGGCACTGGCGGAGTGGCAGGGGTGGGAGTAGGAATGCTGTCATCCTGACAGAGGACAGAGAGGTTCAACTTCCATGGTGCCACTGCCACTTGCACAGGGCGTCGCCTCAGCAATCCTGGTGATCTGCTGGAGAACAGATTGTTGGACTGCTGTGATGCCCTGGAAGCCCCATTCCACAATAGTACCCATAGCCATAATAGCAGCAGCCTGAGCCTGTAACGCAACAATCTGAGCTTCCAAAAACAGCATTCTGAGCTCCAAATGAAGCATGAAGTCCTTTGATGGCATTTGTTTGTGCTGCAATGGAAGCTGAGTCATCGGTCATCATGGTGGGTTCCACAGGTGTGGGAAAGGTTGGGCTCCAAGCTCTGCGCAAAGTCCTGTGCCAAGTTGGAGCTGGACTCCTCCACGCCCCTTCTCACTGTGTGCAGGCTTTCTGGCAAGCTTTCCAGTGCCCCAAGCATTTAGTTGTGTACGCCCATCAGCCGTCTTCTGAAGCTTGGCCCACCAAAGTCATCATCTGACTCCTCGGCAGCAGAACTAGTGTGCAAACTCACCCTCCAGCAAGCTGGCATCTACGGCGTCCCTTCCCCCCTCCCCAGCTCCTGCTCACTTGTGCTCGGTGTCTCACCACGTGCAGATCCCACCTCTATCCTAGCCTCTAAAGTACGCGCAGTGTCAGTATCTGAGCTGGTGTCTGCGAGTGTCAGATCAAGTGACGGTGTGTCTTCATCATCACTGTCTTCCTCCTCCTCCACCTCTGACAGTGCCGGTTCCAGTTCTTGGGTATCTGAAATGACAAAGGCACACAGATTGAGTTGTGGTGAGGGGAGAGGAGAAAGTAAGATGTGTGTGCTTACACCATCTGCAGCACGAGAGTCAGAAAAGATTGTGGAATGTGGGAGATGTGGGAAACGAGAAGGAGGTATGCAGAGACCCTCATCTTCGATACCTCCAGCGCCACCGGTGGCCACGGCCACAGCAACAGCCCGTCCAATGATCCCCAGCACTGTCTCCTCCATGGGGGTGAGGACGTGCCTGTCCTCCGTCTGCTCTTTCCTGCTGCCGGCTGTTATGCGCCACCTTCTCCTGCAAGACAGAGGGAAGTGTGTCAGTGAGTGTGCTGCAAGGTGTTTGGGTGATGTGCCAGTTGTGGTCGAATAGCTGCCAGTATGTGTGACCTGTGAGTTGTGGATGTGTGGATTGCAAGAGTGGTACTATGTGAGGATGAGATGCAACATCCGAAGTGCAGCGTTGCGCACGGATTGCATTTGTTGGTGGGTGGGTGACTGAGGGTGTCGTGCGTGGAGTACTTGACACTTGCGTTCACTCACCTTGATCACTCGTGTCAAATCATTGAACTTTTTCCTGCACTGCATCTATGTGCTTGGTGCAATGCTCCTGGCATTCACCTCCAGAGCCAATTCCTCCCACTGCCTCCACAGCTGGTGTCTGAAGGGTCTCCTGTCACCTGACGGGTACAGAATGGCCCTCCGTGTGTCCACTCCCTTCACCAGGTCCAGCAATTCCACTTGTCTTCCTCCACTAATTGCATTGACAGTGCACCTCCCCTTTAGGAAGTGCAGGCTGCCTTTAAGTAGTGCCGGCCACGCCCCATATTGGGCCCCCTGCCGGTGCATGCAGCCACTCAACAGCGCAGGTAGCACTGGCTGCTCGCAGCAATCATGGAGATGAGCCAGCAGCACGAATCTCACGTGCACCGCGACCCCCGTGCCCGAATTCGGGGGTCATCGAATTTAACCCCCCATGTTCCTTTGTTCTGGATACCCCCACCAGAGGAAATAGTTTCCCTGTATCTATTCTATAGAATTCCTTTATCATTTTAAAGACTACAATTAGACACCCCTTAAACTTTTAAGCTCAAGAGAATAAATACCAAGTTTATGCAACCTGTCCTCATTATTTAACCCTTTAAGCCCTGGTATTATTCTGGTGAATCTGCGATGAACCTCTTCCAAGGCCAATAGATCTATCCTAAGGTTCGGTGCCCAAAACTGAATGCAGTATTCAGATGAGGTCTGACCAAGGCTCTGTACAACTGAAGCATCACTTCCTCACTTTTGTATTCCAACCCCCTTTGAGATAATGGCCAATATTCCATTAGCCTTTTTGATTACTTTTTGTATCTGTCCACTAGCTTTTAGTGATTTGTATACATGGACACCTAAATCTCTTTGCTCCTCCAGAGCTCCTTGTCTCCCATCATTAAGAAAATATTTCAATTTGACTTTCTCAGATCCAAAGTGGATGACCTCACATTTCCTCACATTAAGCTCTGTCTGACATAGTTTTACCCATTCAGTCACTCTATGTCTCTTTGTAACTTCCTGCTCTCACATAGGAACAGGAGTAGGCCATTCAGCCCCTCATGCCTGTTCCGCCATTTGATAAGATCATGGCTGATCTGTGATCTAACTCCATATACCTGCCTTTGGCCCATATCCCTTAATACCTTTGGTTGCCAAAAAGCTATCTATCTCACATTTAAATTTAGCAATTGAGCTAGAAGAGAGTTCCAAACTTCAACCACCCTTTGTGTGTAGAAATATTTTCTAATCTCGCTCCTGAAAGGTCTGGCTCTAATTTTTAGACTGTACCCCCTACTCCTAAAATCCCCAACCAGCGGAAATAGTTTCTCTCTATCCACCCTATCTGTTCCCCTTAATATCTTATAAACTTCGATCAGATCACCCCTTAACCTTCGAAACTCCAGAGAATACAACCCCAATTTGTGTAATCTCTCCTCCTAACTTAACCCTTGAAGTCCGGGTATCATTCTAGTAAACCTACGCTGCACTCCCTCCAAGGCCAATATGTCCTTCCGAAGGTGCGGTGCCCAGAACTGCTCACAGTACTCCAGGTGCGGTCTAACCAGGGTTTTGTATAGCTGCAGCATAACTTCTGCCCCCTTGTACTCTAGTCCTCTAGATATAAAGGCCAGCATTCCATTGGCCTTATTGATTATTTTCTGCACCTAGTCATGACACTTCAATGATCTATGTACCTGTACCCCTAAGTCCCTTTGGACATCCACTGTTTTTAACTTTTTACCATTTAGAAAGTACTCTGTTCTATCCTTTTTTGATCCAAAGTGGATGACCTCACATTTGTCTACATTGAATTCCATTTGCCACAGTTTTGCCCATTCACCTAATCGATCAATATCGCTTTGTAATTTTATGTTTTCATCTACACTGCTTACAATGCCACCAATTTTTGTGTCATCGGCAAACTTAGATCACCTACACAACTTACTGTGGACCCTAACTTAATGTCATCTATAAACTTGGGTATACAATTCTATTTCTTCATCCAAGTTGTTTATATATATATGGTGAAAAGCTGAGGCCTCAGTACAGATCCTTGGAGAACACCAATTATCACCATCTCACCAATTAGAGAATGTTCCCTTTATCCCTACTCTCTGTTTCCTACTTCCCAACTAATTACCAATCTATGTCACAAGTTTACCTCCAGTTCCATGCACTTCCATTTTTGCTAATAATCTCTTGTGTGGAACCTAATCAAATGCTTTCTGGAAATCCATACAGAAAACAGTTATAGACACTCCCCTGTCCAACATACTAGTGACCACCTCAAAAAATTTAACTCGATTAGTCTGACATGTTCTACCCTTCACAAATCCACGGACTCTCTTTGATCAGCTGATACTTGTCCAAGAGCTCAGTCACACTGGGGGTGTTTTTAAAATGGAGCCGGGAAGGGGACTTACGATTTTGACATAAGGACGTCTTTTATTTTTTTTTGTCGGTTTCCCATCCGACTGACTGGCTGGTCTCAGTCAGACGGGAGGCCAGCCAGGGGGAGGATGCGTTCAGCTAAGTCTGCAGGTAAGTCTTTCTTTGTATGGATGGTGGGGAGCATGGGAGGGAGGGGGGTGCATGGGTGGACACGTGGGCATGGGTGGCACGGGGACATGGGTGGGCATGTGGGCATAGGTGGGCATAGGTTGGCATATGCAGGCATGGTGGGCATAGGCAGGCACAGGTTGGCATCGGTGAGCACAGGGTCGCGAGTCATGGGGTTGGGATAGGGGGTCAGTCACGGGGGGGTGTCGGGATCGGGGGTCATCGTGGGGGGTCTGCAATTGTTGAGGGGGAGTGTCGGGGTGGGTGGATAGGAGTGGGGGGAGGATCGGAGTCGGGGGATCAGGGTCAGGGGGTCCACGATCAGGGTCCATGATTGGGTGGGAGTCCACAATCATTGGGGGATCAGTGCAGGTAAGCTTGTTGGGTCTGGGGGAAGCACTCCTGCTCCTCCGGGACCACAAGCTGAACCTTTCTAGGCACCTACCTGGTCGGGCCTTTTCGCCTCCTTTCACGAGGCATAAAACAGAAGGCCCAGCAGTCCCGGCCTCCCGGGGTTGAAATCGGGAATTGGTGAAAAATGGAGGCCTGAAGCTTCCTTGAAAGGTTTTAAGGCCCGACCCACCTCCTGGGAGTGGGTTGGTCGCCCACCGCTTGTCCCACCCCGGTGAAAACCAGAAATGGGTGGGTTGGGGGTGGGTCTGAAATGGTGGCAATTTTCAATGCCCCCCATCCCCAACCCACCCATTTTTAAATTTGAAAATTGAGCCCACTGTCTCTGATAATGGATTCCCTACAACTGATGTTAAACTGGTAATCTGTAGTTACCTGCTTTCTACTTCCCACCCTTCTTAAATAATGGAATGATATTTGCAATCAAAAGGCACAATTCCTGAATCTGAATTTGGAAAATTATGACTAACGCAGCTACGATTTCCTCACCTATTTCTTTTAACACTCTGGGGTGGAAATCATTAGCTTCTAGAGATTTGTCTATCTTAAGTCCCATTATTTTCTCTATTACCATTTTTTAAACTTATATTAAATCCACCAAGTTCCTCCCCTTGACTTCTTTTTAGGTTCCCTTGTATTGCTGCTATTTTGTCCTGTTCCTCCACTGTGAAAATGGATACAAAGTACTCATTTAACAAGTCTGCCATTTCCTTATTATAATCTCACCTGCATCTGACTTTAATTCCCTTTTACCACTCTCTTTCTCTTAATATATTTATTAAAATGTTTGCTGTTAGCTTTGATATCCCTTGCAAAATTTTTTCATAATCTCTTTCTTAACCTCGTATTACTTTCTTTGTATCCTTTTGTTGTTTTTTATAGCTCTTCCAGTCTGCTGGATATCCACTTTTCTTTGCATTTGTGTAAGCCTTTTCAGTTAGTTTGATACTGTCTCTTACCTCAATTGTTGACCATGATTACTCATCTACACATATAGAGCCTATGGCTTTTAGGGGTATGTACTGGTTTTGTATTGTACCAATTACGTCTTTGAATACTTCCCACTGATTGTCTGTAGGTTTACCCATTAACAGTTCAGCTCAGTTTACCGTGGTCACTTTATTTATCATTCCTTTGAAGTTTGCTGTACTTAAATCTAAAACTCTGGTTTGCAACTCTCCCTGCCTCCTCTCAAACCTAATGTCAAATTCAATCATATTATCAGACCAGCGGCGACAGCGGCGGAGGAGGAGCCTTTCTTTCTCTCTCCCACAGAGCGGTCGGCAGCGGGGAAGGAGGAGCGGACCTGGTTGGAGCGGTGGGAGCGGCGGCGAGTCGATAAAGGGAGCAGCGGAGGCCTGAGGGACTTAACTCCTGGACCTAAGATAAATAAGAAGCAAAAAGTAATCCAAGTGGGACGTCACCAAGGAAGAGGTAAGTGATTGGCTGGTGAGTATTTTCCTGCTGAATTTGTCGAAGGTTAGAGTTTGTGGATTCTCGGGTCTCTGTTGTGTAGTGGGGGACTGCTGTTCAGCAAGGGCCCTTGAGTATACCTTTTAATTGAAGTGAAATTGGTGGGATTCATTTAATTTGAATTAATTAGTTAAAGGGTAAGTCATGTCAGGACAGCCCAGCCCCGTGTTATGCTCTTCCTGCTCTATGTGGGAAATCAGGGACCCTTCCGGTGTCCCTGACGACCATGTGTGCGGGAAATGTATCCAGCTGCAGCTACTGACAAACCGCATTGCGGCACTGGAGCTGCGGATGGATTCATTATGGAGCATTCGCGATGCTGAGAACGTCGTGGATAGCACGTTTAGTGAGATGGTCACACCGCAGGTTAAGGTTGTACAGGCAGGAAGTAATTGGGTGACCACCAGGCAGAGTAAGAGGAGCAGGCAGGCAGTGCAGGGGTCCCCTGTGGCCGTCCCCCTCTCAAACAAATATACCGCTTTGGATATTGTTGAGGGGGATGACTTATCAGGGGAAGGCAGCAGCAGCCAACTTCCTGGCACCAGGGGTAGCTCTGCTGCACAGGCTGGGAGGAAAAAGAGTGGAAGAGCTATAGTGGTAGGGGATTCTATCGTAAGGGGAACAGACAGGCGTTTCTGTGGCCGTAAACGTGACTCCAGGATGGTTTGTTGCCTCCCTGGTGCCAGGGTCATGGATGTCACTGAGCGGCTTCAGGGCATTCTCAAGGGGGAGGGGGAGCAGGCAGAGGTCGTGGTCCACATTGGGACCAACGACATAGGTAGGAAGGGAGATGAGGTCCTGCATCAAGAATTTAGGGAGCTAGGTAGCAGATTAAAGAGCAGGACCTCAAAGGTTGTAATCTCTGGATTACTCCCAGTGCCACGGGCTAGTGAGTATAGAAATAGGAGGATAGAACAGATGAATGTGTGGCTAAAGAGTTGGTGCAGGAGGGAGGGTTTCAGTTTCCTGGATCACTGGGCCTGCTTCTGGGGAAGGTGGGACTTGTACAAGTCGGACGGGTTGCACCTGAACCAGAGCGGGACAAATATCCTTGCGGGGAGGTTTGCTAGCACTGTTGGGGGGGGTTTAAACTAACTTGGCAGGGGGATGGGATACAGAGTGGAGCTACAATAGGGGGTGATGTGCAGCCAAATATAGAGAAAAAAACAAGTCAGCTTGGAAGACAGGGCAAATATGTAAGGGCAAGGCTGGATGGCATCTATTTTAATGCAAGGAGTCTTGCGAATAAGGTGGATGAACTGAAGGTGTTGATAAACACATGGGAGTATGATATTGTTGCTGTCACAGAGACATGGTTGAGGGAGGGGCAAGACTGGCAGCTCAATATTCCGGGGTACAGAATCTTCAGGCGAGACAGAGGGGGAGGTATAAGAGGAGGGGGGGTCGCAATATTAATTAAAGAATCAATTACTGCCATAAGGAGGGATGATATATTAGCAGGTTCCTCTAATGAGGCCATATGGGTGGAGCTTAAAAACAAAAAGGGGGCAAGCACTTTGATGGGAGTGTACTATAGGCCCCCAAACAGTCAGGGGGAGATCGAGGAACAGATATGTAGGCAAATCTCAGAAAATTGTGCAAATAATAGGGTAATAATAGTGGGGGATTTCAACTTCCCCAATATTAACTGGGATACTCAGAGTGTAAAAGGCTTAGAGGGTACAAAATTCTTAACGTGCATCCAGGAGAGCTTTTTGAGCCAGCATGTAGAAAGTCCTACAAGAGAGGGGGCAGTACTGGACCTAATTCGAGGGAATGTGGCCGGCCAAGTGGAAGAAGTGCTAGTAGGTGAGCACTTTGGTGACAGTGACCATAATTCGGTGAGATTTAAGGTGGTCATGGAAAAGGACAGGGAGGGGCCGGAAATAAAGGTTCTAAATTGGGGGAAGGCCGATTTTAATAGGATAAGGCAGGATCTGGCCAAAATGGACTGGGATCAGCTGCTTGTAAGAAAATCCGCATCGGAGCAATGGGAGTCTTTCAGAAGGGAGATTGAGACCATACAATGGCAACATGTTCCCGTAAAGGTCAAGGGTGGTTCCAAGAACTCCAGGGAACCTTGGATGTCAGGGGATATACGAGAATGGATTAGGAAAAAAAGGAGGGCTTTTGGCAGATACAAAAGGCTAAAGACGGAGGAAGCCCTAGAGGAGTACAAAAAGTGCAGGGGGATACTTAAAAAAGAAATTAGGAGATCAAGGAGGGGCCATGAAATAACACTGGCGAGCAAAATAAAGGAAAATCCTAAGATGTTTTATAAGTATATTAAGGGTAAGAGGATGACTAGGGAAAAAATAGGGCCCATTAGGGACAAAAATGGCAATCTGTGTGTGGAGCCGGCAGATGTAGGAAGGGTTCTAAATGAATTTTTTGCAACTGTTTTCACTATGGAGAAGGACGATGTAGACATAGAAATACGGCAGGGGGACTGTGATATACTCGAACATATTAACATCGAGCGGGAGGAGGTATTGGCGGTTTTAGCAGGCCTAAAAATGGATAAATCCCCAGGCCCGGACGAAATGTATCCCAGGCTACTGTGTGAGGCAAAGGAGGAGATTGCGGGGGCTCTAACACATATATTCAGAACCTCTCTGGCCACAGGGGATGTGCCAGAGGACTGGAGAACCGCTAATGTAGTACCATTATTCAAGAAGGGGAGTAGGGAAAAACCGGGGAACTACAGGCCAGTGAGCCTAACATCAGTGGTAGGAAAATTATTGGAAAAAATTCTGAAGGACAAAATCAGTCTCCACTTGGAGAAGCAAGGATTAATCAGGGATAGTCAACATGGCTTTGTCAAGGGAAGATCATGTCTGACTAATTTGATTGAATTTTTTGAGGGGGTGACTAGGCGTGTGGATGAGGGTAACGCAGTGGATGTGGTATACATGGATTTCAGTAAGGCCTTCGATAAAGTCCTGCACAGGAGACTGGTCAAGAAGGTACGAGCCCATGGAATCCAGGGTGCCTTGGCACTTTGGATACAAAACTGGCTTAGTGGCAGAAGGCAGAGGGTGATGGTCGAAGGTTGTTTTTGTGTCTGGAAGCCTGTGGCCAGTGGGGTACCACAGGGATCGGTGCTGGGTCCCTTGCTGTTTGTGGTCTACATTAACGACTTGGATATGAATGTAGAAGGTATGATCAGTAAGTTCGCTGATGATACAAAAATTGGTAGGGTGGTAAATAGCGAGGAGGATAGCCTCAGTCGGCAGGACGATATAGATGGGTTGGTCAGATGGGCGGAACAGTGGCAAATGGAATTTAACCCGGAAAAGTGCGAGGTGATGCACTTTGGAGGGATTAACAAGGCAAGGGAATACACAATGAATGGGAGGACCCTAGGCAAGACAGAGGGTCAGAGGGATCTTGGTGTGCAATTTCTCAGATCCCTGAAGGCGGCGGAACAGGTAGATAAGGTGGTAAAGAAGGCATATGGGATACTTGCCTTTATTAGCCGAGGCATAGAATATAAGAGCAAGGAGGTTATGATGGAGCTGTATAAAACACTGGTTAGGCCACAGCTGGAGTACTGTGTGCAGTTCTGGTCGCCACACTACAGGAAGGATGTGATCGCTTTGGAGAGGGTGCAGAGGCGATTCACCAGGATGTTACCAGGGCTGGAGCGCTTCAGCTATGATGAGAGACTGGGAAGATTGGGTTTGTTTTCATTGGAGCAGAGGAGGCTGAGGGGGGACATGATTGAGGTGTACAAAATTATGAGGGGCACAGATAGGATGGATACTAAGGAGCTTTTTCCCTTCGTTGAGGGTTCTATAACAAGGGGGCATAGATTCAAGGTAAAAGGCGGGAGGTTTAGAGGGGATTTGAGAAAGAACTTTTTCACCCAGAGGGTGGTTGGAGTCTGGAACTCACTGCCTGAAAGGGTTGTGGAGGCAGGAACCCTCACAACATTCAAGAAGCATTTGGATGAGCACTTGAAATGCCATAGCATACAAGGCTACGGACCAAATGCTGGAATATGGGATTAGACAGGGCTTGATGGCCGGCGCGGACACGATGGGCCGAAGGGCCTCTATCCGTGCTGTATAACTCTATGACTCTATGACTCTATCGTCACTATTTGCAAGATTTTCACTTACCGTCAGATTGTTGACTAATTCTGGTTCGTTACTCATCATTAAATCTAGTATGGCCTGTTCCCTTGTCGTTTCTAAAACATATTGTTCGAGAAAACTGTTTCAAGTACATTCTTCTAATGCATTTACTACTTGAGCAGTTCTGCTTCTTCCAGTCGATGTGAAAATTAAAATCATCCATAATAACCACATTGTTTTTACAAGATGCTCCCTGATCTTTGTATTTATACATTCCCTCACTAAATCATAACTATCAGGAGGTCTGTAGCCAACTCCTATCAGAGTCTTACATCTTCTGCTGTTCCTTAACTTGACTCAGGGGCCCCGATATTAGCATGGAGATGAGATGGCAGCAGGGGGGGAGGGGGGCGGGGGGGAGTGGGGAAGGGGGGGTAACTGGGCCCGTGGGTAACCCGCCCAAAAAAATGTCCATTTCCCATGCGATCGCGAGTCAATTGGAGCCACTTAATGTGGCTTCCAGGTTTGCCGTCCGAAAGCTGCACAGCAGGCGGACTGCGCACCCACATCACAGGCTGTCAGCTGGAGGAGCTCTATTTAAGGGGGCAGTCCGTCAATGGCTGCTCCTGGAGCAAGCACCCACACACCACAATGGAGCAGCACAGGGGCAAGGCTGCTCCAAGGTTCAACGATGCCTCACTCCAGGTGTTACTGGATGGAGTGAGGAAGAGGGATGTGTTTTACCCGGCGGACGGGAGGAAGTGGCCTGCCTCTGTTACCAAGAAGGCCTGGCTCGAGGTGGCAGAGGAGGTCACCAGCAGCACCAACATCTCGTGCACCTGGATCCAGTACAGGAAGTGCTTCAGTGACCTAACTAGGTCAACCAAAGCGAGTACACTTACTGATTCTCCTACATTCCATCTTCAACATCATTTCCCCCACCCCCCAACTCATTCTGCCAACACTACTCTATCGCATCACTTTTCACACCCACTCAAAGCTCATCCTCAACTTACCTGCACTTCCTCAGCACTTCCTCACCTCCCCATTACTCACCCCACCACTACCACTCACCCCATCCTTACACAATGTCATGGCTCTGTCTCATACTCACCCTCTGATGCATCTCTGTCACGGTCAGCTGCACCTAAACCAACCCATTCATCTGTTGGCCACTTCACCATCACTCACTCACGCATCTGTACTTTCTCCCCTAATAGGAGAAGAGAGCCCAGAATGCATGGGAGAGGGCGAAGACCGGAGGGGGGGCCGCAACAAATCGTCATCCTCACAGACGCAGAGCAGGAGGCGCTGGAGCTCAGCCGACCCCTCGAGTACCTGTCCGTCGGGGAAGCCGAGACTGATATCCAACAAACATCTGGTGACATAACTTTAACATTCAGCACACACAATATGAATTGATGTTAACATGCCTTGACTTCTTCACCACCTCAGTACGCTCATCACAACATGACACATCTGCGATCATGCTTAATATTGCCTTCTATTCTCTTACAGGGCCTTCAGCGATCACTGTGACGGCAGAGGGCGATTCCTCAGAGGACCTGCCGGCCTCTGAGAGTGCACTGTGATATCTGAGCGAGCCATCCACCAGCCCAGATACACACACCTCAGTGGGTCCCCGTCCTCAGTTAGTTGGGGTCTCACATGGTGAGTTACCACACACATGTGGGCACGAGCAGGCACTGATGGCAGGGGCAGCTGCGGAAAGTCCGCGTCAGTGGAAGGATTCCTCTCCAGGCTCTGCTCAGCTGGACGCAGATGCTGAACACTGGGAGCCATCCTTTATAAGGAGAATGATCGAGGGACAGCAGCACATTTGCGAGGAGCTGGAACAGGTGCCACGCGCAATGTCCACAATAGGATGGAGGAGTCCAACTCCTGCATGAGTGGAATGGTGGCACAGGTACGGGAGGGAATCTCTGAGATAGTGTCACAGGGACGTGAGCAACCCTCTGAGATACTGTCACGGGTAAGTGCGGGAATGTCTTTAATGGAGAGAAGGCTAGCCTCCATTGAGCTTCAAACACCGCTCACAAATGAGTCCATTCAAGCCCTGACAACGGCCGCTCGGATGCACAGTGAACAACATTCTGCCGCCTTAAAGGGCAGGCAGATACATTAACACTGGCCTTATAAGGCTTCACACATGTTCTCCAAACTGTCGTCCAGCAGAGTGGTAAGAATGATGTGGGCCTGGCCCAGGGGAGGGATGATGGCGAAAGGGGACATGAAAGTGGGGACACCACTCAAAGCGCTCCCATGTCTCACCCGTTGACTCCCTCTCAACCAGTACCCACAATGTTGCCTCCTCTCCAGGTGGCCGAGTCTGCCCCTGCACAGGTGCAGGTGGGGCAGTCTTTGGAGGGGCCTTCACGGGCACCAAAACCCAGAGGGCGCAGGCCCAAAGCATCTAATCGGTCAGGACATGAACAAAAGCAACCTGCCACTAACTTTGTTGCAGCCACAGGGGATGCACCACGTAGAAGTAGTCAGAAGAGAAAGGCAAAGGTTTTGTAAGTACGAAGGGTATGCACAAGGGTGTTTGATGGTTGGTCATGTTTTTTATTTGTATTAGATTTTTGTTAAACTCACATTAAATATTATTATTGTCATCACTACTGCCACGTCTTGGCCATTCTTGACTGGCTTCTGAAATAGGGCCCTTTCATGAGGTTCACCATGAATGGCGACATTTGATGCCACCCATTGGGTCACTCTATGTAGTTGCAGGCCTGTTTTGGGCAAGAAGGTGAGGGGGGGGGTGTTGGTGTGGGCGCTGCTCTATCCTGGTGGTGTGAGGACTGGACTCTTCACACTGTCTGATGTTAGGAGAATCGTTCACATATCAGTGAACTCCTGTCCTCACGAGCAGCCAGTTGAGCCGCTGCTCTGCCCATGGGTTGCTCGTGCTCCTGCTCCTGCTCCTCCTCTGCCTCCTCCTCCTCCGCCTCCTGCTCCTCAATGTGGGTGGCAGATGTGGATGGGGCCTCCTCAAGCGGTGCCCCTCTCTGTTGTCGCCCTCTGTGCTCTTGTGCAGGTGCCTGTGGTGCAGCACTGTGTTGTAGCGCTCCACGTGGTGGAGGTGGACGCTGTGCCTGGCGAGGCTGGTGATGTTGCTGGACCTTGGATGTAGCGGTGAATGCAGCCATGGCGCTCCCCATCCTGACGGTGTGAGTTTGAGGGGGTGCGCAAAGTAGTTAAATATGTTTGAACAGCAGAATTTTGAGTGGAAAGTAAGAATTTTCAGTGCAACACAAAGATCTTGCAGCCAAAATTTTGTCGGAAATAACAGAGTGCCCTGCTGCAATAAGTGACCTTTTCTCCCACCTGTCAAAGAAGCATTTGAATCTCCCACTGGCTGCTGGCTGAAACACGTCTGTGGCAACATGGCATGTTTCTCACAGCACGGGAAACATGCTGAGGATGCTACAAAATCGCACCCCTGCCAAAATGTGGAGAAAGTTAAGTACTTCAAGGAATTAAATTAAACAACTATGTAAATTATCATCCCGCCGGCTTTAATTGCATTCGGGAGGAGCCGCGCACCCAGACTTGTCAATGGGGAACGCGGAAATTAGAGCCAGGCTCTGAACCCGCACAGGATTTCCCCGATTTTCGGAGTCTCCCCACTCCCAACACATCCGCAATTTGCCGAGTTCATTGAGCCCAGTGTTTCCACTGTCCAATCACCCTGACTGAAATTCCTTCTTTCCACTGTGGTAATTGTGTCTTTTATCAACATTGCTACTCCCCCCACCCCACTTTCCCAATTTCCTTGTCCTTTATAAAGATCCTATAGCAAAGATCCAACTCCCAATGACTTCAACTACTCTGCCTATGGTTGTTAGTCAACTGACAATTACTTGGCCATGGGTTTATTCCAAGCTCTACAAGGTGATTCCGCTGG
Organism: Heptranchias perlo; assembly: GCF_035084215.1. NCBI lineage: Eukaryota > Metazoa > Chordata > Chondrichthyes > Hexanchiformes > Hexanchidae > Heptranchias > Heptranchias perlo. The sequence continues at coordinate 59,230,791 of NC_090327.1, forward strand.
TAATGGACACCTGCATTTGTAAAGTGTCTGACATAATGTTCCTAAAGAATGAGAGGTTCATTCAATTCTTATGTACATTTTTAAAAATTTGTTCATGGGATGTGGGTGTCGCTGGCAAGGCCAGCATTTATTTCCCATCCCTAATTGCCCTTGAGAAGGTGTTGGTGAGCTGCCTTCTTGAACCGCTGCAGTCTGTGCGGTGAAGGTTCTCCCACAGTGCTGTTAAGTAGGGAGTTCCAGGATCTTGACCCAGCGACGATGAAGGAACGGCGATATATTTCCAAGTCAGGATGGTATGTGATTTGGAGGGGAACGTGCAGGTGGTGTTGTTCCCATGTGCCTGCTGCCCTTGTCCTTCTAGGTGGTAGAGGTCGCGGGTTTGGGAGGTGCTGTCGAAGAAGCCTTGGCGAGTTGCTGCAGTGCATCCTGTGGATGATACACACTGCATCCGCGGTGCGCCGGTAGTAAAGGGCGTAAATGTTTAGGGTAGTGGATGAGGGGCCAATCAAGCGGGCTGCTTTGTCCTGGATGATGTTGAGCTTCTTGAGTGTTGTTGGAGCTGCACTCATCCAGGTAAGTGGAGAGTATTCCATCACACGCCTGACTTGTGCCTTGTAGATGGTGGAAAGGCTTTGGGGACTCAGGAGGTGAGTCACTCGCCACAGAATACCCAGCCTCTGACCTGCACTTGTAGTCACAGTATTTATGTGGCTGGTCCAGTTAAGTTTCTGGTCAATGGTGACTCCCAGGATGTTGATGGTGGGGGATTCGGCGATGGTAATGCCGTTGAATGTCAAAGGGAGGTAGTTAGACTCTCTCTTGTTGGAGATGGTCATTGCCTGGCACTTGTCTGGCGCTAATGTTACTTTCCACTTATCAGCCAAAGCCTGGATGTTGTCCAGGTCTTGCTGCATGCTGGCATAGACTGCTTCATTATCTGAGGGGTTGCGAATAGAACTGAACACCGTGTAATCATCAGCAAACATCCCTATTTCTGACCTTATGATGGAGTGAAGGTCATTGATGAAGCAGCTGAAGATGGTTGGGTCGAGGACACCACCCTGAGGAACTCCTACAGCAATGTCCTGGGGCTGAGATGATTGGCCTCCAACAATCACTACCATCTTCCTTTGTGCTAGGTATGACTCCAGCCACTGGCGAGTTTTCCCCCTGATTCCCATTGACTTCAATTTTACTAGGGCTCCTTGGTGCCACACTTGGTCAAATTATGCCTTGATGTCAAGGGCAGTCACTCTCACCGCACCTCTGGAATTCAGCTCTTTTGTACATGTTTGGACCAAGGCTGTAATGAGGTCTGGAGCCGAGTGGTCCTGGCGGAACCCAAACTGAGCATTGGTGAGCAGGTTATTGGTAAGTAAGTGCCGCTTGATAGCACTGTCGACAACACCTTCCATCACTTTGCTGATGATTGAGAGTAGACTGATGGGGTGGTAATTGGCCGGATTGGATTTGTCCTGCTTTCTGTGGACAGGACATACTTGGACAATTTTCCACATTGTTGGGTAGATGTCAGTGTTGTAGCTGTACTGGAACAGCTTGGCTAGAGGCACGGCTAGTTCTGGAGCACTAGTCTTCAGCACTACAGCCGGGATGTTGTCGGGGCCAATAGCAGTGCACTCAGCCGTTTCTTGATATCACGTGGAGTGAATCGAATTGGCTGAAGACTGGCTTCTGTGATGGTGGCGATATTGGGAGGAGGCTAAAATGGATCATCCACTCAGCAGTTCTGGCTGAAGATGGTCGCAAACGCTTCAGCCTTGTCTTTTGCACTCACGTGCTGGACTCCGCCATCATTGAGGATGGGGATGTTCACGGAGCCTCCTCCTCCCGTTAGTTGTTTAATTGTCCACCACCATTCGCGACTGGATGTGGCAGGACTGCACAGCTTTGATCTGATACGTTGGTTGTGGAATCGCTTAGCTCTGTCTATAGCATGTTGCTTCCGCAGTTTAGCATGCGTGTAGTCCTGTGTTATACCTTCACCAGGTTGGCACCTCATTTATAGGTACGCCTCATGCTGCTCCTGGCATGCTCTTCTACACTCCTCATTGAACCAGGGTTGATCCCCTGGCTTGTTGGTAATGGTAGAGTGAGGAATATGCCGGGCCATGAGGTTTCAGATTATGCTGGAATACAATTCTGCTGCTGCTGATGGCCCACAGCACCTCATGGATGCCCAGTTTTGAGCTGCTAGATCTGTTCTGAATCTTTCCTATTTAGCACGGTGGTAGTGCCACACAACACGTTGGATGGTGTCCTCAGTTTGAAGACGCGACTTTATGTCCACAAGGACAGTGCGGTGGTCACGCCTACCAATACTGTCAGAGAAACAATTGCTAAGCTACAAGATTTTCTTCCTGCTACTGGATTCCCAACAGTGTTGTATCTAGATGAGTCTTAACTTCCTCCAGCTAAACATTGGGAAGACTTAAGCCATTGTCTTTGGCCCCCACCATGCACTCTGCACCCTTGCCATTAACTCCATCACCCTCCCAGCCACTGCCCAGGTTGAACCAGATTATTTGCAAGCTTGGAGTCCTGTTCAACTACAAGCTTAGTTTCCGAACCCATATCCTCTCCATCTCAAAGACTGCCTATTTCCACCTCTGTAATATCATCTGCCGACAGCCCTACCTCAGCCCATCGCCACTGAAACCCTCATTCATGCCTTTGTCACCTCCGGATTCGATTACTCTTAACACTCCTTTGCCAGCCTTTGCTTTCCACAAACTGCAGCTCACCCAGAATTCTGCTGCTTGTATCCTATCTCGCAGCCAGTCCCATTGGACCATTATCCCTATCCTTATTGATCTAAATTGGCTCCTGGGTTCCCAATGCCCCATATTTAACATTTTTATCCTTATCTTTAAATCTCTCAATGACCTCACCCTTCCTGATCTATGTAACCTCCTCTAGCACTACAATCATCTCCACTGTTCTCTGTTGATATGACTCCAGCCTTTTGTGAATCACGCCTCCCTTTGCCCCACCATTGGCAGCCATAGTTTTAGCTGGCTTCGTCCCACTATCTGGATTTCCATTTCCTGAGCTCTTTCATCTCTCCACCTTCGTCTCCTTCTTTAAGACTCTTCTTAAAGCCCACGTCTTCGACAAAGCTTTTGGTCAGTCTTTCTTATCTCTGCTTCCTTGACTTGGTGTTGATTTTTTTCCTACACCAATGTGAAGTGCCATTGGATGGTTTCTACATTAAACATGTCATATAAATGTAAGTTGTTGTTGGTGGACTGATCCCATGTTAAGAGTAGAATCAGTTGATGAAAATCAACTATAAGAGGTCCTAGAAAATTCAAATGCCCAGAAAATGACTTAGCTCCTGACTGTCAACGATCTGGGAGTAAACAAGTCCATCCATCCTCTGGTTATCTGAAAAAACAAATGATTGTATGCTTATCCAATGGAACATTGCTCCTGACAATTGTAACTCATTTTCCAAAAAACGCTTAGCATTGGTAGATCCAGGCACATAAATTCACTCATTCATGATAGGACAAAGCTTAATCTATTCAAGCTGAGATTCAAATACTTGGATAGCTCTGGGAGTTCTCGGTATTTTCTAAATTGTTTGTGGTGTACTGCAGCTATACTACCTTGCAATTGGGAGAGGCATCTACCTAGATTCACATTGGAATGCATCCATGCTCCACTAATGGAGAGCTGTTTGGCGAGGTGACCACTTGCCTTAAATAGTGAGAGCAAAATGCAATTCTGACCCATGTTGCTGTACGCACAAATCAAAGAGAAAAGATGATTAAACTTGAGTCATCATGTTGAATAACAATTTCTTCAGGTCAGATTCCAGACCAGCCATTTTGTTGTAAAGCATAACATATTGCTTATAGACTAAGCCTTGGAGAGTGCGCAAACTCAGACCTACTGCATTATAAGACTCAACATTGGCACTGTATATATCTTGTTGTTGCTCCAATAGTTATATCTTCAAAGCATTACCATTGATCTCTTCTGTCACATGCACCTCAGTTTCAAGACATTAGTAATGTTACACAAGTCTCTCTAATTTGCCTTCCTGCTCTGATAATGCTTTATACTCTGGGCCAAGTACGAGTCCAAGGGTGCATAAAATGCTGCACTGTGTATGTGCAATGGCCAAAGGCTTTTTCTCTTTTTTTTGTTTCTCCCAGGAGATTGCATGGCTGTGTGGGGGGTAGGGAAGATGGGGTGATGGTGCATGGAAGTTATAGCATGCCAGATGGGATAGGCTCCATGGACCAGCTGGTCTTTTCCTTTCCTCATTCAGAATTCCAGATGTGGGGCCTAAATAGCTGAAGGCATTGCAGTCAACGGAGGATCAAAGCTGGTGAGGGGGGGGGGCACCATATGTACAAAGGCCAGAGTCAGGGGAATAGAGAGTTCCGGGGAGGGGGTTGTAGGACAGGAGACGTTTACAGAGACAGGAAAGCACAAGGCACGAAGGGATTTAAACAGGGGATGAGAATTTTAAATTTGAGACATTGGAGGACTGAGGGCCAATGTAAGTCAGCAAGGACAGGGATGATGAGTGAGCTGTGCTTGGGACAGAATAGGATACAGGCACCAGAGTTTTACAAAGGATTGAGAATGGTCATCCGGCCAGGAGAGCATTGGAACAGTTAAGTCTGGAGGTGATAAAGGCATGGATGAGGGTTTCAGCAGCAGATGGGCTAAGGCAGGGGCAGAGATAAGCATTGTTATGGAGGTGGAAGGATGGGGTCCTTGTGATTGAGAGGATACGAGGTCAGAAGCTCATTCCAGGGTTGAATATGATGCAGAGATTGTGAACAGTCTGGTTCAGCCTGAGACAATGGCCGTACAGACAGATGGAATCGGTGGCGAGCATATGGAGTTTGTGGCGGGAGCCAAAGATGACGACATCAGTCTTCGCAATGTTTAACTGGACAAATTGCAGCTCAGCCAAGACTGGATATTGGGCACAGAGGCAATGCAGGGATCGAGAAAGGCGGTGGATAGAAATGGTTGTCATAAGCGTACATATGAACTCTGACCCCATGTCTGCTGATGATGTTGCCAAGGGGCAGCATATAGATAAGGAAAAAGAGGGGGCCAAGGACAGATTCTTGGGGGACTCCAGAGGTAACAATGCGGTGGGGGGGGGGGAAACAGGAAGAGAAGCCATTGCTGGAAATGTTCTGGCTACGATTGGATAGGTAAGAGTGAACCAAGCGAGGGCAATTCCATGAAGCTGGACAACAGCGAAGAGTTAGAGGAAGATGGTGTGGTCGACCGTGTCAGAGGCTGCAGATAGATCGAGGAGGACGAAGAGGGATAATGCATCATGATCACAGTCGCAGAGGATGTCACGTGACTTTGATTAGGAGTGTTTTAGTGCTGTGGCAGGGATGGAAACCTGATTAGAGAGATTCAAACATGGAGTTGCAAAAAAGCTGGGCACAGATTTAGGAGGCAACAACACTCATGAACTTTGGAGAGGCAAGAGGTTGGAAGTGGGGCTTCTGCATAGCTGCAGCCATCTAGTAACCAGCAAAACTTTTTATACAGGCTTTGATTTTTTGGGGTGGGCCACAGGTGTTAGGGGTTGGTTAATAAAGGATTAAGCGTTAAAACTTTTTAAGAGTCTTAGAGAAGGGTGGTATTTTTCGCTCTCGATCTCCAAAATAATACGTCTGCCATTAACTTAGGATGGAATATATAGAAGAATATATAAAAGTATTTTTGCTGAACCAGGGATGACTATGTTAGGTTGATTTTCTGCCTGTCGATATCATTACCACTGGCAGGATTCATGCGAGTTGTGAGTGGGAAATTGTGTGGCCAGTGGTTCCATCCATTTAAAGATCCCAGGCACCCTCCAGTTCTTGGCTCGGGTGGCCATTATCCATGTATGAGCTTGACAGTAACCGTTGGCAGCGTATTCCTTCACCGGGTGCATCACAGCTCAACCCAGTTCCTTCCTCAGCTGATGTTAACACCAACATGCATTTCCAGAAGGGACTACTAATTTGCAATCAGGACTAGCAACTTTGGTCAATTGGTTCCTGTGTAACCCAGGAGTACTGACATCATACTGCTGCTCTCATTGAGGCCAGCTAACTCAGCACAGAGCAAGGACTGAGTCTGGTATCTTTCTGGTCCGGATGTCTGCACTACTCACTAGAAAAACTCACTAAGCCATCACAGGAATACAAGGAATTATTTCAATTGTTGAGTTTATGGGTTTTGTCATTGATGGTAGTGTGATTACTAAGGGAATGCTTCCTGTCTAGTGGATAGATCGTCTGTAGTGGGTAAATCGAAGAAAAACATGCAGTGTGATTTTGGTATCTCTATATAAGGAAAATGAACCAATTGAAACAGTTTCCTACCCTCCCCTGATGGCTTAGTAAATTTATTCTGTGAGTAGCTGAGCCATGCATGTTATAAAGCTCCCATACACAGTCAAAATGAGTGTTCTCATTGGCTAAATATTGGAGCCCTCATTATGAACTTCTACTTTGATTGGAACAAGAATATCTTTATGCTTCTGTTTGTAGGACTACTTATATAATATTGCTTTGTGTACAATTACTAAAACAGGTTTTCTGGGGATGACTTGCATGTGAAAATATTGCAATTCCAATTAACATTTTAGTGACATTTCAAAAATAGGTGAAAATTCTAAATAATTTTTTCATAACCATGAGTTTGCAGTGCAACAGTGAGGACTCTTTAAAAACATAGTAAGAACAGATGTCATTAATGACTCTATAATAGCCTACAATAACATTTCCTGAGTAATGCATAATGTTGCTTTAGTAAATATGTGGCTAGCACCCATTAGAATTAGTAGTTAACCAGAAGAAACAGGCACTTGCATTGCACTACAAAGATATTTTGGCATTATCTGTCAAGATGTTTCAAAACTAATTTTGTTCAATATTTATTGGTTCCAGCTTTCTAATAAGAGGTATATGCTGCAGTAGAAGGAAAAATCCACAAATATTTGGATTATAGCAGTGACTGTTTTCTCACATTTATATTCACCTACAATACCAACCATTTTGACTTTGTTAAACAATATATCAATCAATCAAATAAACATTACAAAAAGCTTAGATGTCAGTGCTGTCCAATTACTATAGAACAAAGTGCACGTAACGCAGTTCACAATCACAGTCAGGAGTTGTTAACAAATTGAAAAACACTAATTCACATATATTCAAAATGTTACCAATTCATTAAACACAATTATCAAAACATAAATGAGAATCAACATGAATGAGACAGTGTTTAAGGAATTCACAAGTGTAGAAACTATACAGGGAAACCCACTATACCTCTTCACTAAGTGCACAGCAAAAATACAAAATTTAAATTATATTCTAACATGAAAAGCAAAAGCAATTTCCCCAAGAAGTACAGATAAAATGGTCTTAAACAACTAAAATTAACATCAATTTGTGTATAATTAATAATTTATAAAATAATTGACAGAATATAAGTACACCCACAGTAATTGTGAGAGAACTGCATCCAGTCAGTACAGGTTTTAGGGAACAACAAAATATTGCAGTAAACTGCACATTTTGCACATCACATCAAAAAAATGTCTCCTGGCCTCCTTTCATAGAATTCTGTAAAATGGAACTGTACAAAGATTTCACATTGTTACTTGCAAAATATACAACCTACAGCAAAATACATCCCACAGTAAAAGGTGTCCCAAGACCTCCTCTCAATAGAATTCTCTAAAATGAAACTGTACAAAGATCTCAGATTGTTACTTGCAAAATATACAACCTACAGTGAAATACATCCCACAAGGTTTTTTTGTTTTATTTTTCCAACAAACATCAGATTTAAATCAATCCAATAAACAATCTGTCTATTTTGCTTTAAGATGCATTTTACACAGGCACCATACTAGTCATCAGGATTTAATTTACCTGAACTCAGGGGTGGAGGTATGTGTGAGTGAGGAGGGGATAAAGATACGGGCATAAACCGAATATGATAAATTATATTGGCTTAGTAACCACCCTCCCCCTCCCCATTAACCTGTTACCACCACCCCAGAACCAGCACCAAATTCCCATACCCTGCTAAGCACCTACTACAACATGATTCTTTTTCACAGGTGTAAAGGCTCCTTGAATTCTATTCATCTCTGCAGTTGTCCAAAGTAAACTATTAGTAGCACCTTAAACTCATATTGCACTTGGAACGTAAGACGATATTGATGCTGTTGTTTTTACTTGGCGGTCAGTCATCGAAGATGGTTAAATATTTGTGGTCATGTTCTGTTGTTACTTCAATTAGAAAATATGAAGTAGAACTGATTGAAGCCTTATGCTGCAAATGCAAAGGTTCCTCATAAAAGACCAAAGGTGGTCCAATATGTTGTTTCACATTCAGGGGTATGGCGGGAGACTATGACAGCCTTTATCCCATGGTACTGTATAATAATAGAGAGGTGTCTGCCCCAGAAATCTAAACATCAACAGGGAAGAGGGCAGCTCAATGGGAGTTAATTCTGCTGTAAAATCAGGTTTTCTAGCTCATCTGCAGAGCGGAGTAAAAAGGCTGCTGACTCTCGATATCCTGCAACAAGCTGCCGTACTGCATTTATTTCAGTGGGACTCAGCTGAGCCGGTGGGGTTTTGGAATTGTTAATGTTGGAGGATCCAGAATGTGATGCAAGTGATTTCTTCACGCTGAGATCTGCTGGGCCTTTGAATAGAAATGAAACATTACTCTATATTTGGATGCACTTCTAATGTATATCTCTCCTTAATCTCAAGTCACTCTGATCATTTCTGCTTTGCCAATTCAATAAGCAAAAAGCAATCAGTTTTATATATTTAACATTCTAACTACCCCTTTGGCAATTTTTGTTACATATGCAATAGCAGATAACATATTGTAAGTTTTTAAACAACACAAGAATAAAATTAAATATATATCAGATTTATAGGGAAGTTCATTTAAAAGATTGCTAGCTCCAGGTGCTTTTGTACAAACCTGACAAAAAATAGATGATTTCTCAGTATTCAGATATTGTGATTGTTGATAACAATTAAGGTAATTACATTAACAGCTGCTAAGTGTATATAAGGGATAAATTTTGACAAAGTTTTTGCATTAAAACCTATGACTTTACGTTGGCACCTGGCATCCTGGTCTGAGCTTCTGAAACAGGATTAACATGACAAAACCTATTAAATCCCTTCGCGCATTCACTGATTTTAAAGCCTCCTCTTTCAGCTTAGGTTGTCAAGCCTTCTGTGTATTCTCATTTGGAGTATATATTTTTCAGTAACATACAATTATCAAGAACATGACTAATGCATGAGTATTCAAGAAATGATTTTTTTATATTGAAATTGTTTGAGATATTACTGATGATCAATAACAGATATCCAATAGCACCTACCACTGTTAGTACCATCACTTGGTAAAGAAGGTGGATTTTGCTTCCCACCACCCAGCCCTCCATAACCATGGTAACTATAGCTCGTATTTCCATTGATGTACATCAGCTCCTGTGAGTAAGAAACTGCTGGGGCTGTGTAAGTGACCTGGGCAGATTCTCTCGTCCACTGTTTGCCAACTGCAACAGGCTCATCCTGCAAAAGTGCAAAATAATTTTTTTAATGAGATGCAAAGTTTATTTATGGGAAAACATACTTATGGTATCAATGGAAACAAAAGCAACAGAAAGCTTTTGTTCAAAATTAAATTTGTCCTAGTGTCAGTAAAAGGTTTGAAGGAACATCCTGTTATGGTAGTGACAAACATGCTACTTTTCCTATATAGTTGAAAACATAATTTATAAAATGGATAGCCAAATAAAGCCCCAACTCCACAGGAAATTACAGGACACACTAGGGGAAAAATTGGATAAGGGCCGTGATATGCGTGATATGCTATTACCCCTCGCCCAATGACCCCTGCGCAGGCAGGACGCAAGTTTCGGCCGGCAGGAGGACTCACCTGCACTCAGCATTACTTTCCAGGCCTTGCAGGAGGAATCAATGCAATTTACACTTTCCACCACCAGAGGGAGCTCAATCTCTTAAAGGGAGGATGTTTCTTAGAAATCTCTTAAAGGTAGCTGGTACCTGTTATTTGTTGCAATTAACAGTCTACTGACTGCATGGAGCCTGAACGGAGATCAGACATCACACACATGAAACACAGATGCAGGTCCCATTCCTATGTTTTCAAACTGATGAGTTATGTTAAAACATTTACTAAAGGTTGCGCACTACTAAATCCCACATCCTCCAAACTGCATGCCAGACCTCATCAATCTGCTGATCTGAGTTGGTACCAGGCCTGCGAGAGTGCAAGGTTCTCTGCTAATGCACTAGAGATCTTGGTGCAAGAGGTGGACAGAAGGAGGGACATCCTATAACCGCATGGGCAGGGGGAACAAGAGGCCCTCCAGACAAGTATCCAAAAGACAGTGGGAGGCAGCGGGGGACGAAGTCAATGCCAGGTGCACAGCATCATGAACATGGATGCAGGGCAGGAAGAAATTCAATGCTTTGACATGAATGGTCAAGGTGAGTGAGGTCAACTGTCAAGTGCCGTCTCCTACCAACTGCACCACGCACTACACCCCTATCCCCCACATACCAACAAACTCACTCTTTCCATCAATACTCAACTCTTCCAAACAGATGCTTCCTCTCACCCTTACACATTACCACTGTTTCAAGCTGCCCCCCACCCCCACAACTCACAGGCCACAAACACTGGCAGCTATGCAACTATGACAGGCACATCACCCAGACACATGTCCCGCTTTCTTGCAGGAGAAGGTGGCGCATATCAGGAGGCAGCAAGTGGCAGTGGGATTTATAGCCCTTCGAGCCTGTTCCACCATTCAATGAGATCATGGTGGATCTGTGACCGAGCTCCATATATCCACCTTAGCCCCATATCCCTTAATGCCCTTGGTTCACAGAAATCTATCAATCTCAGATTTAACATTCACAAGAGAGCTGGCATCATATGCCATCTGCAGAAGAGTGTTCCAAACGTCTCCCACCCTTTGCGTGTAGAAGCATTTCCTAACTTCACTCCTGCACGTCCTGGCTCTAAATGTTAGGCTATGTCCCTGTGTCCTGGTATTCAAGTCTAGGAGACCTCCAAAAACAGTTACAAATGTCTCACAGCCAGAAGCAATAATCCAGCCACTAACCTGTAAATCCTGCATGGTCCCTTTAAATAGCACTGGTGGGAGGGTCCTCCAGGCACTCTAAGACACGTTCAGATGGTCGGGGTTAAGACTGTGTGTTGAGTTGAGCGTTAAGTCCCAAAATGGTGTCTATCACTTTAAATCAGCGTTGCACACTGATTGAAGCCATTTTCTCCCTACTTGACATGATTCCAGCGTTCGTTATCTGCGTCTGCGCTAACCCCTATGCCAAGATGGCATCCAGCGCACGTCACGCTGGAAACGTGCGTGCACATCCAAGACACCATCTTGGATGTCAGAGAGGCCGTGTAGCGCCGAAACAACGGGCCCTACACGGCCCAATTTAGCGCCCACCATGTTTTGTTTTGTATGAACGTTCTCTGCAGACAGCCAAAATATCAACTGATTGCAAGCAGCAAAGCATATTTAACCATACAAAGAACTTTGTGCCAAAATCAAAAATGTAACAAGGATTATAATTCTGGAGCATTTCAAAAATACTGTGGATTTAAAAAAAAATCTTAATTATTTTAATTTCTCTGACTTTTTAATGATATTTATTGTGAAAAATTTGTTAGAAGGTAGTTTTGCTATAGCTGTATGTATTTGGGTAATTTAAACACACATGAGGTTAACATACTGCTGTCAGATTGTAAGTCAATAAGTCAGCTTTGGGCAGGGGCTGTGGCACTCTCTCCTCTCCCCTAGGTTGTTCAAGGTCTGCAGAAATGTCATTAAAATTTGCTGAAAATATTGGTGACATCTTTGAGGAACATGCAGGACACTGTACCTATATTCTTATCAACAGTGATCCTTTAGGAATAGATTTTTATAAGTTAAGAACACAAGGTAGCTTCAATGCAGATACCTCATACTTTTAGGAGATACAAAATGCACAAGTGACCTGCTTTCCAGTGATTGACTCTTACTGTTGCTGCTGTGAGTTTTCACTGGATCACACTGCATACTAATTAATGAGTTTGAACAGTGGGCCAGAATCAACAAAGCTATAGGCCGATGAGAGCAGCCTAGATGACTGGCAGACATAGTGGGGGAAATTTTAACCCCAAAGAACAGGTGGGTTGGGGGTGGGTGTGAGGTAAAAATAACAGTTTTTTGAAGTGGGACCAGAACCCGGCTCCAATGTGCCCACTTCTGGGTTTAACCCAGCCGCGGTTGGAAGCGTGCGTGCATCTGTAACCCGGAAGTCCCATCCCCACTTAATGCCAGCAGGTAGAATGTTAAAGGGCCAATGTCCCTCATTGAAATAGTTGAGGTACTAATTTTTTGTGCATTAGAATCATAGAATCATAGAAGTTTACAACATGGAAACAGGCCCTTCGGCCCAACATGTCCATGTCGCCCAGTTTATACCACTAAGCTAGTCCCAATTGCCTGCACTTGGCCCATATCCCTCTATACCCATCTTACCCATGTAACTGTCCAAATGCTTTTTAAAAGACAAAATTGTACCCGCCTCAACTACTGCCTCTGGCAGCTCGTTCAAGACACTCCCCTCTCACCTTAAATCTATGCCCCCTCGTTATAGACTACCCTACCTTTGGGAAAAGATTTTGACTATCTACCTTATCTATGCCCCTCATTATTTTATAGACTTCTATAAGATCACCCCTTAACCTCCTACTCTCCAGGGAAAAAAGTCTCAGTCTATCCAACCTCTCCCTATAAGTCAAACCATCAAGTCCCGGTAGCATCCAAGTAAATCTTTTCTGCACTCTTTCTAGTTTAATAATATCCTTTCTATAATAGGGTGACCAGAACTGTACACAGTATTCCAAGTGTGGCCTTACTAATGTCTTGTACAACTTCAACAAGACATCCCAACTCTTGTATTCAATGTTCTGACCAATGAAACCAAGCATGCTGAATGCCTTCTTCACCACCCTATCCACCTGTGACTCCACTTTCAAGGAGCTATGAACCTGTACTCCTAGATCTCTTTGTTCTATAACTCTCCCCAACGCCCTACCATTAAGGGAGTAGGTCCTGGCCCGATTCGATCTACCAAAATGCATCACCTCACATTTATCTAAATTAAACTCCATCTGCCATTCATCGGCCCACTGGCCCAATTTATCAAGATCCCGTTGCAATCCTAGATAACCTTCTTCACTGTCCACAATGCCACCAATCTTGGTGTCATCTGCAAACTTACTAACCATGCCTCCTAAATTCTCATCCAAATCATTAATATAAATAACAAATAACAGCGGACCCAGCACCGATCCCTGAGGCACACCGCTGGTCACAGGCCTCCAGTTTGAAAAACAACCCTCTACAACCACCCTCTGTCTTCTGTCGTCAATTCAATTTTGTATCCAATTGGCTACCTCACCTTGGATCCCGTGAGATTTAACCTTATGTAACAACCTACCATGCAGTACCTTGTCAAAGGCTTTGCTAAAGTCCATGTAGACCACGTCTACTGCACAGCCCTCATCTATCTTCTTGGTTACCCCTTCAAAAAACTCAATCAAATTCGTGAGACATGATTTTCCTCTCACAAAACCATGCTGACTGTTCCTAATCAGTCCCTGCCTCTCCAAATGCCTGTAGATCCTGTCTCTCAGAATACCCTCTAACAACTTACCCACTACAGATGTCAGGCTCACCGGTCTGTAGTTCCCAGGCTTTTCCCTGCCGCCCTTCTTAAACAAAGGCACAACATTTGCTACCCTCCAATCTTCAGATACCTCACCTGTAGCTGTTGATAATTCAAATATCTCTGTTAGGGGACCCGCAATTTCCTCCCTAACCTCCCATAACGTCCTGGGATACATTTCATCAGGTCCCGGAGATTTATCTACCTTGATGCGCATTAAGACTTCCAGCACCTCCCTCTTTGTAATATGTACACTCCTCAAGACGTCACTATTTATTTCCCCAAGTTCCCTAACATCCATGCCTTTCTCAACCGTAAATACCGATGTGAAATATTCATTTAGGATCTCACCCATCTCTTGTGGTTCCGCACATAGATGACCTTGTTGATCCTTAAGAGGCCCTACTCTCTCCCTAGTTACTCTTTTGCCCTTTATGTATTTGTAGAAGCTCTTTGGATTCTCCTTTGCCTTATCTGCCAAAGCAATCTCATGTCCCCTTTTTGCCCTCCTGATTTCTCTCTTAATTCTACTCCGGCAATCTCTATACTCTTCAAGGGATCCACTTGATCCCAGCTGCCTATGCATGTCATATGCCTCCTTCTTCTTTCTGACTAGGGCCTCAATCTCCCGAGTCATCCAAGGTTCCCTACTTCTACCAGCCTTGCCCTTCACTTTATAAGGAATGTGCTTACCCTGAACCCTGGTTAACACATTTTTGAAGGACTCCCACTTACCAGACGTCCCTTTGCCTGCCAACAGACTCTCCCAATCAACTTCTGAAAGTTCCTGTCTAATACCATCAAAATTGGCCTTTCTCCAATTTAGAATTTTAACTTTTGGGCCAGACCTATCATTCTCCATAGCTATCTTAAAACTAATGGAATTATGATCACTGGTCCCAAAGTGATCCCTCACTAACACTTCTGTTACCTGCCCTTCCTTATTTCCCAAGAGGAGGTCAAGTTTTGCCCCCTCTCTAGTCGGGCCATCCACATACTGAATGAGAAATTCCTCCTGAATACACTCAACAAATTTCTCTCCATCCAAGCCCCTACTAAAGCTGAAATGAATTTAACCCCACCTGCACGGGTTTTCCATGGCATCTCAATCGTCAGGTGAAAGCAGGGGGCAAGGGCTGGATTCATGAGGTGAGTGCCTTTATTGCACTGCCTGCGGGCCCGGAGGAGCAGCGGTGCTTCATCAAGGTCCAATAAGCTCACCTGGTGCGACTGGACCCCCATGATCGGCCAAACCCCCCCCCCAACCAACCACCACCACCGATGGTAGATGACCCCCCCACAATGGTAGATCCCCTTGGATGGTAGACCCCCCCCCCACACCTCCAACTCTTCATCCAACTGCCTGTCCGATCACCTCCCTACCCCCGATCTTCTCCAATTCTCCAAGGCCCCCCCCCCCCCGCCCCGATCTTCTCCAAGGACCCCCCCCATGTCCTTCATGGCCCTTTCCACCTCCCGACGTCATCTAAGCCTCCCCCACCCACCCCCACAATGTCATCCAAGGCCCGCAATCTCTCTCTCCCTCCTCCCCGATTCGTGGCTCCCGACAGCCAGCCTGCCTATCAATCTGGCTGGCTGTCATGTGGGAAACTCAGAAGCAAAAGTAATTACCTTCAATTGAGTTGCGATCGCAGATTGCGACGCACTCACTTGACTTCCGGGTTCCCCACGCGAACATCTACCCACCTGCTGTATTCCCAGCTCCGAATAAAAATCATGCCCATTGAAATTCTCTTTTCACTTGTGAGGCGTGTAGAGGTTGCTCTGAGTGCTGGGTCAACCAAGTCACCTAGCTTAGTACCATAGAATCTTACAATACAGAAAGAGGCCATTTGGTCCAGCACACCTGAACCATTTGTTTCTGTTCCTGTGCCCTTTCCCCACACCCTTTTATATTTGTATTTTAAAAAAATGTTTATCTACTTCCCTTTTAAAAGCTATTGTGCATTCTGCTTCCACCACTGTTCCTGGTAAAGCAGTTCTATGTCCTAACATCCTTCTGTGTAACTAAAAATCTCCTAACCTCTCTCTTTTTTCTTTCGATAAAGATTTTGAATTTATGTCCTGTAATTACAAACTTACTGACCAGTGGACATAGCTTTTCCTATTATCCACCTTAACAAAACCCCTCGTAACTTTGAACACCGCTATTAAGAATATAGGCCATTCAGCCCCTCGAGCCTGTTCCGCCATTCAATTAGATCATAGCTGATCTGCATCTTAACTCCATCCACACACCTTGATTCCGTAACCCTTAATACTCTTGCCTAACAAAGATCTCTCAATCTCAGTTTTGAAATTTTCAATTGACCTAGCCTCAACAGCCTGTTGGGGGAGGGAGTTCCATATTTCCACTACTCTTTGCATGAAGAAGTGCTTCCTGACATCACCCCTGAACTGCCTAGCTCTAATTTTAAGGTTATGGTCTCTTGTTCCCACCAGAGGAAATAGTTTCTTTCTATCTAACCTATCAAATCCTTTAATCATCTTAGACACTTCAATCAGACACCCCTTAATCTTCTATACGCAAGGGAATACAAGCCTAGTTTATGCAACCTGTCCTCATAACTTAATCCTTTTAACCCTGGTATCATTCTGGTGAATATGCGATGCACCCCCTCCAAGGCCAATATATCCTTCCTGAGATGCAGTGCCCAGAACTGAATGCAGTACTCCAAATGGGGTCTAATCAAAGCTCTGTTCAGCTGTAACATAAGTTCCATCTCTTTGTATTCCAGCTCTCTTGAGATAAAAGCCAACACTCCATTAGCTTTTAGTGATTTCTGTACATGGACCCTAAATCTCTGCTCATCCATAGTTCCTAGCTTCTCGCCATTTAGAAAATACTCTGATCTATCTTTCTTAGGTCCAAATTGGATGACCTCACACTTTCCCACATTGAACTCCATCTGCCACAGTTTTGCTAACTCATTTAATCTATCAATGTCCATTTGCAACTTTCTGCTCCCATCGACACTATTTATTGTGCCACCTAATTTAGTGTCATCAGCAAACTTAGATATTCTATTCCTTCATCCAAGTCATTTATAAATATAGTGAAAAGCTGTGGCCCCAGTACAGATCCCTGGGGGACACCACCAGTCACATCCTGCCAATTTGAGTACACACCCTTTATCCCTACTCTCTGTCTCCACCTCCTAACCAAATCCCTATCCAAGCCAATAGCTTGCCTCCAATTCCATGCATTCTCTTTTTTGTTAACATTAACTATTAGATCTCCTCTTACTGTCTATATTCTAGTGAAAAGCTTTCCACATTCTCTTCTGTACCCCCTTCATGGTCTTCACATCCTTCCTAATGGCAGCCAAAACTACACACAATATTCTATCTGCAGCCTTACCTATGATTTGTATAAGTTTAGCATTACCTTTTCTTATCTTCCCAATTATAAATGTTTTGTATCTGAAGCCCGAAGTGTCTCTGCTCCTCCAGACCTTTAAAAGTTTTACCAAGTGAAAATCATTTATATATATTAAGAGCAATGGTCCTAACATTGACCCCTGGGGGTCAACTCTGTTTACTTCTAACCAGACAAAAAAACATCCATTATCCACTATTTTGTTTTCTATCTTTTATCGAACTTCCTAACCATGATGCCACATTCCTTTAATACTGTGTGCCTTATTTTATCAACATATCTCCTATGCAGCACCTTATCAAATGTCTTTTGAAAATCCACATTCACAACAGTTCCTTTATCAATGCATTCCATTATTTCCTCAAGGATTCTACTAAATTTGTCAGACATGACTTGTCTTTCACAAATCTGTGCTGGCTGTTCTTAATGAACCTATGTCTTTCTAAATGAGTACTGATTTTATCCCATATTATGGTCTCTAGAAGCTTACTAATTATTGATTTTAGGCTCACTGGTTTATAGTTACCTACTCAGGCTCAATACCTGTATTTACAATGAATCCAGTGCTTGGGTGTCCTTTGCTGGATTCACTGGCTTTAGAGGCACTACTGGGCCTTGTGCAGAACTATATATTCAACACCAGGTGTGACCCAGCATTAGTTCATTTAAAGTGATATTTGCTTTACCTGTATATTTTTATACCTGTATACCTGTATAAAGGTAACAGAACTGCATAAGTTCTGTTACCTTTCTTTTTGCATATCTGACACTTTCTTTTCTGCACAATAAAAGAATAAGACCATAAGAGATAGGAGCAGGAGTAAGCCATTCGGCCCCTCGAGCCTGCTCCGCCATTCATGGCTGATCTGATTTTTACCTCAACTCCACTTTCCCACCCTTTCCCCATATCCTTTGACTCCCTTGCTGATCAAAAATTTGTCTAACTCAGCCTTGAATGTATTCAATGACTCAATGTATTCAACGTGTTCAAAGAATGACAGACTGCAAGATATAACAAAAGTTAACTAATGTTATTGTGTATATTAGTGCATTGGTACAATGTGATTTGTGGGTGAATTTTGTTCCTTGTGTGTCATGATCTTTATCTGCTGCTACCTGTGGTGTTTTGTTATCACGTGCTTCCTAGTTGAGGAAGTACAAGTGGTGGGTAGCTGCTCAGCTCACTGGCGAACTGCTTGGGATGAGAGCAGCCTTCTATCAATATCTGTGATGAACCTGATAAAGCTGCATCAGTGTCCATTACTGGTTTGTAGTTCACTGATTTCAGTGGGACCTTCTCTGCTCTAAGGAGAACAATCCCAGCTTCTCTAGTCTCTCCATATAACTGAAGTCCCTCATCCCAGACAATTTCTTTTAAAAATACTTAAGTTATTTCTTACCACTACTGCTCCTTGCTTGCTAGTTGTTTTTTGGGTGGGTAGGAAAGGGGTGGGCGGAAAAAACAATCCAGTAATGGATTGTTGGAGTTGTACTATGAAAAAGAGGGCAGCTGATTCACCTGCTAGCACTCCTAAACTTCATTGCATACTGACTTATTTTTATATGTTCCCCACTGCATGTTGAAAGTAGCCAGCAGCATAAATGTTTAATACAGCAGCCACCTTTACTGCTACAGGCAGAGCAATGCCAGTCCTGGAGGTGGTTTGGTGGTCTTCTTGCAGGAGGAAACACAGATCCACTATTGCCTCCCTGGTGAACTGTCATTCCCTGAGACACAGCTTCTCAGATATCCTAGGAAACCATGAGCTGATCTGTAAACATGTACCTTCGGATGCAGCTGTGTGCACCTGCCTCTGCTCCTGCTGATAGAATGCCATCTCATCCTCCACCTCTTGAAGAGCCAGCAGCACGTCCAATAGGACGCCCATCATCTGGGTGAACTTACCTACACCTGGCAAGGTGGCTGCATAGTTTGGGATGCAGAAATAAAGTTCAAAAATAAACAACTCCAAATCATTGCTCCACTCCAAATGAAACAGAAGGACACCAATTTCATAGACTATCATAAGGAGAAAATAAACTGTTAAAACAGAGAAAAAGCAATGTCATCAAATTCAGAACCGAGGTCATGGTGTGCACCTTCAACAGTTTCTGGTAGCTATGCATCAGCAGGCCTGCCCTTCGCTCCAACTTTTTATGATGCACTGCAATTTTGTCATGTCAATGGCACAATGTAACACAATGTAATGGAATTCCCGGCATTAATGGGAACTTCCCAACATACCCCCAAATTCATGTAGTAATGAGGCTTGTGAACACAGCAATATAAGCATGTTCTGCCCCCAGTGCGAGCCCCACAGAAAGTCTAGAGCTAGCGCTCACAAGGCACAAGGACACAGCTCCAGTCTTTCTCGTCTTCCTCCCCCTCTGTGCCTAGTGCATGCTGATGCTGCTAGCACATGGGAGCCAAATTCAGAATCAATGTAACTGGCCCAGTTTGTGCAATGCTGTGTTTTAATTTAAATACATTCTCTAATGAGACGTTATATACCTTTGTCCTCGGCATCCCCTCCATGACTAATCACTAAACCACTGTGCTGCTAGAGAAAATCTGTCTATTTTATTTGACAGGTGTGGAATGCAAGGTGCATGATACAAACTGCAATTTGTACTATCAAGAGTAATTTATTCTGATGTTCGTCATAATCAAGCACATGTTTATACCTTTAAGAATGTTTCAATTAAATGTATGATATAATCAATAATATTTATAACATCTGTAAGGCTGTGGGCTTTCTGTTTGCAATGGTAAAACAGAAATAACATTTTGATACCATTTTTGATATTGCTTCACAATATGGATAACAATTATAGAAAGTAAAAACATTGGTTAGAGCCCTGTTTATCATAGTCCTCACAATCCTAACTATAGTTTACTAAAAATACCACTTCTGTGTCTCAGTCATCTTTATTTATAGAATGACATGAATTAATATTGTGTCCCTTAATGTTCCAGGTTGCTCTGCCCAGTCAAGCACAAGAAAGTGCTTGCTTCCTTCAGCCAGGAGGGTGCAAGTATCGCTTTTCCTCAGGATACTTGCTTTTCTCTAGCATAAAATGTGAAACTTCATCAGTACTGGGTGGGCTTTCACCTTTATTTCTCTCAATCCTCTAGCAATACGAATTTCATCCATCCTCTGCCGTACTGTGCAGGACTGGTTCAATTGGAGTGTTAGAGCATGCTTCGATTATTCTTTTTGCGGCTTCACCTTGTCTTCCAAGGAGATCAAGCAGATGGCACCTCAGTGTCTCCCTTCTGGTGATCTGCAGTTTCGCTCTAAAGATTCGGAATCCCTTAGTAGGTTTTATGGAACACATTAATACATTGGGGATTTTGTCTGTGTTCTTGTGGAAAATAGCAAAGCTGTATTCTGTGGTAATTAAAAAGTGACCATGGAGGAATTACTTCAATCCATAGCCTCATTTCAAACTAGACTCGACCTCATTGCTTCCTCAATGAATTCTCAAAATGTTGGCTCTGGAATTGGCTTCTGTTTTTCACCACATTGTGAGTTCCAGCTCAATTCCTAACACTTGCTGAATACATCCGTTTCCTTTAAAAAATGGGAAAGATCCCCACACATGTTTCCTCAAGAACCATCTCCCTTGTATTGTGATTCAGGTTTTACCAAAATTCTAGATAACTATCTGAATAGATTTATTCCCTAATTGGTCCATCCTGGTTCGATAAGCTTTATCTGTC
Organism: Heptranchias perlo; assembly: GCF_035084215.1. Lineage (NCBI taxonomy): Eukaryota > Metazoa > Chordata > Chondrichthyes > Hexanchiformes > Hexanchidae > Heptranchias > Heptranchias perlo. Next base: position 59,251,738 of record NC_090327.1, read on the forward strand.
AAAGACACTTATACGATAATGTCTGATGATTTTTAAATGCTGTAGCGTCTTTGGAAGGTACCAACTTGGTACTTTCCTGGAACTGAGAAGGCTTTTGACTGAGTAAAGTGGTTTTTCTTACCAGTGATATTGCAGACTACAGGATTTGAGGAAGCCTTTACTAGGTGAATCACCTAGTGTACTCTCACTCTTGCCCTTTGGTAGCTACCAATGAGATTCTGCTGCTCTGTTTTGAATTGTTCAGGAGCACTCAGAAGGAGGTGCCTGTTTTCTTTCCCACTCTGTGTCAGTTATCAAACCCTTACCTGCCAGTGTACGTATTTCCCCTGATATCTGAAGCATTTAAATGGCGGCAGGGAACACAAAATATTCAATACGTAGATGTTTTATATATCAGCTTTCTCAACTCTGTGTTCTGGGTCTCTGGGTATAAGATCTATTTTAATAAGTGGGAACCCATGGATTTGGGTCAACCGTCACAGTTGCTGAGCCCTCTCTGGATCTTCCTCGCCTCAGTGTCCCCCAGCTTTTTCTGGGTCTTCCTCTCCTTAAGACTGAAGCACAGTGTTTTTTAAGTCGTCATTTTTTTGGGGCCAGGGTCAGCTTTTCTGAGTTTTGTAGGTGGGCACTTATGAAAAAATGACATATAAGCAGGTTGCATTCTAAAGGAAATATATACAAACTGTTTTCTTTTACGCTACTAAATCTCAATGTTCTGTATTCCACAGTAAAATTTGATTCATTGTAAAGAAATCTTACTGTAGACATCAAAAATGAAATGTATTCATCAAAGTGTTTGTTATCATGCAAATTTCATAGACTCAAGCAAGTCAGAAACTTAGTGAGCTGCAGCGAAAAAACTTCACGGATTAATATCAGCTCTGAAACAAACCTAAAGCTCACTTACGAAAACTCTTTGAAAACAAGCTAAGCTAAAATTCTTTCCAATTATAATGGATTTTGCATTGTAAAGTGATAATATTTTGAGTTTTATCAAATGGTTACCTTATAGTGCATTGCTTAGTGTATCTCAATATCTAGCTTTAATATAATTTACATTAACAATTTGGATTTGGGAATCAGAAGTACATTTTCAAAATTTGCAGACGACACCAAATTGGGGGGTATCGTTAATACGAGGGAAGAATACGTCAAAATGCAAGAGGACATGAATAAACTTGGAGAATTGGGATGTATTTGGCAAATGAATTTCACTATAGATAAGTGTGAGGTGGTGCATTTTGGTAGGAAGAATAAGTAGGCCACATACTGCTTGGAAAATAAGGTTCTAAATGAGATAGAGGAGCAAAGGGATCATGGGGTACAGATACACAAATCACTGAAAGTAGCGATGCAGGTTAATAAGGCCATAAAAAAGACAAAATCAAGCACTAGGGTTCATTTCTAGAGGAATAGAACTGAAAAGCAAAGAAGTTATGTTAAACTTGTATAGAACCTTGGTTAGACCACACTTGGAGTATTGTGCCCAGTTCTGGTCTCCATATTATAGAAAGGATATAGGGGCATTGGAGAGAGTGCAAAAAAGATTTACAAGGATGATACCAGAACTGAGAGGATATCCCTATCAGGAAAGACTGAACAGGCTGGGGCTCTTTTCTCTAGAAAAGGGAAGGCGGAGGGGTGACCTGATAGAGTTCTTTAAGATAATGGCAAGGTTTGATAGGATAGACTTAGAAAACATGTTTCCACTCGTGGATGAGTCCAAAACTAGAGGTCATAAATATAAAATAGTCGCTAATAAATCCAAAGGAAATTCAGGAGAAACTTCTTTACCCAGAGAGTGGTAAGAATGTGGTACACGCTACTACAAGGAGTAGTTGAGGCAACTAGCATAGATGCATTTACGGGGAAACTAGATAAACACATGAGGGAGAAAGGAATAGAAGGGTATTTTGATAGGGTTAGATGAAGTAGGGAGGGAGGAGACTCGTATGAAGCATAAACGCTGGCACAGACCAGTTGGGTTGAATGGCCTGTTTCTGTGCTTTAGTTTAGATGTAACTCGATGTTATACTGATGATTAATCAGAAATGTTTTGTATGAAAAAGAGACAATTTGCTGAACATTTATGGGCACTGCTGGAAATGGCTGCCATTTGATCTGCTAGGTTTCCATTCAAACTGCACCTTTCTGTATACCTTGACATTCAATGGCATTACCATCGCCGAATCCCCCACCATCAACATCCTGGGGGTCACCATTGACCAGAAACTTAACTGGACCAGCCATATAAATACCGTGGCTACGAGAGCAGGTCAGAGGCTGGGTATTCTGCGGCGAGTGACTCACCTCCTGACTCCCCAAAGCCTTTCCACCATCTACAAGGCACAAGTCAGGAGTGTGATGGAATACTCTCCACTTGCCTGGATGAGTGCAGCTCCAACAACACTCAAGAAGCTCGACACCATCCAAGATAAAGCAGCCCGCTTGATTGGCACCCCATCCACCACCCTCAACATTCACTCCCTTCACCACCGGCGCACTGTGGCTGCAGTGTGCACCATCCACAGGATGCACTGCAGCAACTTGCCAAGGCTTCTTCGACAGCACCTCCCAAACCCACGACCTCTACCACCTAGAAGGACAAGGGCAGCAGGCACATGGGAACAACACCACCTGCACGTTCCCCTCCAAGTCACACACCATCCCGACTTGGAAATATATCGCCGTTCCTTCATTGTCGCTGGGTCAAAATCCTGGAACTCCCTTCCTAACAGCACTGTGGGAGAACCGTCACCACACGGACTGCAGCGGTTCAAGAAGGCGGCTCACCACCACCTTCTCAAGGGCAATTAGGGATGGGCAATAAATGCCGGCCTTGCCAGCGACGCCCACATCCCGTGAACGAATAAAAAAAAACCTGGCAGGCCACTAAAATGTTAGACTTAATGATAATAAAGAGGAGTTCATATATTCAACAGAAATCCGACTAATCAAATGATTACAGCTAATATGCAATAGGATTAAAATGAAAAGGCCAAGAAGCTGGAAGCCTTTTTTCTCATAATATAAAATACAACAACTCCAGATGGTAAGTAGACAAGGTAAAAAGCTGCAACTTGCGCATCAAATTTAATTTGAATACTCATGTCATCCTCCTTTGAAAAATAAATGTGTTCTACAACAGGAATTTGAATAGAATTTTTCCTAAGCACTGCTGTTTTTGATAATATGGCTGCTGCCTTGAGGCAAACTAGCCACTTCCTTGTTTACTCCTTTATATTTGGGAAGCTGTCTGCAAAAAAACTATGTTAACAGGTAACCATCCTCACTGAAATGCAAAGGTTCTTAAAGTGTAGGACATTAATCCTTTGAAGAACTGCATCAACATATCTCCATTGCAAAGAAAAATAAATACAAAATATTAACATCTTCCATTTTACTTACATAGTATGGGGATGAAAATCTGCCGCCGTTCCAGCGGATTCCTACCCTAAGTGTGGTGAGAATCTGCCAGAGCTGTAAGCTTGGCTGGGACCTAGCTATACCAGGTTTCCGCAATGCCCTTGTGTGGAGGTGTGGGGGATATTCTACCCATCCCGACAAGGCCATCGATATAAGGAGGAGGTGGAGGTGGGGCGAGGGGGGAGGGTCCTTCCTATGTTGGCGAGTTCTCGCGCCCTGGCCCTCAGTTGCGACCTGGCGTAGTAACAGCATAGGTATCTCTGGTCTCACCAGGTGGACCTCACCAACATCTGGTAGAAATGAGGCCCAGATGGGGTTCAGGCTGGGAATCCCTCTTGAAAACATGGGTGTAAATGTTTTTCTTTATTTTTAAAGCCACCCTTTTGGGGCAGGAAATGTACCTATATGTATTTTTTGATCTATAGTAATGATTTGGACTTGGATGTACAGGGCACAATTTCAGAAATTGCAGATGACACAAAACCTGGAAATATAGTAAACAGTGAGGAGGATAGATAGACTTCAAGAGGACATAGACAGGCTGTTGGAATAGGTGGACACATGGCAGATGAAATTTAACACAGAGAAGTGCGAAGTGATACATTTTGGCAGGAGTAATGAGGAGTGGCAATATAAACTAAATGGTACAATTCTAAATGGGGTGCAGGAACAGAGAGACCTGGGGCATATGTGCACAAATCGTTGAAGGTGGCAGGACAGGTTGAGAAAGCGGTTAAAAAAGCATACGGGATCCTGGGCTTTATAAATGGAGGCATAGAGTACAAAAGCATGGAGGTTATGTTGAACCTTTATAAAACACTGGTTTGGCCACAGCTGGAGTATTGTGTCCAATTCTGGGCACCGCACTTTAGGAAGGATGTGACAGCCTTAGAGAGGGTGCAGAAAAGATTTACTAGAATAGTTCCAGGGATGAAGGACTTCAGATACATGGATAGACTGGAGAAGCTGGGGATGTTCTCCTTAGAGCAGAAAAGGTTGAGAGGAGATTTGATAGAAGTATTCAAAATCATGAAGGGTTTAGATAAAGTAAATAAAGAAAAACTGTTCCCGTTGGTGGAAGGGTTGAGAACCAGAGGACACAGATTTAAGGTGATTGGCAAAAGAATCAAAAGCGACATGAGGAAAAACTTTTTTATGCAGCGAGTAGTTATAATCTGGAATGCGCTGCCTGAAAGGGTGGTGAAAGCAGATTCAATCGTGACTTTCAAAAAGGAATTGGATAAATACTTTAAGGGAAAAAACTGCAGGGCTACGGGGAAAGAATGAGGGAATGGGACGAAGTGGATTGCTCTCACAAAGAGCCGGCACAGGCTCAATGGGATGAATGAACATAAGAACATATTGTTCTTATGGCCTCCTTCTGTGCTGTAACCATTCTACGATTCAATGATTCCACCTTTCCAGAACAGACTTGGTACCTTTCCCCTGCCCCGGTAAGCTTTGGCCAGCGTTTCTGGCCGCTTTGGCAAGGACAGCAGGGGTACCAGAGATGCCACCCCCAAACCACCAAAAGCCTACTTCCTCCTGGACAGTGGTGGAGCCTCCCCCCACCCCCCAACCCCTAACCCCCAACACCCACCCATAGATTTTTGGGTCTTATATACATATTCTATATGGTGTTGTGCAATATAGATGCTTAGAAAAAAACATTTCTTGTGGACAGGTCAGTTTCTCAGAAACAAAGAAAGTCTTTGTTGTTCAGAATAAATAAAATCTTGGAATTGAGCCATGCAGGAAGTGAATATTTTAAAATTAGCTACAAATCAACCGTAAGCAGGAGAGAACATTTTGTATCGTGCCTCAAAGTGCTTTAGTAACAACATTCATGTTACATTAGGCCAATGCTTTGTTCATAGACTACAGTCGGCACTTACACAAACCTGCCTACTTTTGGTTGCTGCTATGACAACTATCCAGAGGGGAATGCCAGGTCAGCCACTAGCTTATGTGCCGGGGACATAATTGCTATGTCTGAGACCTAACAGTCATATAAGGCTTCTCTTCTGAAAAAACTAAATATGGTTGCACTTGAATTACTAAATTAGATTTACAAGCATATTCCACGATCTCAGGCAAAATGGCCCAGGATTACAGCGTGCAAGTGCATTTGCACAAGCGGAATGAAGTACTGTCTTCAATAGATTTGGCAAGGTCAATTAATTAAAATAATTTTTAGATGCTTCATGTGTGTTTTTTTCAAGCAGAGGGAGTTATGGGTGCTTGTGAGTGAAGAATAGGGAGAGCAACAGCTCCTAAAGACTGCGACTCTTTTCTAAAGGGACAATTTAAACCCAGCACTTATAGAGGATGTGAAGGACAACCCTTTGCTGACTGCGAGGCACATTCAGGAGACCTTCTATGGCCACTGCATAAACAATCTTGTATATCTTCCCCTTTTCAACCACTCACATGCCATCGTCTATTAACATTTCCTGTGTGCTCCAAATCACACAGCTCCTATTCATCTCAACAGATGTGAGTAACTTCCAAACCAAACAGGTGCTGCTCCTGCTCCTCAGGCAAATGCATTTAATAGCGCCTCTGCCAGTATCCTCAGATATGGGGGTACCAACGGGTAGGTACATGCAACTCCAATGCAGCCTCACCAGCCTGGCCTCTTTCCATTACTCCTCCTCCTCTTCCAGGAAGCAAAGGTAACAGGAATACCCAACAGGAAAACCAGCTGTCCCTATCTGAAGGGAAGGAGAGGAATGATAGTCCTGCGGCAAATTGCAGAAAGGTAGTTGGCAGGAGAAAAAATACAAAAATAGTTCCAAGCAAGGAACAACAAAGTCAGTGCAACCAAAAGTTTAATGTAATCTCTTTTTGTCACCCCTTTGGCTTGGTGTCCATTATTTTTGATGATGTCTCCATGAAACACTTTGGGATGTTTTTCTTTGTTAATGGCACAATATACAAAATATTGCTGTTGTTTTACTGTGTTTCACCTCGGGTGCCAGTATATGATACCTGACTTCTTTCACCTAACCTGGTTCTTCCCCACGGAACTACCTAAGCGGCAAGAGTACTTGAGGTGGCTGATTGCTATGGTAATTGAGAAGCCTTTTGGGACTGAGGTAGCCCTCGTCTCATGGTAACTAAATTCCGAGATGGAACTACAACAGACTGCATTTCTTCTGCTTACATTACTATGTCAAGGTTCATTAGATAGTCAGCAATTCACCAATTTCTTCATCATTGCAGCAAAAAAAGGGGCACAAAAGAGAGTGGCTGGCAACTGGAAGGGGCACACCTAATCTGAATTTCCCAAGCTGTCTGAAGGAGCTGGAACTCTATATTGTGAGCTGGAACTCTGATGCGCTTATTGGAGTTGGGCAGAGAGGTGTCCAAACTGTATCTGCAGTCTGGAACCAATTCTTGCATCTTTCCCTTCCCTCAATGATTCTGTCTTTCATTCAGGAATACTATAAACAGAGATCTTACCTGGCACCAGAATATCATATGGTGGCAAGTTAGCTACTGAAATATGTTACAAGGAGTGTCTTACACATTGAAATGTATGTTTTTTCTCATTGTATTTCCATAGGAATGGCTGAGGATAAGATGCTCACAGGCCCTGAGGCTGAAGGCCCATCCACCTCACAGGACAGAGCGTCACTTGCTCCACCTGCAGCAAGCATCAGCAAAGAAATATACATTCTGGGGAAAGATATACAATTAGAGTTAGAGCAGGGAGCACTCAGTGCAACTCACAGCATGAGTGAGGAAAAACAAGTGCGGGTGGCAGCAGAACAGGAAGAAATTAATCAGAAGGTCAGCTCCACCCTCAGATGCTGAGTTTGAGGAATCCAGACCCTGCCTACCTAGGAAAGCTGCTACCTTGGAAGGCTGCTACCTAGGAAGGCTGCTTTCTGAGCGCTATCAATTCGTACATTCCTTTAAGAGTATACAAAGAGCCCTGCAAAGTACAATAGCTAGGATGGAGGATGGAGGAATCCACCGCTCGTATCTGTACAATGATGTTTGATCACTTCATGGAATTGCAGTCCACCCTTTGGTATGTGGTACCTCTGGGGATATCTGCAGAAGAGATGAAGTCTTAAGAACAGCTGTGGGCTTTCTCAAGAGCGGCATAACTGATGCTACAGAGATCTTGGGCTCTAATATCCACAACTCAATTTGTTCGATTCTCCATACCGGGGGATTGTTGGGACACGACCCCGATGCAGAGCTTCAGTGGCTTCATAGCAGTCCTATGGTCTTACCCCGCAAAGAGAGACAGACATGGTGAGGGGGTAAGGGCATGGCAGGAGGAGGCACAGATTAGGGAGCTATTTCTCAAGGTGACTCACCATTCATGCCACTCAGCTACTCTACCCAGATGACCATGTAGTAGCAGAAAGCAAGTAAGCCCAGATTGCAACTGCAGTAGTAGAAATGGTTGTAGGAATCTCCTTTTACCCTGCAGAAGGAGATATCAAGCCACTCCATCCTAGGAAGCCTTTGGCAACTTGCACTCATCAGACACCTTACTTCCTTCTCCCACTAAGGGAGCACCAGAAGGAGCACTAGAATAATTGGTAAGCAACCCTCACCATACATTGTCATAAAGGGGAAGAACCAGGGTAAGAAACACTGAGACCAGGGCAAAAAAACATTGAAACTACACAAACAATTAATGTTGAGAAATGAGACTTTTAAACTTTGTGCTGGGAATTCCTTTGTCTAATAACAATTTCTGCTTCTTGATATGATTGGAGAGGATTAGCACAAGGTCACAATGTTGGATGGGTATTACGAGTTTCAGGTCTGCCTTAGATATTCTCTCAGGAAGAGTGGCACTGGTCACTCTTGTAAGTAGCCCAAGTGTCTAACATTCAGGAGTGTGCCCTTAATCTATTTATTAAATAGGGTATACCCAGGAGTGTAACAATAGGACCCCCCTTGCGATCTGAACTGGATATTGTGCAGTGAGGCCAGAAGTGAATTGTTAAGCTGCTTTATTTTACAGAGAACAAGTGAATGTACAGAGTAACAGATGTAATCAAATCTCACCTTGATTCAAATAGCTATAGAACCCTCTTGCAGAACAAGAAAAATAATACACTATCCCTATTAGTGGGCTCACGTCCCTTTCCTGGTCAACTTTCTGATTCTGGCTGGGTCTGGGATTGAGAAGAGCCATTTTCCCCTTGCTAGGCCAGGCTTCCTCCACAGACCTAGCTAGCTAACTGACTACTCATGTGTCACTTTGTCCTTTTCTCTGTATTTCCATCTGGTGGGAGGGCTGTCCCTCTGACTTCCCATTCAGTGATTCATCAGTAGGTCTGTCAAAATAAAACCAACTACTTCTCTCCCCCTTTGGGGGTGCGGGATGAAAGAAAAAAATCTCCTGCTATTCTCAAAATGAATAGGGGCCATCCTAGCTTAATGGGCCTGGGATGAGACAATTAAGCATCACTGTCGCAGTCTGAAGCAGATGGTGAGCCATTCATTCCACACACTAGCTCATCTTGCCTTAATACACAACGTCAAAGCCTACAGCTGCAGCTTTTTAAAAAAACCTGTGCAAATTCACTTTGTTATAAAACAAACATTTTAAGATAACTCATTCCCAAATCCTTTCTGTGAAGACCAAAAAAAAGTCAGACCCAAAATGTGATGTTGGAATTGCAATAGCTCACTGGGAACATGATACAGGACTGCTTGTCCTTGTCCTCGGGGGTGGGGTGGGGGGTGGTGTGGTGGTGGGGGGAAGCGAATTGATTCTCCACTAAATGTTTTTGAATTGCCGTCTATGTTTGCTGCTGAAGGGAGCTGGCAACTCCTCAAGCTCAGCCTCATCGTCTCAGTCTTCTTTGTCCCCTTCCTGACTCTCCTCACCTCTGCTGCATGGTGAGTCCTCTCCTGATAGTATAGTTGTGCAGCACACAGAAGATGACTATAATTTTCAGCACCTTTTTTGCCTCCCTAGGGAAGGATAAGCATCAAAAACACAGCCTCTCTCTCTCTCTCTCTCTCGAGTTACTCAGTCTCTTTCTCTGTCTCTCCCTCTTGTTACTCAATCTATTTCTCTGTCTCTCCCTGGTTTACTCAGTCTCTTCCTCTTTCTCTCCCTGGTTCAAGTAACTGTGGTGTGGTCTGTACACATGGCTGTTTGTGCTCAGCCGTTAGCAGTGCAGGCACACCTGTCTCTGTTCATGTTTGTAGAACATCTCCTCATCCTCCAGCTCCCTGAGGACATGAGTAATTTCTAAATTCGTGCCCTATGCAGAGGGGGCTGTTGCCAATCACAACAAAACTCCCTTGAATGGTAGCCGGTAAAAAAGACACAAAGAAACAAAAATAAAAGAATAAATTAAACTGTGAAGAAACAAAAAGAAAACCCAATGCAACAAGAGAAATGCACACTAAGTAACACAATAAGGCCAATAAAATAAGGTCTAAAAAATGATTCAAAAAAGTCACCCAGCACAACTGGAAGTGTGATACTGTTTATACAGATGTGCAGCAATTACACTGTGCTATTGACATGAAGCAGTGAGAATTGAGGAGTTGAGGTTACCCGCACACGAATAAATAGATAACCGTAAGACCTTCAATGAGGCTTGTGCCATGAAGCAGCATGGACATCCTATTCCTCCAGTGATGCCCAGCCACAAAATCCCAGACAGCAGGTTTGCAACATTCCGTCCAGTTGTTGGTGCCCCCTCCACCTGCACAAGGCAGCAGAATTTTTACTCTTAGATTCCATGTGAGGTTTTAAATACGGTGACTGCACGTGAGGCTGGGAGTGAAGGAACACTTCCAGGTGTAGGCCGGTGGCATAAAGGGCACTGCGCTGTCTCATGGACATAATGTAAGAAATTCAAGCACTTTAAAATAGTGTGAGGGAAAAGGCATTGTTCTTGTGAAAGATGTGGCTGCCTCCTCTTGCCTTGTCAGACCTGGTACGGTCATTAAAATTTGTCTGTCACTGAGTTATTGTGCATAGAATTATGGAGGTGGTAGTAACTGCCATGGTCATCTCTTGCCATTGCTGCTGTGCTGCTCTCCTTTGTGGCCTGCACTGCTCAGCACCACACAGGGCAATCTTCTGTGGTTAAACTTTCAATAGAAGAATCTTTATAAGTAAATCTGTTGCAGACCACATAGACATTGTTCCAAAGTTGCAACTTTTCTTCAACAGGAAATTCTCATGTGCCTTTACAATCTGCAGCAGCTTACAAATTCTCACACTCCCCTTCCCCAATAGTGAGCTCCCAATCAGAGGTATAAATAACATTGAGCGCTTACCATGATTATTAAAATTAGGCCAATCTGGAAACTGCAGCTGGGTCAGCCCACTTGTCACTGGATGATTGCATATAACCTTCCACCATATTTAAAGCACAGAGAAATGATCCTCTGAAATCAAATGTGCAGCTTGTATGGCATGATATAGCACAGAGTGAAGGCTGCCTCCAACATCCATAGGTTGTACGAGCAGATGAGAAATTGTGTTGTCAGAAGATAAGGTTGCCTATAGTCTGTTAACTCAAATTAAATTTACAACTATAGTTTTGCATGCCACAAGTCCTGCGCCCCCAACATAGTGGAGCATCAGTAATAGAGCATGGAATACATCGGCACAACCCCTCACATCTTGCATTTACAAACTGCATCTTGTACCTTGAAGCTACTACTCAGATAAGCTTTAGATGTCACATAAAACTGTTGCATATTGTACCATTAAGTCAAAATGCCACCTACAACTACTTCTACACTGTATAGTCATCCATTCACACAAAGGGAATGAAGGCTGGTCACTGGGTTTACCTTATTTACAAAGCAGAAGATTGCCCACAACCACAGAGAAAGGACCTGGACTAGCTGTGGCTGTACCAGCCTTCACCATTGCACCCGCCGTGAAGAGGGAGCTCTGGAAATTGTGGGGTTGGAGGTCATATAGGGTATGTTTGAGGAAGAGCTTGATGGCTTTGTGGCAACTCAATATGGCAAGTGTTCTCTTCAACTTCTTCTTGCTAGCCCTACAAATTCATTGAGTAACATGCAGGCACATCTGCCCATCAGCAGCAAGGCACCGTATTGGCCTTAATGCTGTGTGCAAAGCCTTTTCCCGAATGCCCCATGCTAACGTCTGTTTCCTTTCTCTTTCTGTGGGGGCCTCCCAAATGGTGTAGCTGACCAGAGATGAGCAGAAAGCTGGCTCATCACATCAGCATCCATCAAGCACTCTTTAATGCACAGGCAGCAGTTCAGAAACATCCATCTTGAGGGAATCAGATAGAGAGGGGCAAATTATCTTGTTACTGCGCCTGGGCTTATTGGATCACCTGGGCGCTGTGTAAAGAGGAAAATTGGACTAGGAGGATCGTATATCACAAGGGATCTCACCTGATTTTCTGTCCATTAATTTAATTAGACAAAAGATCAGGTAGTCACCGTTCTCCTTGTCCAATTTTCCTGTTCACTGCGTCAAGGGATACCATATGACTACGTGCAGGAACAGAAAAATCTGCCCCATAGACTCAGGAAGAAGCACCAGGTGAAGCACCCAGCACTAGTGAGGAGGTACAGTGGCGGTGACAGCAGAGGTGCAGCCACAACAATGGAATGAGAGTTAGGCCAGACATTCCTCTTCTGCAAATGAACCTTGAAGCACATATACAGGATACTGAAGTAGGGAAATAAACTGGTTATATTTTCTTTGAAAATGACTGTATAGAAGAGAACATAAGAACATAAGAAATAGGAGCAGGAGTAGGCCATACAGCCCCTCGAGCCTGCTCCGCCATTCAAAAAGATCATGGCTGATCTTCGACCTCAACTCCACTTTTCCGCCTGATCCCCATATCCTTTGATTCCCTTAGAGTCCAAAAATCTATCGATCTCAGTCTTGAAGATAGAATCATAGAATCATAGAAAGGTGACGGCATGGAAGGAGGCTATTCGGCCCATCAAGTCTGCACAGGTTCTATGCAAGAGCAATCCAGCTAGTCCCACTCCCCGCCCTATCCCCCACCCTATACCCAATGACTGAGCATCCACAGCCCTCTGGGGTAGAGAATTCCAAAGATTCACGACCCTCTGAGTGAAGAAATTCATCCTAATTTCAGTCCTAAATGTCCAACCCCTTATCCTGAGACTATGTCCCCCAGTTCTAGACTATCCAGCCAGGGGAAACATCCTCTTAGCATCTACCCTTAGAATCTTATGTGTTTCAATGAAATCACCTCTCATTCTTCTAAACTCCAGACAGTATAGGCCCATTCTACTCAATCTTTCTTCATAGGACAACCCTCTCATCCCAGGAATCATTCTAGTGAACATTCGTTGCATCGCTTCTAAGGCCAGTATATCCTTCCTTAGGTAAGGAGACCAAAACAGTACACAGTACTCCAGGTGTGGTCTCACCAAATCCCTGTACAATTGCAGCAAGACTTCCTTACACATATACTCCAGCCTCCTTGCAATAAAAGCCAACATGCCATTTGCCTTCCTAATTGCTTGCTGTACCTGCATGCTAACATTCTGTGTTTCGTGTACAAGGACACCCAAATCCCTCTGAACACCAACATTTAATAGTTTCTCACCATTTAAAAAATATTTCGTTTTTCTATTTTTCCTACCAAAGTGAATAACCTCACATTTCCCCACATTATACTCCATTTGCCACCTTCTTGCCCACTCACTTAACCGGTCTATATCCCTTTGCAGACTCTTTGCGTCCTCCTCACAGCTTACTTTCCCACCTAGCTTTGTATAATCAACAAACTTGGATACATTACACTCAGTCCTTTCATAGAATCATAGAATCATAGAAGTTACAACATGGAAACAGGCCCTTCGGCCCAACATGTCCATGTCGCCCAGTTTATACCACTAAGCTAGTCCCAATTGCTTGCACTTGGCCCATATCCCTCTATACCCATCTTACCCATGTAACTGTCCAAATGCTTTTTAAAAGACAAAATTGTACCCGCCTCTATTACTGCCTCTGGCAGCTCGTTCCAGACACTCACCACCCTTTGAGTGAAAAAATTGCCCCTCTGGACCCTTTTGTATCTCTCCCCTCTCACCTTAAATCTATGTCCCCTCGTTATAGACTACCCTACCTTTGGGAAAAGATTTTGACTATCTACCTTATCTATGCCCCTCATTATTTTATAGACTTCTATAAGATCACCCCTTAACCCTCTACTCTCCAGGGAAAAAAGTCTCAGTCTATCTAACCTCTCCCTATAAGTCAAACCATCAAGTCCCGGTAGCATCCTAGTAAATCTTTTCTGCACTCTTTCTAGTTTAATAATATCCTTTCTATAATAGGATGACCAGAACTGTACACAGTATTCCAAGTGTGGCCTTACTAATGTCTTGTACAACTTCAACAAGACATCTCAACTCCTGTATTCAATGTTCTGACCAATGAAACCAAGCATGCTGAATGCCTTCTTCACCACCCTATCCACCTGTGACTCCACTTTCAAGGAGCTATGAACCTGTACTCCTAGATCTCTTTGTTCTATAACTCTCCCCAACGCCCTACCATTAACGGAGTAGGTCCTGGCCCGATTCGATCTATCAAAATGCATCACCTCACATTTATCTAAATTAAACTCCATCTGCCATTCATCGGCCCACTGGCCCAATTTATCAAGATCCCGTTGCAATCCTAGATAATCTTCTTCACTGTCCACAATGCCACCAATCTTGGTGTCATCTGCAAACTTACTAACCATGCCTCCTAAATTCTCATCCAAATCATTAATATAAATAACAAATAACAGCGGACCCAGCACCGATCCCTGAGGCACACCGCTGGACACAGGCCTCCAGTTTGAAAAACCACCCTCTACACCCACCCTCTGTCTTCTGTCGTCAAGCCAATTTTGTATCCAATTGGCTACCTCACCTTGGATCCCGTGAGATTTAACCTTATGTAACAACCTACCATGCGGTACCTTGTCAAAGGCTTTGCTGAAGTCCATTTAGACCACGTCTACTGCACAGCCCTCATCTATCTTCTTGGTTACCCCTTCAAAAAACTCAATCAAATTCGTGAGACATGATTTTCCTCTCACAAAACCATGCTGACTGTTCCTAATCAGTCCCTGCCTCTCCAAATGCCTGTAGATCCTGTCTCTCAGAATACCCTCTAACAACTTACCCACTACAGATGTCAGGCTCACCGGTCTGTAGTTCCCAGGCTTTTCCCTGCCGCCCTTCTTAAACAAAGGCACAACATTTGCTACCCTCCAATCTTCAGGCACCTCACCTGTAGCTGTCGATGATTCAAATATCTCTGCTAGGGGACCCGCAATTTCCTCCCTAACCTCCCATAACGTCCTGGGATACATTTCATCAGGTCCCGGAGATTTATCTACCTTGATGCGCGTTAAGTCATTAATATAGATTGCTTTCATCTAAGTCATTAATATAGATTGTAAATAGCTGAGGCCCAAGCACTGATCCTTGCAGCACCCCACTAGTTACAAGCTGCCAACCCGAAAATGACCCGTTTATTCTCTGTTTTCTGACCGTTACCCAATCCTCAATCCATGCTAATATATTACCCCCAATCCCATGAGCCCTAATCTTGTGTAATGCCTTTTGAAAATCCAAATATACTACATCCACTGGTTCCCCCTTATCTAACCTGTTAGTTACACCGTCAAAAAACTCCAATAGATTTGTCAAACACGATTTTCCTTTCATAAAACCAGGTTGACTCTGCCTAATCGTATTATGCTTTTCTAAGTCCCCTGTTACTAGGTCCTTAATAGTAGATTGTAGCATTTTCCCTACTACTGATGTCAAGCTAACTGGCCTATAGTTCCCTGTTTTCTCTCTCCCTCCTTTCTTCAACAGCGGGATTACATTTGCTACCTTCCAATCCACGGGAACCGTTCCAGAATCTAGGAAATTCTGGAAGATCAAAACCAATGCATCCACTATTTCTGCAGCCACCTCTTTTAAAGCCCTGGAATGTAGGCCAACAGGTCCAGGGATTTGTCGGCTTTTAGTCCCATTAATTTTTTTAATACTTTTTCTTTACTAATATTAATTACCTTAAGTTCCTCCCTCTCATTAGACACTTGGTTCCCCACTATTTCCAGTATGTTTTTTGTGCCTTCTACTGTGAAGACAGATACAAAATATTTGTTTAACGTCTCTGCCATTTCCCTATTCCCCATTATAATTTCTCCTGTCTCTGCCTCTAAGTGACCCACGTTTACTTTCGCTAATCTTTTCCTTTTTAAATACTTGTAGAAGCTCTTACAATCTGTTTTTACATTTCTTGCTCGTTTACTCTCATATTTGATTTTCTTCCTCTTTATCAATTTATTGGTTATCCTTTGCTGATTTCTAAAATCCTCTCAATCCTTAGGTTTACTACTCTTTTTGGCAACATTGTAAGCCTCTTCTTTTAATCTAATTCTATCCTTAACTTCTCTAGTTAGCCACGGTTGGATCACTTTTCCTGTGGAGTTTTTATTCCTCAAGCGTATGTTTATTCGTTCGGAATTATGAAGTATTTCTTTAAATGTTCACCATTGCTTATCATAGAATCATAGAAAGTTATGGCACAGAAGGAGGCCATTCGGTCAATCGTGTCTGTGCGGCCGAAAAACAGCTATCCAGCTTAATCTCACTTTCCAGCACTTGGTCCGTAGCCCTGTAGGTTACGCACTTCAAGGGCACATCCAAGTACTTTTTAAATAAGTTGAGGGTTTCTGCCTCTACCACCCTTCCAGGCAGTGAGTTCCAGGCACCCACCACCCTCTGGGTGAAAAAATTTCTCCTCAGCTCCCATCTTATCCTTCTACCAATTTCTTTAAATCTATGCCCCCTGGTCACTGACCCCCCTGCTAAGGGAAATAGATCCTCCGTATCCACTCTCTCTAGTCCCGTCATAATTTTAGACACCTCAATTAAATCTCCCCTCAGCCTCCTTTGTCCCAAAGAAAACAATCCCAGCCTATCCAATCTTTTCTTATAGCTAAAATTCGCCACCCCTGGCAACATCCTTGTAAATCTCCTCTGTACCCTCTCTGGTGCAATCACATCTTTCCTGCAATGTGGTGACCAGAACTGTACGCAGTACTCAAGCTGTGGCCTAACTAATGTTTTATGCAGTTCCAGCATAACCTCCCTGCTCTGATATTCTATGCCTCGGCTAATAAAGGAAAGTACCCCGTATGCCTTTTTAAACACCTTAAATACCTGTCCTGCTACCTTGAGAGATCTGTGGACATGCACTCCAAGGTCCCTTTGTTCCTCTACACCTCTCAGTATCCTCCCATTTATTGTGTACTCCCTTGCCTTGTTTGCCCTCCCCAAATGCATTACCTCACACTTCTCTGGTTTGAATTCCATTTGCGACTTTTCTGTCCACCTGACCAGTCCATTGATATCTTCCTGCAGTCTACAGCTTTCCTCCTCTCTATCAGCCACACGGACAATTTTTGTATCATCTGCAAACTTCTTGATCAAGCCCCCCAAGTTCATCAATATATACCACAAAAAGCAAGGGACCTAGTACTGAGCCTTGCGGGACCCCACTGGAAACACCCTTCCAGTCGCAAAAACACCCGTCATCCATTACCCTTTGCTTCCTGCCAGTGAGCCAATTTTGGATCCAACTAATCACTTTCCCTTGGATCCCATGGGCTTTTACTTTTTTTACCAGTCTGCCATATGGGACCTTGTGAAAAGCCTTGCTAAAATCCATGTAGTCCACATCAAACACGTTACCCTCATCGACGCTCCTTGTTACCTGATCAAAAAATTCAGTAAAGTTAGTCAGACACGACCTTCCCTTAACAAATCCACGCTGACTGTCCTTGATTAACCCATGCCTTTCTAAATGACGATTTATGCTGTCCCTCAGAATCGATTCCAATAATTTGCCCACCACCGAGGTAACTACTTGGTCTATCCTTCGCTCCCTTTTTAAACAACGGTACCACGTATGCAGTCCTCCAATCCTCCAGCACCACGCCTGTAGCCAGGGAGGATTGGAAAAGCAGATTGTAAGCAGTGCAGATGAAAACATAAAATTACAAAGCGATATTGATAGATTAGGTGAATGGGCAAAACTGTGGCAAATGGAATTCAATGTAGGCAAATGTGAGGTCATCCACTTTGGATCAAAAAAGGATAGAACAGGGTACTTTCTAAATGGTAAAAGGTTAAAAACAATGGATGTCCAAAGGGACTTAGGGGTTCAGGTACATAGATCATTGAAGTGTCATGAACAGGTGCAGAAAATAATCAAGAAGGCTAATGGAAAGCTGGCCTTTATATCTAGAGGACTAGAGTACAAGGGGGCAGAAGTTATGCTGCAGCTATACAAAACCCTGGTTAGACCGCACCTGGAGTACTGTGAGCAGTTCTGGGCACTGCACCTTCGGAAGGACATATTGGCTTTGGAGGGAGTGCAGCGTAGGTTTACTAGGATGATATCTGGACTTCAAGGTATAAGTTACGAGGAGAGATTACACAAATTGGGGTTGTATTCTCTGGAGTTTCGAAGGTTAAGGGGTGATCTGATCGAAGTTTATAAGATATTAAGGGGAACAGATAGGGTGGATAGAGAGAAACTATTTCTGCTGGTTGGGGATTCTAGGAGTAGGGGGCACAGTCTAAAAATTAGAGCCCGACCTTTCAGGAGTGAGATTAGAAAACATTTTTACACACAAAGGGTGGTAGAAGTTTGGAACTCTCTTCCGCAAACGGCAATTGATACTAGCTCAATTGCTAAATTTAAATCTGAGATAGATGGTTTTTTGGCAATCAAAGGTATTAAGGGATATGGGCCAAAGGCAGGTATATGGAGTTAGATCGCAGATCAGCCATGATCTTATCAAATGGCGGAGCAGGCACGAGGGGCTGAATGGCCTACTCCTGTTCCTATGTTCCTATGTTCCTAAAATGATTGTCAGAGTCTCCGCTATTTCCTCCATTGCTTCTCTTATCAGCACGGGACACATTTCATCCGGGCCTGGCGATTTGTCTACTTTCAAAGATGCTAAACCCCTTAATACTTCCTCTCTCACTATGTTTATCCCATCCAATATTTCACACTTCTCCATAACAGCAATCTCTGCATCTTCCCCCTCTTTTGTGAAGACAGACGCCAAGTATTCATTAAGAACCATACCCACGTCTTCCACCTCCACACATCGGTTACCCTTTTGGTCTCTGATAGGCCCTACTCTTTCCTTGGTTATCCTCTTACTCTTTATGTATTTATAAAACATTTTTGGGTTTTCCTTAATTTTACTTGCCAGTAATTTTTCATGCCCTCTCTTTGCTTTCCTAATTTCCTTTTTAATTTCACCCCTGCATTTTCTATACTCCTCTAGGCTGTCTGCAGTATTGAGCCCTTGGTGTCTGACATAAGCTTTCCTTTTCTGCCTTACTTACCTGTATGTTCCTTGTCATCCAGGGGGCACCAGACTTGGCAGTCCCACCCTTTTTCTTTGTGGGGACATGTTTACTCTGAACTCCTTGAATCTCCCCCTTGAATGCCTCCCACTGCTCTGACCTTCAAGTAGTTGTTTTCAGTCCACTTTTGTTAAATCACTTCTCAACTTAGTAAAATTGGCCTTTCCCCAATTTAGAACTTTTTCACCTGTCCTTTTCCATAACTATGCTAAATCTAACTGAATTATGATCACTACCACCAAAATGCTCTCCCACTGATACTCCAACCTGCCCAGCTTCATTCCCTAAAACTAAATCCAGAACTGCCCCCCCCCCCCCCCACCTTGTTGGGCTTGCTACGTACGGGCTAAAAAAGTTCTCCTGAATGCAATTTAAGAATTCTGTGCCCTCTATACCTTTTGCACTGATTGTATCCCAGTTAATATTCGGGTAGTTGAAATCCCCTACTATTACTGTCCTATTATTTTTGCACTTCTCAGAAATTTGCCTACATATTTGCTCTTCTATCTCCCTCTGACTGTTGGGGGATCTGTAGTACACTCCCAGCAGTGCGAGTGCCCCTTTTTTGTTCTTTAGCTCAACCCATATGGCCTCATTTGATGATCCTTCTAACAAATCATCCCTCCTCACAGCTGTAATTGTTTCTTTAACCACTACTGCCATCCTCCCCCTCATTTTTTATCCCCCCTCTATCTCGTCTGAAAACCCCGTAACCAGGAACGTTGAGCTGCCATTCCAGCCTCTGTTTAAGCCATGTTTCTGTAATAGTTACGATATCGTACTTCCACGTGTCTATCTGTGCCCTCAGCTCATCTGCCTTATTCACTATACTCCTTGCATTGAGATATATACTATTATTCGCTGCCAAACTCCTTTGTTGTCAAGTTTCTAGTCTTTTTTCCTCTGCCTTCCAAACTTACTTACTAATTTTCTGCCTTCCATTTCCAGCTCTGCTTCTCTCCCTTCTGAATCCCCATCCCCCTGCCAAGCTAGTTTAAACCCTCCCCAACAGCACTAGCTAACCTCCCCGCAAAGATATTGGTCCTGGCCTTGTTGAGGTGCAACCTGTCCGGCTTGTACAGGTTCCACCTCCCCTAGAACCAGTCCCAATACCCCAAGAATCTAAAGCCCTCCATCCTGCGCCATCTCTCCAGCCACGCATTCATCTTCTCTATCCACCTATTTCTATACTCGTGGCACCGGGAGTAATCTGGAGATTACTACCTTTGAGGTCCTGTTTATTAATCTCTTTCCTAACTCCTTAAAATCTGCCTGCAGGACCTCATCCCTCTTTCTACCTATGTCATTGGTACCGATATGGACCACAACCTCTGGCTGCTCACCCTCCCACTCCAGAATGTTCTGCAGCCGCTCGATAACATCCTTGACCCTGGCACCAGGGAGGCAACGTACCATCCTGGAATCTCGTCTACGGCCGCAGAAACGCCTGTCTATTCCCCTAACTATAGAATCCCCTATCACTATCGCTCTCCTGATCTTCCTCCTCCCCCCGTACAGCAGAGCCACCCATGGTGCTGTGGACTTGGCACTGGCTGCACGCCCCAGAGGAACCCTCTCCCCCACCAGTATTCAGAACTGAATACTGGTTAGAGAGTGAGATACACTAAGGGGACTCCTGCACTACCTGCCTGGTCCTCCTTGTCTGTCTGGAGGTCACCCAGTCCCTCTTTGCCTGCACTCTCTTAAGCTGTGGGGTGACCCCCTCCTGAAACATGCTATCCACAAAACTCTCAGCCTCATGGATGCACTGCAGTGACGCTAGCTGTTGCTCAAGCTCCGAAATTCAGGGCTCAAGCTCCTCCAGCTGACGACACTTACTGCACCTGTGGTTATCCAGGACACAGGAAGCATCCTGGAGTTCCCACATGGTACAGGCCGTGCATTCGATGGGTCTGAGCTGCCCTGCCATGCCTCAATTTATTATATTATTAACTAAACTTAACAAAAATAAACTTAAAGACTTTAAAAAAAAACATTCACCAGAAAAAAAACACTCAGCAACTCCCCAATCAGCTACTTCCCTTGTGCTGACGTCACTTTAGATGTTTCTGCACCTCTCCGCTCTCTCGCTCCTCCTTTTATCACTGATCCCGCTCTCTCTCTCCTCTCTCGCTCCTCCTTTTATCACTGATCCTACTCTTTCTCTCCTCTCTCACTCCTCCTTTTATCGCTTTTATCTACTGTCATATCTTTTGATCTTATTTCCCAATCTACCTTAGCCAACTCGCCCCTCATACCTACATAATTGGCTTTGTTTAAATTTAAGACCCTAGTTTCGGACTTAACTACATCACTTTCAAACTCAATATGAGATTCTATCATATTATGATTGCTCTTCCCCAGAGGATCCTTTATTATAAGATTACTAATTAATCCTGTCTCATTACACAATACTAGATCTAAAATAGCCTGTTCCCTAGTTGGTTCCTCAATATATTGTTCTAGAAAACTGTCTCGGATGCATTCCATGAACTCATCCTCCAAACTACTTTTGTCAATTTGGTTTGCCCAGTCTATATGAAGATTAAAGTCCTCCATGATTATTGCATTACCCTTGTTACCTGCTCCTCTGTTTTCCTGATTTATACTCTGTCCAACACTGTAACTACTGTTAGGGGGCCTGTAAACTACTCCCACCAGTGTTTTCTGCCCCTTGTTATTTCTTAGCTCCAACCATACTAATTCGACAACCTGATTTTCTGAGCTAAGATCCTTTCTCTCTGCTGTCTTTATCACTTCCTTTATTATCAGGGCTATTTTAACTCCTTTATTAACCCGCGCCCGGTGGTTCCGATGCAGGCAACACAAGACATTCGTGCTGCCTGGCCACTTACCTTTTCAAAGTGTAGCAATCAGGCCTAGCCACGATGTTTGCACCAGGCTCGCACTTCTCACCAGCAAGGGGGACTCAAATCTCGCGTGATTTGCTCGCATCTCTTAAAGGCAGCCTGCACCTCTTATTTGCAAAAGATAAGATACGGGTCCGCACGGAGTCTGAACGGAGATCAGACATCACACATGTAAAACACAGATGCAGGTTCTGTCCCTATGTTTACAAACTGTTGAATTATGTTAAAACATTGAATAAAGATTGCGCACTACTAAATCCCGCATCCTCCAATCTGCATGCCTGACCTCACCAATCTGCTGATCTGAGTTTGGCCTGCGAGACAGTGTGCACCAAGGTTTTCTGCTGATGCACTAGAGGCCTTGGTGCAAGAGGTGGACAGAAAGAGGGGCATCCTATATCCACATTTGGGAGGCAAGAGGCCCTCCAGACATATGCTCAAGAGGCAGTGGGAGGCAGTAAAGGACAGAGTCAATGTCAGGCGCAAAGCACCATGAACATGGATGCAGTGCAGGAAGAATTTCAACGCTTTGACACGAGTGGTCAAGGTGAGTGAGGTCAACTGTCAAGTGGCATCTCCTACCAACTGCACCACTAGCCGCATCCACTGCTCCACGCACTACATTCCCCTATCACCCACCTACCAACAAACTCTTTCAATCAGTACTCAATTCTTCCAATCAGATGCTTCCTCTCACTCTCACCCATTACTACTGTTGCAATCCGCACACATACAACTCACAGGTCACACACACTGGCAGCTATTCAACCATGACAGGCACATCACCCAGACATCCTGCAGGACACTCACCGACACACTTCTTGCTTTCTTGCAGGAGAAGGTGGCGGATAACAGGAGGCAGCAAGTGACAGTGGCATTTAGCCCTTCAAGCCTGATCCGCCATCTAATGAGGTCATGGTTGATCTGTGACCTAATTCCATATACCCGCCTTAGCCCCATATCCCTTAATACCCTCGGTTCAGAGAAATCCATCAATCTCAGACTTAAAATGAACAATTGAGCTAGCATCAACTGCCGTTTGCGGAAGAGCGTTCCAAACTTCTACCACCCTTTGCGTGTAGAAGCGTTTCCTAACTTCACTCCCGCAAGTCCTGGCTCTAAATGTTAGGCTATGTCCCCTCGTCCTACTACTCAAGTATAGGAGACCTCCAAAAACAGGTATAAATGCATCAGCAGCCAAATGCAATAATCCATCAACTAACCTGTAAATCCTGCATGGTCCCTTTAAATAGCGCTGGTCGGGGGTCCTCCAGGCCGTCGAAGACATGTTAAGGTGCTTGTGGTTAAAACAATGCGTTGAGTGGAGCGTTAAGTGCCAAAATGGTGTCTATGCCTTTAAATCAGCATTGCACACTGATCTAACGGATATTCTCCTTACATTACACGCTGCTGGCTTTCGTTAGCTGTGCCTGCACTAAACCCTTTACCAAGATGGCATCTGGCACGTCATGCGAGAAGCATGCGCGCCTCCCGAACGCTATTTTGGAACTTCGGGAGGCACCCGGTGTCAGTATCAAGTTCTCCCAGGTCGGTTCACCAGTGTGTTGGTTTTTACAAAAAATATAACGGGCACTACATTGCCGAATTTCTAGCCCTCTGTCCCTTCCTGACTCACTCTGCTTGTTTTATTCTCTTATATATTGATATATTCTCAGAAAGTAAATATCAATATTACATGTGGTGGGATATAGGCAAGGATGGTAGTAGAGGCAGTGGGGCAAGTCAGGACATATTGCTTATGTGGTTAGTATGCAATGTTTAATTTTTTGTAAAAATTAACACACTGGTGAACCGACCTAGGAGAACTTGATACTGACACCGGGTGCCTGAAATGGGAAGCGTTCCCCAGCATTAATAGCGCTCACCTTGATGAGCACAATTTTTTTTTAAATCCAGCACAGAATAAATACGGCCCACTGTAAATAATGACTTCAAGTTTGTAATCTATTATCTCGGTTTACATGATTTCATTAACCATTTAAGCTTTGTTCTTGAGGTTCACAATCTCATCAGAAAACCTGAATTGGTTCACAGCCTGGAGCAAAATCTGCACCTACATTTCCTGGATTTAAGTAAGGGGAGTGTGTTACTATGGGAAGACATTCCATTTCAGGCAAATAGAAAGTCTAACTGCCTAGATTTCTCAGTATCTTTGTTTAGATATTCTTAACCTAGCATACCTAGCACAAAGGAAGATGATAGTGGTTGTTGGAGACCAATCATCTCAGCCCCAGGACATTGCTGCAGGAGTTCCTCAGGGCAGTGTCCTAGGCCCAACTATCTTCAGCTGCTTCATCAATGACCTTCCCTCCATCATAAGGTCAGAAATGGGATGTTCGCTGATGATTGCACAGTGTTCAGTTCCATTCGCAACCCCTCAAATCATGAAGCAGTCCGAGCCCGCATGCAGCAAGACCTGGACAACATCCAGGCTTGGGCTCATAAGTGGCAAGTAACATTCTCGCCAGGCAAGTGCCAGGCAATGACCATCTCCAACAAGAGAGAGTCTAACCACCTCTCCTTGACATTCAATGGCATTACCATCGCCGAATCCCCCACCATTAACATCCTGGGGGTCACCATTGACCAGAAACTTAACTGGACCAGCCATATAAATACTGTGGCTGCAAGAGCAGGTCAGAGGCTGGATATTCTGCGCCGAGTAACTCACCTCCTGACTCCCCAAAGCCTTTCCACCATCTACAAGGCACAAGTCAGGAGTGTGATGGAATACTCTGCACTTGCCTGGATGAGTGCAGCTCCAACAACACTCAAGAAGCTCAACACCATCCAAGACAAAGCAGCCTGCTTGATTGGCACCCCATCCACCACCCTAAACATTCATTCCCTTCACCACCAGCGCACAGTGGCTGCAGTGTGTACCATCCACAGGATGCACTGCAGCAACTCGCCAAAGCTTCTTCGACAGCACCTCCCAAGCCTCTACCGCCTAGAAGGACAAGAGCAGCAGGTACATGGGAACAACACCACCTGCACGTTCCCCTCCAAGTTACACACCATCCCGACTTGGAAATATATCGCCGTTCCTTCATCGTCGCTGGGTCAAAATCCTGAAACTCCCTTCCTAACAGCACTGTGGGAGAACCTTCACCACACGGACTGCAGCAGTTCAAGAAGGCAGCTCACCACCACCTTCTCAAGGGCAATTAGGGATGGGCAATAAATGATGGCCTCGCCAGCGACGCCCACATCCCATGAATGAATTAAAAAACAACAAGGTGATAGGTTTCTGTGCTTGCCAGACATCTGAGTAACAAAAAAAGCCTTGTAATCACTCCCACTTACTCCATTATTCTGTAAAAATCCCGAACTTTGCTTCTCAGTATCATTCAACAAATTTGGACTGATTACTTTACAACTGTTAATTCTTCAGTGTGGAAGCCATGAACTACTTGGAGAATTCTGATGATATTGACTAGCAGCCACAAAAAAATGAAATAATACTGTTCATAGATACTACACAGCATATATCTGTTTGTCTGACTGTAATATAGCACACACTTCTGTGAGCATCACTTACTTCATTTCACACTTTAGCCATAACTCTTCAGACATCACACATCAGATGTCACACTTTAATGCACCTTCTGATTTACTGTGAGCCCACAGAGGCTAGCATATGTGTAGCTATGTATGTATACATAGAAATAAAAAACAAAAGATAGGTGGTAGTGATTATAAGCTGTTAATCTGATTTCAGAGTTCAGATGACTATTTTAATCACTTGACCTTGTTCTCATGGGTTATAATATCACCTAGACCCTGAGAGAAAATTATTGCCTAGTAACTTTCAAATATCTATTATTCTCTATTTACATTGCAACTCATCAAGTGTGGTCATTGTGAGATGGGCCTGATTTGCTTTAAAATGCAGGTGTTACTTGTATAGTGCTGTATACTGCACTGACAAAGCTCAGGAGAGTGATATTCTTCATGTCTGCCAGCAGGAATATTGAAGTCAATGTATTTAGGTATTACTTTGAACACACTAAATGGTGTAATAACAGTTGATATATGCTCGTAATGCTTCTGTAGCATTGAAATTGATCTCCCTTCTATTTAACCAGGTATGGGAAGAGAAAGACTTTTCAGATTGAATTTTCAATTCGGCACAACCTGACTGGAAGTTTGGTGGAGCACAATTTGCATCCACCTAATCTAATGAGTACTGACCTTGTCTTAATTTCTGGAGTTAGCCTAATTATCATTTTTAGAATGAGACCCAAACATCAGAAACACCTCTGATTGGCAGCTTGCCCATTTAGGGACTGGAAATAGTTTGCTGGTGCAGGATTTAACGGCCTGCAGCAGTTTAAACGAGCAGGGATCATTATTACAATTTTTACCCAAAGAAAAAAGCTTTGTTAATTCAGAATGGCAGCTAACTTTAAAGAAGTGCAAAGATCCCCGAGGTTCTCTGAGAGGGCAGTGAAAATGCTGCTGCAGGAAGTGAGACAGAAGAGGGAGATACTCTGTGACACTGAGTGCTGCAGGGTGCCAAGGAGAGCTGCGCACAGACACTGGGAGTAGGTAGCCAGGTCAGTCAGTGCTAATTTCGCCACTACCTATTAAACCAGGAGGTGTCAGGAGAAGTTTAATGACCATACCTGGCCAGCTAAGGTAAAAGAAGCCAGCCACATCTTCCAGGAATGCACTGTACTGAGTACATCTGCCACTTACAATGCCCTGCCTCTCATATTGTGTTAGTGATTTAATAGTTTACCATCAACGCCAAGAGGTAATCCAGTCCCTGTTAAATTCTCAGCCTTCATCTGGAAGTTTTCCTTCACTCACAACCTTACACGCATTCACCCCTCAAAAGCCTCTCATTGAACATAACTGTTTGTTGTATGTACCTGTCAACACACCCATTATGAGCTGCATGCTGACACCCGGGTTTTACTGGATATCACAGAGATAAAAAGTAATTTTCACTTTTTGCATTCTCTTCCAAGGAGAAGACATCCCATAACACCACAGAGAAAACCACTGACTCTCACCTGCTATATGGAACAGGCTCAGCAAATACTGAGGAGGAAGGCAATTTACCATGTCTGAGATGGGGAAGTAGGAGGACATGTGCCAGTTCCAGGTTCAGGATAAATATCTGCATCTCTTCCTCATCATCCTATTATACCCACATTAGGAAGTAGATTTTGAGGCCTCCCACCTGGTGAAAATAGGACGGTGGTGCCCTGAAAATGGTGGGGAATTACTTATCACCCCATTCCCGTCGTCGCTGTGTGTGGCGCAGTCTTCCCCCAGGCCTACCTTGGACAGGCGGACCGCCCGGCTGAGTCAGGCATCAGGTCACTTTGAAATGTGAATCGGGGTCCTATAACATATGACCCTGTTAGGACAGTACTGGCACACTCCGCCCACTATCAGTTGGCGGCCCACCGAAGAGGAGCTAACAGTGCATTTGCATTTATTTTTGTGGGGCCGAGAGGAGGATCCTCTGGGGTCCTCAAAACCAGCCTAGGCTCCGTGTCCCTCCCATCCTGAAATCGGACTTATGCAATGCATCTGTGCACAGCTGATTGGCAGATGTTACTGATGATCCCAGTGGCAACCTGAAATGATCCAACAACATGAAAGTTCAGGACAATTGTTACCTTCACAGCCACTGGCAGTAAAGTACCTGTTGTGGAGGTAGGTTGTAAGTCAGTGATGGCTTACATGGTAAAGTGAAGTCTCCACAGACACTGCTCCTCTAACAAATTAAGGTATATGCATTTTTCCATGCATATTCTGGTATGAGGGTACAGGCGTGTGGGTGCAACGTGCTTCTGGTACTGGCTGACCAACCGAACAACGCTTCATTATTTCTCATCTTATTATAAAACTTATTAAAAAAAATAAAGATACAGGGAAATTTCCAATGGGAAACCCATTATGCCCTGTCTAAAATGTGAGGGGAAAAATGGCAACCCATAGTGATGTTAAATGATACAATAGAAAAAAACATAAACCGCTTCAAAAATGAGAGAAATAAGCTTTCAATTGATGCTAACAATGTTGATGCGAGGCTCTTTACATTCTCTTCTGCAATCTCGCTAGAGCCTAACAAACCAACAAGATGGAAATGACAGAAAATGGATGTATGATGTCATCATGTCATTTTTATCTCATTTGCATGCAACAGCCCAAAAATAGGCAGAACTCACTGTAGACCCTGGAAATGATGGTGGAAAATAGGGTGGAGGAAAAAAAATAGGTTGAGATATGGCATAACGGGACTCCACCAATTTTCTGATCTGATCCATCCAGTTTATCTCATCAGAAAATACAGGCTTTTAGCTACAGCAAATGGTATTAGAATAAGGCAGCAATTTAAACGTCTATGCTAGCAGGGAGTTGCTTCAGGACTCCATTTAGAGTGTTCAAAATTATACCTAAATAAATTTAGTGGGTGCTTGAATCAAATTCTCAGCTCCCATACTCACACTTTAGTTATGTAAGGAATCTTACAATACCAGGTTATAGTCCAACAGTTTTATTTGAAAATCACAAGCTGTCGGAGGCTTCCTCCTTCGTCAGGTGAGGAAGGAGGAAGCCTCCGAAAGCTTGTGATTTTCAAATAAAACTGTTGGACTATAACCTGGTGTTGTAAGATTCCTTACATTTGTCCACCCCAGTCCATCACCGGCATCTCCACATCACACTTTAGTTGGTTCTCTACATCCTGATATAAAAGTCGAATATAGCGGAGTGCCAAGTGAAGTGGCCAACATATTGAATACGCAGGTGACGGGTTTACAGAGCAAATTTTATATCGCCTTCAATGGTAAGTAATTCAAAATGTAGCAATAACAGAGTGGGGGGTGGTCACTGCATTGAGGTAACCATGACTGTAGGCTGAACTGTGATTCCAAAAATCGTCACAACGTATGAATGTAAAGAAGTAAAGTTATGCAATCATATAGCACCTTATCATGTTTCTTAGAAATGTCTAAAAGCACTTCACAAAAAATGAATAACATTTGGTGTGCAGTGATTGTTACTATTTAGGCAAATGGGAGAACCATTTTACACACAGCAAGATCCCACAAACAACAATGAGATTAATGCTCTTAACTTTTTTTGGTTTTAGTCAGAACACCAGGAGAACTCCCTGCTCTTCTTCAAATAGTGCCATAAGATCTTTAGCATCTACAGGCATACGGGATATATTCCGTTTCAAGTCTCATCCAAAGGATGACATCTTCAACAATGCAGCATTCCCTCAGTACTGCAGTGGAGTGTCAACCTAGGTTATGTGCTCAAGTCACAATGAGCAGATTACCCATTTGAGGAAAGTGTTATAATGTACTCTTTATGCTTGTAAAACTGTTACCGTGGAACACTCATTTAATTATGATACCAATACCTGTTGCTGTTGACGCACATCCAGACGCATTCTCTTAGCTGCATTCCTGCTCTCGCTCTCACAAGCTGTGGCCAAGATATTCTCTGCTACTGCAGATGTGAGGTGTGAAGGGATGGGACGAGACTGAAGAAAGAAATACAAAAGAAA
Source organism: Heptranchias perlo (assembly GCF_035084215.1). Taxonomy (NCBI): domain Eukaryota; kingdom Metazoa; phylum Chordata; class Chondrichthyes; order Hexanchiformes; family Hexanchidae; genus Heptranchias; species Heptranchias perlo. The sequence goes on from NC_090327.1 coordinate 59,281,027, forward strand.
TATTATACCGGGCTTTAAAAAAGAGATAGTTAAAAACTAACACAAAATATTTAATGATGGTGTTTCTAAAATAACAAAACTATCACAAATCCATAGCATACCTGTCTGCTCTGATATACTGCAAACCAAAGAAAGAAAATTACAAATCCTAATAATAAAAAAAATGATGAGCACTCAAGAGGCCAAATCTGGCAATGCCACAGAAATCCATCAAAAACTCATTTTTCTAGCTTTTCTGTAGACTGAATTCAATCCGGTTCATTAGTCTGCGCATTTCAACAGCCAGTGGCATCTTCTGGGTACTGGTGCTGCAAATCAAGTGCTGTGTTACTACCTTGCCAATTAAACTCAAATGCCTTGTACCCTCTAAAATGCTTGGAAGCATCCTGCACCATAATAAAATATTTTAGGCACTCTGCAATTTATCTTGGTCCTTAATGCTGAAATGAATTTTATCACTTTGCAGACAATTGTTTCAGAAATATTACAGGAAGAAGAAAACATTCATTCTGATTTACTGGCAAAAATAGTCAATTAAGTAAGTTCAAAGAATCTACTACAAACATTGCAATTATCTTTATATGCAAATATAAACATTAGAAAATTAAAGTTGGGAGGAAATGTGAAATGGATTTATTTGAAGAAAAGCATGAGGGTTAAAACATTTTCAAGATGACATTGCAATTAATATTAATAGGAGCAGGTCTGAGGTCACATGGTGAAATATTCCTCATAAACAACCACTCTCCATGATGTCTTCTCTATTTTCATTGTATACCAGTATTTGTTTTATCTGGAGATTGACAGTGTTAAAGCTACATCATCATATTGAAACTATGAACAATTGTAACCCTTTTGTAATAAGACATCATTAATTTTTACTTTCAAAATACTTTAAAGCACAGAAGACACAATATTTTAACAACTAAAGGTTAAATCATTCTGCATGGGGACATTAAGGCATTTTTGGTAGTAAGTCGTTACAAATAACTGATCATTGTCATTGTCCTATCGCTGTGACATTGTCCGTTGGTACATGGTAAGTTACTGCCAATGGTAAATTAGTATGGCAAATGAGAAAATGCTTTCAACAATTGGCTTAACTATTTAAGCTTGAATCAATGCCTTTGATTCCTAAACATCCTATATAGTAACATAGGAATTGCTGGACGAAAAAAGACCAAGGTCCATCTAGTTTGCCTTCTACCATCCTGGCAGTCACATGATACAATGATAAATATCATATCATAATGCCAAAAACCCAAAATGCAGTATATGACTGACGTGAAAAGAATAACAAAGCTCAGATTCACAGAACAGGAGGTGCATCTTATTGTGGATGAGATGTTGAGCAGAGAATCTGAGTAAATCCCCAAACTCCTGGAGATATACCAGAGGTTACTGAGTAGCTGCACCCCAACTCCCATAAAACAGGTCTGGATGGAAGACAGGAAATATTTCAATTACATGAAACAAAATGCAAAATCACAAATGCATTGACACAGGGGTAAGACTAGCTGAACCTGAAGAAGTTAATACCTGTACAGAAGGGGGCTTGAAGCCTATGATATAGGAGGGACTACTACTGAAATAATGGGCTCGATTTTAGCACCCGCGATCGGGTGCGTTCCTGGCGGGAGGGCTACAAAAATCGGGAATTCCCGGTGCGGGTCGGGAGCCCGGTTACAACCCGCCCCATTTCCGGGTTCCCCACTGACGCGCTGACATGCGCGCGCAGCCCCCGCATGTGGGACTCCTGCCAGCTTTGCCACTTAAGGTATTTACCTAGGTATTTCAGGTCGTTTAGAGACCTGAATAACATGATATTTTAGGAGGGTTGGGATTTTGCAAACAACTGGGACTGTTTCCCGTACTGGGGGAAACATTCCCAGTTGAAATGGACGTGTTGCAGCCATCAGCCTGTGGCAGCTGCAAAGGTCCATTTGACAGGTGGGGGGGTGGGGGAGACCCTCACTCATTGCAGGAGGCCACTCTGTCACTTTGGACAAAGTTTGGCCTCCACCACCCTCCTCTTAACAACAAAATTCACCAACTTGCACACTTACCCCGGGGTCCAGACACATGTACCTACCTTGCGGACCCCCTCAGATGTACATCTTCCGGATGGGGGCCGCCGTAGCTGCAGTCATGACCTCCTCGGAGGATGAACAGCATCACCAGCCTCGCCGGCCACGCCGTTTACCTCTGACACGTGGAGCTCCACAACACAGTGCTGTGACACATCCACCTGCACAGAAGGAGGGAGGGCAACCGCAGAGAGAGATGCGTCGCAGAGGACATTACTCTCGCCACAGGGTCCACAGACCAAGGCTCAGCTTCCTGGACCTCTCTGAGCACCAGTGCACACGGACACTCAGAGTCACTCGACATGCAGTCGTGGACATCTGCAGCCTCCTTCATGCCGAGCTGCTCCTGGCTGGCCCGAGCACCATCTTCTTACCTGTCACTGTCAAAGTCACCACTGCCCTCAACAACTTCTCCTCCGCATCCTTCCAGGATGCCACCGGGGACATCGCCGACGTCTCTCAGTCGTCTGCACAAAAGAGCCCTGCAAATACACCTCCACCCACTCTGCAGTGACACAATGGGTGGCATCAGTTGTGGGTCTTCATTGTGATCCTCAGGAAAGGGCATTATTGCACAAACCAGACAAGATTCGCAAAGACGTGACAGTAGTGGTGCCAATATAATATGTAATGTAAGTTGCTCAGAAATTAAATGTAAGTAATAACCATGATAAACCCTCAAACACCCTTGTGCATTCCCTTCATGCTCACGACACGTTTGCCTTACGCTGCCTACTGCACATATGTGATGCATGCCCTGTGGCTGCAGCACAGGTAGTGGCAGGTTGAGTGAGGCTGACTGTGAAAGAGATGCATGAGAGGGTGAGTATGAGAGAGAGCTATGAGATTGTATGAGGATTGGGTTGAGTGGTAGTGGCGGGATGAGTACTGGCGAGGTGAGTAAGTGCAGATAAGATGAGGATGAGGTTTGAGTGGGTGTGAGGGGTGATGTGACAGAGTAGTGTTGGCAGTGCAGAAGGAGATGTGGGGTGGGGGCGGTGATGTGGCAGACGGAGGGGAGGGGAATGAGTAAGTGTACTCACTTTGGCTGACCTACTTAGGTCATTGCAGCGCCTCCTGCACTGTAAGCAGGTGCGTGATATGTAGATGGTGCAGGTGACCTCCTATGCCACCTCGAGCCAGGCCTTCTTGGTGGCAGAGGCAGGCCGCTTCCTCCCGCCCGCCAGGGGGAGGATCTTTGTCCTCCCCCTCCTCCTTACCCCATCCAATAAGAGCTGGAGTGATGCATCATTAAACCTGGAAGCAGCCTTCCCCCTGGGCTGCTCCATGCTGTAATTTTTCCTATTTCTTGCAGCATCAGTCAGTGGAGGACTGCCCCTTTAAATAGAGCTCCTCCAGCTGACAGACCTTACTGTGCATGCGCAGTCCGCCCGCCGCGCAGATCAGCAGCGGGGAACCCGGAACAACAGGTAAGTGGATCCAATCAGCCTGCGATTACGCGCGGGGCAGACTGATTTCACCGGGCGCGTTACCCACGCGCCCAATCGACCCCCCGCCACAAACCCGCCGCCATGATAATATCGGGCCCAATGTCTCCAAGTACCTCTGAATCAGAATTTTTCTAAAAGTATTTATATTGCAATATTCAAAATGAAATTACATTGTCAAACATATATTAACACACATATACACATATATATAAAAAATTCTGAACACTGTGCACACATAAAACCACCTTTGATATTACTTGTGTGCCACACATTAAGGAACAATAATGCTGCAGACTTTGTATCGATTCAACATTATTTATGCATTGCACTGATGTGGAATCTGTAGCATAACAGCAGTTTTAAGCAATTGTACAAATTGATTTATGTGAAGCAGTATTGGAACATCTGAGGAGCCTGTCTCTCACCATTTTTGGCTTCACACCAGTTGCTACAACCACTGAAAAGCTCCCAGGTAATCTGCTGCACCACCTTTTGAATTTTTAATGACAGCAAAGACCTGAAAGAATAGTGCAATCTTTTCTAACATTAAAAATGTCACTAGCATTGTTATGCCAGTAAGTGGAGCTCTGTACGTACATTTAAGTAAGCATGCATGGAGTTGTGCTTTGGCTGAGCAGCAAGCAGGGCAGTACACGTTGATGCTGTCTGTTCGGATTGCCCTCAAAAAGAGCACTGGTATAAATCATCTAGAATATCCAGCACTAGAATCCATTACTAACATCAGCACATAGGAAGCTGATCCAGTAGAATAATAATCTACTTCACCATTGCCACAATATGAGTGAACACTAGTGTTAAAGGGATCAGCAGTACTAGAGGAGGAAGTATCAGCCGATTACCTCTTCATACAGGAACTGTACTCTAGGTTGTACAATTTTGTCAATGCCCAAGAAGTGGTGTGGACAGAATTGCAATATTCCTTAAATGACTTCCATGGTGTATTAGATTCTCGCACAGCTGGAATTCAGTCCACTATGCCTGTTAGCAACATGGTGGAGCAGTCCAGTCAACTATACAGGTTAATGAGGAGATTGTCTTACCATCTGCTTTCATTGCTGCTTTTAGTGGCTCAGGGGGTACATCTGGGTTTTGCTGACATAAGTCATCTCATCAATTTGAAGTATGCCCAATGCCACAATAATCTCTTCCCCATGACTGGAAGAAGCCAATGGTATGAAAATTGTTTTTTATCATCACCTTGATGACTAGCTGTTGCAATTAGGGACAAAGATTCAATATATTTGCTGTATGGCAAGAATTTTTTAAAAACTTATCTTATAAAGCAGCGCATCCTAATAATTGTTTTACTTAGTGTTTTAATCAATGTGGGATGAATTTTATGCTAGTCAGGGTAGTACAATCTGCTGCTTGATAAGTTTGAGATACCACCCATGCAGTTGCCTCCAAATACTAAGAGTAATGAAATGGCATCTGAGGCTTTTGATGTCATCTAGTTGCCAGGTATGTACAAACAGCAATCTTTCATTAGAACTACCCTAACTCTGAGATTATAAACAAAGGAATTCCTCTCTTTATGAATCCAGCTGCACTACCTGGAGTCAGTATAGATACAAACAGATCCTTAGAAAACTATAGTGATCCCCATTTAGAATTCTCTCCAAAGATACCTGCGGTTTAGCACCAGCTTCTTCACTTGTCTCTAATCAATAGCTTACAATTTCCTCTAAAGAAATGGAGATCTCGAGATTAAGGTTAATACTTGAGAAAAATGAAACTGTGCAAAGACAATTCCTGCCCTCTTTTGCATCAGCTCCCAGTTTCTCCTTTGGCTATTACCCCAATAAGCAACATTGCATCTTGCAAAAGAAAGACAGAGAGTTAAACAAGCATGTTATTGATAACAGAGGCACTATCACAAAGTTGCAGATTGTGAGTTTGGTGACCTTTTCAATAATTCCAAAAGTTTAAACACTGGGATTTTCATACAGGACGTCTGATGTGAACAAGGATTGTGCCCTTCAAAGACAACGCTGCTGAAAATATCACAGTGTGATTGCATTCTGTTGTCACATTGTATGTTATTGAGCTGGTCATTTGTTGGCAAAAATAGCCTTTAATATTCAGTTCTCTACAGAGGGACCCAATAATACATCACAATTCAACTGTATCAAACTCAGTTTTTGAATGAACTGTTCTGCGTTCAGCATCACACTTTTTCAATAGCCTCAGCTCCATCAAAGTGAGGTATACAATAAATTAAACATTACACTTGAATTATTCTATTGACATTCCATCTGGATGCTGAAGTACTTTTTTAGGCCCATTTAGTTTTTTCACGCAAGCAAATGAAAAATGTTCCTCATAAATGTTAATCTGTTGCTGACAATACAGTTTTCTTTATTTTTTGTAAATTTTCATTCTAACTTATCTTCTATCTTTTGGTGTGCCTGTTCTTCAACCTTTGTAGCTGACAGATAAGATGCAGAACCTGCAGTGCCATCAATGGCCCCTAAGAGCACTCTCCAATCCAGGTGTGACTCTCCCTCCTTGCAGGGAGAAGCTGCAGTCCTTGCTCAGTACTTCCATACTTGGTGAGGTTGAGAGAGTGGGGTGGAGGGTCAAACCTACATTTGTTCCACTTTGTGTCAAGGAGTGTTAGTGCTCTAATGCTCAGGACCATGGAAATACCTCAACTATTCAGATTTTAAAAATTGTTAGAATTATAGGTGGCACGAAAAGTGTCTGCCATCTATCCCTCGCCAAAAGGCCCCAAATTTTATTGACATAACTGAGTCAAACAAAAATCTAATTCTCTTTGATTTGCCTTGGCAAGGTACAGAATGTTAGATTTCCCCCTCTTCCAGCAATAAATATAACTGAGATGTGTTACTGCAGTGCTAAATTAGCGATTTTTAAATCTAAAAGCATCTTGGAGCCAAATATCCTGTGGTCCTGCTCTGTCAGTGAAAGTACAGCAGGGCCTGTTGTTTTTGCCCCTGAGCCTGGCCCACTTCCTGGTGTCATAGGCATTTAAATATTTTGACAGGCATTGGCGCCATTTATGGCCTGAGTAGGTGCCTGCCTCAGGTGGGGATGAGGGGGCATGGAAATTGCTGTGATGCCTCGCTGTAGCATAAGGTTTGCGATTGACTGCATCGCCAAAACTATGTTTTTTAAATTTTAAATCCCCCTTCCCCCACCTGAAGCCCCTAACAATGCTGGACACACAGATTCCCCTTGTACCCAGCGTTGCTAGGGCTCAAATGATGGGAAATACTTTATGTTATATATTACCTTCATTTAGATGGTGTCATAATACACCTGCCCATTGTCTTGGTAGATGCATTATGCATCCGATCCCACATCTGGCAGAATTTTTAATGTGTATGGAAGAGGGAAGGAACTCAGCAAAAACCGGGTCTTGCACTAAATTTCATCCCCATCCAGATAACGTCCTTTCTCCCCCCTCAGGTATTTGGAATTTTGGGACCCTTATGTCAAATATTCGTATACATCAGTGCAATTTGCATAGTATTAAAAACAATCTCTTCAGGATTCTAAAATTGTGTCCCATAACTGGAAATAAACACATACAAATAAATAATTTTGAGATGTGGAACTAGTATCAAAAGAATGTAGTTTTTCTTATGTAAATAGCAACAGTATGGTGCCATCCACAATAGCATCCCCAGAAGGATAATTTTTACAATCAGAACAAACTTGATGCACAAAAAATGAGCTATCATGTGGCTATGCTGTTGAACTGGTTCATGTTCCTGGATGTTACCTTTTACAAGCCTTTATGGGCTAATTATTTTTAATAGTACAAAATTCAAATGATTATTTCTAAAGAACATTCAATTTATCAGAAACATTTTTGTCTCTGAGGTGTTTTAATAGATCTTTTGAATTGTTATTCCAGTCATTTGGATAATACTGTGATACAATTCCCTAATAACCAATCATATTGCTATCTATTTCTTTTCAGTCTCTACATAATGATAATAATACGGCCATGACAAAAAGTGATCTAATTTTTAGCAATTCAGTTACTAAACAGCTTAGAAAAATAAAATTTGAATATCTTGTAAGCCGAGTGAGGTAGTGTAATTATAGGAAGTTGTATGGAAGATGATAAATCGCAAATTGTCACACAAACACTTGAAGGTGGAATTTTCATGTGGATATGTAGTGGTCCAATGTTTGACCCTCTGCTTCAACATCCCAAAGGTGTTCTCTATGATTACTCTTACAGATGCATGAGCCTCATTATAATGTTGTTTTGCAACACTGGAAGATTCCCACAGTGGTGTCATTATTCATGACAAAGATGGGTAGCCAAGGTCCATTGGCAGCCAGCCCTTCAATGCTTGCCCTTCTTCAAACAATGTTGGAATAGTAGATTGATTAATGATAAAGGTATTATGCAAGTTGCCTGCAGACATGACATTCATCTGCATTATTTTATATTAGTGATCACACACGAGCTGCATGTTAATGGTGTAGCATACCTTTCTATTCATGTATGGGACACTCCACTCTGTAAGAGCATGAAGACCCACATTGAACCCTGGACAATCCAGAAAGTCTGTAAAAGCCAAGGGCACAGGCTTGCTGTTCTCTGGGATCCATAGAGAAATCTATATATTGGTCTGTCCTGGCAAACAATGGATTAGTTACTGGACGTACTGATGAACAGCAGACTGGCCTGCTGAAAATCTTCAGAGGCAGCATTATAGAGAAGTTACGCTCAAAGGGAGCTTGAGTCAGAATTAGGGCTACAGCTCCTTTGTGCCAATTCTTCAACCTGCCTTTACTTTGAGCATGGGATTGATTTTATCCTACAGTTCCTAAACTATTAGCATGGGTTGACCATGTTAATGAAGGGGACAAGAAGAGTTTCGTCCTGTCCAGTCCAACTGTATGTGGGCCATTCATGTAAGTCCATTCCCAGAGTGGTGATACAAAGATATTGCAATTGATGTGTCCTGTGATGGGTGATGAGACATTACCCTATATGAGACAGATAGGAGAACACTAGAGGACCTGAGCAGGTGGGAAATGGCCTTGAGGCTGTGGCACATGCCTGCACTCCCACACTGGAAAAGTGGGGAGCTGATCGTATTTTCATGATTTTGCTTATGTGTTTACTTTGTTCTTTTTAACCACCGCTTTTTCAAATGTATTTCCTATTAGCTGATTTATTGCTATTGCATTTTCTAGCTGATACCTAATTTTCACCAGACTTATTGAGTCCATCATCGGTCAATTAGCATCATATTTTTCTTAACCTTTCAGATAATTTTCTTACCCTTGTTTCTTTCATTTCCTTCACTTTCGAGTCTGTTACCCTATTGACTGTGACAGTGCTGTATAACTAAGTAATGAGTACAGAACACCGCAGTGCTGTCCTTTAATTCATATGGATGACAGCCACAAGCTCAAATGAGCTCTGCAACCTCCAGAGAAGCCAACCAGGTCACTTAATCCACAAAAATAAAAACTGGGTAGCAGTAACCAAGCTTATGATAAAATTGAAGAAAAGCAGTTGTTACCAGCAATTTCAGTTGAATAGCTCTTGTAGCGATACCGCTCTACGATGTCATACTCATTTGCAAGGCATGTTAGTTAGATATTAAATGAAAGCAGTTGTAAATTAGAAGGTTTTCTGTGGGAAAACCTACCCAAAAAAATATCCATTATAATAAATCAAAGGAACTCGTAATGTACTCACAAGACAATAAAACAAGAGTTTTTCACCAGCGGATAGAGTTAGTGAGGTTGAGAAATGTTCTTGAATTCCTATCCCCCTAAATTTTCCCTCTTACGCTCCCAAATCGACTCAACTGAAATTTAAATGTAGTTTTCAAAAGTGAAATAGCAGTCTTTTCTGCTTTGTTTTTCAGAATAAATTAATTCTGTGCTCAAACTTTTAATTAAAAGAAGAGAAAACTTTCCTGGATCAACCGATCTGAATTCCACCAATTAAATGGATCCCATTTCTTTAACAATATAGTTGTTTAAGTGATATAATATTATTTCCATAATATTTAAGAACATGGTGGAAAGGAAAGCTCTGTGAACCAATCATTCTGACTTATATGATGAAAACCAGGCTGAAAATTGAAATATGTACAGGGTGACGTGCTATTTGTTAACATATACTAGAAAATTAGATTGCTTGCCTTGAAAAAATATTCATAGAAATTCTTTCAACTTTTTTTCTCAAAAGAGGAATTAAAGTAGTTTCGACCAGTTTAAATCCTTAATTCTTCTTGCCAATATCAATTCAGTTACAGAAACTCAAACTGTCATAAAGTACATTATCCAGCTGATACCATACATCCACAGGAACTCCTGTGAGATGCCAGCATTCTTCATGCCTTAGGGCTAAGTATCTCCCAAACTCCATCAGTGACTTTTGTTTGCACTTCTGTTAAATTATGTACAAGAAACTAGTTATCTGCAGTGTATTAATCAGAATGTGGAAAAAGAATAATCACATATATTAGAATAACTCTATATTTAGCATGTCAAAGGATAGATTGGAGAAAAGTTTGTAGACAGGTACAGTACATCAGATAGACAGAATATTGTTCATAATATTTTATGAGGCACTTCAATCATTAACCTTTGAACTACAAACATTCACATAAAATATTCACCTAGACACCAGTGACGCAAAGTAAACATGGTTTAGATGAAAGGGAAAGGTCTTTGAACTGATGTTACCAAAAATAACATTTTAAAAAAATCATCAAAATGGTGGGAGGGGAAAAAAAATCTTGTGATGAGTTTATGCATGGGAACTGGATGCAGACTGGGAATGGGTTGTATTTGGACAGTCCAACTCACCGTCTCAAAACCATTCTTTTTCATCCGCCTGCAGGACTTGAGGTAAGTACGTATGCGCTTCCGGGCACGCTCCTGATATTCAGGGAATTGCCGGCTACATGACTCAATTATTGCCTGGATCTTTTCTTTGGGCTGCTTAGAAATGGGGACCATTCGGTCCAAGTTTTCATCTACAAACAGCCTCACAAACATCTGTTGGCAAGAGGAAGACAGAGGAAAAGAATGCATTGGACGGCTGCACTATTTTGTATTTCTTTGCTGCCTCATTGAGTGGGCACTGTAGGATAAATTCAGTGATCCTGCACTCCCAATGGGCAGCCTCACTTGATGGGAAAGTGGTTTGGAGAGAGTGCTAGAATACCATAGCGCTGATTCTCCAATTTATGTTTCTGATTACAGAGGCTTCCCTCTGAGGTGCAGGTTCAGTGAATCAACATTTATATCTGCAACCCTTCCCAAGCAGAACTATTTTAATATATATAAAATTTAAAAAGCAGCAAATACATGCCAGTTAAATAAATGCAAGAGATTATTCTTGAGCAAACCATTGTTCTATGTGCTATAAAAGAATAAATATCAGACTGTCCAACACCACTATGAAGTCTGAACTTGACAAATGTGTGACACCACATCTTTAAAAAGTGTATGACTTTGTCATTAATGGCACCTTTCGTTCACTGAGCAAGTTGCTGGCATAATGCATATAGGAATATATTTCCCCATATGATCCACAATGAGGTGTTCGGGGAAGTATTGTTCAATAAGGTATCACAGTATTTTGGCCATGACCATTGAAACCAATACACTGACACATTGATTATGCCTAAAGGTAATAATTCAGCATTTGCTGCTTCTCAGCATTTCTTCCCTTACTTCTATTAGAACATCACAATATACAGTTCCCATCTCTATGATTCTGAACACAAAACTTTAGAAATATATAAGCTTTTAAGAATATCTAAGAACATTATTGGATAAATTATTAGCAACTATATTTCTATATTTATAATGCAGAGATCTAGCTACATTTTTGAAATATCAAGGCCTTAATATAATGTACATTTCCACATAGCTAAACAACTTTCCTGTAAAAGTTCTATAATACAAAAAACAACAGTTTCATTTCATAGGTAACTAATAATAAAAAGATGCATCTTGGAAATGTGTTTTTTACATAACATGCAACCTTTCTAGATTATATTTTGTGTTTTCTGAGGGAGATGTTAAAATCAAATTATCAAAGACATTACTATTTGCTGCCACACATTTTAACAATAAATTTTAAGCAACTAAAATGTGCTTTATAATCCTAACTTTTACCAGTTAGAAACCATTAGACAAAGTCTCAAACAAACCTTTCATTTAATCAATATAGACAACAATTAAAAGGAAAGCAAAGTTTGTTTGTTCCTTACATAAAATTTATTGTACTTTAAAACCAAAATAAATGTAACTGTAGATCTTTCTTATCCCCATATGTTTTCCAAATGTCAGGTACAATATTTGTAATGGATTGTTTTAAGGATCTGTACCAATTCTCAAAGTAGGCAATGGGATCTAGATACTTTAGAATGCCTACACGATGCTATTGGCATTACAGACTATTTGAAAATATATCAGAATTATTTCAAGATTTTGCAGCAAAAGTCTGCATTTTCCAGACTATGAAATCTGTCACAATCTGTTCCAATCCTCTCTGGCTACAGGTGTGGTGCCGGAGGACTGGAGGAGTGCTAACGTTGTACCGTTGTTTAAAAAGGGAGAATGGGATAGATCGAGTAATTACAGGCCAGTCAGCCTAACCTCGGTGGTGGGCAAATTATTGGAAACAATTCTGAGGGACAGTATTAATCGTCATTTAGAAAGGCACAGATTAATCAAGGACAGTCAGCATGGATTTGTTAAGGGAAGGTCGTGTCTGACTAACCAGATTGAATTTTATGAGGAGATAACAAGGAGGGTCTATGAGGATTGCGTGTTTGATGTACTCTACATGGATTTTAGCAAGGCTTTTGGCAAGGTCCCACATGGCAGACTGGTCAGAAAAGTAAAAGCCCATGGGATCCAAGGGGAACTGGCAAGTTGGATCCAGAATTGGCTCAGTGGCAGGAAGGAAGGGTAATGGTCGATGGGTGTTTTTGTGACTGGAAGGCTGTTTCCAGTGGGGTTCCGCAGGGCTCAGTACTAGGTTCCTTGCTTTTTGTCATATCAATGATTTAGACTTAAATGTTGGGGGCATTATTAAGAAGTTTGCAGATGATACAAAAATTGGCCATGTGGTTGATAGTGAGGAAGAAAACTGTAGATTGCAGGAAGATATCAATGGACTGGTCAGGTGGGCAGAAAAGTGGCAAATGGAATTCAATCCGGAGAAGTGTGAGGTAATGCATTTGGAGAGGGCAAACAAGACAAGGGAATACACAATAAATGGTAGGTTACTGAGAAGTGTAGAAGAACAGAGGGACCTTGGAGTGCATGTCCACAGATCCCTGAAGATAGTAGGACAGGTAGATAAGGTGGTTAAAAAGGCATACGGGATACTTTCCTTTATTAGCCAAGGCATAGAATATAAGAGCAGGGAGGTTATGCTAGAACTGTATAAAACATTGGTTAGGCCACAGCTAGAGTACTGCATGTAGTTCTGGTCACCACATTACAGGAAAGATGTGATTGCACTGGAGAGGGTACAGAGGAGATTTACGAGGATGTTGCCAGGACTGGAGAATTTTAGCTATGAGGAAAGGTTGGATAGGCTGGGGTTATTTTCTTTGGAACAGAGGAGACTAAGGGGAGATCTAATTGAGGTGTATAAAATTATGTGGGGCCTGGATAGAGTGGATAGGAAGGACCTATTTCCCTTAGCAGAGAGGTCAAAAACCAGGGGGCATAGACTTAAAGTAATTGGTAGAAGGATTAGAGGGGAGTTGAGGAGAATTTATTTTACCCAAGGGGTGGAGGGGGTCTGGAACTCACTGCCTGAAAGGGTGGTAGAGGCAGAAACCCTCATCACCTTTAAAAAGTACTTGAATATGCACCTGAAGTGCTATAACCTACAAGGCTACGGACCAAGAGTTGGCAGTGGGATTAGGCTTGGTTGCTCTATTTCGGACGGCATGTACATGATGGGCCGAATGGCCTCCTTCTGTGCCATAACTTTCTATGAGTCTATGAATATTCTCACAGTATCCTCACATTGCTGATCTAAATGAAGATTTTCATGTTTAAACTTTAGGTTCAAAAGTAAGACCAATTATTAACCAATTGACTCATGATATTAACCTATAATTGTGATAAGTTTAAATGATCTTAATTGTAATAAAGCAATAAGCAAAAGCTGTTGTATAAAACTTGTCCTTGCATCAAGGTACAAAGGATGAAAGCTGATTTCAGTAACTTCAACCATCTGTAGCAGAAGACACATCGGTAACAAAAAGTATCTGTACAATATTAGCAGGATAGGTTTTCGGTGTAATACATCAGTTGAGGAAGAATTAGTTAAGTTGCCATTACTGCAGCCACTGTTTATACCACGTTAAATTTTTTTTAGGGAGAAAAATGTAGTCAGATACAAAACAAAAATCACAAAGTTCAATGTGTGCCTTTGAAAAATAATCAAATTCACCAAGTAGCTGGGTGACTTGACAATTCTGATAGTAAAGTCTTAGACTCTCAATTACAGGGCCTAAAATCAAATGTCCAATCTCAATTACCATTCATGCACTTTTTATAGGAACTTAAGAACAGGAGTAGACCATTCAGTCCCTCGAGCCTGTTCCGCCATTCAATGAAATCATGGCTGATCTGTATCCTAACTCCATCCACCCGCCTTGATTCCATATCCTTAATACCCTTGGCTAGCAAAAATCTATCGATCTCAGATTTAAAATTATTAATTGAGCCAGCATGTTGGGAGAGGGTTCCACACTTCTACTGCCCTTTGCGTGAAGAAGTGTTTCCAAACTTCTCTCCTGAATGGCCTGACTCTGATTTTAAGGTTATGTCCCCTTGTTCAAGACTCCCCCACCAGCGCAAAAAGTTTCTCTCTATCTACCCTATCAATTCCTTTCAAAATCCTAAAAACCTCAATCAAATCACCCCTTCATCTTCTATATTCCATGGAATACAAGCCTACTTTATGTAATCTCTCCTCATAATCTAAACTTTGGAGCCCTGATAACATTCTGGTGAATCTGTGTTGCACTCCTTCCAACGCCAATGTATCTTTTCCAAGGTGCGGTGCCCAGAACTGTACACAGTACTCCAGGTGTGTTACATTACATTGAATCTACTGCACAGAAACAGGCCATTCAGCCCAACTGGTCAATGCCGGCATTTATGCTCCAAACGAGCCTCCTCCCTCTGTACCCCTATCAGCATTCCCTTCTATTCCTTTCTCCTTCGTTTGCTTATCTAGCTTCCCCTTAAATGCATCAATGCTATTTGCCTCAACAACTCCTTGTGGTAGTGCGTTCCACATTCTTACCATTCTCTGGGTAAGGAAGTTTCTGCTAACTTCCCTATTAGATTTATTAGTGACTATATTATATTTATGACCTCTAGTTTCGGAGTCCCCCACAAGTGGAAACATTTCCTCCACATCTACCCTATCAAACCCTTTCATTATCTTAAAGACCTCTATCAGGTCACCACTCAGCCTTCTCTTTTATGGAGAGAAGAGCCCCAGCCTGTTTAGTCTTTCCTGATAAGTATATCCTCTCAGTTCTGGTATCATCCTTGTGAATCTTTTTTGCACCTTTTCCATTGCCTCTATATCCTTTTGATAATATGGAGAACAGAACTGTGCACAGTACTCCAAGTGTGGTCTAACCAAGGTTCTATACAAGTTTAACATAACTTCTCTGCTTTTCAATTCTATCCATCTAGAAATTAACTCCAGTGCTTTGTTTGCCTTCTTATGGCCTTATGAACCTGCATTGCTACTTCTAGTGACTTGTGTATCTGTATCCTGAGATCCCTTTGCTCCTCTACCCTATTTAGACTCTTATTATCTAAGCAATATGTGGCCTCCTTATTCTTCCTACCAAAATGTAATACTTCACATTTATCTATATTGAAATTCGTTTGCCAATTACACGCTCATTCTGCAAGTTTATTAATGTCTTCTTGCATTTTACCGCCTATTTCCTTTGCATTAACTATATCCTCCAATTTGGTGTCGTCCACAAATTTTGGAATTGTACTCCTGATTCCCGGGTGCAAATCATTGATGTAAATTTTGAACAACAGCGGTCCCAGCACCGATCCTTGTGGAACACCACTTCCCACCTTTTGCCAGTTTAAGTAGCTACCCTTAACCCTTAATCTCTGTTTTTTGTTTTGTAGCCAGCTTTCTATCCATTCTGCTACCTGTCCCCTGACTCCACATTCTCTGACATTAGTCATGAGTCTACAATGTGGTACCTTATCGGAGGCCTTTTGAAAATCCAAATATATTACATCTACTACATTACCCTTTGTCTACTCTTTCTGTTACTTCTTCAAAGAAGTCAAAAAGGTTGGTCAAGCATGACTTTCCCTTCTGAAATTTGTGCTGACTATTCTTTATTATATTTTTGTTTCTAGATGCTTTTCTATTACATCTTTGAGTAAAGATTCCATTATCTTTCCTACCACTGACATTAAGGTGTATAGTTCCCTGGGCTTGTTTTATCTCCCTTTTTAAATATAGAAATAATATCAGCTGTCCATCAGTCTTCTGGCACTATTCCCTTTTCTAATGAATTTTTATATCTATGTAATAGTGCCTCTGCTATCTCTTCCCTAACTTCTTTTAATATGCACGGATGCAATCTATCCAGACCAGGGGTTTTATCCTCTCTAAGTTTGATTAGTTAAGCAAATATCTCCCTCCTTTCTATCTTGTATGTCTTTATACCTTTCTTGATCTCTTCTAATGTCATACCCAACTTGTTAGTCTCCCTGGTAATTACTGAGGCAAAGTGACTATTCAATATTTTTGCCACTTCGCTGTCATTACCTGTGAGTTTATTTTGTGCATCCCTTATCCCTATCCTGATTTTTCTTTTGTTATTTATGTGTCTGTACAATACTTTACTATTTCTTTATATTCCTTGATAATTTAATTTCATAGTTTCCCTTTGCATTCCTAATTGTTTTTTTGACATCCTTCCTAATCTCTTCATATTCCCTTCTATCATCCTCTCCTTTATTGCCTATGCACTTAGAGTAAGTCTTTTTCTTTAGTTTCAATTTTACCCTAATTTTTTTATTCATCCATGGGTGTTTCAGTATTGGCTAGTTTGTTCTTTTTTAGAGGAATATATTTCTCCTGAAATCTATTGATCACTGTTTTAAATATTTCCCACTGCTGTTCTATTTCCTTGTCTTTCAAAATTTTTTCCAAGTTCACCTTCCCTAGTTCCATTCTCATCCCCTCAAAATTACATTTTTTTCCCAATCTATTACTTTGGTCTTTGTCTTACTTACGACTTTCTCAATCATTGTTTTAAACCTTATGTTATAATCGCTATTGTCTAGATGTTCCCCATGCTTACTTCTCTGGTTCATTTCCCATTACTAGATCCAGCAGCGATTCCTCTCTTGTTGGGCTTCTCACATAATGGGTAAGAAAGGAATCCTGCAGACAGTGTATAGACTCCATTCCCCTTTCTCTACCTCTTCTTGCCAGTTTATTTGGGGGTAGTTGAAATTTCCCATGATTACTATTCAATTTTTTTTACTCATTTCATAGATTTGCCTATATGTTTCTTCCTCCACTTCCCTTCCACTATTAGGTGGCCTGTACAATATGCCTATTAACGTGATCGATCCCTTCTTATCCTTTGTCTCAATCCAAATGGATTCTGTTTCTATCTTAATATTACTTATTTTTCTATTTTCTATTGCCATTATGTTGTCTCTAATTAGTACAGCTACTCTACCCCCTTTATTCCTTCCCTATCCTTTCTAAATATGTTATAACCGGGTTTTGTATAGCTGTAGCAAAACTTCCTCCTCTTTATAATCTAGCCCTCTAGTTATAAAGGCTAACATTCCATTAGCCTTTTTGATTATTTTTTGTACCTGACTACTACATTTTAGTGATCTGTGTACATGGACCCCTAAATCCCTTTGGATCTTCACTGTTCCTAGCTTTTCACCACTTAAAAAATACTCAGATCTATCCTTTTTTGGTCCAAAATGAATTACCTCACACTTACCTGCGTTGAAAACCATCTGCCACAGTTTTGCCCACTCACTTAATCTATCAATGGCTCTTTGTAATTTTATGCTCCCATCTACACTACTTACTATGCCATCAATCTTTGTATCATCAGCAGACTTGGATATATGGCTCTCTATTGTGTTAGCTAAGTCATTCATAAATATAGTGAATAGTTGTGGCCCCAGCACAGATCTTTGTGGGACACCACTAGTCTCTTCCTTCCAATTCGAGTACATATCTGTTATCCCCACTCTCCGTCTTCTACCGCCTAACCAATCTCCTAAGCAGGTCAAAAATTTACCTTCAATTCCACATATTTAACACGCTGATGAATGTGAGCCACATTAAAAAAGGCTGTCTACAGAAATTGAATGTGTCAGCTTCCTCTGAAACGCAGAGTGCTGCTGTGCGTGCATAAGCACATGTGGTGCGTCATGTATCAATCATACAATGCTGACATGCAGTGGTACTCTGAACTTTACCAGAATAGGAGCTTAGTACACATGGCCATCATAAGTTACCTGCATGTTTTCTACCAAACCAATGAGTCAGATTTGCACTGGTAGATACAAATGGCATCTTTAATATGCATCATAATGTTCTTATATAATAATACATTATGGGCCATTCTGTTTCCCTGCAGCCAACACATCACTCCACTGTCTGATTACCATCTTAATAGAGCATTTAGAATCCAGGAGGAAAGGTAAAGAAAGGTCAGGAAAACTAACAGAATGGATTCCACCCACCAGGAGCACATTTCATCATCCAGACTGTGCCACCCTCCTGGCAGAGTAAGAGAGTATGTAGGCCAGTGGATAGCAGCAGTATGGATCTAACAGAGCAAATAAGAGCTAAAAAAGATTACAATGACATTCATTATATGCCTACCAATGAACCAGTAACAATGGCAATTGTATTAAACCTGAACTACACAGTATGTCAGTTATCTTTCTGCTCTTGAAGCTCTGAGTTAAATGGGTGGGGATTTGCAGTATATTTTTATTTCAACTTCTATTTTAGTACTGAAAAAGACATGAGGTAGATTTTCTTCTTCATCACCTGGTCAAGTAATCTGGCAGAGCGGATCTCCCGCCCATTATAGAACCTGCCCAATTTTCATTCCATTGAAGTCAATCGGGCAGGTTCCATAATGAGCAGGCGATATGATGCACCAGATTACCCGCCCAGGCGGTGAAGAAGAAAATCTACCCCATGGTCCTTCACTTAAAATGAATGTCTTCTGAAATGTTGTGCCAGATAGCACATCAACATGAAAGATTAGCTTTGGTAGTGTCCATATCTCCATAATGGAAGTATAGTATGATATATAGTGTCCTATAACAAAAGTATCATATCTTAATATCATAGTAGGTACAGCACAAGGAGGCCATTGGGCCCATTGTGCCTATGCCGGTTCTTTGAAAGAGCTATCCAATTATCCCCACTCTTTCCCCACAGCCCTGTAATTTTTTTCCCTTCAAGTATTTATCTGATTCCCTTTTGAAAGTTACTGTTGAATCTGCTTCCTCCACCCTTTCAGGCAGTGCATTCCAGATAATTACAACTCGCTGAGTAAAAAAATGTTTCCTCATGTTGCCTCTGGCTCTTTTGCCAATCACTTTAAATCTGTGTCCTCTGGTTACCGACCCATCTGCCACTGGAAACAATTTTTCCTTATTTATTCTATCAAAACAGTTCATGATTTTGAACACATCTATCAAATATCCCCCATACCTTCTCTGTTCTATGGAGAACAACCTCAGTCTCTCCACATAATTGAAGTCCCTCATCTCTGGTACCATTCTAGTAAATCTCTTTTGCACCCTCTCCACGGCCTTAACATCCTTCCTAAAGTGTGGTGCCCAGGATTGAATACAATACGCCAGCTGAGGCCTGACCAGTGTTTTATACAGATTTAGCATAACTTCTTGCTTTTGTATTCTATGCCTCTATTAATAAAGCCCAGGAACCCATGTACTTTTTTAACAGCCTTCTCAACTTGTCCTGCCACCTTCAAAGGTACATCCCCAGGTCTCTCTGTTCCTGCACCCCCCCCCCACCCACCCACTTAAAATTGTACCATTTAGTTTATATTGCCTATCCTCATTCTTCCTATCGAGATGTATCACTTCACACTTCTCTGCATTAAATTACATCTACCATGTGTCTGCCAATTTCAACAGTCAGTCTATGTCCTCCTGAAGTCTGTTACTATCCTCTACATTGTTTACTACATTTCCGAGTTTCGTGTCATCTGAAAACTTTGAAACTATACCCTTTATAACCCAAGTCCAGGTCATTAATATATATCAAAAATAGCAGTGGTCCTAATACTGACCCCTGGAGAACACCACTGTGTACTGCCCTCCAGTCTGAAAAACAACCGATCACCACTACTCTCTGCTTTCCTTGTTTGTTTGTTCCTTGTCCTTTTTCATAACTATTCTAAACCCAAAGATATTATGATCACTGTTTCCCAAATGCTCTCCCACTGAAACATGCTCCACTTGCCCCACTTCATTCTCCAGAACTAGATCCAGCACTGTTTCCCTCCTTGTTGGGCTGGAAACACACTGTTCAAGAAAGTTCTCTTGCACACATTTCAGGAATTCCTCCCCGTCTTTCTCTTTGCCCTTTGCACTGTTACTGTTCCAGTCTATATTCGGATAGTTGATGCCCTCCAATTATCACTACTTAATAGTTATAAGAACATAAGAAATAGGAGCAGGAGTAGGCCAATCGGCCCCTAGAGCCTGCTCTGCCATTCAATAAGATCATGGCTGATCTGATCCTAACCTCAAATCTAAAGAACACAAAAAGTAGCAACAGGACCCGGCCACTCAGGCCCTGGGCCCGCTCCGCCACCCACAGGGCATTGACCAATCCGAACTCAGCTTCATGTCCAATTTACTGCTCGGTCCCCGTAACCCCTAATTCCCTTTACTTCTAGGAAACTGTCTATTTCTGTTTTAAATTTATTTAATGATGTAGCTTCCACAGCTTCCTGAGGCAGCAAATTCCACAGACCTACTACCCTCTGAGTGAAGAAGTTTCTCCTCATCTCAGTTTTGAAAGAGCAGCCCCTTATTCTAAGATTATGCCCCCTCGTTCTAGTTTAACCCATCCTTGGGAACATCCTTACCGCATCCACCCGATCAAGCCCCTTCACAATCTTATATGTTTCAATAAGATCGCCTCTCATTCTTCTGAACTCCAATGAGTAGAGTCCCAATCTACTCAACCTCTCTTCATATGTCCACCCCCTCATCCCCGGGATTAAACGAGTGAACCTTCTTTGTACTGCCTCGAGAGCAAGTATGTCTTTTCTTAAGTATGGACTCCAAAACTGTATGCAGTATTCCAGGTGCGGTCTCACCAATACCTTATATAACTGCAGCAATACCTCCCTGTTTTTATATTCTATCCCCCTAGCAATAAAAGCCAACATTCCGTTGGACTTCTTGATCACCTGCTGCACCTGCAAACTAACTTTTTGATTTTCTTGCACTAGGATCCCCAGATCGCTTTGTACTGCAGTACTTTCCAGTTTCTCGCCATTAAGATAATAACTTGCTCTCTGATTTTTCCTGCCAAAGTGCATAACCTCACATTTTCCAATATTGTATTGCATCTGCCAAATCTCCGCCCACTCATCCAGCCTGTCTATATCCCCTTGTAGGTTTTTTATGTCCTCCTCACTCTCTACTTTCCCTCCCACCTTTGTATCATCTGCAAACTTTGATATGTTACACTCGGTCCCCTCTTCCAAATCGTTAATTTAGATTGTAGAGTTGGGGACCCAGCACCGACCCCTGCGGAACACCACTGGCTACTGGTTGCCAGTCCAAGAATGAACCATTTATCCCAACTCTCTGCTTCCTGTTAGATAACCAATCCTCCGCCCATGCCAGAATATTACCCCCAATCCAGTGATTCTTGCATCTTTCTGTAATTTGCCTGTAAATTTGCTCCTCTATCTCCTTCCCACTATTTGGTGGCTTATAGTATACACCCAGTAGCGTAATTAGCTCCTTCATTGTTCCTTAATTCTAATCAAATAGATTCTGGCTTTGACCCCTCAACCATATCATCCCTTTCCAGTGCTATAATAGTTTCTTTGATCAATACTGCCACCCCCTCCTTTCTTTCCTTCCCTATCTTTCTTGAATACCTTGTAGCAAGAATATTAAGTACCCAAACCTCCCCTTCTTTGAGCCAGGTTTCTGTTATTACGCCATTACATCATAGTCCCATGTGGCGACTTGAGCCTGCAGCTCACCAACCTTATTTACCATGCTACATGCATTTACGTACATGCAACTCATCTTAGATTGCCTCACATTTACCCCCTGTCTGATCCCTCCTATTTCTGAACTATTCTTTACTCTAGTGCTGATTGTCCCTCCCAGTCCTCTGTGCATTTTGTTTCTCCTCTCTGATGTTTCATCCTGGTGCCCATCCTCCAGCCAAATTAGTTTAAACCCTCCTCCACAGCACCAGTTAACCTTCCAGCAAGGACATTGGTCCCAGCAATGTTGAGGTGCAACCCATCCATCTTGAACAGATCCCTTCTGCCTCAGAACTGGTCCCAATGCCCCAGGAATCTGAAGCTCTCCCTCCTGCACCATTTCTCCAGCCACGTATTTACCTGTCTTATCCTACTATTCCTATATGCAGCGGTGTGTGGTACTGGGAGTAATCCAGAGATTATTACCTTTGAGGTCCTGTTTTTTAACTTCCTCCCTAGCTCCTGAAACTCTGACGGTAGGACCTCAACCCTTTTCCTTCCTGTAGTCAAAAGAAGTAGAGTTGACAATGTTTTTTAACAGAAGCAGAGTCAATATAATCTTGTCCACCCAGAACCAACTATTCTGCTCGAGTCATAAAATTTGGACGACTGAACACTAACTGACTACATACCTATATATTAGCTAGAGTAGAATTTATATTATGTTATAAACCCTATGAATTATTGTAAAATCTAGTTTGGAAATTCAATTTTAATCCTTCTACAGCAGCTCCAATTCAGAGAAGAGCAACATGGATATAAATCATTTTCTGCCTTATATCTCTGAGTGCACAGGATTGAATTATGGTCTACCTGTAGCAAACCTTGTAAACTCTGAGGTTATGTATCTGATAGTTCAAATTCCGACAAGCCATTCTGTAAAAGTTGTATATCCTCTAAGGCATTTCTGTTTCAATTAATCAAAATCAATGGATTAGATAGAAATGAACTTCAAATAGAAATCTCTTTGAACTTTTCATTCATCGTACTAAAGTTGTTGGGAAATGGAATGCATCAGAGTGATCTAGCAATGGAGGTGCGGGGCTTAACATAGAGACAAAAAAAAGTGATCAAATTATGTCAGTTGTACCATCAAAGGACTTCATAGAATTGAGAGGTTAGGTGATATCAGAAAATCACATACTAGACTTTGCAATGTTAAGTAAGTATGATTTAAAAGGGAACTTCTATTCTGTCACTATTTTCATACAGTACTTCAATTTTATATAATTATATTTACAATTAAATAACAAAATTTATAGAAATTTGTGAAGCATACAACTTCAATGCAGTACAGGCTAAGGAGCTGGAAGATCCAAAATTAAAGTGCTACCACGCCACAAATGGTGGAAGGGTAACAATTACAGTGTGACAAGTTTACATAGGCAGTTTCCATTATAAGAGTGGAAGTAGGCATTCAGAATGGAAAAAGTTCACACAAGAGTATGTCAAAAATGTGGCAACAGGAAGTAAGGTTTATAGATGGGAAATGCATGCTATGTAAGATTGTTAATGTATTATGTATTTAAATATACATTATTTGAAAAATAAAATATATATAAAATGCTGTTTTATGCATACAAAATTCAAACTTCAAGTAATTTAGTCGAGTGTACAGGTTCTTTTGGTCCTTACGTTGCAGTATCGGAGAATGTAAGATACAAATTTATATAAGTAAGTACAAGAGATGGACTTTTTTTTGATTTATTAAAAGGCAACACAATTAAAAAATCATTGAGATGGTTCTTTATTCACTAAGTTGCGTTCATTATATAATTAAAGCACAGAGAGAGAGAGAATATTAACTGGCCATCAAGAAATAGTAGGGATATACAGGAAGAGAAAAAATAGATTGGAAAAGCAGACTTGCAGGAAAAAGGAAGGTAAAGGTACACCAAAAAAGGATAACGAAAATTGCTGCATTACAAATAATGAGGAAAAACAAACAGCTGTATAAAAATAATAGGGAAAAATAAAAACAAAACGAAAATCACAAAAGAAAAGTGAGAAAATGGATAAATACAACGGTAATAAATGGAAACTAAACTGACACTAAAGTATGGCAAATTACCTAAACCACAGCTATAACAGTAGGGGTTCAACATAGACATCAGATTTTATAAAACTTATCAGGTGACTATAGGGCCTCTGTCTTTGGACTATCATAAGAAAGAAGGAATCAATTGTGTTTTTGGAGATGAGAGGAAAGCGCTGCTTGTCAGTCTCTCCAAAACAACACAACCTAATGAAACCTTACTAAAACAGATTTAAAACGCAACTATCTTTCAAACTCTAGTGTTGAAAATGTACCAAGTTTTAATTACCTTGAAAATTGCTACAGTTAATATATATAATCTCCATTTATCCAAACTTAATGTTAGAACATAAAAACAGGGTTTGCAGTAAATAATGGACTTGTGCATCCTAATGACATGTGAATATTATTTTTGAGTTGTTGTGACACCAGGGAAATCTAAAAATATTCTCTAGCAGTAATGATAGATTACTTCCGGTGCATATTTTTCACTTTTATAAAGCTTATAAAATCTGATTTATATCTATATATAAAATTTATAGACAGTTAACCTGCAGCTAGTTCTTATCACAGCAAAAGAAAAGGCATTTTACTGTTCTGTAGGTGAGGTAGTTAACATTTTTTGAGTGAAGCTTCCCTCAACATTTAATGGGTATGCAACTAGAAAATCACACCTGCTCCTCTAAGAGGTGCTTTGCCCAGAGCCCAAGTGATTTCACTTTCCTCCACCTACACAATACACAGTTTTTATTCTTTGTTCTTTTTCAGCAGAGCAATCGAAGATAGAAAACAAACAAGGGAAACCAACTAGGCACCTCCTAGTCCTTACATTATTTAATTTTTTTTAAACAAATAGAATGCAATTTAACAATAGTTAACAGCAGCAAAAAATAAAACAAAAACGATGTGCTTACAGAAGCACACAGCAAGTCAGTCAGCATCCGTGGACAAAAGAGACAAGTCAATGTTTCAGGCTGATAAATGAAAGATGTAGAAGCATTTTAAAAGTATCAGAAAAAGAGGAGGGGGAGCAAAACAAACAGATGGCAGGGAGGATGAATTGATGGGATGGTTGTTGGATGATGTTACAGACCATTTCAGTCAGGCAATGGAAAGGAGCATCAAAGAAATGAAATACATTAAAGAAACTAAAGAAACTCAGAGTCACACTTGAGGTCACCACAGAGGTGTGAATATCTAGGGCAGTGAAAGGCACATCCATAGAACAGGCAAGGAAATGAGAGAGAGTGAAAACAAAGAGCCTGTACAGCAGGGCTAAAATTAAAACGAAATTGCTGTCGAAACACAGCGAATCAGTGTAAGAGGGCAAAGACGGAGAGGTTAGCGTGGGATTGGGAGGGGGAGTTTAAGTGTGAAGACACAGAATCCCAGCATCACACTTGCAGGCAAAATAAAGGTGTTTGGCAAAGCTGTCACCTAATATTTTTTTTATTCGTTCGTGGGATGTGGGCGTCGCTGGCGAGGCCGGCATTTATTGCCCATCCCTAATTGCCCTTGAGAAGGTGGTGGTGAGCCACCTTCTTGAACTGCTGCAGTCTGTGTGGTGAAGGTTCTCCCACAGTGCTGTTAGGAAGGGAGTTCCAGGATTTTGACCCGGCGACGATGAAGGAACGGCGATATATTTCCAAGTCGGTATGGTGTGTGACTTGGAGGGGAACGTGCAGGTGGTGTTGTTCCCATGTGCCTGCTGCCCTTGTCCTTCCAGTTGGTAGAGGTCACGGATTTGGGATGTGCTGACGAAGAAGCCTTGGCGAGTTGCTGCAGTGCATCCTGTGGATGGTACACACTGCAGCCACAGTGCGCCGGTGGAAAAGGAAGTGAATCTTTAGGGTGGTGAATGGAGTGCCAATCAAGCGGGCTGCTTTGTCCTAGGATGGTGTCGAGCTTCTTGAGTGTTGTTGGAGCTGCACTCATCCAGGCAAGTGGAGAGTATTCCATCACACTCCTGACTTGTGCCTTGTAGATGGTGGAAAGGCTTTGGGGAGTCAGGAGGTAAGTCACTCGCCGCAGAATACCCAGCCTCTGACCTGCTCTTGTGGCCAAAGTATTTATATGGCTGGTCCAGTTAAGTTTCTGGTCAATGGTGACCCCCCAGGATGTTGATGGTGGGGGATTTGGCGATGGTAATGCCGTTGAATGTCAAGGGGAGGTGGTTAGACTCTCTCTTGTTGGAGATGGTCATTGCCTGGCACTTTTCGAGCGCAAATGTTACTTGCCACTCATCAGTCCAAGCCTGGATGTTGTCCAAGTCTTGCTGCATGCAGGCATGGACTGCTTCATTATCTGAGGGGTTGCGAATGGAACTGAACACTGTGCAATCATCAGCAAACATCCCCATTTCTGACCTTATGATGGAGGGAAGGTCATTGATGAAACAGCTGAAGATGGTTGAGCCTAGGACACTGCCCTGAGGAACTCCTGCAGCAATGTCCTAGGGCTGAGATGATTGGCCTCCAACAACCACTACCATCTTCCTTTGTGCTAGGTATGACTCCAGCCACTGGAGAGCTTTCCCCCTGATTCCCATTGACTTCAATTTTACTAGGGCTCCTTGGTGCCACACTCGGTCAAATGCTGCCTTGATGTCAAGGGCAGTCACTCTCGCCTCACCTCTGGAATTCAGCTCTTTGTCCATGTTTGGACCAAGGCTGTAGTGAGGTCTGGAGCTGAGTGGTCCTGGCAGAACCCAAACTGAGCATCGGTGAGCAGGTTATTGGTGAGTAAGTGCCGCTTGATAGCACTGTCGATGACACCTTCCATCACTTTGCTGATGATTGAGAGTAGACTGATGGGGCGGTAATTGGCCGGATTGGATTTGTCCTGCTTTTTGTGGACAGGACATACCTGGGCAATTTTCCACATTGTTGGGTAGATGCCAGTGTTGTAGCTGCACTGGAGCAGTTTGGCTAGAGGCGCAGCTAGTTCTGGAGCACAAGTCTTCAGCACTACAGCCGGGATGTTGTCGGGGCCCATAGCCTTTGCCGTATGCAGTGCACTCAGCCGTTTCTTGATATCACATGGAGTGAATCGAATTCATAGAATCATAGAATCATAGAAGTTACAACATGGAAACAGGCCCTTCGGCCCAACATGTCCATGTCGCCCAGTTTATACCACTAAGCTAGTCCCAATTGCCTGCACTTGGCCCATATCCCTCTATACCCATCTTACCCATGTAACTGTCCAAATGCTTTTTAAAAGACAAAATTGTACCCGCCTCTACTACTGCCTCTGGCAGCTCGTTCCAGACACTCACTACCCTTTGAGTGAAAAAATTGCCCCTCTGGACCCTTTTGTATCTCTCCCCTCTCACCTTAAATCTATGCCCCCTCGTTATAGACTCCCCTACCTTTGGTAAAAGATTTTGACTATCGACCTTATCTATGCCCCTCATTATTTTATAGACTTCTATAAGATCACCCCTTAACCTCCTACTCTCCAGGGAAAAAAGTCCCAGTCTGTCTAACCTCTCCCTGTAAGTCAAACCATCAAGTCCCGGTAGCATCCTAGTAAATCTTTTCTGCACTCTTTCTAGTTTAATAATATCCTTTCTATAATAGGGTGACCAGAACTGTACACAGTATTCCAAGTGTGGCCTCACCAATGCCCTGTACAACTTCAACAAGACATCCCAACTCCTGCATTCAATGTTCTGACCAATGAAACCAAGCATGCCGAATGCCTTCTTCACCACCCTATCCACCTGTGACTCCACTTTCAAGGAGCTATGAACCTGTACTCCTAGATCTCTTTGTTCTATAACTCTCCCCAACGCCCTACCATTAACGGAGTAGGTCCTGGCCCGATTCGATCTACCAAAATGCATCACCTCACATTTATCTAAATTAAACTCCATCTGCCATTCATCGGCCCACTGGCCCAATTGATCAAGATCCCGTTGCAATCCTAGATAACCTTCTTCACTGTCCACAATGCCACCAATCTTGGTGTCATCTGCAAACTTACTAACCATGCCTCCTAAATTCTCATCCAGATCATTAATATAAATAACAAATAACAGCGGACCCAGCACCGATCCCTGAGGCACACCGCTGGACACAGGCATCCAGTTTGAAAAACAACCCTCTACAAGCACCCTCTGTCTTCTGTCGTCAAGCCAATTTTGTATCCAATTGGCTACCTCACCTTGGATCCCATGAGATTTAACCTTATGTAACAACCTACCATGCGGTACCTTGTCAAAGGCTTTGCTGAAGTCCATTTAGACCACGTCTACTGCACAGCCCTCATCTATCTTCTTGGTTACCCCTTCAAAAAACTCAATCAAATTCGTGAGACATGATTTTCCTCTCACAAAACCATGCTGACTGTTCCTAATTAGTCCCTGCCTCTCCAAATGCCTGTAGATCCTGTCCCTCAGAATACCCTCTAACAACTTACCCACTACAGATGTCAGGCTCACTGGTCTGTAGTTCCCAGGCTTTTCCCTGCCGCCCTTCTTAAACAAAGGCACAACATTTGCTACCCTCCAATCTTCAGGCACCTCACCTGTAGCGGTGGATGATTCAAATATCTCTGCTAGGGGACCCGCAATTTCCTCCCTAACCTCCCATAACGTCCTGGGATACATTTCATCAGGTCCCGGCTGAAGAGTGGCTTCTGTGATGGTAGGGATATCGGGAGGAGGCCGAGATGGATCATCCACTCGGCACTTCTGGCTGAAGATGGTTGCAAACGCTTCAGCCTTATCTTTTGCACTCACGTGCTGGACTCCGCCATCGTTGAGGAAGGGGATGTTTACAGAGCCTCCTCCTCCCGTTAGTTGTTTAATTGTCACCCGCCATTCACGACTGGATGTGGCAGGACTGCAGAGCTTTGATCTGATCCGTTGGTTGTGGAATCGCTTAGCTCTGTCTATAGCATGTTGCTTCCGCTGTTTAGCATGCATGTAGTCCTGAGTTGTAGCTTCACCACGTTGGCACCTCATTTTTAGGTACGCCTGGTGCTGCTCCTGGCATGCTCTTCTACACTCCTCATTGAACCAGGGTTGATCCCCTGGCTTGTTGGTAATGGTAGAGTGAGGAATATGCTGGGCCACGAGGTTACAGATTGTGCTGGAATACAATTCTGCTGCTGCTGCTGGCCCACAGCGCCTCATGGATGCCCAGTTTTGAGCTGCTAGATCTGTTCTGAATCTATCCCATTTAGCACGGTGATAGTGCCACACAACACGTTGGATGGTGTCGTCAGTGCGAAGACGGGATTTCGTCTCCACGAGGACTGTGCGGTGGTCACTCCTACCAATAATGTCATGGACAGATGCATCTGCGACAGGTAGATTGGTGAGGACGAGGTCAAGTAAGTTTTTCCCTCGTGTTGGTTCGCTCACCACCTGCCGCAGGCCCAGTCTAGCAGCTATGTCCTTCAGGACTTGGCCAGCTCGGTCAGTAGTGGTACTACCGAGCCATTCTTGGTGATGGACATTGAAGTCCCACACCCAGAGTACATTCTGTGTCCTTGCTACCCTCAGTGCTTCCTCCAAGTGATGCTGAACATGGAGGAGGACTGATTCATTAGCTGAGGGAGGACGGTAGGTGGTAATCAGCAGGAGGTTTCCTTGCCCATGTTTGACCTGATGCCATGAGATTTCATGGGGTCCAGAGTCAATGTTGAGGACTCCCAGGGCCACTCCCTCCTGACTGTATATCGCTGTACCATCACCTCTGGTGGGTCTGTCCTGCCGATGGGACAGGATATACCCAGGGATGGTGATGGAAGAGTCTGGGACGATGGCTGAAAGGTATGATTCTGTGAGCATGGCTATGTCAGGCTGTTGCTTGACTGGTCTGTGGGACAGCTCTCCCAATTTTGGAACAAGTCCCCAGATGTTAGTGAGGAGGACTTTGCAGGGTCAACTGCGCTTAGTTTGCCTTTGTCGTGTCCGGTGCCTAGTAGTCCGATGCCAGGTGGTCCGTCTGGTTTTATTCTTATTGTGACTTTTTTTAGCGAGATTGTACAACTGAGCGGCTTGCTAGGCCATTTCAGAGGGCAATTAAGAATCAACCACATTGCTGTGGGTCTGGAGTCACTTATAGGCAGGTTTCCTTCCCTAAAAGACATTAATATGTATTTGGTCTCCCCAATGTAGAGGAGACCGCACCTTGAGCAGTAAGTATAGTATAGAATATTAGAGGAGGTACACATAAATGTCTATCTCCGCTGGAAGGAGTGCCTGGGCCCCTGAACAGTGGTGTGGGAGGAGGTAAATAGGCAGATTGTTTGTATCTTTTGCAGTTGCACTGGAACGTGTCGTAGAAGGGGAACTGGAAGTTGGAGTGGTGGAAGTGTGAACCAGGGTGTCTGGAGAGGATATTCCCTCTGGAAAGTGGAAAAGGCAGGGGGAGGGGGGAGATGTTTGGTGGCAGAAATGTTGATGATGATCTGGCAAATGTGGAGGCTGGTGGGGTGGAACGTGAGAAGGGAGACCTTGTTACATTTGTGAGAGGAAGAAGGGGATAAGAGCAGAAGCAGAGGACGCGGGACAGACTTAGGCAAGGGTCTTGTTGACCATTGCAGAGGGGAATCCTTGGTTGACGAGAAAGGGGACATCTCAGAAGCTCTGACATGACGGGATACAGTTGGCTGCTGAAATAACCAGCCTGAAACATTGACCTGTCTGTTCTCTCCACAGATGCTGACTGGCCTGTGTGTGCTTCCAGCATTTTCTATTTTTGTTTCAGATTTCCAGTTGCAGTTTTTTGCTTTTTAACAGCACGATATTGTTTCCAATGGCTGAAGGATCAGTAACCAGAGGACACAGATTTAAGGTGATCGGCAAAAGAGCCAGAGGTGACATGAGGAAACATTTTTTTACGCAGAGGGTTGTTATGATCTGGAATGCACTGCCTGAAAGGGTGGTGGAAGCAGATTCAATAGTAACTTTGAAAAGGGAATTGGATAAATACTTGAAGGGAAAAAATTCACAGGGCTATGGGGAAAAAGCAGGGGAATGGGACTAATTGAATAGCTCTTTCAAAAAGCCG
Source organism: Heptranchias perlo (assembly GCF_035084215.1). NCBI lineage: Eukaryota > Metazoa > Chordata > Chondrichthyes > Hexanchiformes > Hexanchidae > Heptranchias > Heptranchias perlo. Next base: position 59,311,960 of record NC_090327.1, read on the forward strand.
GCACAAACACAATGGGCCGAATGGTTTCCTCCTGTACGATACTATGATATAGATGTTTTGAAAGTAAACAGCCCAAGATTGCATGCCTGTCAACCTGTTTCATATATACTGTTTGCTTTGCCAAGCTTTAGACAACCTTACAACTCGTTTACTGCATCTCACACATGCCCATACTTCAACAGGACACACATTTCAGTTGTAACTTACAATTGAAAGTCTGCAACATTCATTTTCCAAGGGCTTGCTGCAAATAGCAAAGCTCTGCCACTAGTTCCCTGTTGACTCTGAGCAAGCTAAGGCAATTGCCCTCAGTCATTGGCAGGCAGGAGTGTTAAGGTCCACAGACATGGTCTGGTGCCTGATAATTCCCCTAACATGTTTCCTTTCATCTGGTGCCATTTCAACCATCAAATATTGTCACTGAAGCTTATAAATATTGTCGAAGAAACTTATATTAAGGAGCAAAAAAACATTGCACCCCAAAAAGTTTTCTCACAAAAATATTACTAAAAATTTCAGAGATATAGAAACCCATGGCACACGGAACAACTTTTCCTGCAATTCCAAATGCGGACTGAAAGAAAAAAATAGATAACCTATTGTGCAAAATTATGCAAGGTGTCCATTTAAATATTTTTGAATGAAATCTGGAGCCTTAATTTGGTTAAGGCAAAAAATGGGCCCAATTACCTTAGCACACAAAATGTGGCAGACCATAGAATTGTAGGAAATGAGCACAAAACCTGCTCGCCCAATTCCTACAACTTCCCTGCAGCCATGTGCAACTGCTCTCCCACAGCACAGCACTGCAGAATTGGGTGCCCATTTTTAGATGGAAAACACCAAGCATAGATTTTGACAGAAACAAAAGTCTTCTTATCTATCTTATATATATATTAAAAATCGTATGTCTGCATACACTTCCTGTTCAGGTTTCTGCCCCCGCGACAGTACTGAAATGGCCCTTATCAAAGTCACAAATAGCATCCTATGTGACTGTGAGCATGGTGAACTATCCCTCCTCATCCTTCTCGACCTGTCTGTAGCCTTTGACATGGCTGACCACATCATCCTCCTCCAAAACTTCTCCTCCGTCGTCCAACAAGGTGGGACCGTGCTCGCCTGGTTCCATTCTTATCTATCCAGTCGTAGCCAGAGAATCACCTGCCATGGCTTCTCTTCCCGCTCCCGCTCCCACACCGTTACCTCTGGAATCCCCCGAGGATCTAACCTTGGCCCCCTCCTATTTCTCATCTACATGCTGCCCCTTGGCAACATCATCTGAAAACACGTCAGATTCCACATGTACATTGAAGACACCCAGCTGTACCTCACCACCACCTCCCTCGACCCCTCCACTGTCTCCCATTTGTCACACTGCTTGTCCGACATCCAGTACTGGATGAGCAAAAATTTCCTCCAACTAAATATTGGGAGGTCCGAAGCCATTGTCTTTGGTCCCCGCTGCAAACTCCATTCCCTAACCACCGACTCCATCCCTCTCTCTGGCCACTGTCTAAGGCTGAACCAGACCATTTGCAACCTTGGCGTCCAATTTGACCCTGAGGTGAGCTTCCGACACATATCCGCTCCATCACCAAGACCGCCTATTTCCACTTCCGTAACATCGCCCATCTCCACCCCCACCTCAGCTCATCTGCTGCTGAAACCCTCATCCATGTCATTGTTATCTCTACATTTGACTATTCCAATGCTCTCCTGGCTGGCCTCCCAGCTTTCACCCTCCATAAACTTGAGCTCATCCAAAACTCTGCTGCCCGTATCCTAACTCGCACCAAGTGCCGTTCACCATCACCCCTGTGCTCGCTGACCCACATTGGCGCCTGGTGTGGGAACGCCTCGATTTTAAAATTCTCATCCTTGTTTTCAAATCCTCCATAACCTCACCCCTCCCTATCTCTGTACCCTCCTTCAGCCCTACAACCCTCGGAGGTCTCTGCACTCCTCTAATTCTTGCCTCTTGCTCATCCCCGATTTTAATCGCTCCACCATTGGCGGCTGGGCCTTCAGCTGCCTAGGCCCTAAGTTCTGTAACTCCCTCCCTAAACCTCTCCGCCTCTCTACCTCTCTCTCCTCCTTTAAGATGCTCTTTAAAACCTACCTCTTTGACCAAGCTTTTGGTCACCTGTCCCAATATCTCCTTATGTGGCTCGGTGTCAAATTTTGTTCGAAAATCGCTCCTGTGAAGCGCCTTGGGACGTTTTACTATGTAAAGGTGCTATATAAATGCAAGTTGTTGTTGTTGTTGTTGGTTTTTTTTTCTCATTGTACCACTTAACTGTCTCCTTCCCTTCCTGTCACTCAATCATGCCATGTTTTATTTCTCCCCTCTTAGGTACTTTGCCACCCTTAATCCCTGTCCCAACCCATCACTACTTCTTTGCCTTCCTACTCACCTGCTGCCATTCCAGGCTTGAATCCCTCTTTAATAAGCCCACAGCTACCCACTGTGCCTCTCTCAGCATTCTCTGGATGGCTCATTGAAGATCTGTCACTGCCGCCTTACGAGCAGCAACTCCCACTGTCCCATCCTCCTCTCACGGTGATCCTTCTGCCCAGGACATTCACTGGGGGATAATCTTGACAACCTCCTTCCAGTCCTACTCACCCCACCCACCATTTGCCCCTTGGCCTATGTTAACAGATCAACAATCACTGCCCCATCCACATTCCCTCCAGAATGTCTGTTTACTCGTGAACAAAGTCCTTGCCATCCACAATCTTATTGCAGACCATTGCATCGACATTCTGGCTTTGACTGAAACTTGGCTCATGGGTGGCAACACCTTGCCCTTACTAAAACCACCCCACCTGGCTATACTTGCCACCAACTGCCCCATCCAAATCATCGTGGTGGCAGTGTGGCCGTTACCACCAATTCCTGGTCCCTTCTCCTACTTCGAGCGCCTCACCTTGTTCCACCCAGCTTGTCTTTCCTTTCTCTACTGCCTCCCTCAAGTCCTATCCCAAGTTTCTCGCTCAGATATCGTCCCTTCTTTCCTCCCTCAACAGTGAGCGACTCCTCATCCTCAGCGATTTCAATCTCTACCTCAACTCTCCTTACTTTCTCTCCTCTGATTTCACTAACTTCCAGTTCTCACTAAACTTCTCCCTCCACACAAACTCTCCTACCCATATTTATGGCCACCCCTCAACCTTGCAATCTCATGTGGCCTCTCTATTCCCATGATCTTGACCACAGATAAGGCCATCTCTGAACATTTCCTTGTAAACCTCATCACCCATATCACCCTTTGCCTTTGCAACCCCCACTTCCTTCTGCATCTGCCCCTGGAAAAAAACTCCCCCCCCACCTCACTTACAATTGCACTTTCAAGCCACCAACTACCTAGCCTTTGATTTTCCATTTGCCAAGATACTTTTGCAGCTGTCAGAACTCCCTCACATCCACTGTTTGTCCTCTTTTGCCCAATAATCCTTTACTCTCTCCCGTCAGTCCCTCTGGTATGACCCCCTTATTGCCTGCTCAAGTCCAAAGGGTACAAAGAAAGTGGCAGGATGAGGGCTAAAGCAGGGAGAACCTGAGGGGTTTGGCCATCCATCACCAGATCTGGACCATATCAAGCGCTATCAGGCTTCGCTCTCCTCTCCCAAAACTGTCCACTACTCCAGGATCATCCTGGAAAGCAAACATAACCACTGGCTTCTTTTCTCCGCTACCAACCATCTCTTTGTCACTAAGATTAAAATCATCCATTCAGCTGGCTCTGCTGCTTCCCTCCTTCTCTTGCCTACCTAACCAAACCTCCCCTCAGGTTCTCCCTGCTTTAGCCCTCATCCTGCCACTTTCTTTAGTTTCTCTCCTATCTTCCCTCATGCCCTCTCTAAGCTCAATGTCCATGAGACTCACCTCCTGCTCCCTTTATCCCATTCCAATTAAACTGCTGACCAACCCCCTTCCTTTCCTGCCCTCCAGGGTACCTGCATTGTAAACGGTTCCCCTCCCCTTCAAAGCAACCTTCATCACTCCCCCCACAAAAAGTCTTTGAACTTGTCACCTCATCTTTCCCACAACTCCATGTTTGAATCTCTCCAATCCGGTTTCCACCCCTGCCACAACAATGAAATGACCTTAATCCAAAGTTATAAATGACATCCTCTATGACTGTGACCATGGTGTATTTTCTCTCCTCATCTTTCTCAACCTCACAGCAGCCTTTGACACTGTCAACCACACCATCCTCCTCCAATGTCTCTGCTCCGTTGTCCAGCACAACGGGACCGCTCTCACTTCGTTCCACTCTTACCTATCGAATCATAACCAGAGCATCTCCAGCAATGGCTTCTCTCCCCGCCCCCACACTGTTACCTCAGGAGCCCCTAAGGATCTATCCTTGGCCCCTTCCTCTTTCTCATCTACCGACCACAAACTCTGTACATTTGCCTCCAATTTCATCACCCTCCCTAGCCAGTGCCTCAGGTTGAACCAAACTTTTCGGAAACACAGCATCCTGAGCTAAATTTCGACCCTGTATCTTCTCCATCACAATGACCGCCTACTTATACCTCTAACCTACCTAGCCCAAACTCTCATCCATGGCTTTGTCACCTCCAGAGTCAACTATTTCAATGCTCACCTATCCAGCCTCCCATCTTCCATCCTCTATAAACTTCAGTTCATCCAAAACTCTGCAGCCTATATCCTATTCCATGCAAAGCTTTGCTCATCCATCACTGATCTACATTGGCTTCTGGGTCCCCAGTGCTTCCAATTTAAAATTCTTATCCTCGTGTTTAAATCTCTTCATGGCCTTGACCGTCACTTTCTCTGTACCTCTTTCAACCCTATAACCAAAACCCCCCCCCCCCCCCCCCCCCCCCGCCCCCCAGAACTCTCTACTGCTCTGACATTTGCCTTTTAGGCATCTGCTGCTTTTGACCCACCACTGGCAGCCGCACCTTCAACTATTTAGGCCCATGTTCTGAAATTCCCTCCATAAACTCCTCTGCCTCTCCACCTTCCTCTCTTCCCTTAACATCCTCCTTCAAATCTATCTCTTTGACTTAGCTTTTGGTCTTCTGTCCTAATATCTCTATTTTTGTTTGAGTGTCCATTTTTGTATCTAATTATGCCATTGTGAAACATCTTGGAATGTTTTTCTATGTTAAAGGTGCAGGAGCAGCACCAGGCGTACCTAAAAATGAGGTGCCAACGTGGTGAAGCTACAACTCAGGACTACATGCATGCTAAACAGCGGAAGCAACATGCTATAGACAGAGCTAAGCGATTCCACAACCAACAGATCAGATCAAAGCTCTGCAGTCCTGCCACATCCAGTCGTGAATGGCGGGTGACAATTAAACAACTAACGGGAGGAGGAGGCTCTGTAAACATCCCCTTCCTCAACGATGGCGGAGTCCAGCACGTGAGTGCAAAAGACATGGCTGAAGCGTTTGCAACCATCTTCAGCCAGAAGTGCCGAGTGGATGATCCATCTCGGCCTCCTCCCGATATCCCTACCATCACAGAAGCCAGTCTTCAGCCAATTCGATTCACTCCATGTGATATCAAGAAACGGCTGAGTGCACTGCATACGGCAAAGGCTATGGGCCCCGACAACATCCCGGCTGTAGTGCTGAAGACTTGTGCTCCAGAACTAGCTGCGCCTCTAGCCAAACTGCTCCAGTGCAGCTACAACACTGGCATCTATCCAACAATGTGGAAAATTGCCCAGGTATGTCCTGTCTACAAAAAGCAGGACAAATCCAATCCGGCCAATTACCGCCCCATCAGTCTACTCTCAATCATCAGCAAAGTGATGGAAGGTGTCATCGACAGTGCTATCAAGCGGCACTTACTCACCAATAACCTGCTCACTGATGCTCAGTTTGGGTTCTGCCAGGACCACTCGGCTCCAGACCTCATTACAGCATTGGTCCAAACATGGACAAAAGAGCAGAATTCCAGAGGTGAGATGAGAGTGACTGCCCTTGACATCAAGGCAGCAATTGACCGAGTGTGGCACCAAGGAGCCCTAGTAATATTGAAGTCAATGGGAATCAGGGGGAAAACTCTCCAGTGGCTGGAGTCATACCTAGCACAAAGGAAGATGGTAGTGGTTGTTGGAGGCCAACCATCTCAGCCCCAGGACATTGCTGCAGGAGTTCCTCAGGGCAGTGTCCAAGGCCTAACCACCTTCAGCTGCTTCATCAATGACCTTCCCTCCATCATAAGGTCAGAAATGGGGATGTTCGCTGATGATTGCACAGTGTTCAGTTGCATTCGCAACCCCTCAGATAATGAAGCAGTCCGAGCCCGCATGCAGCAAGACCTGGACAACATCCAGGCTTGGGCTCATAAGTGGCAAGTAACATTCGCGCTAGAAAAGTGCCAGGCAATGACCATCTCCAACAAGAGAGAGTCTAATCACCTCCCCTTGACATTCAATGGCATTACCATCGCCAAATCTCCCACCATCAACATCCTGGGGGTCACCATTGACCAGAAACTTAACTGGACCAGCCATATAAATACTGTGGCTACGAGAGCAGGACAGAGGCTGGGTATTCTGCGGCGAGTGACTCAGCTCCTGACTCCCCAAAGCCTTTCCACCATCTACAAGAAACAAGTCAGGAGTGTGATGGAATACTCTCCACTTGCCTGGATGAGTGCAGCTCCAACAACACTCAAGAAGCTTGACACCATCCAGGACAAAGCAGCCTGCTTGATTGGCGCCCCATCCACCACCCTAAACATTCACTCCCTTCACCACCGTTGCACAGTGGCTGCAGTGTGTACCATCCACAGGATGCACTGCAGCAACTTGCCAAGGCTTCTTCGACAGCACCTCCCAAACCCGCGATCTCTACCACCTATAAGGACAAGAGCAGCAGGTACATGGGAACAACACCACCTTCATATTCCCCTCCAAGTCACACGCCATCCCGACTTGGAAATATATCACCGTTCCTTCATCATCGCTGGGTCAAAATCCTGGAACTCCCTTCCTAATAGCACTCTGGGAGAACTTTCACCACACGGACTGCAGCGGTTCAAGAAGGCGGCTCACCACCACCTTCTCAAGGGCAATTAGGGATGGGCCATAAATGCCGGCCTCGCCAGCGACGCCCACATCCCATGAACGAATTTTTAAAAAAATGTTGCTGTTGTTGTCTGTAGAAGCATCGCAGTTAACATTGTATTAGCTTGCAGATCTGATCCTTTACCTAGACCTTAAAAAGAAAATGGATGTGGTTCCCCAGCAGCATAGTTCAGAATAACTTTCGTTCCAGTGGCTGATATTTTCCCCTCACTTCTTCACCCGTTGAGTTAGTTGCTTTCGATTCAATCAACCAACCACCCCCACCCCTCCCCCACTGAGCAAGTTATTTTGAACCTCCATCTGCCCCATTAAGTAATATTCTCTTTGAGTGCCCACTCGCTCCCTGAGCAAGGGTCCCTGCATGCATGGCTCCTCCTGTTGGCCATGTTATTCTGTGTGTGTCCACCAACCCCATGACCAAATTGCCCTGCCCCCTACTCCCCAAGCTGAGCAAGTTATCCACCAAGTTTTTTTCTGTGAAGGGTAGGAGGAGAGGGAGATAATGGAAAAGAAGGAAAGGGAGAGGGAGGGGAAGGGGAAGGGAGAGGGTGGAGGGGGATCACAAGAGACAAGGAAGGAGAGAGGAGGAAGGGGGTGAAAGAGGGACAATGAGAGGGGAAAGGAGGAGGGGCAGGAAGAGGGAGAGGGGGAGAGTGGAGGAAGAAAGATAGAGGGGAGAGGAGGAAGGAGGTAGCGGAAGGAGAGAGGAAGAAGGAGGTAGCAGGAGGAGAGAGGAAGGAGGTAGCAGGATGGGGATAGTGGAAAAAGAAGTTTGTGGGGAGTAGGGAGAAGGAAAGTTGGAGGGAGGGGGGAGGAGAGTTGAGAGAAGAAATGGCCCTTGAGACTGTGCCTTTGGCAGAGCCTTGCATTCAGCAGGCAGTTCATTGGAAAATCATGGTTGCGCTGCCTGGGATTCTCTGCCCACTGAAATGAATGGATGGAAATTTGGAAATTGTGGGCAGCACAGCCATGATTGTCTGACAAGCCATCTACTGCAAGATACAGGGTCTCAGGAAATTTTTCTGTAAAACAAACAAATGGCCTTGATATTTACGGGAAAGCAGGGAGGGAGCAGGGGCGCGTGTTTGCTGTCAGGAAACCCGGAAGGTGGAGGTCCAGCTGAATTTAACGGCAGAACCTCATTATCATTTTTTTATTCTCAATCTGACCGGCTGCTGGGTGGGAAAGCCTATGGTACAAGGCCGCAGCCAGGGACCCTTGGGGACGGTCCCCGGCAATGGGAAAAGATTGGGGTACATGGGGGGGGGCTCGGAGCTCGACAGGGAGGGAAAGATCAGGTTATATTGGTTGGGGTAGGCAAATCGCAAGGGGTGGGGGACAATGTTCCCTCTAATTTTTTTCGGCTGTGTGCGGAATGAATTTGGGTTTGTGCACCAACATAAAGGCTGTGTAAGCCACCATAAAAAAATCACAACTTTGAATGGAACATCTTTTTGGAAAACATTATTCAGGGTATATAACAAAACAAATATACAAAACAATGGATAATTGTAACAATTTAATGTTATATTGGCTGACAAATTTTTATAATTTATGAAATGGGTTTCTTAAGTTGCACTAGGATTGAGCAGACCAGTCTCATTATATTTTATTAAAAATTATCTGATGGGAACGATTACAATCAGCTTTTTGTTGAATCAGCTTGATGACTCTGATTCAAACAGAAATAAATCATGTGCAATCAGAATTTTTAAACCGGGTCAGAAATACCAAAACAGCTGTCAAATCAGTCAGTGTGAATTTGGGGATAGGAACATTTTAATTAAAGCTCCCCCCACCTCACTGAATCCTCAGCAGGGTTTAAAAAATTATTGCATTACAATTGTACATCTTCCAGGTCTCATTAGTTTTGGCTGCCTCTATGTAAGGCAGGGAGCAGTTTGTGGTCATGAACAACCTGAACTAAGGGAGGCAACGGTTAAAGATAAAAGGAGACAATCTATGGGGTAACTGAGGGCTTTTGGATAGCAGTTGTATAAAACAATTTAAATCAACTTCATTGTTTTGAAAATAATGTACCAATGTGATTGGAAAGTATATTTTAGCACAATTGTAGAAGGATCTTTAATAACAGTATTACACATGATATGTATAAACTTTTACACTAGTTCTTTAATATATTTTATATATATACATTTACACTATTTGTCCATTGAATATATCTCCATCCATCAGACAGTATACTATTTGCGGAGACCGGTCTCTGAGCAGCTGCACCACTGACCCACTATAGACGCCGACATCTGCAGTACAACGCTCCTGTCAAACTATTACACTATTTTCCCAATGCTCTTGTCCAACTATTACACTATTACACTATTTTCCCAATGAATATATATATATATATATATATATATAAACTGTGACACTATGGGCTCAATTTTGAAATTGTGGCGGGTTGGCAGTGGGTGGGGGGGGTGAAGGTGCACGAGGCAAACCCGAATAAAAAAAACTTACCGTTTCCGACGCAATCGCGATGTAATTGATGGTGATTAAAGTTCATTCCGGTTTTCGCGCCCGGCAGCCCCTGATTGACAGGCTGGCTGCCGACAGGAGCTGCAACGCCAAGGTGGGGGAGAGAAAGAGAGGGAGCGAGACGTCATCCGGCGCTGGAACAGAAGATCGGGGGGGGGAGGGGAGGGAGAGTGGAAGATTGGCGGGGATGAGGGGAAGATTGGGGGGGAGAGGGGAGGATCAGGGGAGCGAGGGGAAGATCGGGGGGAGAGGGGAATATCGGGGGGGGAGGGGAAGATCGGGGGGGGAGAGGGGAAGATCGGGGGGGAGAGGGAAAGATGGGGGGACGGGGCAGATCGGGAGGACATGGGGGGGAGAGGGGGAAGATCGGGGGGACAGCGGGGGCTGAGAGGGACATCGGAGAGGGAGACATCGGACATCGGAGCAGGGTGGAAAGGTAGGTTGATTTTGTGTGTTTTAACTGTGTGCAATGGGTTTTTATTTAATTTATTTTGTTTATTTTTGCCTGATCCGGCACTTCAAGCCTGGTTTCACCAGACATGAATCGGAAGCCGTGGGAAAGCTGTCTAGGTGAGTTAAAAATCGTTCTAACTACCTAATATGTCACAAGTAAAGTGCCTGAGGTACATTTGGTTCTTTAACTATCATCCTGCCGGCTTTAATTGCCGGCCGGAAGCCCGCGCACACACAGGTGCGTCTGTGGGAAACTCGGAAGTCGGCGGATTGGAGCAGGCTTCCGAACCCACTCTGCATTTTTGCAATTTTCGCAACCCCCCCCCAACGCACCCGCAATTTAAGTTTAAAATTGAGCCCTATCTGTTTGTGGAGACCAGTCTCTGAGCAGCTGTACCACTGACCCACATTAGACGCCGACTTCCGCAGTACAACGCTCCCGTCCAACCTAACTTTAACTCCCGCCCTTGCTGCAAAGTGATTGGTAGCTGACGTCACCTCAGCAGTGTCTCCCCCAGAAAGCACTGGTTTGGTGCGCGGACAGAATGATGACGTGTGCGGCACATAAGAAACTGCTGCGCAGCTGCGCACGTGGATAGCTTAGAGGGAACAGTGGTGGGGGGGGGATCGAAAGATCGCAGGGAGGCAGATCATGGCAGAAGATTTGCTTGGGGGCTAGGGGGGAAGCACTCCTGCTCCTCCCGGTCCACAAGCAGTGCTGGAAAAGCACTTACCTGCTGGAGCTGACATCTCCCGCCTCCCTTTAGCTGCCGGGTTTCCCGAGCCCTGGGAAACCAGCCCGCAGCCGTTAAATTGAAATGGCTCCCAAAATCTGAGAAACGGAACCTCATTTAAATATTATAATTACGGACTCGCCTCTCCAGAGCGGGTTACTAGGACGCCTCTAAACCTGCCGCGGCTAAAGCGGAAGTAGGCACCTTGTCAGAGGGTTGGGGTCGGGTTTCACATATTTACCGATTCAACCACCCCTCCACCCGACCCTCTCCCGCCCATCGTGGGGCAGTTAGAATTACCCCCAATATTCCTCAATGAAACACACTGGAAGTAATTTTCCAAGCACACGCTGGTGATGGTGAATTTCTTACACTGGTGCTCTACCTGCAGTTTTTCCATCCATTAAAATCAATGAATAGAAAATCACAGGCATAAGATGAAGTTCCCTGACTTCTGCATGTACTTAAAACTACTGTCTCTATCAGCTGAAATATAATTCTAATGTGATGGCATAATTCTCCCTATTGTCATGTGACATAGAGCTGCACAGAAAAATTCAGGCATGATGTCTTCTGTTGATAACAAGATAACTACCAAAAAAATTACAATGGAAAGAGTTCAATATAAACCATTCTAAAATTAAACTGTTTGAGAGTGTGTTCCAAGCTGTCACAGGTTCTCTGGGATTGGAATATTACTTAAACCATTTGAGTTTCACATCATAGTTTATATTGTGATCAATCTGGTTACACAGTCAAAACAATTGTTTATTTTCTGTATCGCCCATCCTTTTCTTGTCGAACAATGAAAAAGCAAGAAGATAGGAAAATGATCTTTGTCCAGTGCTGGATAACATTTTGAAGTTCACTCTTGTGTTTTGCTACAATTAAAGCACAGTTCACCACACAATAGCGCAATTAAATAATTTCTGTCAGAGTCTAAAAATTAAATATGAGGGTACATTTAATGAATTTGCACTCTTTGTCAGAGTGAAAATGTGTTAAATATACCCTTAAAATGTCTCATTACACAACTGTATATCAGAACCTTTAACAGTGGGAGTACAGGTAGAAAAAGCCATAAAGAAGGCAAATGGTGTTCTGGATTATGTATTTTGGGTCACTGAATGCAAAAGCAAGGAAATTATGTTCAATTTGTATAAAACATTAGTTAGTCCATAGTTGGGAGTTTGTGTGAAGTTCTGTGCATCCCTTTATTTGAAGGATATTAGAGCCATGGGAAGCAGTCAATGGAGATTCACTAGAATTATGCCAGGAATGAGATGTTATAGTTATGAAGGAAGGTTTGAAAACTGTTTTGTTTTTTCATTGGAACAGAGAAAGTTAATCAGGGATTTAACAGAGTTTTTCAAAATTATGAACGATTTTGAGAGGGTAAATAGGTAAATAGTTAATCAGCAATAAGGGTGCACGTACTAAGGATTATCACTAGAAGAACAAAGTTAGAGTTTAAAGAAATACTTTCTCACAGAATATAAAATGTTGTACCAAAAGTAACTATTGAGGCAGAGTCTTTAAAATAAAACTGGATAAGCATTTGAAAAGGAAGAATATAAAAAGACATGGGAAAGGGCAGGGAAATGGGATTAAAGTGAGTTGCTCCAAGTTGAAGAGCTAGCACTCGCACAGCCACCGTGAGTGAAATGGCCTCCTTCCATGCTGCAATTTCTATGAGTCTACTAAAAATGTGGAAAAATTACTTGGTATTTCAAATGATCTGTCACTTAGAAAAACTGACATGCTTACATACACTATTGTGCAGAGGTACATAGTTTCAGGAGCATACACATGAAAACCCAGTTGTAACTTACATTAAAAGCTTTAAGGCGCTCAGATTCTGCTCCATCTGAGTCAATTAACTTCTCAACATCATCATGGTCATCCTGGTCATCATCATCTTCAATAGCTCGACTCACAGTCAGATCTTCGGGGCCACCTCCTACACTTTCATTTCTAAGGGACTCATAGCTAGAATAGCTGTGTGCAGGTGACTGAATCGGGAAGAAAGAAATATGAAACACAATTAGCCAACTGTATTAATTATGACTGATAAAAACAGAACTTCAAATAATTTAGTCTCCCTAGACAAAAATGAGTGACCTGTTGATTTTCACATAACAGAATCATGATGTAACTCATCTTTAAATTCACTAAATGAATCAGTTTAATTTCAGAAATTCCATAGAAGGTTTGAAGGAAAAATTAATCTATTTTTATAATATATATTTCATAAATACTGATGTATTAAAAAAAGTTTCACTTTACATTGACATTTGAGGAGGAGTGTCCAAACTATAGCTCTGAGCCCTGGCTATCAGGCCCACAAAGTCCAGGCAGCTCTGCCTTATATCTGCATATATTTCTTTTTCACTAGTTTGGTCTGTTTGAATTTTGTGGGCTTGAAGTTTTAGAAATGACTTCTCTGCTGCCTGATTAATGAAAATATCCTGAATCAGAACACCAACATTTGTTAGCATTGGCAACTTCAGATGTTTGCAAATTAATGCCATCAGCCTACTCTCAATCATTAGCAACGACCAAGCTTCCCCTGGTACCACGGTTGCAACCACAGGGAAGTCTATTGTCAATTTATCCGACCACACCCTTCAACCAGACGAAATCGAAGTTCTCAGCCGAGGGCTCAATTTCTGCCCCACTACCAAAATGGACCCCACTAGTCTCGCGGCGGACACAGAGGAATTCATCAGGAGAATGAGGCTCCGGGAATTCTACCACAAACCCCAAGATTTCAGCAGCGAACCCAATGAGACAATCGACGATCCGGAACAGCAGACAGAGGGATCCGCGGTACAGCAACCGAAGAGGAAAGAGTCAAACTGGACTCCTCCGGAGGGTCGCTGCCCTCAGCTGGACATGTATGCTCAAGCTGTCAGGAAATGCGTCAATGCCAGATTCATCAGCCGCACTCAGAAGACAGTCCAGAATGTCACCCGAGCACAACGCAACGCCATCAACGCTCTCAAGACCAACCGCAACATCGTCATCAAACCAGCGGACAAAGGAGGAGCCATAGTCATACAGAACAGAACAGACTATTGCAAAGAAGCATACCGACAACTGGACAACCAGGAACACTACAGACGGTTACCCGCAGATCCGACCAAAGAACACACCCACCAGCTCAACAAACTGATCAAGACCTTCGATCCAGACCTTCAAAGCATCCTACGCATTCTCATCCCACGTAATCCCCGCGTGGGAGACTTCTACTGCCTCCCAAAGATACACAAAGCCAACACACCCGGACGTCCCATCGTATCAGGCAACGGAACCCTGTGTGAGAACCTCTCTGGATACATCGAGGGCATCCTGAAACCCATCGTACAGGGAACCCCCAGCTTCTGTCGTGACACTACAGACTTCCTACAAAAACTCAGTACCCACGGACCAGTTGAACCAGGAACACTTCTCACCACGATGGACGTCTCGGCACTATACACCAGTATCCCCCACGATGACGGCATCGCTGCGACAGCATCAATACTCAACACCAACAACAGCCAATCTCCGGAAGCCATCCTACAACTCATCCGCTTCATCCTGGATCACAATGTCTTCACCTTCGATAACCAGTTCTTTACCCAAACACACGGAACAGCCATGGGGACCAAATTCGCACCCCAATACGCCAACATTTTTATGCACAAGTTCGAGCAGGACTTCTTCACTGCACAAGACCTCCAACCAACACTATACACCAGATACATCGACGACATTTTCTTTCTATGGACCCACGGCAAGGAATCACTAAAGAGACTACACGATAACATCAACAAGTTCCATCCCACCATCAAGCTCACCATGGACTACTCCTCAGAATCAGTTTCTTTCTTGGACACACGAATCTCCATCAAAGACGGGCACCTCAGCACCTCACTCTACCGCAAGCCCACGGACAACCTCACGATGCTCCACTTTTCCAGCTTCCACCCTAACCACGTCAAAGAGGCCATCCCCTATGGACAGGCCCTGCGAATACACAGGGTCTGCTCAGACGAGGAGGAACGCGATGGACACCTACAGACGCTGAAAGACGCCCTAGTAAGAACGGGATATGACGCTCGACTCATCGATCGACAGTTCCGACGGGCCACAGCAAAAAATCGCATAGACCTCCTCAGGAGACTAACACGGGACGCAACCAACAGAGTACCCTTTGTCGTCCAGTACTTCCCCGGAGCGGAGAAACTACGCCATGTTCTCCGCAGCCTTCAACATGTCATCAATGAGGACAAACACCTCGCTATGGCCATCCCCACACCTCCACTACTCGCCTTTAAACAGCCACCCAACCTCAAACAGACCATCGTTCGCAGCAAACTACCTAGCTTTCAAGAGAACAGCGTCCACGACGCCACACAACCCTGCCACGGTAACCTCTGCAAGACATGCCAGATCATCGACACAGATACCACCATCACACGAGATGACACCACCCACCAGGTGCATGGTTCATACTCCTGTGACTCAGCCAACGTTGTCTACCTCATACGTTGCAGGAAAGGATGCCCCAGAGCATGGTACATTGGCGAGACCATGCAGACGCTGCGACAACGGATGAACGGACACCGCGCAACAATCGCCAAACAGGAGGGTTCCCTCCCAGTCGGGGAACACTTCAGCAGTCATGGACATTCATCCACCGACCTTCGGGTAAGCGTACTCCAAGGCGGCCTTCGAGACACACGACAACGCAAAATTGTCGAGCAGAAATTGATAGCCAAGTTCCGCACCCATGAGGACGGCCTCAACCGGGATCTTGGGTTCATGTCACGCTACACGTTACCCCACCAGCGAACAAATGTTATCTGTTTTTAATATAATGGGTCATTTGCTGGCTCTCTCTGCCTTCCGGATGTTTCTGCCTCTCTCTGTGTTTTTTTTTCTCTGTTTTTTTTCCCTGTTTGTTTTTTTGTTGAATGTGTATTCGGAGGTTCTGCAGGTAACACCTCTCTGTCTGAACACGGTGATTGCCTTGGCAACGGGCAGTTGCAGGGGCAGTCTGTAAACACCATGTATTATTGTTCAATATGTATAAATGCGTAGGCTTCAAGGAGATCTTGAAACATTTGCCTGAGGAAGGAGAAAATCTCCGAAAGCTTGTGAATTTAAAATAAAATTGCTGGACTATAACTTGGTGTTGTAAAATTGTTTACAATTAGCAAAGTGATGGAAGGAGTCGTCAACAGTGCTGTCAAGTGGCACTTACTCACCAATAGCCTGCTCACTGATGCTCAGTTTGAGTTCCGTCAGGACCACTCGACTCCAAACCTCATTACAACCTTGGTCCAAATATGGAGAAAAGAGCTGATTTCCAAAGGCAAGGTGAGATTGACTGCCATTGATATCAGTGTGGCACCAAGGAGCCCTAGTAAAAGTGAAGTCAATGGGGATCAGGGGGAAAACCCTCCAGTGATTGGAGTCATACCTAGCACAAAGGAAGATGGTTGGGGTTGTTGGAGGCCAATCATCTCAGCCCCAGAACACAGCTGACAGAGTTCCTCAGGGCAGTGTCCAAGGCCCAATTATCTTCAGCTGTTTCATCAATGACCTTCTCTCCATCTCAAGGTTCAGAACTGGGGCTGTTTGCTGATGATTGCAGAGTTCAATTCCATTCTCAATTCCTCAGATAATGAAGCAGTCAATGCTCATATGCAGCAAGACCTGGACAACATTCAGGCTTGGGCTGATAAGTGGCAAGTAACATTCGCATCACACAAGTTCCAGGCAATGGCCATCTCCAACAAAAGAGAGTGCAGCCACCTCCCTTTGACATTACCATCGCCGAATCCCCCACCATCAACATTCTGGGGGTCCACTGACCAGAAATTCAACTGGACCAGTTACATAAATGCCGTGGCTGCTACAAGGTTAATGATGTAACAGGTCAGAGGCTGGGTAGTCTGCGGCGAGTGGCTCACCTCCTAACTCCCCAAAGCCTTTCCACCACCTACAAGGCACAAGTCAGGAGTGTGATGGAATATTTGCCACTTGCCTGGATAGGTGAAGCTGCAACAGCACTCAAGAAGTTCGACACCATCCAGGATAAAGCAGTCTGCTTGATCGGCAACCCCTCCTCCATCTTAAACATCCACTCCCTCCACCACCGGCGCATTGTGGCTGCAGTGTGTACCATCTACAGGATGCACTGCACCATCTCTCCAAGGCTTCTTCAATAACACCTCCTAAACCCGTGACCTCTACCATCTAGAAGGACAAGGGCAGCAGGCGCATGGGAACACCATCACCTCTAAGGTCCTCTCCAAGTTACACACCATCCCGACTTGCATATATATCGCCGTTCCTTCATCGTCGCTGGGTCAAAATCCTGGAATTCCTTACCTAACAGCACTGTGGGAGCACCTTCAACCCACAGGCTGTAGTGGTTCAAGAAGTTGGCTCACTACCACCTTCTCAAGGGCAACTAGCGATGGGCAATAAATGCTGGCCTTGCCAGCGAAGCCTATATCCCAGGAATGAATTAAAGAAAAGGATATAAATCTAGATTTTATGGACCCAAAATACCTGGGTCCCCAATGCATGGACAGACGTGTGATGGGATGGGACTTCTGCCTGCCAGTATCCAAGGATGTTGACCTCATCAGAAATCTTGGGGTCAGCTACTTTCTATAATGCTGAGCGGGACATGGATGTGAGCCCCGCTTACAGTAAGCCTGATAGGCCGGGGAGTGGGTGTGGGCCTAGAAAATTTGGAAAGAGGGCAGGGAAAGGATGCAACTCCTCATTTAAAGGAATGAATCAATTTAATGGATGAGGACGTTCTGGTAAGAAGGAATGCAATGACAACTGCACAAGGACGAAAGGGGCAAGCATTCAATTTTGCTGAGACTGATGTTGAAGTCTTGCTGTCAGAAATCAGAAAAACAAAGAATGCAATTGTTGCAACAGCTGGAAAGATGCCATCAAATGCAGCAATATGGGTCATGTGGAAGAAAATGGCTGTGGCTGTGAGTGGTATCTCCATTACCCCAAGGACCCCCTTACAGTGTCTAAAGAAGTTTAATGATGTTACAAGTCAGCAAAAGTAAGTGAGTTCTCAGCTGAATAACAGGAAAGTTTAGTGAAGCACAGAGAGACAAATGGGTATTTACCACCCCAGTATTCAAGCAATGCCCCTTGGAGTATCACGTGGCTCTTTGCCTCAGAAGCACTCTAATCTGCTATCACTTATGTCAAATGTCTCACATTCTGTAATACATATTCACACATCGAAGTCTCACATCCTGAGCTCTTGCTTTCTTCCACATACTATTATTACCATAAATCCTGATAGATTATGACTGTGTGATCTGGAGACTGCTGCAACCAATTAACACAATGCATTCCTCCTGCAGGAAAAGACAACACATGATGCCGAGAAAGTTTTTGTAAATAGTTGTAATAAATCACTGGAAATATTGATGCAAGAACTGATAGGTGGTTGCTTCTCTTGTACGACAATGTGGAATAGGCAATGTGCTGATGTTGAAACTTAGGTTTCAGATGTGATGGCTAGCTGTGAGAAGTAAGGATTTTACTTAGACCATGGAGATGTTGGAGAGTGAAGGCAGACCTTTGATTGGCTGAGACCTCCAAAAAAATATTGGTCTGTGAAGCTGTCCCAAATGAGATTAGCTTTCAGTGCTCCAGCGGCACGAACCACTGCAACTGCTTCAAGTTCTTCACGGGCCTGGTCTGCAGAATCAGAGTCATCACCAGCCTCTCTGGCATCCTCCAGAACATCTATCATTAATTCTTTCATGATTTCCAAGTTATGAAGCACACAAAAATATGACCACAATTCTTCAGATGGTGCTTGGCACATATTGCAGGTGTAAGAACATACAGGTTTGTTGCAAGTATTGAATGATCAACATAATGTAAAATGCCCGGAACATTATGTTCAACATGCACGTGTGCCTACGTGCAGAGCTGAAACAATGGGGTCAATTTTCGGATGGCTGAGCAGGTGCATTCATGGCGGAAGGGCTCCTAAAATTGGAGATTCCCGGAGCGGGTCCGGAGCCCGGCTCCATCCCGCCCACTTCCGGGTTCCCCAATGACACGACTCAGTGCGCGCGCAGCCCCCGCATGCGGGACTCCCACAGGCAATCAAAGCCGGCGGAATCCCACTTAAGATCATTATCTGGGTACTTGAGGTCATTTACAGACCTCATTAGTTGGAGATTTTAGGAGGATTCGGATTTTGGACTACCCATAGTATGCTGGGGGAAACACTCCCTGTTTAAACAGAACTGTTGCAGCCAGCAGCCAGTGGCAGCTGCAAAGGCCCATTTAACAGGTACAACACAACACTCATTGTCTGTCACCTCAGACAAAGTTTTGCCTGCCACACCGTTGTCTCCACGCTCCAAATTATTACATCATACCCTAAACTCTTCTGTCCAAACACATTTACCTACTTTGCAGACCCCTCACACTCACACCGTCAGGATGGTGGGGGGGACAGGTGGTTTCCATAGCTGCATTCATCACTCCATTGGAGGACGAGCAACATCACCAGCCTCGCCAGGCATGCCGTCCACCTCCACCACATGGAGCTACACAACACAGTGCTGCGCAATAGGCACCTGCACAAAGTAGTCGTGCAACTACACATACACCCACTGTAGGGTGACCCAATGGGTGGCATCAAGGGTGTTCATGGAGAACCTCATGAAAGGGCCTTATGCACAAGCCAGTCAAGAATGGCCAAGACGTGGCAGTAGTGGTGATAATATAATATGTAATGTGAGTTGAGCAGAAATTAAATATAAGTAAAAACCATGATAAACCCTCAAACACTTTTGTGCATCCCCTTCGTGCTCACGACACATTTGCCTTACGCTTCCAACTACACATATGTGATGCACGCACTGTGGCTGCAGCACAGGTAGTGGCAGGTTGGGTGAGGCTGACCGTGAAAGAGATGCATCAGATGGTGAGTATGAGATAGAGCCATGAGATTGTATGAGGATTGGGTTGAGTGGTAGTGGTGGGATGAGTACTTGCGAGGTGAGCAAGTGCAGGTAAGATGAGGATGAGCTTTGAGTGGGTGTGAGGAGTGTTGTGATAGAGTAGTGTTGGCAGTGCAGAAGGAGATGTGGGGTGGGGGTGGTGATGTGGCAGACGGAGTGTAGGGGAATGAGTAAGTGTATTCACTTCGGCTGACCTACTGAGGTCATTGAAGCGCCTCCTGCACTATATGCAGGTGCGTGAAATGTTAATGGTGCTGGTGACCTCCTCTGCCACCTCAAGCCAGGCCTTCGTGGTGGCAGAGGCAGGCCACTTCCTCCCATCCTCCGAGGAGAAGATCTCTGTCATCCCCCTCCTCCTCACCCCACCAGGAGGACCTGGAGTGAGGCAGCATTAAACCTGGGAGCAGCCTTCCCCCTGGGCTGCATCATGCTGTAATTTTGGCTCCTTTTTGCAGCATCAGTTAGTGGAGGATTGCCCCTTTAAATAGGGCTCCTCCAGCTGACAGCCAATGATGCGGGTACGCAGTCCGCCGCTGCTCAGCTTTCCAGCGCAAAATCTGGAAGCCAAGGTAAGTGGCTTCAATTTACTTACGATCGCATGGGGAACCCACCGATTTTACTGGGTGGGTTACCAACGTGCCCAGTCCATCCCCCACTGGCAACCCGCCTCCCTCCTAATATTGGGCCCAATGCAGTCTTCGCTTGATACAGTTATGTGTGAGTTCTGGGTATCATGGCCACAGCACGCATTTGAAACCAAGACAGTCTGTAAGAGCATTGGAATAAAATGGACATTTCCTGCTTGGCCATATTAACCAGCAGACAGATCGGCACCATTCCACATTGTGTATGGAAGGCATCCCATCTTCTGCTGTGAGGTGTTAGTATCAGAGATTGGCCAGAACAATGGAAGGACAGGAACTGGTGGCGAGACCAAACCCAAAAAGGGAAGAAGCAATAGTGGAAGGCAGAGAAAACAAGGGCAAAAAACAAATAGGGCCATAGTGCAAAATAATACTAAGATGACTAGCAATCTTAAAAAGACAAGTCTAAAGGCATTGTGTCTTAATGCGTGGAGCATTCACAATAAGCTAGATGAATTAACAGCGCAGATAGATATTAACGGTTATGATATAGTTGCGATTACGGAGACATGGCTGCAGGGTGACCAAGGATGGGAACTGAACATCCAGGGGTATTCAATATTTAGGAAGGACAGGCAAAAAGGGAAAGGAGGTGGGGTAGTGTTGTTAGTAAAGGAGGAAATCAATGCAATAGTGAGGAAGGATATTGGCTCGGAAAATCATGATGTGGAATCTGTATGGGTGGAGCTAAGAAACACCAAGGGGCAGAAAATGATGGTGGGGGTTGTCTATAGGCCCCCAAACAGTAGTGAAGATGTAGGGGAGGGCATTAAACAGGAAATTAGAGACGCATGCAAGAAGGATACAACTATAATCACGGGTGACTTTAATCTACATATAGATTGGTCAAAACAAATTAGCAATAATACTGTGGGGGAGGAATTCCTGGAGTTTGTACGTGATGGTTTTCTAGACCAATATGTTGAGGAACCAACTAGAGAACAGGCGATCCTAGACTGGGTATTGTGCAATGAGAAAGGATTAATTAAAAATCTTGTTGTGCCTTAGGGAAGAGCGACCATAACATGAAAGAATTCCTCATTAAGATGGAGAGTGAAGTAGTTGAATCTGAAACTAGGGTCCTGAATCTAAATAAAGGAAATTATGAAAGTATGAGGTGTGAGTTGGCTATGATAGATTGGGGAACTTTACTAAAAGGGATGACGGTGGATAGGCAATGGCTAATATTTAAAGAAAGTGTACAGGAATTACAACAATTATTCATTCCTGTCTGGCGCAAAAATAAAACAGGAAGGGTGGCTCAACTGTGGCTTACAAAAGAAATTAGGGATAGTATTAGATCCAAATATAAAATTGCCAAAAAAGCGGCAAGCCTGAGGATTGGGAGCAGTTTAGAATTCAGCAAAGGAGAACAAAGAGATTGATTAAGAGGGGAAAAATAGAGAATGAGAGTAAACTAGAAGGGAACATAAAAACTGAATGTAAAAGCTTCTATAAATATGTCAAGAGAAAAAGATTAGTGAAGACAAATGTAGGTCCCTTACAGTCAGAAATGGGGGAAATTATAATGGAAAAAAAAATGGCAGAACAATTAAACACATACTTTGGTTCTGTCTTCACAAAGGAGGACACAAATAACCTCCCGGAAATGTTAGGGAACCAAGGGTCTAGTGAGAGGGAGGAACTGAAGGAAATCAGTATGAGTAAAAAAAAATGGTGCTAGGGAAATTAATGGGGCTCAAGGCTGACAAATCCCCAGGGCCTGATAATCGACATCCCAGAGTACTAAAGGAAGTGAATCTGGAAATAGTGGATGCATTGGTGGTCATCTTCCAAAATTCTATAGACTCTGGAACAGTTCCTACAGATTGGAGGGTGGCAAATGTAACCCCACTATTTAAAAAAGGAGGGAGAGAAAAAACAGGGAATTACAGACCAGTTAACCTAACATCAGTAGTGGGAAAAATGCTAGAGTCTATTATAAAGGATGTGATAACAGAACACTTGGAAGGCATTAACAGGATTGGACAAAGTCAGCATGGGTTTATGAAAGGGAAATCATGCTTAACAAATCTACTGGAGGTTTTTGAGGAGGTAAGTAGTAGAATAGATAGGAGAGAACCAGTGGATGTGGTGTACTTGGATTTTCAGAAGGCTTTTGATAAGGTCCCACACAAGAGGTTAGTGTGCAAAATTAAAGCACATGGGATTGGGGTGAATATACTGGCATGGATAGAGAATTGGTTGACAGACAGGAAACAGAGAGTAGGGATAAATGGGACTTTTTCCAGGTGCAGGCAGTGACTAGTGGGGTACCACAGGGATCAGTGCTTGGGCCCCAGCTATTCACAATATATATCAATGATTTAGATGAGAGAACGGAATGTAACATTTCCAAGTTTGCAGACGACACAAAGCTGGGGTGGAATGTGAGCTGTGAGGAGGATGTAAAGAGGCTCCAATGTGATTTAGACAAATTGGGTGAGTGGGCAAGAACATGGCAGATGCAGTATAATATGGATAAATGTGAGGTTATCCACTTTGGTTGTAAAAACAGAAAGACAGATTATTATCTGAATGGTGATAGATTGGGAAAAGGGGAGGTGCAACGAGACCAGGATGTCCTTGTACACCAGTCGCTGAAAGCAAGCATTCAGGTGCAGCAAGCAGTTAGGAAGGCGAATGGTATGTGTGGCCTTCATTGCAATAGAATTTGAGTACAGAAACAGGGATGTCTTACTGCAGTTGTACAGGGCCTTGGTGAGACCACATCTGGAGTATTGTGTGCAGTTTTGGTCTTCTTATCTGAGGAAGGATATCCTTGCCATGGAGGGAGTGCAACGAAGGTTTATCAGACTGATTCCTGGGATGGCAGGACTGACGTATGAGGATAGATTGGGTCGACTGGGCCTATATTCACTAGTATTTAGAAGAATGAGAGGTGATCTCATCGAAACATATAAAATTTTAACAGGACTAGACAGACTAGATGCAGGGAGGATGCTCCTGGTGGCTGGGGAGTCCAGAACCAGGAGTCACAGCCTCAGGATATGGGGTATGCCATTTAGAACCGAGATGAGGAGAAATTTCTTCACTCAGAGGGTGGTGAACCTGTGGAATTCTCTACCACAGAAGGCAGTGGAGGCCAAGTCATTAAATATATTCAAGAAGGAGATAGATATATTTCTTAATGCTAAAGGGATCAAGGGATATGGGGAAAAAGCGGGAACATGGTACTGAGTTAGACGATCAGCCATGATCATTTTGAATGGCAGAGCAGGCCCGAAGGGCCGAATGGCCGACTCTTGATCCTGTTTTCTATGATTCTATGAAAATCACATTAACTTCCTGGGATGGGTCTAAGGCACCTCGTTATCTATTGAAATGCGAGGCAGGTTAAATTGATTAACAGTTGAACAAACTGGATGGCCATTATCTATTGATGGCAGACAGGAAAACATCAGGTGAAATTGATTGGCAGCTAATCAAGCATGATGGCTATTGTACACACACCTCCTTGTACGTGATCAGACAGCAGTCACATCACCCACCGGGGTGGGGGGTGGGGTTGCAGTGATGACAACATTAATAGTATCATAGTAGGTACAACACAGGAGAAGGCCATTTGGCCCATCGTGCTTGTGCCGATTCTTTGAAAGAGCTATCCAATTAGTCCCATTCCCCTGCTCTTTCCCCATAGCCCTGTAAATTTATTTCCCTTCAAGTATTTATATAATTCCCTTTTGAAACTTATTATTGAATCTGCTTCCACCACCCTTTCAGGCAGTGCATTCCAGATCATTACAACTCGCTGCGTAAAAAATGTTTCCTCATGTCGCCTCTGGCTCTTTTGCCGATCACCTTCAATCTGTATCCTCTGGTTACCGACCCTTCTGCCACTGGAAACAGTGTCTCCTTATTTACTCTATCAAAACTGTTCATGATCTTGAACACCTCTAACAAATCTCCCCTTGATCTTCTCTGTTCGAAGGAGAACAACCCCAGCTTCTCCAGTATCTCTACATAACTGAAGTCCCTCATCCCTGGTACCATTCTAGTAAATCTCTTCTGCACCCTCTCTGAGGCCTTGACATCCTTCCTAAAGTGTGGTGCCCAGAATTGAACACAATACTCCAGCCGAGACTTAACCAGTATTTTATAAGGTTCAGCATAACTTTCTTGCTTTTGTACTCTATGGCCTCCATTTTAGCACCTGCTATTGAGTGCGTTCCTGGCGGGGGGGTCTCCGAAAATCGGGGAATCCCGGAGTGGGTCGGGAGTCCGGTTCCAACCTGCCCACTTCCGGGTTCCCCACAGACGCGCCGACGTGCGCGCGCAGCCCCCGCGTGTGGGACTCCCGCAGGCAATTAAAGCCAGAGGGGTACCACTTGAGACTATTTACTTAGGTATTTCAGGTCATTAACAGACCTGATTAAGGGAATATGTCAGGAGGGGTGGGATTTTAGAAACAACTGGGATTGTTTCCCATACTGGGGGAAACACTCTCAGTTGAAATGGACGTGTTGCAGCTATTAGCCTGTGGCAGCTGCAAAGGTCCATTTGACAGGTGGGGGGAGGAGACCCTCACTCATTGCAGGAGGCCACTCTGTCACTTTGGACAAAGTTTGGCCTCCACCACCCTCCTCCTGACAATCAAATTCACCAAATGGCACACTTACCCCGGTGTCCAGAGACATGTACCTACCTTGCGGACCCCCTCAGATGTACATCTTCCGGATGGGGGCCGCTGTAGCTGCAGTCATGACCTCCTCGGAGGGCGAACAGCATCACCAGCCTCGCCGGCCACGCTGTCCACCTCCGACACGTGGAGCTCCACAACACAGTGCTGTGACATATCCACCTGCACAGCAGGAGGGAGGGCAACCGCAGAGAGAGATGCGTCGCAGGGGGCACTACCCTCGCCACAGAGTCCACAGACTGAGGCTCAGCTTCCTGGACCTCTCTGAGCAGCAGTGCACACGGAGGCTCAGAGTCACTCGACATGTAGTCGTGGACATCTGCAGCCTCCTTCATGCCGAGCTGCTCCCGGCTGGCCTGAGCACCATATTCTTACCTGTCGCTGTCAAAGTCACCACTGCCCTCAACAATTTCTCCGCATCCTTCCAGGGTGCCACCGGGGACATCGCCGACGTCTCTCAGTCGTCTGCACAAAAGAGCCCTGCAAATACACCTACACCCACTTTGCAGTGACACAATGGGTGGCATCAGTTGTGGGTCTTCACTGTGATCCTCAGGAACGGGCATTATTGCACAAACCAGACAAGATTCGCAAAGATGTGGCAGTAGTGGTGACAATATAATATGTGATGTGAGTTGGTCAGAAATTCAATCGAAGTAAAAACCATGATAAACCCTCAAACACCTTTGTGCATCCCCTTCATGCTCACAACACGTTTGCCTTACGCTTCCTACTGCACATATGTGATGCATGCCCTGTGGCTGCAGCACAGGTAGTGGCAGGTTGAGTGAGGCTGACCGTGAAAGAGATGCATGAGAGGGTGAGTATGAGATAGAGCCATGAGATTGTATGAGGATTGGGTTGAGTGGTAGTGGCGGGATGAGTACTGGCGAGGTGAGTAAGAGCAGGTAAGATGAGGATGAGCTTTGAGTGGGTGTGAGGGGTGATGTGACAGAGTAGTGTTGGCAGTGCAGAAGGAGATGTGGGGTGGGGGCGGTGATGTGGCAGACGGAGTGTAGGGGAATGAGTAAGTGTACTCACTTTGGCTGACCTACTTAGGTCATTGGAGCGCCTCCTGCACTGTATGTAGGTGGGCGATATATTGGTGGTGCAGATGACCTCCTCTGCCACCTCGTGCCAGGCCTTCCTGGTGGCAGAAGCAGGCCGCTTCCTCCCGCCCACCGGGGGGAAGATCCCTGTCCTCCCCCTCCTCCTCACCCCATACCTGGAGTGAGGCATCATTAAACTGGGAGCAGCCTTCCCTCTGGGCTGCTCCATGCTGCAATTTTTCCTATTTCTTGCAGCATCTGTCAGTGGAGGACTGCCCCTTTGAATAGAGCTCCTCCAGCTGACAGACCTTACTGAGGATGCGCAGTCCGCCCGACGCGCAGATCAGCAGTGGGGAACCCGGAAGACCAGGTAAGTGGATCCAATTAGGCTGCGATCACGCGGGAGGCAGACTGATTTCACCGGCGCGTTACCCACGTGCCCAATAGCCCCCCCGCCGCGAACCCGCAGCCCTGGTAACATCGAGCCCTATGCCTCTATTAATAAAACCCAGGATCCCAAATGCTTTTTTAACAGCCTTCTCAACTTGTCCTAAGATTTGTGTATGTGTGCCCCCAGGTTTCTCTGTTCTTGCACCATTTGTACCATCTAGTTTATACTGCCTCTCCTCATTCTTCCTACCAAAATGCTTTGTAAATAAAACAATTGGCCTCTATTCAGTCCCTCCCACATTGGCATGATTAAAATTGTAAAAGAGTACCACAAGAAAAATCGTGAGCACAAATCTGTATATTATTGCTCCATAAGCTCCAACAAGCTGTGCTGTCTGAATTAATTTATTTTACTTTAATATTATATTTTGTGCTTGGTTTGTTTTTCCTTTCTTATCCCACTGATTTCTCCCCCCTGCCCTTCTTCAAGATATTCACTCGTTGGTGGGCTGCAGTTCCACCAACACTAACCACCCTCTAGTACATTGCCCAAGTGGCTGCTATTCATGTGTGAAAATAGCTGGAGTGAATTGCACCCCTACTGATTGGCTCTCCAGACAGAAGAGCAACTGTGGAGAAACCTAATTGGTTTGGTGCAATTTCTGCATCCTGTGGGTTTAAAAGCAGGACCACGCTTGCAGTAAGAGTATAAGATCCAAACTAGGAGTCACATCCGTGGGGAGGTAGATTCAAAGCAACGAAGGAAGCCGCATGGGATGATGGGACAAGTTGGCGAACGAGGCACGAGGTCCTACCCAGAGCAGAGCGGGTAATATCAATTCCTTGCAACGTTCTGTTAACTATCGCTTAAACGCTTGCATGCATTGATCTTTTACTTGTTGACAATAAAGAACCACTATAACCGTACTGGTGTCGATTTCGAACCATTTGACTTCTCCTCCAAAAACTACACAGGGAACATCTGGACCGATCCAGGCACTGGAACTTTCCTTTAAGCATCCTGATAATTTGCTCAATTCTAATTCTGTCTCACCATGCGCTTCATTGCAGTGCTCCTCCATAGCACTGGTGGCCTTACAAAATGATAAAAGGATTCAATAGCGTAAATGCAGAGGAACTATTTTCGTTGTTATGGGGAATCCAGAACAAGAGGGCATAACCTTAAAATTATCGGTAGGCCACTTATGAATGATATCACAAAGCACTTTCTCACATAAAGGGTAGCGGAAATCTGGAACTCCTTCCCCCAAACGGCTGTGGATGCTGGATCAATTGAAATTTTAAAGACTGATTTTGATAAGATTTTTGTTAGGAAAGGGTTTCAAGGGATATGGAACAAAGGTGAGTAAATGGAGCTGAGGTACAGATCAGCCATGATCTAAATGAATGGCGAAACAGGCCCGAGGGGCCAAATGGCCCACTCCTGTTCCTATGTACCTATGAAGCGCCGTCATGAGTCACAGGAGTAGCGGGTATCACTTGTCACCTAAAGACATCCTGCCCCTTGCCCCATTGTTGAAATACAGCTGGGACAATGGACTAGCTAAATATAAAAGCATCATGACAGCTCTTCATGGGTAATGAATAATGTAAGCAAAAGGTTCATAGTACAACGGTGCAAGAATATTTCTGATTCCTGCAGTCAATCTCAAGAAATGGCCAAAAGTCTGTAAAAGCAATCTCACTTTCGGCAGCTTTCCTTTAAACAACGACTTCCGCCTTGATAAGCCACGGAGGCATCCCCGATCAGGCCCCACGTAAAATGGCATCGTGATCCTATTGACATCATATGACCCCGATTAGTATTTATGCGTGGGGCACCCATCTAAATCTGGCGGATGCTTCATAGACCACCAAAGTCAGCATCGTTAAAAATCAGAGATCAGTAGGAACGGAGCTGAAAATGCAGCTGTTCCATTTTGACTGTTCACCTGCTCCTTTCTCACAGAGAGGGGAAAGTTAAAATTCCCCTGAAAATTTACTAAATGTATTTAATAGAAAAGGCAAAGAAATCTAACAAAAAGCACTGAAATCCCATTTGGAATCGGATTCTGTTCCCAGCTCTGAATGTTGCTCGAACTAGATTCTCTTCCATTGGAACAATTTTCTCGCAAGGCTGCGAGATAGCTTGAACACTTCAACAACTGTTTATTAGTGCCATTATTGGCAGCGAAAGAAGCAAGGTTGAAGGTAGATCCAATTAAAATACTTAAATCATGGCTGAGCAGAATCAATAAGGCTTGGAGAGATGTTAATTTGCCACCACAAGATTGTGTGTGCAGTCTACCAGCTTCTTTCAAGGTGGGAATACTAGCATTGATATATTCAGAAAATGAAGCCCACCAAAAAGGAAGTCTTTCCGTTATTCCAAATGACCTCACTTGACAGTGGTTACAGTGCAAATAATAGCCATCATCCTTTTTGTTGATCTAGTTCCTGTGTGCTTCTATAAAAAAATGTATAAACTGATTGGCTCCAAATTTAACCTGACTCCTGCTCAAATTATGGTCCACCGGAAAATTGCATACACCCAGCTACCATCCAGAAGTTTTTTTTTATTCGTTCATGGGATGTGGGCGTCGCTGGCGAGGCCAGCATTTATTGCCCATCCCTAATTGCCCTCGAGAAGATGGTGGTGAGCCGCCTTCTTGAACCGCTGCAGTCCGTGTGGTGACGGTTCTCCCACAGTGCTGTTAGGAAGGGAGTTCCAGGATTTTGACCCAGCGACGATGAAGGAACGGCAATATATTTCCAAGTCGGGATGGTGTGTGACTTGGAGGGGAACGTGCAGCTGGTGTTGTTCCCATGTGCCTGCTGCTCTTGTCCTTCTAGGTGGTAGAGGTCGCGGGTTTGGGAGGTGCTATCGAAGAAGCATTGGCGAGTTGCTGCAGTGCATCCTGTGGATGGTACACACTGCAGCCACTGTGCGCCGGTGGTGAAGGGAGTGAATGTTAAGGGTGGTGGATGGGGTGCCAATCAAGCGGGCTGCTTTATCTTGGATGTTGTCGAGCTTCTTGAGTGTTGTTGGAGCTGCACTCATCCAAGCAAGTGGAGAGTATTCCATCACACTCCTGACTTGTGCCTTGTAGATGGTGGAAAGGCTTTGGGGAGTCAGGAGGTGAGTCACTCGCCGCAGAATACCCAGCCTCTGACCTGCTCTCGTAGCCACAGTATTTATATGGCTGGTCCAGTTAAGTTTCTGGTTGATGGTGACCCCCAGGATGTTGATGGTGGGGGATTCGGCGATGGTAATGCCGTTGAATGTCAAGGGGAGGTGGTTAGACTCTCTCCTTTTGGAGATGGTCATTGCCTGGCACTTATCTGGCGTGAATGTTACTTGCCACTTATGAGCCCAAGCCTGGATGTTGTCCAGGTTTTGCTGCATGCGGGCTCGGACTGCTTCATTATTTGAGGGGTTGCGAATGGAACTGAACACTGTGGAATCATCAGCGAACATCCCCATTTCTGACCTTATGATGGAGGGAAGGTCATTGATGAAGCAGCTGAAGATGGTTGGGCCTAGGACACTGCCCACAGACATCAGAAAACAAATGTGGATTGTTAGATCTGTACTCGGTTTGAAAAGAAAATAATTGTTGGTTCCAATCACTTAACATGAGTACAACTACATTACGACTGACATAATGAAGTGAGAATGGCACACAAAAATAAAATGTGAACAAGTTAAATTAAACTGAAAACACCTTGGGCCCGATATTAGGAGGGCGGCAGGTTCGCGGCGGGGGGTCGACTGGGCGCGTGGGTAACGCTCCCGGTGAAATCAGGGTGCTCTGTACGGAATCACAGGCTAATTGGATCCACTTACCTGTGCTTCCAGGTTTCGCGCTGGAAAGCTGCGCAGCGGGCGGACTGCGCATGCGCAACATCGACTGTCAGCTGGAGGAGCCCTATTTAAAGGGGCAGTCCTCCACTGACTGATGCTGCAGGAAATATGCAAAATTACAGCATGGAGCAGCCCAGGGGGAAGGCTGCTCCCAGGTTTAATGATGCCTCACTCCAGGTCTTATTGGATGGGGTGAGGAGGAGGGGGAGGACAGAGATCTCCCCCCCTGTCGGGCGGGAGGAAGCAGCCTGCCTCTGCCACCAAGGCCTGGCTCGAGGTGGCGGAGGAGGTCACCTGCACCACCAACATATCGCCCACCTGCATACAGTACAGGAGGCGCTTCAATCACCTAAGTAGGTCAGCCAAAGTGAGTACACTTACTCATTCCCCTACACTCCGTCTGCCACATCAACGCCCCCACCCCACATCTACTTCTGCACTGCCAACACTACTTTGTCACATCACTCCTCACACCCACTCAAAGCTCATCCTCATCTTACCTGCACTTACTCACCTCGCCAGTACTCATCCCGCCACTACCACTCAACCCAATCCACATACAATCTCATGGCTCTATCTCATACTCACCCTCTCATGCATCTCTTTTACGGTCAGCCTCACTCAACCTGCCACTACCTGTGCTGCAGCCACAGGGTATGCATCATATATGTGCAGTTGGAAGCGTAAGGCAAACGTGTCGTGAGCATGAAGGGGATGCACAAGGGTGTTTGAAGGTTTGTCATGGTTTTTACTTATATTTCATTTCTGATCAACTCACATAACATATTATATTGTCACCACTACTGCCACATCTTTGCAAATCTTGTCTGGTTTGTGCAATAATGCCCTTTCCTGAGGATCACTATGAAGACCCACAACTCATGCCACCCATTGTGTCACTGCAGAGTGGGTGTAGGTGTATCTGCAGGGCTCTTTCGTGCAGACGACTGAGAGACATCGGCGATGTCCCCGGTGGCACCCTGGAAGGATGCGGAGGAGAGGTTGTTGAGGGCAGTCGTGACTTTGACAGTGACAGGTAAGAAGATGGTGCTCGGGCCAGCCGGGAGCAGCTCGGCATGAAGGAGGCTGCAGATGTCCACGACTACATGTTGAGTGACTCTGAGCCTCCGTGTGCACTGGTGCTCAGAGAGGTCCAGGAAGCTGAGCCTCGGTCTGTGGACCCTGTGGCGAGGGTAGTGCCTTCTGCGACACATCTCTCTCTGCTGTTGCCCTCCCTCCTGCTGTGCAGGTGGATGTGTCACAGCACTGTGTTGTGGGGCTCCATGTGTCAGAGGTGGACGGCGTGGACGGCGAGGCTGGTGATGCTGTTCGTCCTCCGAGGAGGTCATGACTGCAGCTACGGCGGCCCCCATCCGGAAGATGTACGTTTGAGGGGGTCGCAAGGTGTCTGGACACCGGGGTAAGTGTGCAAGTTTGTGAATTTGATTGTTAGGAGGAGGGTGATGGAGGCCAAACTTTGTCCAAAGTGACAGAGTGGCCTCCTGCAATGAGTGAGGGTCTCCCCCCCCCCCTCCCCATCACCTGTCAAATGGACCTTTGCACCTGCCGCAGGCTGCTGGCTGCAACACGCCTGGTTGGAGAGAGACTGTTTCCCCCAGTGTGTGAAGCTCACTGCCTTGAACCTAAAATCCCACACTTCCTCTTTTGACAGCTGATTCAGCTCATTAACTGACCTCAACAAGCAAGGTAAGTACACTCAAGTGGAACCCCGCTGGCTTTAATTGCCTGCGGGATTCCCACCAGCGGGGCTTGCGCACGCAGCCCCGCACGTCAGCGCGGTACCCGGAAGTGGCCGGGATTTCGTCGCGATCCGGTCACGTGACCGGATATCGGGATTTTCCGGGCCCCCCGCTGGAAACCCGCCGGAAACCCGACGCCAAAATCGAGCCCCTTATGTTTTTGTATCTCAAAGTTTTTGTTTATACAAATGACAATTTTTGTTAGCGCTGCTTTTTGTTACTAGCCATTTCAACAACAAAAACTATGTTTATCTGTTTTGAACAAAGTCTTAATTTTTTTGTGGGAATAAATTATTTTCTCATCCATTAACAAAGTGACTCCAATTTAATTATTAGAAATTTAGCTTTGAATAAGTGCATATTACTGAATACTAAATTCAGTATGGTTGTCATGTTAAGAAAAGGAGTTCTTTTCATTTCCTATTTCAGAATATAGGATAAATCGAATAACATTTGCTGGATCAAGTTGTCTGCACTGTCACATAGCACAGCATAATAGAATTAGATACTCTATTTAATTGTTTTCAGTCATTTTCACTTTATTTTAGGAAGGATATCCTTAGGAAGGATATAATGGCCTTGGAGGGAGGGCAGCTTAGATTTGCAAGAATGATACCTGGACTCCAAGGATTAAATTACGAGGAGTGATTACACAAACTAGGGTTGTATTCCCTGGAATTTAGAAGGTTAAGGGGTGATTTGATCAAAGTTTTTGAGATATTAATGGGAACTGAAAGGGGTAGATAGAGAGAAACTATTTCTGCTGGCTGGGGAGTCTCGGACTAGGGGACATAGCCTAAAACTTGGAACGAGGACTTTCAGAAGTGAAGTTTGGAAATACTTCTACGTGCAAAGGGTGGTAGAAGTTTGGAAAGTCTCTTCCACAAACGGCAGTTGATACTAGCCCAATTGTTAATTTTAAGTCTGAGATTGATAGATTTTTGTTAACCAAAGCTATTAAGGGATATGAGGCTATGGGAGGTCAAAATCCTGGAACTCCCTACCTAACAGCACTGTAGGAGAACCTTCACCACACGGACTGCAGCGGTTCAAGAAGGCGGCTCACCACCACCTTCTCAAGGGCAATTAGGGATGGGAAATAAATGCTGGCCTCACCAGCGACGCCCACATCCCATGAACGAATTAAAAAAATGGAGTTAGGTCACAGATCAGCCATGATCTCATTGAATGGCGGAACAGGCTCGAGGGGCTAAATGGCCTACTCCTGTTCATATGTTCCTATTTTGCTAGTGCATAAAACAGTGATTGTTTTAACATAAAACATTAATTTTTATTGAATTTTCCATGTTGTAATAAACACAATCAAAACAGAAAGTATACATAAAACATGCACAAAAGAACACATACTAGGTATAGAAATGTAAAAGATAAAAAAGCAGTAAATAATCAAATAGATTTTATGAATTAGCACTCATAGTGCAGCGTTTCAGACAATGGAAGCACATATCAGGAAATTGGGCACTGAGGTCCGTGTTCCATGCTTGATTTTCTAGTAACAAGATTAACACACAAATTCCTGATATGCGTTCCCATTGTGTGAAGCTCTGTGCCAGGAACATTAAATTGCAAAATCTAGCCCAATTTTACCTCCCTACATTTTTAAAATCAGATGCCATTATGATTACCCTTAACAAATTCCCTCCCTAACCTTCCCCGTATGACACCTCCCGCAAATGAAGATATTGAGTGACTTGGAACTTATAGAAAACAGGTCCTCACAATAGTGTACTTCAGACAAGTTGCAATTTGACCTATAACTAGAAAGTGAGCCAAATTTTCTAGTATCTTGTTTGCTTCGATTTCAAGCTACATAATATTTTCCATATTAGCTATTCTCGAAGTATTACATAGTAACATAGTAACAGTTCCAGCCAGGAGAAGACCTTTGTCTATCTAGCCAACCTACCCACAGTATTGGTTCAATTCTAATAACCCACAATTCTAATTGTTGACAAGAACCAGTCTAGTCCTTTCTTGAAACCTATTAAGGTTTCTTGTTCCACCACCCGTACCTGTAATCTGTTCCACATACTTACTTATAGTAAAAAAAGTTTCTCCTGCATTTTAAAGTTTTCTTTTGTTGTCCTTTATTTGTAAATATGATTGTTTGTGCTTGAAGAGCCATAAAACTCTAGTGTGTGGCTCAGAAACTGTCCATTTCAACAATGCGCACCTACAGGAACTTCTAATAATGAACCCAACAAGGTTAGCTTTATGAAAGTTCACTATATCCTTTGTTCAAATCTCTAACATGCATTGGGCCAACTGTACCTCAAATTTAACAGTGATTTTTAAAAATTATTTATGAGGTGATTACCTTCAAAATATCATTGCATTTTTTTTGATTTTGACAAAAGCTACTAGAATCATACAGCACAGAAGGAGGCCATTCAGCCCATTGTGCCTGTGCCGGCTCTTTGAAAGAGCTATCCAATCAGTCCCACTCCCCTTCCCATTCTCCATAGCCTTGCAAATTTTTGCTTTTCAAGTATATATCTAACTCCCTTTTGAAAGTTACTATTGAATCTGCTTCCATCACCCTTTCCGGCAGTACAGTCCAGATCATAGCATTCTGATGTGAAAAAAAATTCTCCTAATTTCCCTTCTGGTTCTTTTGCCAATTATCTTAAGGGGCTAGTTTTTTTGTATTTGTTCAGTTGATAAGATATGTATATAAAAATTCCATTTCATATCCCGTGAGCACTCTCGAGTATTTCTAATAATTGCACACAATCCTCATTTTCAACCTTTTAAATCTCCAGCTTGTCCTTAATTTGATACGTCAGTACCTGAATTTCTGAGTTCAGATCTCATTAGGTGTTCACATCGCGATCCCACACAAAGCAGACCGCATCTAGGAGCCTACACAGAGGAAAGCAGGGTTTTTTGCACTGCTGCAGCAATTTAAAGAGCTGCAGTAACATTTAAAGGGAAGCGGCCATTTAAAGGCAATTTTCACTGGCTACTGGGAGGCCAGGAAACATTTTCAGCCAGCAAAGTCTCTGCATAATTGATGTAGCTCTCCAGGAACCAAACCCTTCATTTAATGGATAGCGAAGTGGAAGTGTTGTTACATGAAGTGGATACGAAGAAGATTGCCCTCTTTAGAACATCAAGCCACTCTTCACAGACGACAGCATTGCAGCATGTATCGGAGGAAGAGGCAAAAGATGGTAGGCCTTAAAAAGCTGCCAATGGAAGGCAACCTAACAGTACCAAATAGCAGGTCGATGTACCAAGAGACATGCCACAAGTTGCTGCCTGCCCCAAACAAAGCATTCAGACAAGCTTACAGCTCTTTCACTGCATACTATATAAGCCCATGATGAGCAGGGAGGCATCACCAGTGGAAACTCTAGTGTTAAAGGACCTTTGCCCAGGCAGCGGATCTCTTGTGACTGCTCAGACTGATACTAGAGAATGTGCTGCAATCGTCTTCCTACAGTGATGTTTCCACAGTCTGCTTTCTGCCCTGACCTTATGGGGTGAATACCTTCTCATGGTTAAACCACTTCGTATTGCAAAACTATGCAGCTTACAGCATAATCATGATGTTCTTAGAGACAATATTCCGGGACAAAATTAATTGGCACTTGGAAAAGTGTGGGCTAATAAATGAAAGTCAGCATGGATTTGTTAAAGAATATCGTGTTTGACTAACTTGATTGAGTTCTTTGATGAAGTAATGGAGAAGTTTGATGAGGGTAGTGAGGTTAATGTTGTGTATATGGACTTTCAAAAGGCGTTTGATAAAATACCACCTAATAGACTTGTTCGCAAAATTAAAGCCCATGGGATTAAAGGGACAGTGGCAGCATGGATACAAAATTGGCAAAGGGACAGAAAGCAGAGAGTAATGGTGAATGGTTGTTTTTCAGACTGAAGGGAAGTATACAGTGGTGTTCCCCTGGAGTCAGTATTAGGACCGCTGCTCTTATTGATATATATTAATGACATGGACTTGTGTACAGAGCGAATAATTACATAGTTTGCAGATGATACAACACTCAGAAATGTAGTAAACACTGTGAAGGATAGTAACAGACTTCCGGAGGTTGGTGAAATGGGCGGACACATGGCAGATGAAATTTAACGCAGAGAAGTGTGAAGTGATGCATTTTGGTAGGAAGAATGAGGAGAGACAATATAAACTAAATGGTACAATTTTAAATTGGATGCAGGAACGAGAGACCTGGGGTGCACATATATAAATCTTTGAAGGTGGCAGGATAAGTTGAGAAGGCTGTTAAAAAGCATATGGGATCCTGGGCTTTACTAATAGAGGCATTGGATACAAAAGCAAGAAAGTTATGATAAATCTTTATAAAACACTGGTTAAGCCTCAGCTGGAGTGTTGTGTTCAATTCTGGGCACCACACTTTAGGAAGGATGTCAAGGCCTTAGAGAGGGTGCAGAAGAGATTTACTAGAATGGCACCAGAGATGAGGGACTTTAGTTATGTGAAGAGACTGGAGAAGCTTGGGTTGTTCTCCATAGAACAGAGAAGGTTAAGGGGAGATTTGATAGAGATATTCAAAATCATGAAAGGTTTTGATAGAGTAAATAAAAAGAAACTGTTTCCAGTGGCAGAAGGGTCAGTAACCAGAGGACACAGATTTAAGGTGATTGACAAAAGAGCCAGAGGCGACATGAGGAAACAATTTTTTACGCAGCGAGTTGTAATGATCTGGAATGCACTGTCTGAAAGGGTGGTGGAAGCAGATTCAAAAGGGAATTAGACAAATACTTGAAGGGAAAAAATGTAAACGGCTATGGGGAAAGAGCAGGGAATGGGAATAATTGGATAGCTCTTTCAAAGAGTCGGCACAGGCACAATGGCCTCCCCCTGTGTTGTACTTACTATGATATTATAGCTGGGTACATTGTAAGGAGACCTTTAATTCAACAAGGTATCTGAAGCACTTCGTCAAGATGCCAACGATATGCTCTATAATGATTCTAGTAGCTTTGTCTTGTTGTATCTGCACTCTATTTCTGTATTTGGTTGGAGCATTAACCATAGATGAAGAGGGTAGCATTGGTCTATCAGGTGCCACACTTGCAAGCCGCCTATGCCCTCAAACAAGAATGGCACGGATATTTGTCTTAGAATGAATGCGTTGTGACTGCTTGAGAAGTGGAGATTGTTCTACATGGCTTGATGTTCCTGACCAGCTGAACACTGATGGAGTGGTACCCCTTTTGGTTCATACAGATCTTGCGATTGTGTCTGGGGCTCAAATAGCCATATGGCTGCTATCAGACTTTGGAGAATTCAACAATCTAATAAAATTGCGCAGATGAGAAAGACACGGTAAATGCTGACCTTGCTGAACAACACATCAGTCACTGACACATCTGTGGGCAGCAAATTGGTTGATATTGCATATGTTCCCTATGTTAGCCTGGACGGAGATGCAATCATAACAGTTGAGCAAGGAGGTGGCCTCAACTGCCACTAGCAGTGCTGTGCCTCTGATGCTGTTTACCTGCAGATGTCTTTGCATCAGATAGCTCAGCTCCATAACTATCTCCCTGCTGATTTACAGAGACAACTCCCTTGGTCATTATTAGCTAGATATGCCGAGAACTGTGGATATGATTGATGGCATAATTGTGGGTGCAGGCAGTATGGCTCTGGTCCCAACTGATCTCCGTAGCATGTCTTCTTTGACCCTTTTCATCTTCAAGCATTAAAACGTGTGATATGAATGATTTGGGAAAAAAAAACCCATATTTAATGTAAGATTGCTGCTGTAAAAAATTGTCAAATCCCTTTAAGAGTTCTCCATCTCACATGCAATATTGTGGCACAATAGAGCAAAGGACTTCCCATGGGGGGATAAAAGGCAATGAACCACAAGAATAGGAGGATGATGGATTATTCTATAATCAGGGGAAATTCCCAGCCTTTTTTGCAGTGATGGCCACATGTCTTGAAGGCTATGTTGCTCCCCTGAGTACTAGGACAAAGGACATCACACGACAGGTGGAAAAACTTCTGAGAAGGGAGGAAGAGCAATCAAAAGTCCAGGTCCATGTTGGAACTGATGGCAAACGTAAGAGTACGTTTGAGCTACTGCAAAGTTAGTTTACGGAGTTAGGCACTAGATTGAAGAACAAGACCTCAAGGGTAGTAATCCTCATTCTGCTTCCCATGTCACAAACTGGACAGGTTAAGGAAAGATTACGCAGGTTAAAGCATGGCTGCAGGGCTTGTGCAAGAGGGAAGGGTTCACATTCTGAGGGCACTGAATCAAGTTCTGGAACCATGTAAGACTATACTGAAGGAACAGCCTTCGTCTGAACTGAAACGGCACCAATGTACTTGTGGAGAGGGTAAATGGAGCAATGAAGGAGAATTTAAGCTAGTAGAGCAGGAACATGGGTAACGTTTAGGCTTGGGACTAGATAGGGAGAACAGGATTAATAAAACTATTGGAATAGCAGCTTAAATAGTGAAAAAATATTACAAGGAGAATGGGAAAGCGAGAGGCTTTGAGGTAGCGAGATAAAAACACTTGTAGAAGGAACAAGGGATTTGAAAAAGTTAAATGAGAAAACTTCAAAAAAAATTGGAGTCAGGATTGACTAGTATGTATGTGATTGCATACCGTTAATAAGTATGGAACGATGTGACATTGTACCTATAATGGAGACATGGATTCAGACAGGACTGGAAATTTAATATTCCTGGTTATAACATTATCAAGATTAACAAAGGATTTTATCACAGCAGTAGAATGTGAGGTTGTTCTAGGAAGTTGCATTAAGAAACAACCTGCATGGACAGAGTTAAGCAGCAGAAGAGTAAGTGATACCATTTTCAATGTGCAGTGCAAGCAACCAAACAGTGGAGATGAGATAGAGGTGGAAATCTGAAGACAGTTTAGAGAGAAAAACGAGAACAACATGGCAATTGGATGATTTCAACTATCCCAAGAAAGACTGGGATAAAGAAAAAGAAAAAAATTGCATTTATTTAGTGCCTTTCACATCCTCAGGATGTCCCAAAGTGATTTACAGCCAATGAGTTACTTTTGAAGTGCAGTCACTCTTGTTTCGTAGGCAAATGCGCCAACCAATTTGTGCATTGCAAGGTCCCACAAACAGAAATAAGTGGAGCACTGAGGGAAGAGTTGGTGGCCCAGTGTGTGTTCATTTTCATCCACCAACGTGGACCTGTGGAACAGGCTCCCAAAATAATGATCACCTACGGTATGTATGCATTCAGGAATACAAAAAATGTCAGCCTTGACTCATTTAAGGGTCCCAAGAAAATTTCTTGCAGGGGTTCTTCCACCCTTTGCCCCCAACGCGTCTTCTCCTCTTCTTCCTTCCCCTCTCCATCCATCTCCCTTTCCTCTTCCTGTCCACCTCCTCTCTTTCCTCTCCCTCCTTTTCCCCTCCCCATTTGCCACTGTGCCCCAACTGTGAAATAATGGGCCCAGGCTCAGTGCCATGCATCCATTCATTGTTACTTCCTCACCTCTACTTGCTCCTTCTGCCCTGTCCCCTTCCTCACTCATCTACCTCTCCAATCCTTTCTGCTCCTCTCTCTCGCTCCCTCCCCTATCTAAGTCCAGTTATCCAATCTGGAGCTAATTGTCCAGGACCTTTGCCAGAATTTTGCCAACAATTTATACAATTCTTCTGTTCCAATGTGTGGCATGAGATACGCAGCTTGATGAGCACGTATTATGGGGTGAGTGCGGGAAGTATAAAAATAGCTGATATGGGGATGCTAACACAGGTAGCATGAACACACGATCAAAGCATACAGTTGGCAACTATGTGCCCTCTATTACAGCAACCAAAATTTTATAAAATGCTCATCCACATTATCAATACTTTTCAGCAGGTACAATGGGGCCGATTTTAGTACCTGTTCTCAGGTGCGTTCTCGGCGGGGGGGCCTCGAAAATCCCGAAATGGAGGAGCGGGACCGGATCGCGCCTCGATCCCGCCCACTTCCGGGTTCCGTGCTGACGTGCGGGGGTGCGTGCGCAGCCCCCGCTGGTGGGAATCCCGCAGGCAATTAAAGCCAGCGGGATGCCACTTGAGTGCATTTACTTTGCTTGTTCAGGTCATTAACTGACCTGATTAAGGGACTGTGTGTGATTTTGGATAAACATGGGACTGTTTCACACACTGGGGGAAACAGTCCCAGTTGAAATGGACGTGTTGCAGCCGTCAGCCTGTGGCAGCTGCAAAGGTCCATTTGACAGGTGGCGGGGGGGAGACCCTCAGCCATTGCAGGAGGCCGCTCTGTCACTTGGGACAAAGTTTGGCCTCCACCACCCTCCTCCTGATGGTCGAAGTCACCAACCTGCACACTTACCCCGGGGTCCGGAGACATGTACCTACCTTGCGGACCCCCTCAGATGTACATATTGCGGATGGGGGCCGCCGTAGCTGCTGTCATGACCTCCTCGGAGGACGAACAGCATCACCAGCCTCACCAGCCTCGCCATGCACGCCGTCCACCTCTGACACGTGAAGCTCCACAACAGAGTGCTGTGACACATCCACCTGTACAGCGGGAGGGAGGGCTACCGCAGAGAGAGATGCGTCGCAGAGGGCACTACCCTCACCACACGTTCCACAGACCGAGGCTCAGCCTCCTGGACCTCTCTGAGCAGCAGTGCAGACGGAGGCTCAGAGTCAGTCGACATGTAGCCGTGGACATCTGCAGCCTCTTTCATGCCGAGCTGCTCCTGGCTGGCCCGTGCACCATCTTCCTACCTGTCGCTGCCAAAGTCACCACTGCCCTCCCGAACATCTGCTCCACAGCCTTCCAGGCTGCAACCGGGGACATCCCCGATGTCTCTCAGTCGTCTGCGCAGAAGAGCCCTGCAAATACACCTACACCCACTCTGCAGTGACACACTGGGTGGCATCAGTGGTGGGTCCTCATAGGGATACCCAGGAGCGGGCATTATTCCACAAACCGGACAGGATTCGCGAAGACATGGCAGTATTGGTGCCAATATAACGTGTGATGTGAGTTGTTCTTTAAGTCAATAGATGTAAGAACCATGACAAACCCTCAAACACCCTTGTGCATCCCCTTCATGCTCACGACACGTTTGTCTTACGCTGCCTACTGCACATATGTGATGCATGCCCTGTGGCTGCAGCACAGGTGGTGGCAGGTTGAGTGAGGCTGGCCGTGAGAGAGATGCACGAGAGGGTGAGTATGGGATAGAGCCATGAGATTGTATGAGAATTGGGTTGCGTGGTAGTGGCGGGGTGAGTACTCGCGAGGTGAGTAGGTGCAGGTAAGATGAGGATGAGGTTTGAGTGGGTATGAGGGGTGATGTGACAGAGTAGTATTGGCAGTGCTGAAGGAGATGTGGGGTGGGGGCAGTGTTGTGGCAGACGGAGTGTAGGGGAATGAGTAAGTGTTCTCACTGTGGCTGACCTACTGAGGTTATTGGAGCGCCTCCTGCCCTGTATGCAGGTGGGCGATATGTTGGTGGCGCAGGTGACCTCCTCTGGCACCTCGAGCCAGGCCTTCTTGGTGGCAGAGGCAGGCCGCTTCCTCCCGCCCGCCGGGTGGAAGATCTCTGTCCTCCCCCTCCTCCTCACCTCATCTAATGATACCTGGGGTGAGGCATCATTAAACTGGGAGCAGCCTTCCCCCTGGGCTGCTCCATGCTGTAATTTTTGCTGTTTGTGGCAGCATCTGTCAGTGGAGGACTGCCCCTTTAAATAGAGCGCCTCCAGCTGACAGATCTTACTGCGCATGCGCAGCCCGCCCGACGCGCAGATCAGCATCGGGGAACCCGGAGGAGCAGGTAAGTGGATCCAATTAGTGTGTTGCCTGCAATGATCGCAACCCACTAATTACACCGGGCGCGTTGAAAACGCGCCCGCTGGCCCACCCGCCCAGAACCCGCACCCCTGGTAAAATCGGGCCCAATGTATTTAATCTGAATGCTGCTGGTCTAGAAAACTGCACCCTTCTTAATTTGAACAGTGAAAAATCCACATCCTGGAGGTGCTGCCAAAGAAGCCTTTGCGAGTTGCAGCAACTCATCCAGTAGATAGTACACACTGCAGTCATAGTGGTGGAGGATGTGGATGTTTAGGCTAGTGGATGAGGTGCTGATCAAGTGTGCTGCATTTGCCTGGTCCCCAGGTGGAAGGCAAGAAGAAAATCGTCCCAAATATTTTTCCATATTTATGTCTTTTTTTATTCATTCTTGGGATGTGAGCGTCACTGGCAATGCTGCAATTTATTGCCCATCCCTAGTGGTGGGCCATCTTCTTGAACCGCTCAAGTCTGTGTATTGAAGGTGCTCCGACAGTGCTGTCACAAAGGGAGTTCCAGGAATTTGAAGGAACAGAGATATATGTCCAAGTCAGGATAGTGTGTGACTTGGAAGGGAACTTGGAGGTGATAATGTTGCCATGTGGTGCCCTTGCCCTTCTAGGTGGTGAAGGTTGTGGGTTTGGGAGGTGCTGCCAAAGAAGCCTTTGCGAGTTGCAGCAACTCATCCAGTAGATAGTACACACTGCAGTCATAGTGGTGGAGGATGTGGATGTTTAGGCTAGTGGATGAGGTGCTGATCAAGTGGGCTGCTTTGTCCTGGATGGTGTCAAGCTTTTTGAGTGTTGTTGCAGCTGCACCCTTTCAGGCAAGTGGAGAGTATTCCATACCAGTCCTGATTTGTGTCTTGTAGTTGGTGAAAAGGCTTTGGGGAGTCAGGAGGTGAGCCACTCATTGCACAATATCCAGTCTCTGACCTGCTGGGGTATTTATGACATTTATGTTGCTGGTTCACTTGAGTTTCTGGTCAATGGTGACCCCCAGGATTTTGATGGTGAGGGACTCGGCAATTGTAATTCCACTGTATGTCAAGGAGACATGGTTATCCACTCTCTTGTTGGAGATGGCCATTGCCTGGCACTTGTGTGGTGCAAATGTTACTTATCACTTATAAGCCCAAGCCAGGTCTTGCTGCATGTGAGCACAGACTGCTTCATTATCTGAGGAATTGTGAATGGAGCTGAACACTGTGCAATCATCAGCGAACATCCCCACTTAGGGTTGCTTATCCCAACACAACAAGGACAATATTAAAAAGATCTCTCATCGCTAGCTGCACTGCTTGTTAGCAATGGAGAACAATGGGCTGAACAGGAACTTTTAAAAATGTAGGTCTGAAAATATCTACAATATATAATGAAATACATATATCACATTCTGAATTAAATATTCATTTATTTTGGTGACATTGCATATACCCAATCTACTGAAATTAGGGAACTATTAAGAAAGCAAATGAACAAATAGGCATTGGGACCTGTGCTCACACTTTGATGAATTATCCTAATCAAGTGAAACTGTGAAAGTGAGTCTACCCACATTGTCAACCCAGAGAGGATTTGTCATGTTAGATACTTTGAATAGATTAGTTTATATATGCAGGTTGTATTATTTCTTGGTTCTCAACAGCAAATTATTTCTCAAGAAAACTGTAATGATTACATTCAAGATGTTAATTCTTCAGTGCAGACGTCATCATTCATCAATAACGCAAAGGAATTGACTCTTAGTTTTCACATTAAAATCTATGGTTGACACAAAAAGAGGACCTAAAATTGAATAAAGGTTCAGAGAATACATTATAAAAATTTCAACTTTGGCAGGGGCACGAAATGAGCAACATCAGATCGGCTGCCCGTTATATACCACGCCTGAATTTCCTTTCCGTGGTGGTCAAATAGAGTGGGGCTTATTACATGCGGCCGATCCGATCTCACTCATTCCATGCCCCGCCGAGGTTCAAAGTTCTACCCAATATTGTTGAGTGATCTGAAAGCTGTAATTTCATTTCAGGACTCAGATGTGTTAAAAAGCTTATGTTCTTTTCCCTGCTGGAAGCACCCCCCAGCCTCCCTTCCTTCTTTATTTATTGGGAATCTGTACAAATGGGGCCCTCAAAAGAATCTACTGATTTAACCAACACTTTTTTAGCAGGTT
Organism: Heptranchias perlo; assembly: GCF_035084215.1. Classification (NCBI taxonomy): domain Eukaryota; kingdom Metazoa; phylum Chordata; class Chondrichthyes; order Hexanchiformes; family Hexanchidae; genus Heptranchias; species Heptranchias perlo. Next base: position 59,356,129 of record NC_090327.1, read on the forward strand.
GGTTGGACCTCTATAAGAACACTTTTCCTCTTGCACCCAGTCTTGTAGAAAGTGATCCATATTTAGAAGTAGGCTTATGCCCACATGGTATGAAAGATACTACTTGATAGGCAGGAGTAAAAACAATTTCCTTACTTTCAACTTTTTTTTAAAATCGCTTGAGAACCTATTTGGTCGATGTTTCTTCATTCACTGTATGGGTATTTGTTATTCGAGTTCTATGTCTTTTTCTTTATTCTATACTGTTTTTATACATTATAAGATAGCTGCCAATTGTCCATTTTTGGTAAGCACAATCAGCATTTCCATCCCCCATTTACACTGTTGGTGTGGGGGCCAGAAAATCAGCTGATTTGCAGTTGGCTGGAGTCACAGGTCACCTCTTTTGTGCATACGTGATGTTTCAATGCATTATGGATCAACCTATATGATGGACTGTCAGACATTCCCAGCCCTGAATGTGTGGCTTGCTCAGTGAAAGAAATTTCCAAGAAGAGAAATGGTCAGAAGGAACATAGACTAGCACTCCAAAGAAAAGAAATCCAATCTTCAGGGTCAGTGTGCTGTGAACTGAGTCCACAGAGCAGAGAGCAGAGGAGTGTTGCACCCAGTACCCTTATGGGCTGATCTGACAAGTGAGAAATACAGCATACATTGGGGTAAAAACTGGCAATTAATTACACCACAATTACAATATTGCTTGTGTATATGTTAATACTAATTGAATATGCAATACACATCAGGATAAAAGCTGGCAGTTTCCATCTATCTGGTGTGATAAAGCTACAGTAAAACAGTGACTACACTTCAAAAATGTAATGTAAAGCGCTGTAGAGTGCTTTGGGACATCCTGAGGTCATGAAAGGTGCTAAATACATCCAAGTTCTTTCTTTAAAGCGTATGGATGCCTCATTGAGGCTCCGATGCATGCAGAGTACATGCTGTGGTAAAAACTGGTAATTCGCTCTGGTACAATGTGCACATTTATAAATTGGGCTTATATGACTGTGATAACAGGTAAACAACTAATTGAGAGCAAAACAAGCTGTATTAGTGATAGAGCACCTACTATTCTTTTGGCACCTCCAGTGTGTACCAAAGCCATGTAAATGATTTTGTCGGTCATAGAAGTAGTGTACAACTCCTGTACGTAGTAACTATGCATATGCAATAATTATTTAACTCCACCAATGGCTGGAGACAGTTCACACAGGTCAGCATTAGCAAAATTGCTTCCCTGATTTTCCAATCCATTCTCACGGTGGGCCAGGTACATTGCCATGAGTGAGGACTCAGAAAATGTACTAAATATCACGGACAGGTAACGCAGAATCAGTGGGCAGGCCAATTCATGAATAAAGAGATAGAGCCCTGGCGGAAATGCAGTGGATTGCCGGTTGGGGGACCTGAAAAGGGGCAGAATCTTATTCTACCCCATACAGCAAGGTCCACAAAATTCCAGTGGCGGGGGGGGGAAATGGAAGAGGGCAAATATTCCGCCCGCACTCTTCCCACATGCCTGGGTGAGTTCCCAAGCTATCCCGAGAATTCTGCCCAGTACACCCTCGGCAAACCTCAGGGGAACTTACTTAGGCTGAGAGCTGGCATGAGTCCTGTAGAGTCCCCAGGAAAGGTCCCCAAAAGTCATCAGCCAAAGGTAATCGATCCCAAAGGGAATCAATTAACTTGAACAGAAGCGCCAATAAACCCATTGGGCTCTCAAGAAGTAAAAAAAAATCCTTTTTGTCCAGACTTTTCTGGGGTCCCTCTTCTGCTCTAGGAGTGGCATGGTGCTACTCCAATTATCTGTGCCTCCATCTGAAAGGCCGCTGCTAATGTGCCCTTATAGGCACGGGCCATCCACCTCACACATGTAGATAACCCTGTCCCTGAGATTTGGGACAGGATCTGCGTCTTTACACATGGACATACTTCCACCAGGGGAGTGGACCGAATGGAATTTCAGCCCCCTGGAGTTTGATCTCAGTTCATTCACAACACCTTCAATTACATTTCTTTAAATGTAACATTTATATAATTTGTTATTATTGTGTATGATTATAATAGATGATTGTCATACAATGCAAAACTTAACAAAAGAAAACTCATACTCCACTAATCCGTGAATTGACTTTGGTACTTTCTGCTTTAGCATTAAATTCAGGGGCAAATTTCACAGAAACCAGAAGCATGGTTCAAATTTCTGGCCTATTTTTATATGATTTGCAGTTGTGTTTTGCCCTTGCACACTTTTCTTTCTCCACAAAAATGCTGGTCTCCTCCTGGTTCTTGTAAAATTTTCTGATGTGAATCCACAAAGCTCTTTCACTGGTATGAAGTTGAAAGTATGGACCAACAAGGAAACAAATTATCTAGGTATTTTCAGAATAGATGTTTAATTTTGTATAGAAGAAAACATGCCAGGGGTGCGTTGCATTGAAAATAAGCTTTGGCTGGGACTGAAAGTGAACAAAATCCAAACCTTGACTAAGTGTCAAAGACTCCCAAAAATAGCTTGTTGATTTTTAATAATACATATAATTTATTATTGCTTACATGTCATGAAAGCATTGATGTTGGGATTTAGATCATATTAGCCTTGAAGCATTTGTTGGTGAATTATTGAGGGGTTAACTGAATGTTACTTTGAGTTTTTAAGCTTTAGAACAAAAGCTACTTAACATATGATTGTCCCTTTTTCAGTCCGTGGGCTAAAAAGTGATTTTAACTCTTCCACAGCAGGACAGCCATTGAAGCAGAAGAAGTAATTATCCTCATAAACAGCTGTAAACTGCGATTAGGAGACATTTAAACAGGAAATAGAGCTGGGGAGGCCCCGGCAGCTATTAACTGACAAAAACTGCTGAAGAATGGGTGTTGTAGGATGAAAAGAGATAGGTTTATTACTTAGTAAATGGTCGGGTGTCCAATCGTAGCTGTTAAGTCTTGTGGTCCCCCACATGACAGAACTTGAAAACCCCTTGAAAATTACAATAATATTGTAAGATTTATCCCTCCGACCGATCCTGCATTTGCACATTTTCATGTAATTTTCATGTAATTTTCAGTGGAAGAAAGCGTTTTAGGTTACTAAAATGAATGAACAAGCCAGCCCATTCGTTCAATCAAATCACGTATTCGGTAAATCAGAATCGTATCAACCAATGAGAAGTGCTGTTTTAGAGAGTTGTGGCATGTGAAAAAGAAAAAATACATGTCATGTGGTACAAACAACAGCAGAACATATAAACAGATCTGCTGTTTATGAATAAGCTTTCAGGATCCATAAGTGGTCCTTCAGAATTCAAAAAATCATTCTTTAATATTATGGCCAATTTGGTAGAGATAAATTCTTTGATTGAAAGGTGTTATGCCCAGATTTCTAATGTTGTTCGAGATATCAGACCATTCACGGAATCAACATGGACAACATTTTCACATGGTGTAGAGATTTGGGCAGATTTGGTCAGAAATCAGGCTGAAATAGCGAAGTGCTTTGTGCAAGATCATAATCTACGGAACATTTCTATGCCTGAAAACGCTGGTTGCCATCGAAAATGCTACCAATATTTGACCGATTCATCAAAACAGAAACAGGGTTTATTTGCCAAGAAGAAGCATGAAGCTACATCCCTTGCAGGTAGGCAGAATGTAAATTTATCTGATATTATTTTTATTATGAAAACTGAATGATAGTCAAACAAACTTGGGCGAATGAATAAGCTTACAATTTCTTGCAGTTTTAAAAATGAAGGGCTTTATTTTCGCACCCGCAATCGGGTGCGTTTGTGGCGGGGGGGGGGCTGCGAAAATCCGGGATTCCCGGGGCGAGTCTGGAGCCCGGCTCCAACCCGCCCCATTTCCGGGTTCCCCAGTGACGCGCTCACATGAGCGCGCAGCCCCCTCATGTGGGACTCCCGCTGGCAATTAAAGCCGGTGGGGTGCCACTTAAAGTACTTGAACAGGTACTTCAGGTTGTTTACAGACCTGATTGACCTGATATTTTAGGAGGGATCGGATTTTGCAATTAACTGAGACTGTTTCCCGTACTAGGGGAAACACTCCCAGTTGAAATGGAGGTGTTGCAGCCACCAGCCTGTGGCAGCTGCAAAGGTCCATTTGACAGGTGGGGGGAGGAGACCCTCACTCATTGCAGGAGGCCACTCTGTCACTTTGGACAAAGTTTGGCCTCCACCACCCTCCTCCTAACAATCAAATGCATAAACTTGCACACTTACCCCGCTGTCCAGACACATGTACCTACCTTGCGGACACCCTCAAATGTACATCTTCCGGATGGGGGCCGCCGTAGCTGCAGTCATGACCTCCTCGAGCACAACACAGTGCTGTGACACATCCACCTGCACAGCAGGAGGGAGGGCAACCGCAGAGAGAGATGCTTCACAGAGGGCACTACCCTCGCCACAGCGTCTACAGACCGAGGTTCAGCTTCCATGGACATGTAATCGTGGACATCTGCAGCCTCCTTCATGCCGAGCTGCTCCCGGCTGCCCCGAGCACTATCTTCTTACATGTCGCTGGCAAAGTCACCACCGCCCTCAACAACTTCTCCTCCGCATCCTTCCAGGGTGCCACCAGGGACATCGCCGCCGTCTCTCAGTCGTCTGCACAAAAGAGCCCTGCAAATACACCTACACCCACTCTGCAGTGACACAATGGGTGGCATCAGTTGTGGGTCTTCATCGTGATCCTCAGAAAAGGGCATTATTGCACAAACCAGACAAGATTCGCAAAGACGTGGCAGTAGTGGTGACAATATATGTTATGTGAGTTGATCAGAAATTAAATATAGGTAAACACCATGACAAACCCTCAAACACCCTTCATGCTCATGACAAGTTTGCCTTACGCTTCCTACTGCACATATGTGATGCATGCCCTGTGGCTGCAGCACAGGTAGTGGAAGGTTGAGTGAGGCTGACTGTGAAAGAGATGCATCAGAGGGTGAGTATGAGATAGAGCCATGAGATTGTATGAGGATTGGGTTGAGTGGTAGAGGTGGGATGAGTATTGGCAAGGTGAGTAAGTGCAGGTAAGATGAGGATGAGCTTTGATTGGGTGTGAGGGGTGATGTGATAGAATAGTGTTGGCAGTGCAGAAGTAGATGTGGGGTGGGGGCGGTGATGTGGCAGACGGAGGGGAGGGGAATGAGTAAGTGTACTCACTTCGGCTGAACTACTTAGGTGATTGAAGCGCCTCCTGCACTGTATGCAGGTGCGTGATATGTTGGTGGTGCTGGTGACCTCCTCTGCCACCTCGAGCCAGGCCTTCTTGGTGGCAGAGGCAGGCTGCTTCCTCCCGCCCGCCGGGAGGAAGATCTCTGTCCTCCCCCTCCTCCTCACCCCATCCAATGATACCTGGAGTGAGGCATCATTAAATCTGGGAGCAGCCTTCCCCCTGAGCTGCTCCATGCTGTAATTTTTCCTATTTTCTGCAGCATCAGTCAGTGGAGGACTGCCCCTTTAAATAGAGCTCCTCCAGCTGACAGACCTTGCTGCGCATGCGCAGTCCGCCCGCCACGCAGCTTACCAGCGGGAAACCCGGAAGCACTGTTACGTGGCTCCAATTATCCTGTAATTGCATGTGGAGCACCCCGATTTCACCGGGTGCATTACCCACGCGCCCAGTCGACCCCCCCCGCTGAGAACCCGCCGCCCTGCTAATCTCACTTTCCATTCCATTTGTTCATCTTTTGGTTTATATATTTTAGTGCTTGTTCTTTGTATTCTTTATATTCAGTGTTCTTAATGAGTTTTCCCTTTCTCTCTCTTTATTTTCAGCAGCCGATACAAGTCCACGCACAGAAAGCAGAGAGCCAGCTGAGCCTGTCAAGAAGCAAACAAGGGTACTGCGTTCTCGTTCTGGACTTAACCAAGCACTTCAATCTTCTCACATTCTCCCCAAAGTCTGCATCATCTGTGGTGGCTCAAAGCATAACACAGACTTTAACTGTAAGAGACGTCCTGAAGTTCTGGTGCAATGCGAGTTGGTTAACGGTGAGCAATTACTTGAAGCTGCCCGTCTCAAGCAAGATGAGAACCTGCTGCCACATATCGAGAACCAAGATTGCGAGGCAATAGAAGTTCACTACCAAGCCAGCTGCCATAAGTTTTACACATGCTTCCTCTCAAGACAAGAACTGACAGGAGAGCGACTGGAACTACTTTATTCAATCAATTTCCAATCATAAGTAGAAGTTGAATACTGTATTTTCTTGCATATTAGCTGATAACAACTAATACTGTTTTTTAACATAACTTGGTTACGGTAGTCCATTTTTAAAAAGCACTACTTGTTTGCCATGTTATTTTCGGCGGGAACTGTGGGTTAATGTGCAACTTTTGAGCGTGGGATCGGTTAAAATCTTGATTAGGCACACATTGCCTATACTTTTATCAACATTTCATTCCCTGCCAAGGAGGGGACCACAAGAATCAATTTCTGAAGGGCTTTGAGTTGCCCACCCTATAGTCTACAGATGCTGGAAATCCTACACCAAAGTTAGGAAGAGAAGGAACACACTATTCGGAATCGATGATGATGTCCCCCCAACAGTACCTTGTGCAGCAGGCATGGAAGGAGGTGGCAGAAAGCAGTCAGCCACCACAATACTGGACTTGTTTGATTAAGATGTAGAACCCTCTCAATGCATAGCCCAAGGAGGTTTAAGACCATCAGAATTCCAGTTGGCTGTTAGTGAAACCCTGCAGCAAGCCAGCACTCAAGTGAATTGCTTAGAAGGAATAGTAGGTTAAATGCTACATATCTGAAACAAAGAATAAGCACAAAAGGGCAGCCCCCTGCCAAATCAGACTGATAACATTCAATTACTTCATAATGGATGAAATACATTTATTGCACTTGTTTTGCATTAGTTAAAATAAAATAGGAAACCAGCATAAGGTGGCAATAAATGGGATTTGAAGAACTAAGCATGAAAGAAAGAGAAAGTTTGGGCACGGTTACTATACAGATGGTATTTTCAACTTTACGAAATCTGTTAGCTGCTGCACTCTGTTACATTCTTGTTTTTTTTTTAACTTTTTTTATACCAGATTATTTTGGCTTTCATATCTTATATCACTACAGAGAAGCCAGGGCTACTGATCCTTTTCCTTGAATTTCTTACCACCGTGGGAAGCTAATTAATCCAAACTGATTAACGACAAACTTTCAATCATATACAAACTCAATCAATCACACAGAATTAAGTTTGAATTATTTTTCTCTCCAGCTTGCAACTGCTGAAACTTGCAACATTGCTTCAAAATAAGCTTGATACAGCTTTCTTTCTTTCACGCTTAATTCTTCAAATCCCATTTATTGCCACCTTATGCTGGTTTCCTATTTTATTTTAACTAATGCAAAACAAGTGCAATAAATGTATTTCATCCATTATGAAGTAATTGAATGTTGTCAGTCTGATTTGGCAGGGTGCTGCCCTTTTGTGCTTATTCTTTGCACTGTAGGTATTTTTTTTAACTAACTGCTTGGATTGGATTTAAAGAGACAGACACTAAATCAAAACTAAACAGAAATACTGTATTTTTGGAACACCATAATTGGAAGGTAGGTTGAATTGGTGCCTCACGCACCAGTTTACCTTGCTGCATTGCTGATTCAGAACTAATTTCTCATTGTTATTTTCATCCTCCTACTCTGCCATGGCTTTGCCTTCCTGGTTATCAACCTGCATGGTGAGGCCTGATTTCAGAAAAGTTATGGAACATGTAGCAGATGGTAATTATTCCTGAAGTATTTGCCTATAAGGAACCTCCAATCAATCAAGACATCTGAAGCGCTGCTTCAAGATTTCAAACTGTGTGTTCAATATTAATTCTGGTTGTAGCATAAGCTTTGTCTTACCTGCACACTAATTATGTCCATGTTTGGTGTAAGGGTGTATGAGCTATGACTGCAGCAGGTAGCTTTGGTCTTCCAGGAGCCATCCTTCCACTTTTCCTTCCCCTGTGGTACAAATGATTGCCTTAAAATGAAGGTATTGTGACAGCTCCCATGGAAGTGGATCTGCATGATTCTATGTTGTTTCTCAAATAACAGCTGGGCACTGAGAGAAAAAAATACCTTTTCACTCATATCGGGCACAAGATTGTCACAGAGGATGGGATGAGATGGCACAGCTCCATCACAGCCTGCTGGCTAAATCTCTACCTCCTTAGGCACATTTCTTCTGTCATTTCCAGGTAGCTATGCTTATAAACCTGTTGTGTTGTGTAGCAGTGGGACCTGATGATATGCACCGTGTGCCACTTGATATTATGGGAAGACCATTCTTACTCTTGCTGGTCCTCCTCTGCCAATTGTAGTGCTAGTGCAGCACTAAATCCAATCTTCACAGTGTGCAAAAAAATTGAAGTTTAAGATAAAATATGTAGCAGCTCCCCTTTCACTAAAGTGGATAGGAATTTAAACGAGTAAGACGAGGGGAGGGATCTGGTGAAAATAACATAAATCTGAAGATAAAAGAAATAGGAGATGAGAGTAAAGGCTAGAACAAGGAAAGGAAAAAAGGATCAGAGAACAAATACAGTTAAAGAATATGAGTGTAAAATGACTGTTAAAAATAAAGTGACGGGAACAATTAATAAAAACAAATTAAATTAGCAATGTGTACAGCATCTGAAATAATATGCGGGAACTGGAGGCAATAATTCATAACGAGTAACCAGATGTGGTAGGGTTAACTGAAACGTGGCTACATAAAGAACAGGACTGGCAGTTAAATATTGCAGGATATAATGTATTTAGAAAGGATAGGGAAGGAAGAAAGTGTGGGGGGGGGTGCAATAGCTGTGCTAATTGAGAAAACATAATGGCAGTAGAAAAAAGGGACACAATTAATATTAAGATAGAAACAGAATCCATATGGATTGAGACAAAGGATAAGAAGGGATCGATCACGCTATTAGGGGTATTCTACAAACCACCTAATAGTGGAAGGGAAGTGGAGGACAAAATATGTAGACAAATCTATGAAATGAGTAAAAGACATTTGAGTAAAATGAGTAAAACCAATCCAGCCAATTACCGCCCCATCAGTCTACTCTCAATCATCAGCAAAGTGATGGAAGGTGTCGTCGACAGTGCTATCAAGCGGCACTTACTCACCAATAACCTGCTCACCGATGCTCAGTTTGGGTTCCGCCAAGACCACTCGGCTCAAGACCTCATTACAGCCTTGGTCCAAACATGGACAAAATAGCTGAATTCCAGAGGTAAGGTGAGAGTGACTGCCCTTGACATCAAGGCAGCATTTGACCGAGTGTGGCACCAAGGAGCCCTAGTAAAATTGAAGTCAATGGGAATCAGGGGGAAAACTCGCCAGTGGCTGGAGTCATACCGAGCACAAAGGGAGATGGTAGTGGTTGTTGGAGGACAATCATCTCAGCCCCAGGACATTGCTGCAGAAGTTCCTCAGGGCAGTGTCCTAGGCCAACCATCTTCAGCTGCTTCATCAATAACCTTCCCTCCATCATAAGGTCAGAAATGGGGATGTTTGCTGATGATTGCACAGTGTTCAGTTCCATTCGCAACCCCTCAGATAATGAAGCAGTCCGTGCCCGCATGCAGCAAGACCTGGACAACATCCAGGCTTAGGCTCATAAGTGGCAAGTAACATTGGCGCCAGACAAGTGCCAGGCAATGACCATCTCCAACAAGAGAGAGTTTAACCACCTCCCCTTGATATTCAACGACATTACCATCACCAAATCCCCCACCATCAACATCCCGGGGTCCCCATTGACCAGAAACTTAACTCGACCAGCCACATGAATACTGTGGCTTTTTTTTTATTCGTTCACGGGATGTGGGCGTCGCTGGCAAGGCCGGCATTTATTGCCCATCCCTAATTGCCCTCGAGAAGGTGGTGGTGAGCCGCCTTCTTGAACCGCTGCAGTCCGTGTGGTGACGGTTCTCCCACAGTGCTGTTAGGAAGGGAGTTCCAGGATTTTGACCCAGCGACAATGAAGGAACGGCGATATATTTCCAAGTCGGGATGGTGTGTGACTTGGAGGGGCTACAAGAGCAGGTCAGAGGCTGGGTATTCTGCAGAAAGTGAATCACCTCCTGACTCCCCAAAGCCTTTCCACCATCCACAAGGCACAAGTCAGGAGTGTAATGGAATACTCTCCACTTGCCTGGATAAGTGTAGCTCCAACAACATTCAAGAAGCTCAACACCATCCAGGACAAAGTAGTCCGCTTGATTGGCACCCTATCCACCACCCTAAACATTCACTCCCTTCACCACCGGTGCACAGTGGCTGCAGTGGGTACCATCCACACGATGCACTGCAGCAACTCGCCAAGGCTTCTTCAACAGCACCTCCCAAATCCATGACCTCTACCACCTAGAAGAACAAGAGCAGCAGGCACATGGGAACAACACCACCTGCACGTTCCCCTCCAAGCCACACACCATCCTGACTTGGAAATATATCGCCGTTCCTTCATCGTCGCTGGGTCAAAATCCTGGAACTCCCCACCCAGTAGCATTGTGGGAGAACCTTCACCACACGGACTGCAGCGGTTCAAGAAGGCGGCTCACCACCACCTTCTCAAGGGGAATTAAGGATGGGCAATAAATGCTGGCCTTGCCAACGATGCCCACATCCCATGAACAAATAAAAAAAACTACCCCCAAATAAACTGGCAAGAAGAGATAGGGAAAGGGGAATGGAGTTTTTACAGTGTGTACATGACTCCTTTCTTACCCAGTACGTAAGAAGCCCAACAAGAGAATAATCACTGCTGGATCTAATATTGGGAAATGAACCAGAACAATAAGAGAAGTAAACATAGGGGAAGACCTAGGCAATAGCGATCATAGCATGATAAGGTATAAAATAATGATTGAAAAAGACATTAGTAAGACAAAGACCAAAGTAGTAGATTGGAAAAAAGCTAATTTTATGGGAATGAGAATGGAACTAGGGAAGGTAAACTGGAAAAAAAATTGGCAAAGATATAGGACAGCAGTGGGAAATATTTAAAACGGTGATCAATAGAGTTCAGGAGAAATATATTCCTCTAAAAAAACAAGAACAAACTAGCCAATAATGAACACCATGGATGAATAAAGAGATAAGGGTCAAATTGAAACTAAAGAAAAAGGCATAGTCTGAGTACATAGACAATAAAGGAGAGAGTGACAAAAGGGAATATGAAGAGATTAGGAAGGTGGTCAAAAAAAATTAGGAAAGCAAAGATGAAATTAAATTATCAAGAAATATAAAAAGAAATAGTAAAGTATTCTACAGACACATAAATAACAAAAGAAAAATCAGGATAGAGATAGGGCTACTAAGGGATGCACAAGATAATCTCACAGGTAATGACAGCAAAATGGCAGAAATATAGAATAATTACTTTGCCTCAGTATTTATCAGGGAGAATAACAAGGTGGGCATAACATTAGAAGAAAAGAACAAAAATGATATAAAGACATTTAACATAGAAAGTGGTTAGATAATTGATAAACTAATCAAATTAAGGTACCGCATTGTAGACTCATGACAAATATCAGAGAATGTGGAGTCAGGGGACAGTTAGCAGAATGGATAGCAAGCTGGCTACAAAACAGAAAACAGAGAGTAGGGGTTAAGGGTAGTTACTCAGACTGGCAAAAGGTGGGAAGTGGTGTTCCACAAGGATCGGTGCTGGGACCACTGTTGTTCACAATTTACATTAACGACTTGGACTTGCGAATCAGAAGTATAATTTCAAAATTTGCGGACAACACCAAATTGGTGTGTATAGTTAACACAAAGAATGAATGCGAGAAAATACAAGACATTAATAAACTTATAAAATGGGCGTGTAATTGGCAAATGAATTTCAATATAGATAAGTGTGAGGTGATGCAATTTGGTAGGAAGAATAAAGAGGTCACATACTGGTTGGATAATAAGAGTCTAAATGGAGTAGAGGAGTAAAGGGACCAAGGCTACGCATTCACAAATCACTAAAAGTAGCGATGCAGATTACTAAGGCCATAAAAGAAGCAAACCAAGTGCTGAGGCTCATTTCTACTGGATAGAATTGAAAAGCAGAGAAGTTATGATAAACTTGTATAGATCCTTGGTTGGACCACACTTGAGAGCATTGTGTGCAGTTCTGGCCTCCATATTATAAAAAGGATATGGAAGCACTGGACAAAGCACAAAAACAGGCAATACAAGGATGATACCAGAACTGAGAGGATATACTTATCAGGAGAGGCTGAACAGGCTGGGGCTCTTTTCTCTAGAAAAGTGAAGGCTAAGGGGTGACCTGATAGAGGTCTTTGAGATAATGGAAGGGTTTGATAAGGTACACGTGGAGAAAATTTTACCAAGTTTGGGTCCTGAAGTATTTCACCACAGCTGCTGAATATTTTTGAAGTATTTGTGGAGGGAAGGGCAGAGGGGGACTTTTAACATCTTTAACACTTTTAAAGTTGAAAGTGCTTTTCAATACCAAATCAATAATGCAGATTTTATCCTTGTTCTGTGCCGAGTTAGCTGATCTCAGTCAGGCAGCAGTGGGAGTGCTAAATTGGCCTCAGCAGCCCTGGGAAGGGAAAATCAACTTTCCATCTGATTGCTATCAACAATACCTGCTAGAAATATGGGACTATGATACAGTGGCAATAACAGAGGCCTGGCTCAAAGTAGGGGGGAGACTGGGTATTTAATATTCCTGGCTACAAGGTGTTCAGGAAAGATAGGGAAGGAAAGAAAGGAGGGGGTTGGCAGTATTGATCAAAGGAACTATTATAGCGCTGGAAAGGGATGATATAATTGTGGGGTCAAAGAGAAAATCTATTTGGTTAGAATTAAGGAACAATAGAGGAGCTATTACACTACTAGGTGTATACTTTGGCCACTAAATAGTAGGAAGGAGATAGAGGAGAACATGTGCAGGCAAATTACAGAAAGATGCACAAACTATATAGAGTTGTGGTAATGGGGAACTTCAATTATCCCAATATAGACTGGGACAGAAACAGTGTAAAGGGTAAAGAGGGGAAGGAATTCCTGAAATGTGTTCAAGAGAACATTCTGGAACAGTGTGTTTCCAGCCCAACCAGGAAGGAAACAGCACTGGATCTAGTTCTGGGGAATGAAGTGGGGCAGGTGGAGCATGTTTCCGTGGGGAAGCATTTGAGGAACAGTAATCATAATATCATTAGGTTTAAAATAGTTGTGGAAAAGGACAAGGAACAATCAAATGTGGAAATACTTAACAGGAGGAGGGCAAATTTCAGTGAGTTAAAAAGGGATCTTGCCCAGGTGGATTGGAATCAAAAATTGGCAGGCAAAGCAGTAATTGAACAATGGGAGGGCTTCAAGGAGGAGTTGGTTGAGGTACAGAGTAGACACACCCCTACAAGGGGGAAAAGAAGGGCATCCAAAGCTAGAGCTCCCTGGATAACTAAAGATATACAAATTAAAATGCAACAGAAAAGGAGGCTTATGATGAATGTAAGGTTCACAATACAGTAGAGAACCAGGCTGAATACAGAAAGTACAGAGGAGATCTAAAAAGGGGAATAAAAGGGGCAAAGAGAAAGCATGAGAATAGATTAGCGGCTAACATAAAAGGAACCCCAAAAGTCTTTTATAAACATATAAATAGCAAAAGGGTAATCAAAGGAAGGTTGGGACTGATTAGGGACAAAAAAGATCATCTTGTGGAGGCAGAGGGCATGGCTGAAGTACTAAATGAATACTTCGTATCCATCTTCACTAGAGAAGATGATGCTGCCTTTGTAGCAGTAAAGGAGGAGGTAGTAGCAATATTGGATAGGATAAAAATAAAGGAGGTTCTTAAAAGATTGGCAGTACTCAAAGTAGAAAAGTCACCCAGTCCAGATGGGATGCATCCTAGGTTACTGAGGGAAATAAGAGTGGAAATTGCAGAGGCTCTGGTCACAATCTTCCAATCCTCCTTAGATATGGGGATCGGTGGTGGGGAAACTTTTAGCGACAATAAATTGGCATTTGGAAAAGTATGGGCTAATAAATGAAAGTCAGTATGGATTTGTTAAAGGAAAATCGTGTTTGACTAACTTGATTGAGTTCTTTGATGAAGTAATGGAGAGGGTTGATGAGGGTAGTGCGGTTGATGTTGTGTAAATGGATTTTCATAGGGCATTTGATAAAGTACTACATGATAGACTTGTTAGCAAAATTAAAGCCCATGGGACTAAAGGGACAGTGGCAGCATGGATACAAAATTGGCTAAGGGACAGAAAGCAGGGAGTAGTGAATGGTTGTTTTTCAGACTGGAGGGAAGTATACAGTGGTGTTCTTTAGGGGTCAGTATTAGGACCACTGCTCTTTTTGATATATATTAATGACCTGGACTTGGGTATAGAGGGTATAATTTCAAAGTTTGCAGATGACACAAAATTCAAAAATGTAGTAAACAATATGGAGAATAGTAACAGACTTCAGGAGGACATAGACAGACTGGTGAAATGGGCAGACACACGGCCCTTTCAAAAGGGAATTGGATAAATACTTGAAGGGAAAAATTTACAGGACAATGGGAAAGAGCAGGGGAATGGGACTAATTGCATAGCTCTGTCAAAGAGCCGGCACAGGCACAATGGGCTGAATTGCCTCCTCCTGTGCTGTACCTACTATGATACTATAATACTATGCAAATGGACATTGGGCAAGGATGGGATTGGGCTCTTCTGTGATACAGTCAAACATACTGCTAACACTCATTTAAAAGGCTCGCACATGAAAAATGGTCACTGAGGTGAACTACTGGAGGGAACCTGGGGCTCGATTTTAGGATCGTGTTTCCGGCGGGTTCCCAGCGGGGTGGCCCCGAAAATCTCGATCACGTGACCGGATCGCGACGAAATCCCGGCCACTTCCGGGTACCGCGCTGACGTGCGGGGCTGCGCGCGCAAGCCCCGCTGGTGGGAATCCCGCAGGCAATTAAAGCCAGCGGGGTTCCACTTGAGTGTACTTACCTTGCTCGTTGTGGTCAGTTAATGAGCTGAAGCAGCTGTCAAAAGAGGAAGTGTGGGATTTTCGGTTCAAGGCAGTGAGTTTCCCACACTGGGGGAAACAGTCTCCCTCCAACCAGGCGTGTTGCAGCCAGCAGCCTGTGGCAGGTGCCAAGGTGCACTCCACGGGGGACAGCCCTCACCCACGCAGGAGGCCACCACGTCACATAGGGCAACCCCTGCCCTCCACCACCCCCCGCCAAGCCAGAGGACAGACCGACACGAAACCGCAGCCCCAGTCCGAGGAACCACACACCTACCCTGCACAACCCCTCAGACCAACACCTGCCAGTTGGGTGGTGTGTGGAGACCCTCGGAGGACGAAGAGCATGACCAGCACCAGCAGCCTCGCAGTCCACGCCGTCCGCCGCAGAGACGTGGATCCCCCCAACACGGTGTTGTTGCACGCCCACCTGCACAGCAGGAGGGAGGGCTACCGCAGAGAGAGACGCGTCGCAGAGGGCACTACCCTCGCCACAGGGTCCACAGACCGAGGCGCAGCTCCCCGGACCTCTCCGAGCAGCAGTGCACAGGGAGGCGCAGATTCGCTCGACAAGTAGTCGTGGAGATCTGCAGCGTCTTTCATGCCGAGCTGCTCCTGGCTGGCCCCAGCACCAACTGCTTACCTGTCGCTGGCAAAGTCACCACTGCCCTCCACACCTTCTCCTCCGCATCCTTCCAGGGTGCAGCCGGCTACACCGCCGATGTCTCTCAGTCGTCTGCGCGGACGAGCCCTACAAATACACCTGCACCTACTCTGCAGTAACACGATGGGTGGCATCAGTGGTGGGTCCTCATAGTGATACCCAGGAGCGGGCATTATTGGACACAACGGACAGGATTCGCGGAGACATGGCAGTGGTGGTGTCAATATAATGTGTGCTGTTTGTTGCTCTGAAATTCAATATGGATAACACCCATGACAAACCCTCAGACACCCTTGTGCACCCCCTTCATGCTGATGAGACGTTTGCCTTACGCTGCCTACTGCACATATGTGATGCATGCCCTGTGGCTGCAGCACAGGTGGTGGCAGGTTGAGTGAGGCTGGCCGTGAGGGAGATGCACGAGAGGGTGAGTATGGGATGGAGCAATGAGATTGTATGAGGATTGGGTTGCGTGTTAGTGGCAGGGTGAGTACTGGCGAGGTGAGTAGGTGGAGGTAAGATGAGGATGGGGTGTGAGTGGGTATGAAGGATGATGTGACAGAATAGTGTTGGCGGTGCCGAAGGAGATGTGGGGTGGGGGCAGTGTTGTGGCAGACGGAGTGTAGGGGAAAGACTTCGTGTTCTCACTGCGGCTGACCTACTGCGGTCATTGCAGCGCCGCCTTCACTGTATGCAGGTGGGCGATATGTTGGTGGTGCAGGTGACCCCCTCTGCCACCTCGAGCCAGGCCTTCTTGGTGGCAGAGGCAGACCGCTTCCTCCCGCCCGCCGGGGGGAAGATCTGTGTCCTCCCCCTCCTCCTCACCCCATCTGATGATACCTGGGGTGAGGCATCATTAAACTGGGAGCAGCCTTCCCCCTGGGCTGCTCCATGCTGCAATTTGTCCCATTGGTTGCAGCATCTGTCAGTGGAGGACTGCCCCTTTAACTAGAGAGCCTCCAGCTGACAGATCGTACTGCGCATGCGCAGCCCGACCGACGCGCAGGCCAGCACCGTGGACCCCGGAGGAGCAGGTAATTGATTCCTATTAGTGGGTTGCCTGCTACGATCGCGTGGGCAACCCACTAATTTCGCCGAGCGTGTTGACCACGCTCCCGGAGGACTACCCGCTGGGAACCCGCAGGCCTGCTAAATTCGGGCCCCAGGTGTCTGTGCCCCAGCAAGAAGTCAACACCTTCGGAGGAGAAGGGAGAAAATTAGGCGAGGAAAAAAAAGAATACCCAGTAGAAATCTGTGAATAGCAGGCTCAGTATTAATGAGTTAATCAGGCAATGCTGATGAGATTCAATCCCATCTAAGGTGGTGCACTTGCTATACCACTATTATTTTATGGAGGAATGGTGCCATGTATTTTAAAAATCATCCTGCTTGAATACATTTTGAAAAACTAAAATAAATAAATGTTATGTAAAAAGGACTACACAGATTTTGAACTTAAAATAAAAATCCTTCAGGCTTTCCAGAACAAGCAGGGAGCAGCATTTATGCATTTTGCTGTGCCACAAGAAGCCAACTCTCTCACGGAATTTCAGTTCAAAATTGTTAGGGAAATGGATCATAATGCATCATTTCATATTTATTCAGCAGTATAAAACAGAGTTTCACGCTGTTGAACAAAACAGTCAGAAAACATTGCCTTGAGAAAGAGTGTGTCAGCATTAAAGCTCAACCCAGTGGTTAATGCGATATAATAATGCTTAACAGGGAAGGAAACTCCACGGGTAATATTGTGAATGTTATGTTGTTACACCAATACATGTCCTACATATTTGAAAACAACCCAAAAAAAGACAGCTCAAGATCAAATTGTAAATAAACCAAAAACATGCACACTGATGTTAGGAAGTGGATACAGTCCATGGGGATTCCTTCGACCAACACCACTGGAATAGATCCACTTCACTCTTTTGCTCATCAGAGAAGACCTTAATCATGGGATTATCATTAGAAAAAAATGTATGGAACACAATACGCAGCACATCTGGGAATTCTCAATATTTACTCAGTGTTTCCTTCACTTCTAAAAATATAAAAGGAACAGAAACTAAAATCTTTATGTGACTGAAGTAAAATGAGATTTTGTTTGATATTCTCTGATGAAGAACAAGCTGGAAGAATGCCGTCTCAACCATACCTACTAACTTAGAAAAGTAGAAAAAGTTGGCCAACAGCTTAGAGAAATGCTGATAGGGCCTC
The DNA here is from genome assembly GCF_035084215.1 of Heptranchias perlo. NCBI lineage: Eukaryota > Metazoa > Chordata > Chondrichthyes > Hexanchiformes > Hexanchidae > Heptranchias > Heptranchias perlo. Next base: position 59,374,044 of record NC_090327.1, read on the forward strand.
AGAAAGGTGACAACTCAAAAGCAGCGCTGATTATGGATCTGTATGAAAACAGTTACATTGAAAATGCAGTCGCACATGAGCTTGCTGCACTTCAGCTGTAGGTATATCTAACATTTTATCAATTGTACTACAGGAAATAAAGTACACTAAAGCATAGCATGTAGCAACAAATTTAGAAATTTCTGAAGCCATTAGATTTAATTTTTAGGGGAGTCTGGACATGAAACCCAGATTCTTCACATTTTAGGCTCCAGTTTCCTCCACTATGTCACCTGAAATCGGGTGGTATAGCGGTAGAAAATGGAGGAAAATAGGGCAGGGAGGCCTACTGTTGGATCTTGGCACCTGCAAGTGCCATTGTAAATTTTCCTCTCCTCACACCCTAGAGGGAACTTGGCTGCCCCCACCCACTGTTGACTAGGGAAACGGGACGATTTGCCTGCTTCCCCGCCTCCGTATTGCTGACTCCAGCTACTTGTACAAAAAGGGTGGTCGTACAAACTATGCAGCAGTGAGAAGGTCACTGACAGTTATTATGGGCTAAGGAGAAGATCTGGTACTGTCCACTTTGTCCCCTCCCAGACTATCCTCATGCCAGCAGCAGCAATTTCTGTTCAAATTTTTTCTCGATCTTCAGGGGCTTTTTGCCCCCTTTATTAAATCACTGCCTCCTTCTGGTGTTGCAGCAAGTTCCCCACTGCAGCATTTCTGAAATTCCCTGTCTTGCAGTGGCAGGTTCCCTCTGTAGAACGGAGATCCCAGTGGGAGCCCACCTTGCATCTATAATGAGGGTCCAATCCAGCAAAATGGGTCATGATTGGGGTGGTGGGCAGTTGCCTTGTCCCGACCCACCTCTGGCAGCGAACCTACCACAGAAGAAAATCCAGTCCTTTATTTGTACATTTCCCAGCATTTTGAAGTCTACTGTAATACTTTCATAATTTATCCTGGAAGGATTACAGGTAATTAATAAAAGAAATAAAGTAGCTTTACAGTTCCTGTCCTGCTAAGCATGATGCGGCAGCACATCTGCAAACTCAGAGCAGTGGCTAATGGAGTGGCTCTGAGGAAAGCAGGAGCCGAGACATTTGAAAGGAGCCAGATGATTCTTAAGCGAAAACGTGGGTAAAGCAGATGAGTGCCCAAATGCTAACTGTTATGCGTGAATTTATGCCTTACTGTACGAAGTGACTATGCCCAGTATGGAAGTGATAAAGAACCTAGATAAAACAAACAATGCAATATGTGTATCTAAACAGAGGGGCTGAAATTTCGTGAGGGTTCCACTGATCTCCTGACAGCATTACAGCAAGAGACTGGTGGAAGTCCTGTGGCATTTCAGCCCCAGAACCTTTTCTCATTATTTCCTTTTATTATTAATTTCCAAAGATATCAATTACTAACCTCTTGGAGATCTGTCATTAAACTACTCAATCTCCAGGTCTATTTTGCAGGAAGGATTAGGGTTTGGTTGAAATTCTTTTTAAATGCTTATGCTGATTATTAAAGAGAGAACTTGCATTTATATAGCACCTTTCATCAGGATATCCCAAATCGTTTCACAGCCAATTAAGTACTTTTGAAGTGTGATCACTGTGGTAATGTAGGAAACGCAGCAGTCAATTTGTGCACAGCAAGGTCCCACAAATAGCAATGAGACAAATGAATAGATCATCTGTTTTAGTGATGTTGGTTGAGGGATAAATATTGGCCAGGACACCGAGAAGAACTCCCCTGCTCTTCTTTGAATAGCGCCTTGAAATCTTTTACATCCACCTGAAAGGCGATCAGGGCCTTAGTTTAACGTCTCATCCGAGTGTGAGAGCCATTTATTGTAACCGCACATGTGCAAAAGATCACATCCTCAAAAATGCTTTGCTGTAGTAATTTATGGGGCAAACTCTGGTAATGTGGGAAGTTTAAATCCTGCATTGATTTTTTTGCTGACAAGTGGATATTAGTTAAGAAACGCTGAGTGTCTGCGGAAAATATGAATGGTTGGAATGTAGGCTTAGCCTTCAGTTGCTCAGCCTATTGCAGCTTGAGCGATAATAGGGCCGTGCATTGTCCTGACAAATGCCATGCTAGTTGACAACTCCTGATTAAACTGATCTGGCCATCCGAATTTCCAGCTAAGTCCAACTGTTTACTTAAAATTCCTAAACAGAAAAAAAATTCAACATTTTTAAGACAACAACCTTGATCTAGGCAAAAACATAGTGGATCTCTGGTCAAGGAATTAGAAAATGGGGCATAACTTATTTATGTTGGGAGTCTGTTCCATTTCTTCCAGTTAGCCGATTTCTGTTAGGGAGTATGTCTGGAGAGCTCCTGGGCTATCCCAGGAATTCAGCCCATTATGCCCTGATAAGGCCTCAACTGAACTCTCGCCTGCCGAGGGCTGTTGAGAGTTCTATTGAGGCCTGTGAAAAGGCCCCAAAAGCAATGCAGACAAAGATTGAATACCGTAACAAATTACATATACAATTTGGTGATTTTATCTTCAGCCCAGGAAACGCCTCAGGGGATCTCTGGCAGAGTGGGAACAAGCACTGCTAAATAGCCCTTACAGTTGCCAGCGGCCCGTTCCAACCATTCAACTGACCCTGTCGCCGCAATTTGGGATAGGTCTGCAGCTATCAATATGGGCGGATGGGTGTTTGGTTCCATTACGCTTGCACCAGCAGAGTGTAACTCCCAAAATTTTAGCCTCAATGATTTTTCCCTTACCAATCATTCCATGGTGTTGTTTTCATAATATTGGCTGCCCTCCTGTATCTTGCCGAAGTGGCCATTCCTTATTTGTGAGTCTAGACAGCGTGTACCCAGTAAGCTACTCTTTTTTATTCATTCATGGGATGTGGGCATCGCTGGTGAGGCTAGCATTTATTGCCCATCCTTAATTGCCCTTGAGAAGGTGGTGGTGGGCTGCCTTCTTGAACCACTGCAGTCTGTGTGGTGAAGGTTCTCCCACAGTGCTATTAGGAAGGGAATTTTGACCCAGCGACGATGAAGGAACAGCGATATATTTCCAAGTCGAGATGGTGTGTGACTTGGAGGGGAATGTGCAGGTGGTGTTGTTCCCATGTGCCTACTGCCCTTGTCCTTCCAGGTGGTAGAGGTTGCGGGTTTGGGAGGTGCTGTCGAAGAAGCCGAGGCGAGTTGCTGCAGAGCATCCTGTGGATGGTACACACTGCAGCCACAGTGTGACGGTGGTTAAGGAAGTGAATGTTTAGGGTGGTGGATGGGGTGCCAATCAAGCGTGCTGCTTTGTCCTGGATGGTGTCGAGCTTCTTGAGTGTTGTTGGAGCAGCACTCATCCAGGCAAGTGGAGAGTATTCCATCACACTCCTGACTTGTGCTTTGTAGATGGTGGAAAGGCTTTGGGGAGTCAGGAGGTGAGTCACTCGCCGCAGAATACCCAGCCTCTGACCTGCTCTTGTAGCCACAGTATTTATATGGCTGGTCCAGTTAAGTTTCTGGTCAATGGTGACTCCCAGGATGTTGAGGGTGGGGGATTCGGCGATGGTAATGCCATTGAATGTCAAGGGGAGGTGGTTAGACTCTCTCTTGTTGGAGATGGTCATTGCCTGGCACTTGTCTGGCGCCAATGTTACTTGCCATGTATCAGCCCAAGCCTGGATGTTGTCCAGGTCTTGCTGCATGCAGGCACGGACTGCTTCATTATCTGAGGGGTTGCAAATGGAACTGAACACTGTGCAATCATCAGCGAACATCCCCATTTCTGACCTTATGATGGAGGGACGGTCATTGATGAAGCAGCTGAAGATGATTGGGCCAAGGACACTGCCCTGAGGAACTCCTGAAGCAATGGCCTGGGGCTGAGATGATTGGCCTCCAACAACCACTACCATCTTCCTTTGTGCTAGGTATGACTCCAGCCACTGGAGAGTTTTCCCCCTGATTCCCGCTGTCTTCAATTTTACTAGGGCTCCTTGGTGCTACACTCGATCAAATGCTGCCTTGATGTCAAGGGCAGTCACTCTCACCTCACCTCTGGAATTCAGCTCTTTTGTCCCTGTTTGGACCAAGGCTGTAATGAGTTGCTGGTGCCGAGTAGTCCTTGCGGAACCCAAACTGAGCATCGGTGAGCAGGTTATTGGTGAGTAAGTGCCGCTTGATAGCACTGTCGACGACACCTTCCATCACTTTGCTGATGATTGAGAGTAGACTGATGGGGCGCTAGTTGGCCGGATTGGATTTGTCCTGCTTTTTGTGTTCAGGACATACCTGGGCAATTTTCCACATTGTCGGGTAGATGCCAGTGTTGTAGCTGTACTGGAACAGTTTGGCTAGAGGCGTAGCTAGTTCTGGAGCACAAGTCTTCAGCACTACAGCCGGGATGTTGTCGGGGCCCATAGCCTTTGCTGTATCCAGTGCACTCTGCCGTTTCTTGATATCACGTGGAGTGAATCAAATTGGCTGAGACTGGCTTCTGTGATGGTGGGGATATCGGGAGGAGGCCGAGATGGATCATCCACTCAGCACTTCTGGTTGCAAACGCTTCAGCCTTGTCTTTTGCACTCACGTGCTGGACTCTGCCATCATTGAGGATGGGGATGTTTACAGAGCCTCCTCCTCCCGTTAGTTGTTTAATTGTCCACCACCATTCACAATTGGATGTGGCAGGGTGCAGAGCTTTGATCTGATCCATTGGTTGTGGAATCGCTTAGCTCTGTCTATAGCATGTTGCTTCCGCTGTTTAGCATGCATGTAGTCCTGAGTTGTAGCTTCACCACGTTGGCACCTCATTTTTAGGTACGCCTGGTGCTGCTCCTGGCATGCTCTTCTACACTCCTCATTGAAGTAGGGTTGATCCCCTGGTTTGTTGGTAATGGTAGAGTGAGGAATATGCCGGGCCATGAGGTTACAGATTGTGCTGGAATACAATTCTGCTGCTGCTGATGGCCCACAGCGTCTCATGGATGCCCAGTTTTGAGCTGCTAGATCTGTTCTGAATCTATCCCATTTAGCACAGTGATAGTGCCACACAACACGTTGGATGGTGTCCTCAGTGCGAAGATGGGACTTCGTCTCCACGAGGATTGTGCGGTGGTCATTCCTACCAATACTGTCATGGACAGATGCATCTGCGACAGGTAGATTGGTGAGGACGAGGTCAAGTTGGTTTTTCCCTCGTGTTGGTTCGCTCACCACCTGCTGCATGTCCAGTCTGGCAGCTATGTCCTTCAGGACTTGGCCAGCTCGGTCAGTAGTGGTGCTACCGAGCCACTCTTAGTGATGGACATTGAAGTCCCCCACCCAGAGTACATTCTGTGCCCTTGCTACCCTCAGTGCTTCCTCCAAGTGGTGATCAACATGGAGGAAGACTGATACATCAGCTGAGGGAGGGCGGTAGGTGGTAATCAGCAGGAGGTTTCCTTGCCCATGTTTGATCTGATGCCATGAGATTTCATTGGGTCCGGATTCAATGTTGAGAACTCCCAGGGCCACTCCCTCCTGACTGTATATCACTGTACCGCCACCTCTGGTCGGTCTGTTCTGCCGGTGGGACGGGACATAACCAGGGATGGTGATGAAAAATCTGGGACGTTGGCTGAAAGGTATGATTCTGTGGACAATGGAAAGCATCACAGCTAAGCCAGATCTGCCATCTACAAATAAAAACTTTCCAGCGGGGCCACTGATAACGGAACCTTGGTCAACTGTGGTGTTCTTACAGCTGTTTCCACCAAGATCAATAAACCTACCACAGATGTGGGAATCAAAAATGGAACTGTGACGATCTATGCAGCTCACTTCCACACTGAGCCGTGTGCTTCCCAATTGAGCCACTCGGGGAGCTTTTAAATGTTACAGGCCCAATTTTAACCCCAGCGCCTGAAGAGAACGAGGTATACGGTGGGTTAAAATTGGGACAGCGTGGTACTCGCCTTGCTCACATCGCACTCGTGCACTGCACCATTTTAACAGGCACATTTTGGGCAGCTTCGGAGGCCCTCGCCCCAGGACCACCAGCAAAACCTGGCACTAAGCAGAAGCAGGCTCAGAAGAGGGCCAAGAAGATATGTTTATTTTTCCTTTGCTCCTCCGGCTCCAGAAGGAAACCTTGGGCCTCCCCTGTCCCAGGCGTCCCCCCACCCCCCACTCCCCGACCGTGATCGCCTCCAGACCCCCCCAACACACTTACCTTCGTTCTGTGGACCATTCTCTCACAACCCTGGCGACGCCTCCTACCACCGAAAATCCCATTGCATTCAGAAGAAATGGTAAAAAACGTTTGCTCTGACTACAAATTCAGCTTACATGGGATAATGGTCTGACTCTAATCTATGAATTTATCTGAATTTCTGTAAAAGTGGGTTTTTCTTTCTTCTGCTATTGAAGTTGCAGCACATTAATTTTTGTAATCAAAGCACACGCAAAAAATCTAGCATAATAAGGCTTCACTCATGCCAGGCTCATTATCCCACCATGAATGCTTTTCTGTTAAACATTTTCCTTTAGAATATGCTTTATCGTTTCATGTAGTTCAGTGCTACAATTTAAATCAAGTAAGGCAGCCATGGAATTTTCCACGACTGGCTGAGGCCTTCCTGCATTAGAAATGAGACCTTTTACTTGATCGACTCACAGAAGAGGATTGTAATCAATGGCACCCCATCCCCCCTCACTGAAGCTTGGCTGTAGTTTGCCTTGATGGTTTCAGCTTAGCAACAGACTGATCTTTTCAGTTGCTTCAACATTTTATGTGATTCTGATTTTACTTTTGTTCTTCTACAGTTACTTATCTGGAATGGCCATGCACAGCTTGTCTGGCAGTTTGAGAATCATCATGGAGACCTATATGCTTTTTACTTCCTCTTGCTCAGGTCTTCCTGACCCATGCACCAACCTGCTTTCAGATTTTTTTATCGATGTCACTTTGTAACCTGGCGACAAAGAGTGCTGGAAAGTGGGATTAAGCTGGGTGGCTCATTTTTGGCTGGCGGGGACACGATGGGCCAAATGGCCTCTTTCTGTGCCTTAAATTTTCTATGATTCTATGATTCTAAAGAGAAGGTCAAAACCAGCTCAGGTTAAGTTGCCGAAATAATTTTCCCTTCTCCCTCTGAGCAACAGTTCTGACTCTAATCATGGCCTCACCCATTTAGGATGGCTTAAATAGGGAACTTACCATGTGAGGAATCACGGAGGTGAATAATGCTAGACACCTTTGGGGTACAGGTTGTCAGAGCAGCAACCTGCTGTGATATTGTGATTTTTTCCAATTCTGTCACGTATGGTGATGATGAATTAGTTATATGCATTTACAGAAATATTCTTCTTTGTTGTTTATTTTTCAGATCAGCTTGAACTGTAACCCTGACAAACATCCGTTTCAGTCCATCTGGCCAGCCCCAGAATTCAAAACAAAATACACAGTTTACTACTTATGCCCCTCAGTTGTACATTATGGCAAATCTTCCAGTTGCCCACCACATGTCCTCTGCAGTCAAGTAAGTGCAGACCCAATGCAATAATAAAAACGAAAGGACGAGTCACCAAAAATTTTCAATTTAATGTTAAGGTCAATGAGGCACTTTCCGATAAATGGGCAAGTGTCCACAGCTGCTACCAGGGGGTGTATAGGCAGAAGTGGCAGAATATATCAATACAGAGATTAGACAAATATGTAGAAAAGGCAGAGTGGTTTTAATGGGAGATTTTAACTTTCCCATGGATTGCGATAAGCAGATGAGCTCATGTCAGAAAGGTAACAAATTTCTTGTGTGTTTTCAGGACAGATTTCTGCAACAATATGTCCTAGAACCAAAAAGGGGGCAGGCCATAATGAGTAATGAGCCAGGTTTAGTTAACAGCCTAACAGCACGTGAACATTTATCTAATAGCGATCATAATATGATCGAACTCAACGTTGTGTTTGAAAGGGAGAAACCCGTAACAGCTACTAAGATTCTAAATTTAGGTAAGGCTGACTACAATGGGATGAGACAGAGTCTATCCACAGTAAACTGGGCAAATCTGTTAATGGGTAAAACAACAGAAGATCAGTGAGAGGTGTTCAAAAAAGAATTTAACGTGTTACAGAACCAGTTTATACCCCTAAGCGGCAAAAGCCCTACTTGCCAAAAAACAGCCATGGATAACAAAGAGGTAAGGGACAACATAAAACTAAAAGAAAAAGCATACAAAAATGCAAAAAATAGAACAGATCCTGGCAACTGGGAGAGATACAAAGAGCAACAAAGGGTGACAAAACAGATAGTAAGAGCTACAAAAAGGGAGTATGAAAAGAAACTTGCAAGGGATATCAAAATCAACACAAAAATTTTTTACAATTATATTAGGAAAGAGAGGGTGGTCAAGAGCAATGTGGGCCCCTTAAAAACTGATAATGGTGATATTGTAAATGAAAATAAGGAAATAGCAAACAAGTTAAATAATTACTTTGCGTAAGTATTTATAGCAGAGAAAGAGGATAGCATGCCGTGCAACCCAAGGAAACTAATTTTGAATCAGGGATGGAGACTCACCATAATTAACGTAAGCAAATTAACAGTAATGAAGAAAATAATGGCACTAAAGAGTGACAAATCCCAAGGCACTTTAGGAACTTTAGGCACGACAGATAAAATGAAAACTAGAAGGCGTAAGGCGATTAACCCAGCATCAAAGCTGTGGCAGGGGGTTGGGAACCTGAGCAGGGAGACAGAGGAAAGCGTATCAGGAAGGGACAGAAGGTATGGAGTAAAAGGTAAAGTGTTAAAAAAGGAAAAAGCAGGAACTAAGTGTCACAAAACATATTTGAAAGTTCTTTATCTGAATGCACGTAGCATTCGTAACAAAATGGACGAGTTAACGGCACAAATAACGATGTATGGGTATGATCTTGTGGCCAATACAGAAACATGGCTGCAGGGTGACAACAACTGGGAATTAAATATGCCAGGGTATTTAACAATCAGGAAGGACAGGCAGAAAGGAAGGGGAGGTGGGGTGGCCATGTTAATAAGGGAAGGAATCACTGTAATACAGAGAAAAGATATTGCGACAAAGAATCAGGATAATGAAACAGTTTGGGTAGAGATAAGGAATAATAAGGGGCAAAAAACACTCGTGGGCGTAGTATATAAGCCTCCTAATAGTTGCAACTCTGCTGGAAGAAGTATTAATCAGGAAATAGTCAGGGCATGTAATAAGGGAACAGCTATAATTATGGGGGATTTTAACTATCATATTAACTGGACAAATCAAATTGGGCAGGGTAGCCTTGAGGAAGAGTTTATTGAGTGTATTAGGGATGGATTTCTTGAGCAGTATGTAACTGAACCTACAAGGGGGCAAGCAACCTTGGACCTGGTCCTGTGTAATGAGCCAGGATTAATTAATAATGTCCTAGTTAAGGATCCCCTTGGAATGAGTGACCATAACATGGTTACATTCCATATCCAATTAGAGTGTGAGAAGGTTGGTTCTCAAACAAGCGTACTGAGCTTGAATAAAGGAGACTATGAAGGTATGAGAGCGGAATTGATTAAAGTGGACTGGGAAAATAGTTTAAAGGGTAAGACGGTACATGAACAGTGGTGTTCATTTAAGGAGTTATTTTACAACTTTCAAAAAATATATATTCCACTGAGGAAAAAAGGGTGTAAAAGAAATGACAGCCATCCGTGGCTAAGTAAAGAAATTAAGGATAGTATCCGACTAAAAACAAGGACATATAAGGTAGCCAAACTTAGTGGGAGGATAGAAGATTGGGAAGTCTTCAAAAGACAGCAAAAAGTAACTAAAGGATTGATTAAGAAAGGGAAGATAGATTATGAAAATAAATTAGCAAAAAATATAAAAACAGATAGCAAGAGTTTCTACAGTTATATAAAAAGAAAAAGGGTGGCTATGGCAAACGTAGGTCCTTTAGAGGATGAGACCGGGAAATTAATGGTGGGAAACATGGAGATGGCAAAAATGCTGAACGAATATTTTGTTTCAGTCTTTACGGTAGAGGACACTAAGAATATCCCAACACTGGACCAACAGGGGGCTCTAGGGGGGGAGGAGCTAAATACGATTAAAATCACTAATGAATTGGTACTCAGTAAATTAATGGGACTCAAGGCGGATAAATCCCCTGGACCTGATGGCTTACATCCTATGGTCTTGAGGGAAGTGGCAGTAGGGATTGTGGATGCTTTGGTAATAATTTTCCAAAATTCTCTGGACTCGGCAAAGGTCCCGGCAGATTGGAATGCTGCTAATGTAACACCCTTATTTAAAAGGGGTAGTAGGCAGAAGGCTGGAAATTATAGACCAGTTAGCCTAACATCTGTGGTGGGCAAAGTTTTGGAGTCTATTATTAAGGAGACAGTAGCGGAACATTTGGATAAACATAATTTGATAGGACAAAGTCAGCATGGCTTTACGAAGGGGAAGTCATGCCTGACAAATTTGCTTGAGTTCTTTGAGGATATAACGTACAGGGTGGATAAAGGGGAACCAGTGGACGTAGTGTATTTGGACTTCCAGAAGGCATTCGACAAGGTGCCACATAAAAGATTATTGTTCAAGATAAAGAATCACTGGATTGGGGGTAATATTCTGGCATGGGTGGAGGATTGGTTATCGAACAGGAAGCAGAGAGTTGGGATAAATGGTACATTCTCGGACTGGCAACCTGGAGCCAGTGGTGTTCCGCAGGGGTCGGTGCTGGGTCCCCAACTCTTTACAATCTATATTAACGATTTTGAGGAGGGGACCGAGTGTAACATATCAAAGTTTGCAGATGATACAAAGATGGGAGGGAAAGTAGAGAGTGAGGAGGACATAAAAAACCTACAAGGGGATATAGACAGGCTGGGTGAGTGGGCGGAGATTTGGCAGATGCAATACAATATTGGAAAATGTGAGGTTATGCACTTTGGCAGGAAAAATCGGAGAGCAAGTTATTATCTTAATGGCGAGCAACTGGAAAGTACTGCAGTACAAAGGGATCTGGGGGTCCTAGTGCAAGAAAATCAAAAAGTTAGTTTGCAGGTGCAGCAGGTGATCAAGAAGGCCAACGGAATGTTGGCTTTTATTGCTAGGGGGATAGAATATAAAAACAGGGAGGTATTGCTGCAGTTATATAAGGTATTGGTGAGACCGCACCTGGAATACTGCATACAGTTTTGGTCTCCATACTTAAGAAAAGACATACTTGCTCTCGAGGCAGTACAAAGAAGGTTCACTCGGTTAATCCCGGGGATGAGGGGGTGGACATATGAGGAGAGGTTGAGTAGATTGGGACTCTACTCATTGGAGTTCAGAAGAATGAGAGGCGATCTTATTGAAACATATAAGATTGTGAAGGGGCTTGGTCGGGTGGATGCGGTAAGGATGTTCCCAAGGATGGGTGAAACTAGAACGAGGGGGCATAATCTTAGAATAAGGGGCTGCTCTTTCAAAACTGAGATGAGGAGAAACTTCTTCACTCAGAGGGTAGTAGGTCTGTGAAATTTGCTGCCCCAGGAAGCTGTGGAAGCTACATCATTAAATAAATTTAAAACAGAAATAGACAGTTTCCTAGAAGTAAAGGGAATTAGGGGTTACGGGGAGCGGGCAGGAAATTGGACATGAATTTAGATTTGAGGTTAGGATCAGATCAGCCATGGTCTTATTGAATGGCGGAGCAAGCTCGAGGGGCCGATTGGCCTACTCCTGCTCCTATTTCTTATGTTCTTATGACCAGGGTTTTAAAGGAAGTAGGTGAGAACATTGCAGAAGCCCTAACTATAATCTTCCAAAGTTCTCTCAATTCAGGAACCGTTCCTTTTGATTGGAAAATCGAACATGTCACTCCGCTATTTAAGAAAGCTGGGAGAGGGAAATCAGGGAATTATAGACCTGTTAGCCTAACATCTGTTGTCGGGAAATTACTAAAGTCTGTAATTAAGGACAGAGTGACTGAACACCTTGAAAATTTTCAGCTGATCGGAGAGAGCCAGCATAGATTTGTAAAGGGTAGGTCATGCCTGACGAACTTGACTGAATTTTTTGAAGAGGTGACTAAAGTAGTGGGCAGGGAAATGTCCAAGGATGTTGTTTATATGGGCTTCCATAAGCCATTCGATAAAGTCCCTCATAAGAGACTGTTAGCTAAAGTTGAAGCTCATGGTATTGAGGGCAAATTATTGATCTGGTTTGGAAATTGGTTGAGCGGCAGGAGACAGAGAGTAGGGATAATGGGCAGGTACTCAAATTGGTCGGATGTGTCTAATGGTGTCCCACAGGGATCTGTGTTGGAGCCTCAACTATTCACTGTATTTATTAACAACTTAGATGACGGGATACAGAGCCACATATCCAAGTTTGCCGATGACACAAGAATAGGCAGCATTGTAAGCAGTGTAGATGGAAGTATAAAATTCCAGAGAGATATTAATAGATTAAGTGAAAGGGCAAAACTGTGGCAATTGGATTTCAATATAGGCAAGTGTGAGGTCATCTGCTTTGGACCTAAAAAGGATAGATCAGAGTACTTTCTAAATGGTGATAAGCTCAAAACAGTGAAGGTCCATGTACATAGATCATTAAAATGTCATGGACAGGTACAGAAAATAATCAAAAAGGCTAATGGAATGCTGGCCTTTGTATCTAGAGGACTAGAATACAAGGGGGTAGAAGTTATGCTGCAGCTATACAAAGCCCAGGTTAGACCACATATGGAGTACTGGGTTCAGTTCCGGGCACTGCACCTTAGGAAGGGTATATTGGCCTTGGAGGGAGAGCAGCGTAGGCTTACTAGAATGATAGCTAGACTCCAAGGGTTAAATTATGAGGAGAGATTACACAAACTAGGGTTGTATTCCCTGAAATTTAGAAGATCAAGGGGTGATTTGATCAAAGTTTTCAAGATATTAAGGGGAACTGACAGGGTAGATAGAGAGAAACTATTTCTGCTGGTTGGGGAGTCTAGGACTAGGGGACATAGCCCAAAAATTAGAGCCAGGACTCAGAAGTGAAGATAGGAAACATTTCTATACGTAGAGGGTGGTAAAAGTTTGGAGCTCTCTTCTGCAAATGGCAGTTGATGCTAGCTTAATAGTTAATTTTAAATCTGAGATTGATAGATTTTTGTTAATCAAGGGACATGGCTAACGCAGGTATATGAAGTTAGGTTACAGATCAGCAATGATCTCATTGAATAGCAGAACAGGCTCGAGGGGATAAATGGCTTATTCCTAATCCCATGTTCCTATGTTCCTAATAAAAAGTGCTAAAATTCTCACCACTCAATTGACTTGTTCAGGGGTATTGCACATATGAAATGGAATGGCAGTCAAATATTTCCTGCAATATTTTTTCAGGTTCATCTGACAGAAACTTAGAGGTTGTACAGAGGTCCTCAAATATTGAAGAGAACCTGACCTGGCCATTAAGCTCATGTAGGGAAGAAAATCCAAAGTGTTTGAGATACAAGGCTATTTTTTCAAGTTGCATCAATGTTTTCTGCTCATTTGACATAATAATTAAATATTACAGAAGGAAAGACTGAACATCAACCAGTAAATTAAAAAATGGGACAGAAATGACGAGAGCAGAGTGAGCATGAGACACTAAAAAACAACAGTAATTTTATCAACCTTTTGGGAAATAATTTATGGTTATACATTTACATTCTAAGAATATCTTGTTTTTTAAATTCATTCCATTCGTTAACTTGTATGCTAAACTATTATAAAAATCAACTGAATATTGATTTTTTTTAATAAGCAGTTCAACTTCCAAAATCTGGTTTGTTTGATTCTGTGGGGGCGAAATTGGTCTTCGCCAGCAATGCAAAGCGGGCTCATAGCGAATTGGCAGCCCGTTTTACACCACCCCTCAATGGAAAAGAAAATTTGGGTCTAAGATATCCCAAATATATAAATGACCTTGTCCCCAGGATTTGGGACTGGATCAGCAACTAATTACAGTGGCAGGCAAATTATTCTTTTTTATTTGTTCATGGGATGTGGGCGTCGCTGGCGAGGCCGGCATTTATTGCCCATCCCTAATTGCCCTTGAGAAGGTGGTGGTGAGCCGCCTTCTTGAACCGCTGCAGTCCGTGTGGTGACGGTTCTCCCACAGTGCTGTTAGGAAGGGAGTTCCAGGATTTTGACCCAGCGACAATGAAGGAACGGCGATATATTTCCAAGTCGGGGTGGTGTGTGACTTGGAGGGGAACGTCCTGCTCCGTCGCACTTCTGTATATAAAATCAAGGTCACATATTTAGGGCTTCAGCAAAATAAGGATAGAGTCATGGAGGGTAAATTTTATCCTCAACCCCAAGAATAGGTGGATCGGGGATGGGTGGGAGGTTAAAATAACAGGTTTTTGGAGTAAGGCCACATCCCGACTCCAACTCGCCCACTTCTGGGTTCAACCCAGGCAGATTTGTACGCATGTGGACAGCAATCACCAGGAAGTCCCGACCCCACTTAAAGCCGGAAGGCCGATACTTAAAAGGGTAACGTACCTCATTGAGATACTTGAGGTACTTAATATTTTGTGTATTGGAACATTAAAATGAACTTAACCTTGCCTGTTCGGGTTTCTCATCACTTCCGAATCACGTCAGGTGAAAGTAGGAGGGAAGGGCTGGATCCACGAGGCGAGTGCCTTCATTGCACTGCTTGTGGGCCTGGAGGAGCAGGAGTGTTTCATTCAGGCCCAGCAAGCTCTCTTGGCTGACAGGACCCCCGCGATCGGCTGCCCTCACTCCACCCCCGATGGTGGACCCCCCCCCCCACCGCCATGGTGGACCCCCACCTACCTCCGACTCTTCACCCAACCTCCAGCGACTTCTGATCTTCTTCCTGGCCCCCAATCTTCTTCCAGGCCCCCTGATCTTCTTCCTGGCCCCCCAATCTTCTTCCCTGCCCCCAAGCCCATCCCCGTCCCCCCGATCTCTTCCCCAGTCCATGTTGCCTCTCTCACTCCGTTCCCCAGCTGTGGCCTGCTATCGCAGGCCTTCCTGCCTGACAGCCCGCCAGCCTGTCAATCAGGCTGGCTGCCGGGCACAAAACCCAGAAGCAAAATTTATTGGCCTCATGAAGATCGCGATCTCCATCCACTTACCTTCCGGGTTTCGCAACCGAAGATCTTCCCCCCACCCTCCCTTCCGGACTGGAAGTGAAAATTCTGCTTATGGAATTCAATCCCAGTAGGAATCCCAGAATACCATTTAATAAAAATGGAATACCACTTTTCCTGTTACTGTAAATGTATTGGCCCTGATCTTATATCCTACGTGGAATAAATATCCATACTGTTATATAATAGTGAATCCCCTGACTCACTGTGAACTACAACACAAGAGATCTGCTGATGTAAAGAAACAAATAATGGAAATTCGCCAGAACTTTCAACTTCAGCAGAGGCAAAAAAAGGCCGATAACGCACCGGCCGGATGATGACTTCAATGGAAAGGAGAATCGAGCTGGTTCTATCATGGATGGCCGATCCAATATTGCCCGTTTTATGCCCCTGCCGAAGTCGGAAGTTCCACCCAGAGAGCCTTCATTAAATCTAAGGCCCCAAAAATCTGCAGTGGGTTCCTCCCGGAGTACGTGCCAGGATGCCCCTGCCTGGGTCCTACGCTGCTGACCCCGGTGGACTTTCCCAGTTTACAGAGAGGTCCCTGTCTTGCGTGGGAGTGGTAAGCACCTGTGCAACTAGGGGGCATCTATGGTGTTGGGCATGTTTGACAGTTCATAAAGTCCAACAAACGAGTGCCAGGCCGGAGGAAGGATGCTGGCCTCCTCCCTCCAGAGGTGCTCACTTGAGGCCATGTTACATATATATATATATACTTTTAAAATTTGAGATTGTTCTTCAGAGGTCGATAACCACTGGTTGTTTGGTAGGTACGCTTGGTCTCAATAGGCATGCCAGGCCCCACTGAGGGTCATGGAAGCAGGAATTCCTGTTCAATGAAGTCCCTGAGCCCAGCACCCTCCACCCCCACAAGACATAAAAAAATATATATTTTTCAATCAGATTAACTTACAGCAAATGGGCATTTTGAGATATTTCTGTAAATGTGCCTCCTCCTGAATGACATATGTCTCTGCTATAGGCAGGTACGAGCATACTGTGTCCTTTTCAGATAAAAACTGTGTAAATACAATAATTGCTATAAAACAATTTTTGAAAGTCATTTAGAATACAACATCCAGGGATCCTCTGACATCTCAATGAGTTTATCCAGTAAACTGAGTCATACAGATCAGGAAAGTCCCATGTTCAATCCCTGGTCTGTGCTGTGTTGGCTGGCCTCAGCCAGCATCACTGGAGTGGTGATACAACTGGCTTTCACAGTTGGCCTCAATGTAATTGGGTTAGGAAGGAGAAAACTGGCATGATTCTTGCTCCTGATGTTCATCCAGTGACCCTTACTGAAAATGTCCATGTGTGGGCATTGGGTGAGGACAGGATTGGGATTGGCTGAGATGCTACCCTGCTGACACTCAAGATTCACAGATAACGGTCACTTGAATGAGGTACTCAAAATTTCAGCCATGGGGCAATATGGAAGGTTGGCCCTATACCATGGAGAGGTCCATCCTGCAGTAACATTTTTAACATTTCAAACAGGCCTTCCCTTTTCAGTGCCCCTTCAAGAGTGGAGAGGAGCAAAAGAGAGGAAATAGGTTAAAAAAAAATTAGTTCATGCCCATTTCCTGCGTCATTCAATTTGTGGGTTGTCAAATAATTTGCAAAATGATTGTCCTATAGCTACGATCTTCAATCTCTTCAATCACACCGCCTACATTTAATTATTATCAGTGAATCTACATTATTATTTATGTTGTTACAAATTTTGATTAGTCCTTTCAGCACAGTTTCAATTTTGAAAAAAACACATATTTACATTCATGTAACAAAAATTGACTCAAAAATTGGACTAGTGAACTGTAGAAAACCAAAGAACGTTTCTTAATTCATAATGTTTTTAGAACTAGCTACAATATTGTAAACCCATTTTATAGTATTTTGATTCTGATGCAGACATACACACCACTGTGCTACTTAGAACTGTAATACAAGATAAACTACAAATATAGATAAAACCATAGCTTCTGCCTCAGTAATTGAGGCCACAATTGCACAGCTACATGGAGGTTACAACTATTGATTTTGGGCAAACACTTTATGATCCAATGCAAACGATCATCTCTGATAGCTTGCTCCATTCTTACCATAGTCCAATTGTAAGTAGATGGAGAGGAAGTAGTAATTCCTCTACTCAGAAGCAGATTACCAGTCACATTGCAAAACAATGGAGATGTCACTAGACTTTGAATTTGATGATTTGAACATTATCAGTATATGTGATGGGTCCTTACCTCCCAAAAAAACAAGAGAGAGAATTTTTTTTTTAAGAAAAAAAAATGGCAATGGCTAACTGGATACATGCACCATTGTGTGTGTCACTGAGTCATATAGATTGAAAGGTCCCAGATTCGATTCCTGATCTGTGGTAAGTTTCAGGCAGGCAGTGATGGGAGAATTGCAGTTGGCCTGAACACGTTGGCTAGAGATGGAGAGACAATCAATGAGGCTCTCTGTTTTGGATCACTATCCAGTGACTTCTACTGGAAAGTATGTCTGTGGACATTGGGGCCTAAAAAATTTGCGGGGTGCGATCCCAGCAGTTTGGCCAAATCACAGCTGTTGCAGAACTCCACCAATGACCCCACCAAAGTTTCTAATGTCAAGGGTAGAGGCTTCCAGGAGTAGGCCCTCAGCAATGTGGGGACCCATCTGTAGCATCTTACCCCACCTCCCACTGGATGAACACACTGGAAACATTAGTGGAAGTTGGTCAGCCCCAACTCAGAGGGATGATGAGGCTGGCCTTAGTTTTGGCGAGGTACACCTAGTCTCACCTGCTACACTGGGTCCCAACTGAGGGCTAGGAAGTGGGAACTTTTAACTTACAAGTCCCTGTCCTTGGCCCCTCTCCCATACGTTGTTAATCTTGTAGGGGCAGACAGAGGTGCCACGGCCACAAGCACATCCCAGAAATGGCTGCTGCAGGAAGGGACCCTGCTATGTCAGGCCCCAGTCAAGTTTGCAGTTTGTAGGATCAAACTACACCGTGATATACCCATGGTGGAACAGCTTGTTCACATACTATCCAAAATTATCACTTGGATGACATGTCAGCCATGTAACTATACCTCAGCTTCAGTATTTGCCTTCAGAAGGGTTAAAGGGAGGAGGAAAAAGTGATGAAGGAAACCACATATGCCTGGGTTTTCCAATCTGCCAGGAATCCTGCTGGATTGGTGGCGGTGCAACCTTTGCTCCCACCCATCTCTCAGCGCTCTGATCTCAGGTGATCTTCTAGTATTAATTGTCCCGCCAGTATTTCCACTGCCACTGGGTTGCCCACTTCAAGTGGGGGAGAGGAAAATCGCTGTGGCAGTTTAGCCAGTGACCCCCCCCGGGTTGTCAAAAACAAGGACATTCATAAAATCTTTTTTTAGAAAGTGCACGTATGGGTGGGCGTATTCAACATATATCGCCGCTTCCAGCGGAAAATTCCAGAAGTGGCAGTAGAAGCTAGGGAGCCGGTGGAAAGGCTCCCCAATGCACTTCCCGTTCCCATCTGGCTCAAAAGCACCCCAGAACAGGCATAAAAACATCAGAAAATCTTAGCCTAAGTGTTTAATAAGAGTTCTTCCCATAGGATCAATGTCCTAACACTGCCATACAAGTGCAGCAGATTGTGATGAGGTGATTTCACATGAACATCACAATGCCATGTCATTATTTCTAACCCAGCGAGGTTTGTCTGGAATCAGCCCAGACGCACTCACTCCCAGTCTGTCACATTTCAGGTCATTTTAAAGTCTCATCATCAAACAGCCAGAAATAATTATTACTAACTTTAGCATTCTTCTTTTCTATTTTTGTTCATTTGTCAAATACTTTCGTGTAAATAGTTAATGCTGATGACAGGGGCACGGGGGATAAGTTGCAGATAATCACTGAATTGCTTTGTGTTAATGTCAGTAATTCCTTCAAGTTACTTTCCCCCAATGATGTCTGCATCACTCACTATATATTATATATATCAAAAAAATGTACATAAATTAAAATCAACAGAAGGACTGATCGAAAGAAAAGGGTACTAATATCAATCAGAATTCTTTGTACCTGTTTTAATTTTTTTTTAAAGGGTAATGGTGCTGAAACTCTCTTTAGACATACAATAGCATGAATTAATATATTCCCTCGAGCACAGCTGGAGCACATTTTGTATGTCACTATGAATATAGCATTAAGCAAAACAATGAGATACGTGAAATTAAGATGGCTAAATAAAGACCACTTCATTTTTAATGCACTTCAGAAATACCATTCTCAGGACTCTCCACAGAATCTTAACCCGACACAAGTGGAAATCTGAATATTTGGATTATGAATTAATAGGAGAAATTATTTATAAGGATACATAATGCATTCAGAATCTCTTTTCATTTCTCATTTAAGCTGTCTTTTTGCATAGCTCAGCTTCTGTCTTAGTCTTTTAAGTTTACAGCATAGACAACACAAGTTGGCAGCTTGGTTGCATTTTGACTTAACTGATAGTGACACCAAGAGCCTTCCTTTCTGGTTTCTTGGTCGATGGCCCAGTTGGCATATCTTGCTGAATTCAGTACATATGTCAGGAAGCCCCAATAACAAGGGTATCTGAGACTGGAGATACCCATGGATTACTGATTTCCCTCAATTAAGGAAAATTTCTGCCTATAAGCAGAGGCTAGAATTTTTTACCAGCAAATATTCCCCAGAGCCTTCCCTACAAACCCATTTTTTGAATCCAATACCTGAACTCTAATGACTTTTTCAATATTCTTTTATCTGTAAGAGTGGGAGATTCCCTGAAAAGTAAAACTTTAGTAGCAGAGTAACACAAGAGAAAAGAGAAACAGTAATGCCCCACATTAAGTAAAGCGGTACAATTTATGAGAATTTGGTCATCACTATTTAAAGAATTAAACTATCATGGGTCCATTTTTGGAAAATAAGAGATAATAATCATTTGGTAAATTATTAGGTAGTCAATCACCGTAAATTTATATAATCTGCCATTTTCTGATATTTAAATTGATTCTTGTGCTATAAATCACAATCCAAATAGCTCCGCCAATTGTCTAATTTTGCATAGTACTGAGCCATCCTGAACAGGAAAGTCCGAGGTTCAATCCATAGTCTTTGCTGACCTGGCTGGTCACATTGATTAGTGCATTGATGTGGACAGTACAATTGGCCTCAGTCTCCTCAGTTTTGGAAAATTAAAATTAGGTAAGGTTGCTGTAGTGCATGCTAGAAATTTGCATTTATGAATATCAGATAAAGGCAAGGTAAGACTTGGCATAAGCACAGTGGGGTTACTATCATCCACAAAACCACACCCCATCATGCATTGTCGTAAGGATGAAAAAAAATCGGACAGAAAACTTGAGGAGATAAGAGTAATTAAAATCACTGCTTAATTTCACACATTACAAAGAAAGACTTATTTATTGTTAATCTTTAATATTAATTTTATTTCACTAAGTTATACATTGTGATTTTAAATTTTATGTATATATATACATTTTGAAAGATAAGAAAGACTTCCAGTTACCTGTCGATCTGATATAATTATTTGTATAAATAGTTAATAAATTTATAGTCCAATGACCCTTTTTCTCCTTTGTGCCCAATTTTTATCCCCTTGTGAAAAAAATGATGTATTTTTGTCTAATGTTGGTTTGGTAGCTGTCACTTTAAAACTCTGTCATTGTGTAAAGGGAGTTTACAGCCAGATAAAGTCTATCCCAATATAATGTTGGGTAGTTTGTTGTATAGCCTCCCTGGTAATATACTTGGGAGGAAATTTTACAGACTGCGCGATTGGCTCAATTTGCATTTGACTGACCGTTCCTTTTTCAATTTAAGTGGCTCAATATAAAAAATCCAGATGCCCTAGTAACTCTTTTCTGGGATACAAAAGAGGCAATTTTGTTTGAATAAAAGGCAATTGGAAATTGTGTTAAAGGAGGGAGTATCAAGGTTCCCTTAAAGAAGACAGCTAGAAGTTGGAAAATCTGAAAGAAGCCATGAAGCCACTGGAAAATGTTGAAGTTACTAAGACTCAGTTTGAGAAGAATCAAAAGACTGAAAGTCCTGAAAGGAAAAATATAGGGGGTGAAATTGGTCTTTGGCAATAGCACAAAATGGGCAATAATGAATCAGCAGCCCGTATTACACAGCCCCTGATTTTCTTTTGCACAACTTCAATGAAAAAGAAAATCGGGCAATGTGGAAAACAGGCTGCCGATTCGCTATCGCTTATTTTGCACTATCGCCGAAGACCAATTTCATCCCCATGGTGTGTATTTAATAGTTTTATAAAATATTAGATTGGTTGTTAGAGGTTCAGAGCTCGAAAACCCATGGAGCCAACATTATAAATGCTGGGATGTGTCCACTAGAAATGTACTGATCCCGCCAGACTGTCGGGAGGTTACCTCTTTTAAATGTTCCTTGTGGGCACCCTTGGCACTATGGGCGTACTTTGGTTTACAGTGAATGAATAAACATGGGATTATGAGATTTTACCAATGCTTGGGAGATGGGATTTCAAAACAGTGATGTTGTTTGTTTATTTATTTTTTCTTGGGAGGTAGGTGACGCTTGCAAGGTTGCATTTATTGCCATCCCTAGTTGTGCCAAGAAAATGGTGGTGGGCCTCTTTCTTCACAGCTGCATTCCTTGTGGTGATGGTACTCCAAAAATGGTGTTAAGACAGGGAATTAAAGGATTTTGACCCAGCGACAATGAAGGTTCGGGCAATATACGTTCAAATCAGCATGCCATGTGACTTGAAGGGGAACTTGGAGGTGATGGTATTTCAATTACATTGTTGCTCTTGTCCTCCCAGGTCTCAGGTTTCAAGATGAGTTGTAGCAATGCATTCCTTAGGAAGTGCACACATACTATGAGTGAATCTTAACAGTGTTGGCATAGTATTTGACTGTAACAGCTATCACAGCCATGCTTCATCCTGTCCCGACCAATGTTCGCATGTGCACTTTTTTTTAGCAGGGTTCACTGGATAGCAATCGGAAATGAAGCCAAATGTAGCATCCCAAATGTCACTCCACGCTAAGGTCACCCAAGTCAAAGCAGACAAGCAATCAAACTTGGGGCCTTTTAATCTATACAATTTAGTATTACACTGGATGTTGTCTTGACTTCCCAGGCCATCGTGGCGTTCAAGCCAATTCTCTATTCTCACTTTATGTACAGATTGAAAACCTGCCACATGATGTCTATTGATTCTTCTATATGCAGTTCCTAGGAGATCTTGTACTCTTCCATCATATGCCATACTGTTTTCTCATCTGGGTCCTTGGGATCGTGCTTTTATGCAGAAGACTACTTAACTTTTGTAGTCAAGTTTAAGGGGAGAAAATGAATAAGAATAGCTGGTCCTGCAATACAGTTGTACAATTCTCTTTACCTCTGCACAACCACTGTTCAGATGTTTCAGTTAAAAGCACTGCTACAAGTATATGTCTATAATGCTACTTGGGACAAACTACAGGTGAAGTGCAACATAAAGTGTTAACAACAACAAAATGTTAAAAGAACAGTTTTAAATCTTACTGCATTAAAGTCATAATTTCAATAGATGAATCCTGATTTTTTTCAATAACAATAAATCAGAATTCCAATCACTAAAAATGATTTCTTTACATCACCAGGATTCTGAAACTGTTCTTTTAATATTCTGGATTACTTATTAGTGCGGTGCCAATTGTTGTTGACCCCTACTGCTGATGACCCAGTGCTGTGTGATAGTGCACTATCAGGTAAACTTTAAATAACATGGTGGTATACTGTCCTATGTTCACTAATCTTAGCAAAAAAGATGTGAAAAAAAGTTCTAAGCTTTTTATTACTTCAGGAGAGAGAGCGAGAGAGAGATCGAAGGTGTGCCAAGAGCAGCACCAGCCATACATTAGAGTGATCTATAATAAGGTCTGCAGCTGAGTGGTCCTGGCAGAACCCAAACTGAGCTTCAGTGAGCAGGTTATTGGTGAGTAAGTGCCATTTGATAGCACAGTTGGCGACTCCTTCCATCACTTTGCTGATTATTGGGAGTAGGCTGATGGGGCGGTAATTGGCCGGAGTGGTTTTGTCCTGCTTTTTGTGAACAGGACATACCTAGGTAGTTATCCACATTGTCGGGTAGATGCCAGTGTTGTAGCTGTACTGGAACAGCTTAGTTAGGAGTGTGGCTAGTTCTAGATCAGAGGTCTTCAGCATTACAACCAGATGTTGCCAGAGCCCATACCTTTCATGTGTCCAGTGCACTCAATCATTTCTTGATGTCACAAGGTGTGAATTGTATTGGCTGAAGACTGATGATGAGGACCTCAGGGGGAGGCCGAGAAGGATCATTTACTCAGCTCTTCTGGCTGAAGATAGTTGCAAACGCTTCAGCCTTGTCTTTTGCACTCACATGCTGGGCTCCTCCATCATTGAGGATGGGGATGTTCATGGAGCCTTCTTCATTCACTTCTTAATTGTCCAACACCATTCAGGACTGGTAGTGCCACATGACACGATGGATGGTGTCCTCAGTGTGAGGACGGGACTTGGTCTCTAAGAGGACTGTGGTCAGTCCTACCAATACTGACACGGACAGATGCATCTACAACAGTTAGATTGGTCAGGACATGGTCAAGTAGGTTATTCCCTTGTGTTGGTTCTCTCACCACCTGCAGCAAGCCCAGTCTGGCAGCCATGTCCTTCAAGATTCGGCCAGCTCAGTCAGTTGATAGTACTACCGAGCCACTCTTAGTGATGGACATTGAAGTCGCCCACCCAGAGTACATTCTGTGTCCTTTCTACCCCTTAGTGCATCCTTCAAGTGGTGTTCAATGTGAAGGAGGACTGAATCATCAGCTGAGGGAGGGCAGTAGGTGATTATAAGCAGGAGGTTTTCTTGCCCATCTTTAACCTGAAACCATGAGACTTCATGGCGTCCAGGGTCAATGTTGAGGACACCCAGAAACACTCTCCACCAAGTGTATACCACTGTGCCTCCACCTCTGGTGGGTTTGTCATGCCGGCGGGACAGGACATACACAGAGTCTGGGACATTGGCCAATAGGTATATTCCGTGATTAAGACTATATCAGGCTATTGCTTGACTAGTGTGCGAGACAGCTCTTCCAATTTTGGCACCAGTCCCCAAATGTTAGTGAGGACTTGGCAGGGTTGACTGGGCTGGGTGTGCCTTTGTTGTGTCCTGAAAAGTATTGCCAAATGGCTCTCGCAGCCAAGCATCGGGTTCTCTTCTACAGTCTCTTCGGCTGTTCCTGCTCCCCTGGGTATTCCCCTAGCTGTGGGTGGGACCTCCATGACGATCCCTATTTGCAAGGCAACACTGTAGAGCATGCAGAAGATTACCATGATCCTTAAAACTTTAGCTGGGTTGTATTGCAGGATGTCCCCAGATCTATCCAGTCCCCTGAAGAACTGTTTCATCATCCTAATGGCATGCTTGATGGTTACTCTGGTGGAAGCATCAACCTCATTATACTCATATTCAGTTGGTGTTCTCAGAAACCAGAGATTTTATGAGCCATTGCTGTAGACTTGCTACCTTGAGACTTGCCTTTATGTGTCAAATATGCTGTGATGGTGGATTGCTTTAAAATGAAGACATCATAACAGCTGCCTGGGAAATGAGCATTGTCATGTATAATTTGGTGTTGCAACCGAGAGTAGAATTCTTTCCTATTCATGTAGCTATTGGAATGTGCAAGGAAGCATAAAGCGCCACAGGAATGCAATCCATAACTCCATGGACACTGGAGAATTCTGCCACTCTGTAAACTTACGGAGCCCTCTCATGCTACTGTTGGTTGTCAATCGGGAAGGAGATGAAATTGCTTGCTTGAGCAAACAAGACATCAGTCACTTGCTTTATACAGCTCATATTTATTTATTTATTTATTAGGTGCTGATTTTCCTGTTCCTCCCTGTACCTGGACATCCAGGGCTGCTAGCAACTGCTTTTTCTGGAAGAAAATGGGATGTGATTTGTTTGAAGCAGATGGCAGAAACTATTCCCTATGACTTGACTACTATTCTGATTTCTCTAAAATAGACAGACTACCTGATGAAAAAGGAAATAAGTCATAGCTAAGATGAAACTCATTTTGCACACAATGGCGTTCCAAATGAAGTTATAACAGATAATGGACTATCATTTAATTTAAGGAAATTGTTGCTCATCCAGGACTGGATGTCAGACAAGCAGGCTGACAACAGTGGCAGTGGAGAGGTCGAGAGAGGTGGTGGTGAGGTAGAGCTGGGTGTCTTTAGCGTACATGTAGAACCTGATATCATGTCTTCAGATGATGTCGCCGAGAGGCAATATGTAAATGAGAAATAGGAGGAGCCCAAGATTAGAACCATGGGAGACTCCAGAAGTAATGATGTGGGGGTGGGAAGAGAAGCAACTGCAGAAGATTCTCTGGCTATGACTGGATACGTAAGAGTGGAACCAGGCAAGGGCAGTCCCACTCAGCTGGATAATGGAGGAGTGGCATTGGAGCAAAATGGCATGGTCGAAGACCATAGAGAGGTCGAGCAGGATGAGGAGGGATAAGGGAGTTTCAGACCTGGGGCAGCAGCAGAAACCTGATTGGAGAAATTCAAAAATGGAGTTTCGGGAAGGATGTGCATGGTTTTGGAAATTTTCAACAACTGAGAAACTTCAACAATTGTGCATACCCACAGCCAGAATGGTAGAAGTTTGTTATAGCCCACTGGCAGGATTGTCCGATCCTGATCACACCAAAGTCGGTGGGCAGCAGGAAAGCAAGAATGTCTTCAAAGGACCCCTTAGGAATCAACCACCTCTACTTCTTCTATTTCGCAATTATGTACAAGTAAAGTTGGATACACAGCACAAAGGTAAGTACAGTTATGCATCACGATTCTGACAATCACTCATCACATATACGCTATCACTAAACTAAACCAATATTATGAACATTGTAAACATTGCATTCATCCGTTATTTATTTGTAATGCCATGGGACACCTTTATTGTGTCAACAAATTCCACAGCAGCCTGGGAAACGGAAGCCATATATATTAATAATTGAGCAATTTACGTGCCAGAGTTTGCAGATAAAAACATGGCCAAGCCTTCACTGAAAAATGTGCCTGCCACTCCAACTGCACTGCTGAATTGTATTCCTGGACTGTCTGGGTCTAGCACACGTTGACGTTAGCGGCCAAGTGAATAACAAGCAAATTTGAAGCAGACTGTCTTCGTCCAGCAGCACATCACACAGGAGTAGCACCGTAGAAATGACACCACTTCAAATAGCATAAAGGTGAAGCACAGCACATCACATTAAATACACACAACCTAAATGTTCCGAGTATACGCCAGTCGTGAGGTATCTTGATGGATGAAAAATATGCCTGCGGTTTTCCAGTAGGTCCTGGCCATGAACAAAATGCCTCACCACTGGAGCCCACTCAGAAACATTATTCCTACAACTTCGCTACTTTGCTTACAATAAAAACTGTAAACTTTATAGTCGTTGTTTACTTTTGAAGTAATGATTTCCTCATAAATGGCACTAAGACGCAATAGTTGTTTAAAGTTTAAAGCTGAAGAAGTGTAAAGGTAGGCTTCAAGCATAGAACTGCTCATTCAGAGGCTGCTGGACTTGTGCTGCTTCCTACAGCAGCGACTGAGTTTCTGCTAGCTCTTCATCATCATCATCCAATTCTGACTCTTCCTGTGCCATGTCTTCCAGAAACATGTGTATGCCTCTTAACAACATAAGAACATAAGAAGTAGGAGCCTGCTCCACCATTCAACAAGATCATGGCTGATCTTCTACCTCAACGCCATTTTCCTGCACCATCCCCATATCCCTTGATGCCTTTAATATCTAGAAATCTATCAATCTCTGTTTTGAATGTACTCGATGACTGAGCCTCTACAGCCCTCTGGGGTAGAGAATTCCAAAGATTCACCACCCTCTGAGTGAAGAAATTTCTCCTCATCTCAATCCTAAATGGCCTAGCCCTTATTCTGAGACTGTGACCCCTGGTTCTAGATTCCCCAGCCAGGGGAAACATCCTCCCTGCATCTACCCTGTCGAGCCCTGTAAGAATTTTGTATGTTTCAATGAGATCACCTCTCATTCTTCTAAACTCTAGAGAATACAGGCCTAGTCCACTCAATCTCTCCTCATACGACAATCCCGCCTTCCCAGGAATCAGTCTGGTGAACCTTCGTTGTACTCTCTCTATGGCAAGTATATCTTTTCTTAGGCAAGGAGATCAAAATTGTACACAATACTCCAGGTGCGGTCTTACCAAGGCCCTATAAAATTGCAGTAAGACATCTTTACTCCTGTACTCAAATCCTCTTGTAATAAAGGCCAACATACCATTTGCCTTCCTAATTGCTTGCTGCACCTGCATGTTAGCTTTCAGTGACTCATGTACAAGGACGCCCAGGTCCCTTTGAACATCAACATTTCCCAATCTCTCACCATTTAAAAAATACTCTGTATTTCTGTTTTTCCTATCAAAGTGGATAACTTCACATTTTTCCACATTATATTCCATCTGCCATGTTGTTACCCACTCACTTAGCCTGTCTATATCCCCTTGAAGCCTCTTTGCATCGTCCTTACAACTCACATTCCCACCTAGTTTTATGTCATCAGCAAACTTGGATATATTACATTTGGCCCCCTCGTCCAAATCATTGCTATAGATATAGATTGTGAATAGCTGGGGCCCAAGCACCAATCCCTGCGATGCCCCACTAGGCACAGTCTGCTAACCTGAAAAAGGCCCCTTTATTCCTACTCTCTGTTTTCTATCTGTTAACCAATTCTCAATCCATGCCATTATATTACCCCCAATTCCATCTGCTTTAACTTTGTTCACCAACCTCCTGTGTGGGACCTTATCGAAAGCCTTCTGAAAATCCAAATATACCACACCAACTGGTTCCCCCTTATCTATTCTACTAATTACATCCTCAAAGAACTCCAATAGGTTTGTCAAACATGATTTCCCTTTCATAAATCCCTGTTGACTCTGCCAAATTTTATTATTATTTTCTAAGTGTCCTGTTGTCACATCCTTTATAATAGATTCTAGCATTTTCCCTACTACTGATGTTAGGCTAACCGGTCTGTAGTTCCCTGTTTTCTCTCTCCTTTCTTAAATTGTGGGGTTACATTTGCTACCTTCCAATCTGTAGGATCCATTGCAGAATCTATAGAATTTTGGAAGCTGACAATCAATGCATCCACTATCTCTATCTCTATAGCCACCTCTTTCAAAGCCCTGGTATGTAGATCATCAGGTCCTTGGGAGTTATCGACTTTCAGTCCCATTAATTTCTCTAGCACTATTTTTTGATCTTCTGATGGCTACGTGCAAAATCCAGCACACCACAACCATTGTACCAAATTTCTCTGAGGCATATTGTAGAACATCCCTAGCATGGTCTAAACATCAGAACCATTGTTTCAGCTTTACTCAAGAAAAGGGGAATGTATTGTGATGTTTTGAGCCATATTCCCAGCAGGTAATCCACATGTCCGAGGAAACAACCATTCAACTTGTCCACCCTGGAATAACGTGGAGAACCCATAATTCACTTAAGACATGTATGTCATGTGCATTTTTTTATCTATGCTTTCACTTGAATTCAATTTGGCAGTGGTCACAGATGTTCAGGTGTTTGGTTGTTCAGGTGGTATCCTTTTCTGTTGATGAGCACCATGGGATGTTGCACAAGTGCTTCTTTGCTGACATGGGGCAGCATTTTAGCACCCGTTATCGGGTGCGTTCCTGGCGGGGAGGCCCCGAAAATCGGGAAATCCCGGAGCGGGACCAGAGCCCGCCTCGAACCCGCGCACTTCCGGGTTCCCCACTGACGCGCCGGCGTGCGCGCAGCCCCCGCTGGTGGGAATCCCGCAGGCAATTAAAGCCAGCGGGATGCCACTTGAACGTATTTATTTTGCTTGTTCAGGTCATTAACTGACCTGATTAAGGGATTATGTGAGGAGAGGTGGGATTTTAAAGCAAACTGGGACTGTTTCCCACACTGGGGGAAACACTCACAGTTCAAATGGACCTTTTTTTTTATTCGTTCACGGGATGTGGGCGTCGTTGACGAGGCCAGCATTTATTGCCCATCCCTAATTGCCCTCGAGAAGGTGGTGGTGAGCCGCCTTCTTGAACCGCTGCAGTCCGTGTGGTGACGGTTCTCCCACAGTGCTGTTAGGAAGGGAGTTCCAGGATTTTGACCCAGCGACAATGAAGGAACGGCGATATATTTCCAAGTCGGGATGGTGTGTGACTTGGAGGGGAACGTGCAGGTGGTGTTGTTCCCATGTGCCTGCTGCTCTTGTCCTTCTAGGTGGTAGAGGTCGCGGGTTTGGGAGGTGCTGTCGAAGAAGCCTTGGCGAGTTGCTGCAGTGCATCCTGTGGATGGTGCACACTGCAGCCACAGTGCGCCGGTGGTGAAGGGAGTGAATGTTTAGGGTGGTGGATGGGGTGCCAATCAAGTGGGCTGCTTTATCTTGGATGGTGTCGAGCTTCTTGAGTGTTGTTGGAGCTGCACTCATCCAGGCAAGTGGAGAGTATTCCATCACACTCCTGACTTGTGCCTTGTAGATGGTGGAAAGGCTTTGGGGAGTCAGGAGGTGAGTCACTCGCCGCAGAATACCCAGCCTCTGACCTGCTCTCGTAGCTACAGTATTTATATGGCTGGTCCAGTTAAGTTTCTGGTCAATGGTGACCCCCAGGATGTTGATGGTGGGGGATTTGGCGATGGTAATGCCATTGAATGTCGAGGGGAGGTGGTTAGACTCTCTCTTGTTGGAGATGGTCATTGCCTGGCACTTGTCTGCCGCGAATGTTACTTGCCACTTATGAGCCCAAGCCTGGATGTTGTCCAGGTCTTGCTGCATGCGGGCTCGGACTGCTTCATTATTTGAGGGGTTGCGAATGGAACTGAACACTGTGCAGTCATCAGCGAACATCCCCATTTCTGACCTTATGATGGAGGGAAGGTCATTGATGAAGCAGCTGAAGATGGTTGGGCCAAGGACACTGCCCTGAGGAACTCCTGCAGCAATGTCCTGGGGCTAAGATGATTGGCCTCCAACAACCACTACCATCTTCCTTTGTGCTAGGTATGACTCCAGCCACTGGAGAGCTTTCCCCCTGATTCCCATTGACTTCAATTTTACTAGAGCTCCTTGGTGCCACACTCGGTCAAATGCTGCCTTGATGTCAAGGGCAGTCACTCTCACCTCACCTCTGGAATTCAGCTCTTTTGTCCATGTTTGGACCAAGGCTATAATGAGGTCTGGAGCAGAGTGGTCCTGGCGGAACCCAAACTGAGCATCGGTGAGCAGGTTATTGGTGAGTAAGTGCCGCTTGATAGCACTGTCGATGACACCTTCCATCACTTTGCTGATGATTGAGAGTAGACTGATGGGGCGGTAATTGGCCGGATTGGATTTGTCCTGCTTTTTTTGGACAGGACATACCTGGGCAATTTTCCACATTGTCGGGTAGATGCCAGTGTTGTAGCTGTACTGGAAAAGCCTGTGGCAGCTGCAAAGGTCCATTTGACAGGTGGGGGGTAGGGGGAGACCCTCACTCATTGCAGGAGGCCACTCTGTCACTTGGGACAAAGTTTGGCCTCCACCACCCTCCTCCTGACAATCAAAGTCACCAACTTGCACACTTACCCCAGGGTCCAGAGATATGTACCTACCTTGCGGACCCCCTCAAATGTACATCTTACGGATGGGGGCCGCCATAGCTGCAGTCATGACCTCCTCGGAGGGTGAACAGCATCATCAGCCTCACCAGCCTCGCCATCCACGCCGTCCACCTCTGACACGTGGAGCTCCACAACAGAGCGCTGTGACACATCCACCTGTACAGCAGGAGGGAGGGCTACCGCAGAGAGAGATGCGTCGCAGAGGGTACTACCCTCGCCACAGGGTCTACAGACCGAGGCTCAGCTTCCTGGACCTCTCTGAGCAGCAGTGCACACGGAGGCTCAGAGTCACTCGACATGTAGTCGTGGACATCTTCAGCCTCCTTCATGCCCAGCTGCTCCCAGCTGGCCCGAGCACCATCTTCTTACCTGTCGCTGTCAAAGTCACCACTGCCCTCAACAACTTCTCCTCCGCATCCTTCCAGGGTGCAACCGGGGACATCGCCGACGTCTCTCAGCCGTCTGCACAAAAGAGCCCTGCAAATACACCTACACCCACTCTGCAGTGACACAATGGGTGGCATCAGTTGTGGGTCTTCATAGTGATCCTCAGGAAAGGGCATTATTGCACAAACCAGACAAGATTCGCGAAGACATGGCAGTAGTGGTGCCAATATAATATGTGATGTGAGTTGCTCAGAAATTAAATATAAGTAACAACCGTGACAAACCCTCAAACACCCTTGTGCATCCCCTTCATGCTCACGACACGTTTGCCTTACGCTGCCTACTGCACATATGTGATGCATGCCCTGTGGCTGCAGCACGGGTAGTGGCAGGTTGAGTGAGGCTGACCGTGAAAGAGATGTACGAGAGGGTGAGTATGGGATAGAGCCATGAGATTGTATGAGGATTGTGTTGAGTGGTAGTGGCGGGTTGAGTACTGGTGAGGTGAGTAGGTGCAGGTAAGATGAGGATGAGGTTTGAGTGGGTGTGAGGGGTGATGTGACAGAGTAGTGTTGGCAGTGCTGAAGGAGATGTGGGGTGGGGGCGGTGATGTGGCAGACGGAGTGTAGGGGAAAGAGTAAGTGTACTCACTTCGGCTGACCTACTGAGGTCATTGGAGCGCCTCCTGCATTGTATGCAGCTGGACGATATGTTGGTGGTGCAGGTGACCTCCTCTGCCACCTCGAGCCACGCCTTCCTGGTGGCAGAGGCAGGCCGCTTCCTCCCGCCCGCCGGGGGTGGGGGGGAAGATCGCTGTCCTCCCCCTCCTCCTCACCCCGTGTATTGATACCTGGAGTGAGGCATCATTAAACTGGGAGCAGCCTTCCCCCTGCGCTGCTCCATGCTGTAATTTTTTCTATTTGTTGCAGCATCTGTCAGTGGAGGACTGCCCCTTTAAATAGAGCTCCTCCAGCTGACAGATCTTACTGCGCATGCGCAGCCCGCCCGACGCGCAGATCAGCAGTGGGGAACCCGGAGGATCTGGTAAGTGAATCCAATTATGTTACGATCGCGCGGGGAGCTGACTGATTTCGCCGGGCGCGTTACCCACGCGCCCGATAGCCCCCCCTGCCGAGAACTCGCAGCCCTGGTAACATCGGGCCCATAGATGCAGTTAATGGTGCTCTACAACCTGGGAACATCTTTCAAAACAACCTGCTAGCCTAGCCTGCTCTTGCTACATGCCTATGCTGATTTTAATATATTCAGAGGCATGCCAAAACAGAGAATCTGTGACCTGAACTACCTGTGATGAACTACAAACTTACTGATCATTTATTCCTTGATTGTAGGAGTCCACAAGATTTATTTATAATTTCCTTGATGAGGCATGAGCTCTGGTACATTTCATTTCTGGATATCTTGATGAGGTGTGATCTCCTCACATAATTCTCCTCAGTGAGATCAGTGGCTCTCGCTGGCAATTAGTGTGCTGCCTTAGGTATTAGTGGATTCTGATGATCCTTTTCCTATGGCCTCAAACTTCTTTAGCTCTCCTCTATTGCTCCTCATCCTCTTTGTCACCTCCCAACATGTCCAGCAAAGTCAGATATGATGATTCACTAGTGCAGCTGTGTGTCTTAAAACACCTGAGTTTCTCTTTACAACATCTCCTACTCTGCTCCATGCTGATCTGCGCTGACTCTCCCTGTTATCTTAATGCCACCTTTATAGCGAGCAATATTAACGTCATGTGGGCTGGAAGATATAAATAAATTTGCATTTTCGCCTTTAATTGGCGTCTGCATTAACACATATTAATCTGATTCCATCTCAGGATGAATTTTGGGACTGAGGGTAAAATTGCAGTAATGCACCAAATTACCACACATTAACGCACACATATCTTAGCTGTCTTTTTACCTGATTGATGGTAGTCTTAGGTGCTTCAAGTCCCTCAGGTGTTACATTAACACTGCCTCCTTCTTAGCGATGCCATACAAATTAAATGAACATTGGGGGAGCACAATTTGATTCAAGACAAAATGTGCTCACTTCACAAAATGCAGAGCAAGTGGGATAATGTAAAATAAACAAATTAGGCCAAGATTGCATACATGCCTTCAAAGAATATGAAAGGATTTCATACTTAGGGTGGATTTTATAAATGCACACTCCTGGCAGGGAGCATTTGGCTATTTTGTGAACATTTTATTGCTTTTATTGCTTTCCTAGCAGTAATCAATCTCCTCTGTTTTTGTTTGGGAAACAGTGATCATCGATGCATCTTTAGACTAGGTACAGGGGATAATTTACGACTCTGTAGTGCTGATGGGAAACCTTGCCCATCGGGAGCATGTATCAGAAATTCGGATGCACACTGCCCAGGATTTTAATAGTCAGAAAATAGTCCACAGAGCACATCTACATTCCTGACAGGTGCTCCAGGTGGGTGAGGCTCACCGCCAGCTACGTGGACATATAAAACTAACCCCATAAACTTCATCTCACATACTGTACTGAATTGACTCATGTAGATGCTTTGTGCAAATCAGAAAAACGTTTGATTTCTCAGCAGCTATATCTCATTTAAAAAATGGCATTTGGAGAAATGTTTTAGGAAAATCTATATCCACAGAGTTTCAGCATAAACAGAGTTTAAATTTGAAATATGTCTGTACATGGTGAGGTATGGTCTCCCTTGAGAAACTACAGAATTCAGGCTGTTGAATTATCCCCTACCTGCTAGGGAATTTCAACACTCCAACCCTTCAGACTTTCAAGGATACTGTGATGGATGGTCACAAGTCCAATTGTTAGACCGCAAGAGAAATTAGAAGGATAATATCACACAGTTTTAAAATACACTGTCAAATGAGATGCTCCCATTGCAACATAAAGCTGAAGCCAGCAAAACATAATACACAAATTAAGTAACTAGAATGTGTAGAAAGTGGAAAGCTATCCCACTGCACGGTCCAAACTTCAGATGTTTGTAAAGCCTAGTTTGATTTGCAATGAATTAAAATGTTTGGAATAATCTATCAAGGAAAGTAATGGAAGCTAAACAATAGGGTTATTCAAAAGGCAATTCAGTTACATGACAGGAGAATTAATGTACTAGAGGTCTGAGCTTTGATGGGTTGAATTACCTTTTCTCATCTCTGACTTTTCTTATGTACAATTACTGTTCATTGGGAACAGCCCAAAGATTTAGAAGCAAGCCTAGACTCCTAATCTGAGACAGACGCATCTTATCCCAACTTTTGTTAACGTTCAAATTTAGCTACCCTAAATTGGCTTGTTGTCAGCTGTGTTTTGAGATAAAGAAGGTTAAATAGGATAACCCCTAAAAACGGGCACAGGGAGATTAACCCATGTGATTAACCCATAATCGGTCGTTGCAGTGCAGGCAGCATGTTACATTCGTGCTGCCTGCTGTTTTAAATGATTGCTGCCTGCAGCCAGTGTTAACTATGCTGTTGACTGGCTGCACGCATCAGCAGGGGCCCGATAACGCAAGTGGCTCACGCTTCTTAAAGGCAGCCTGCACCTCTTAAAGGGGAGGTGTATTGTGGCTTAAAGAAGTGGTGGGAGTCATTTCAAAACTGAATCTGTGCTGTGCTGACTGACACCATTACTGGGACAGGAAGGAACTGTACCATTGGGATGGGCTCCACCTGAACTGGGCTGGAGCCAGGGTCTTAGCAGAAATTATATATAAATAGCAGTCACAAGGACTTTAAACTAGTAAATGGCAGGAGGGCTCAGGTGGAAAAAGTAATATAAATAATAATTCTAAAATAAACAAAAAGGAAGAGAGTAAAGTAGTAGTCAGAAACTATGCTTTAGACACTACAGGTAAGGGAAAACTAAAAGAGGTAAAGTAATTAAATTGGGAGAGCGAAAAGTAAGAAATATGTGAGAAAAACATCATTAGAGCAGAAGAACAGGTTAGGGTGTGTGGCCCAAATAAGCGGTCTTTATACAAACTCATGGAGTATGAGGAACAAATTGAATGAATTACAGGTGCAAATTCAACTTAGAGGGTATGACATGGTAGCCATTACTGAGACAGGGCTACAAGACGGTCTGCACTGGGTACTGAATATACCAGGTTATAAGGTCTACGGGAAGGATAGGGAAACTGGTAGAGGGGGAGGAGTATCCTCATGATTAAGGATGAAATTACTTCAATGATAAGAGAGGATATAACAAGAGATAAGCAGGCAGTGGGTAGAACTGGATAGAATTAAGAAATAGAAAAGGATTTAAGACTGTAGTGGAAGTTGTGTATAGGCCCCCTGGTAGCAGCTGTGAAATGGCACAATGTCTAAATGCAGAGATTAGACAAACTTGTAGAAAAGGCAGAGTGGTTTTAATGGGGGATTTTAACTTTCATATAGATTGGGATAAGCAGACGAGCTCATGTCAGAAAGGTAACAAATTTCTTGACTGTGTTCAGGATGGCTTTCTGCAACAATATGTCCTACAACCAACAAGAGGCAGGCCATATTAGATGTAGTAATGAGTAATGAGACAGATTTAGCTAACAGTCTAATGGTGCATGAACATTTATCTAATAGCGATCATAATAGGATCGAGTTCAACGTTGTGTTTGAAAGAAGAAACCCGTATCAGCTACTAAGATTCTAAATTTAGGTGAGGCCAACTTCAACGGGATGCGACAGAGACTGCCCACAGTAAACTGGGCAAATCTGTTAATGGGTAAAATGACAGAAGATCAGTGAGAGGTGTTCAAAAAAGAATTTAACGTGTTACAGAACCAGTTTATACCCCTTAGGGGCAAAAGCTCTACTTGCCAAAAAAAACAACCATGGACGACAAAAGAGGTAAGGGACAACCTAAAACTAAAAGAAAAAGCATACAAAAATGCAAAAAATAGCACAGATCCTGGCAACTGGGAGAGATACAAAGAACAACAAAGGGTGACAAAACAGATAGTAAGAGCTACAAAAAGGGAGTCTGAAAAGAAACTTGCAAGGGATATCAAAATCAACACAAAAAATCTTTAGAATTATATTAGGAAAGGGAGGGCGGTCAAGAGCAATGTGGGCCCCTTAAAAACTGATAATAGTGATATTGTAAATGAAAATAAGGAAATGGCAGACATGTTAAATAATTACTTTGCATCAGTATTTACAGTAGAGGAAGAGGGTAGCATGCCGGGCGCTCCAAGGAAACTAATGTTGACTCAGGGATGGGGACGCACCATAATTAACGTAAGCAAACTAACAGTAATGAAGAAAATAATGGCGCTAAAGAGAGACAAATCCCCAGGACCAGATGGTTTCCATCCCAGGGTTTTAAACGAAGTAGGTGAGAACATTGCAGATGCCCGAACTATAATCTTCCAAAGTTCTCTTGATTCAGGATCCGTTCCTTCAGATAGGAAAATTGCACATGTAAGTTCGCTTTTTAAGAAAAGTGAGAGAGGGAAACCAAAGAATTATAGACCTGTTAGCCTAACATCTGTTGTCGGGAAATTACTAGAGCCTATAATTAAGGATAGAGTTTTTTTATTCGTTCATGGGAAGTGGCCGTCGCTGGCGAGGCCAGCATTTATTGCCATTCCCTAATTGCCCTTGAGAAGGTGGATGTGAGCCGCCTTCTTGAACCGCTGCAGTCCGTGTGGTGAAGGTTCTCCCACGGCGCTGTTAGGTAGGGAGTTCCAGGATTTTGACTCAGTGACGATGATGGAACAGCGATATATTTCCAAGTCAGGATGGTCTGTGACTTGGAGGGGAACATGCAGGTGGTGTTGTTCCTATGTGCCTGCTGCCCTTGTCCTTCTAAGTGCTAGAGGTCGCGGGTTTGGGTGGTGCTGTCGAAGAAGCCTTGGCGAGTTGCTGCAGTGCATCCTGTAGATAGTACACACTGCAGCCACAGTGCGCTGGTGGTGAAGGGAGTGAATGTTTTGAGTGGTGGATGGGCTGCTTTGTCCTGGATGGTGTCGAGCTTCTTGAGTGTTGTTGGAGCTGCACTCATCCAGGCAAGTGGAGAGTATTCCATCACACTCCTGACTTGTGCCTTGTAGATGGTGGAAAGGCTTTGGGGAGTCAGGAGGTGAGTCACTTGTTGCAGAATACCAGCCTCTGACCTGCTCTTGTAGCCACAGCGTTTGTGTGGCTGGTCCAGTTAAGTTTCTGGTCAATGGTGACCTCCAGGATGTTGATGGTGGGGGATTCGGCGATGGTGCCGTTGAATGTCAAGGAGAGATAGTTAGACACTCTCTTGTTGGACATCATCATTGCCTGGCACTTGACTGAACGCCGTGAAATTTTTCAGCTGATCAGAGAGAGAGACAGCATGGATTCCATAAGGCAGTCGATAAAGTCCCTCATAAGAGACTGTTAGCTAAAGTTGAAGCTCGTGGAATTGAGGGCAAATTATTGATCTGGTTAGGAAATTGGTTGAGCGGCATGAGACAGAGAGTAGGGATAATGGGCAGGTACTCAAATTGGCAGGATATGACTAGTGGGGTCCCACAGGGATCTGTGTTGGGGCCTCAACTATTCACTGTATTTATTAACAACTTAGATGACGGGATAGAGAGCCACATATCCAAGTTTGCCAATGACACAAAGACAGGCAGCATTATAAGCAGTGTAGATGGAAGCATAAAATTACAGAGAGATATTAATAGATTAAGTGAATGGACAAAACTGTGGCAAATGGATTTCATGTAGGCAAGTGTGGGGCATCTGCTTTGGACCTAAAAAGGATAGATCAGAGTACTTTCTAAATGGTGATAAGCTCGAAACAGTGAAGGTCCAAAGAGACTTAGGGGTCCATGTCATGGACAGGTACAGAAAATAATCAAAAAGGCTAATGGAATGCTGGCCTTTATATCTAGAAGACTAGAATACAAGGGGATAGAAGTTATGTGACAGCTATACAAAGCCCTGGTCAGACCACACCTGGAGTACTGTGTTCAGTTCTGGGCTCCGCACCTAAGGAAGGATATATTGGCCTTGGAGGCAGTGCAGTGTAGACTTACTAGAATGATACCTGGACTCCAAGGGCTAAATTACGAGGAGTGATTACACAAACTAGGGTTATATTCCATGGAATTTTGAAGATTAAGGGGTGATTTGATTGAACTTTTCAAGATATTAAGGGGAACTGATGGGGTGGATAGAGAAAAACTATTTCTGCTGGTTGGGGAGTCTAGGACTAGGGGACATAGCCTAAAAATTAGGACCAGGACTTTCAGGAGTGAAGTTAGGAAACACTTCTACATGCAAAGGGTGGTAGAAGTTTGGAACTCTCTTCCGGAAACGGCATTTGATCCTAGCTCAGTTGTTAATTTTAAATCTGTGATTGATAGGTTTTTGTTAACCAAAGGTATTAAGGGATAAGGGGCTAAGGCGGGTATATGAAGTTAGGTTAAAGATCAGCCAGGAATCATTGAATGTTGGAACAGGTACGAGGGGCTAAATGGCCTATCCCTGTTCCTTTGTTCCTATGATTCTTTGAAGATTGGCTGCACCTGGGAGAGAGTGTGCGCCAAGGTTCTCTGATGATGCACTGGAGGCCTTGGTGGAGAGAAGGAGCAGCAAGCATCCTGTATCTGCAGCGGGGCAGGAGGCCCTCCAGGCATATTCTGAAGAGGCAGTGGGAAGAAATAGGTAAATGCCAGGAGCATAGATCCAAGAACATGAATGCAGCGCAGGAAGAAATTCAATGATTTAAAACGAGTTGTCAAAGTGAGTTCATGCTTCAACTGGCATATCGTACCAACTGCACCACTCGGCTCATCCACTGCTCAATTCACTACACCCCCATCAGCCACCTACCAACAATCTCTTTCAGTTAGTACTCAACTGCTCAAATCATATGCTTTATCTCACCCTCACACATTTAGCACTTTTGCAAGCCTCACAACCACAACTCACAGTTCAAACACACTGGTAGCTATTCAATCATGACAGCCACATCACCCAAACATCTTGCAGGACACTCACTGACACACTTCCCTCTTTCTTGCAGGAGAAGGTGGCGCATGACAGGAGGCAGCAAGTGGCTCCATGGAAAACGAACCTGCTGTTCTCTCTCAGGTTGACAACATTCCTGCTCCAACCCCTGCCACTACGCCTGTGCCCTTGCTGTTGCCTGTCAGCCAGCCAGCCCACTCCCTGTAGAGTATTGAAACTTTATCCAAGTATAGGAAACCTCCAAAAACACGTACAAATGCACCAGCAGCCAGAAGAAATAATCCAGCAACTAACCTGTAATTCCTGCGCGAACCCTTTAAATAGCGCTGGTGGGAGGTCCTGCATGCCGTTTAAGTCATGTTCAGCTGTGCGAGGTTAAGACAATGTGTTGGATGGAGTGTGGGGTTCCAAAGTAGCAATGGTCCCTTTAAACCAGCATTGCACACTGATTCGCGACATAATCTCCCTACTCTGCATGCTGCCGACGGTCGTTAGGTGCACGCGCACAAACTCCTTTACCAAGATGGTGTCCTGCACACTTCCTGTTGGAAGTGTGCGCACGCATCTCGGACCCAATTTTCTCGGCTTAGTTGGCCGCGTAGCACCTAAAAGCAAGCGTAAAATGGCCCAATTTCACCCCCAGAGCATCTTGTGAGTGGTGCATTGCTGTATCATGGGTGAGTAATAAGTATAGAAGTAAAATTATCGGAGAGTCCTGCAGTGTTGCCCAAATATGCTCCTGATCATCCCAGTATGTCTTGGAGGATAGCATAGCATCAGGAAAGCTGACAAGTGAAAATAAATGAAGAGAATCACATACTTTTTCGTGGAACTGGGTTGTTCTATCCAATAGATTGCTAATACTTATTTCAGCTTGCAAGTTAGCAACATTTGAAACAGTAACTATTAACATTTACCTTACAGGACAGTAAGCTTTTGATTGAGTTAATAAATTGTCCCCAGCACTAGGAGTAGTTATATTAGTAGCATTTATGTCTAGGGGAGCATAAACTACTCATTTGCAGATGACACAAATTAAAGGCAGACTGGAACTTTGCAAAGTTTCACCAAAAGTTCCAAAACTATTCCACCAAGCATTAATATATTGAGCTGTGGCTACTGGAAGAGTTGATGACAATGTTAGTAAAACAGTGAACAGTGCAACAAATGGAACAATTAGAGCTGGACTCAACAGTGAAGGAAGTACTATAACCCAGAAATGGTATTGTTGACAATACCATTGGATGAATGCTGCGCAAGCTCATATCACATTCCCCTATCTGTTACTTTAATATAAGTGTTACCCCATATGTTTCAAATGCGTTAACGCCTTGGCTAAAATAGTAGAGAGATGAATGCCCTATGAATGATAAACCTTGGTCCACTAATGTCACCAACAGTAATTTCTAGGCTAATATCTCTTAGAAGGAGAGCTTGAAAAAGGTTTTGAGCTGGATTCTCTATGCTCCCACCCAAAGGTGAAGAGTGCAGAATACTTTGGGCAGTGAGGTTTACAGTGATCTTACTGTCCGACCTGAGTCTCCTTCCCCCTACTCCTGGAAATGCTGCACTTCGAACAGTGGGGCGACCAGCCATGAGGAAATTCCAGCATGGAATGAATGGCCCATTTGGCTGAAACCAAAGATGCACAGTGCCTCGAACACCTGGGAGACAGCCAGGATGGTTACAGGGTGGGAATTTAGAGTCCAGCCCACAGAGATGCCGGGGCACGAGCTGCGCATGCAACAATATACTTCTCCCGGGTCGCCAGCAACAGCGTCCAGGAGATCAATCACTCATCGCAGCAGATTCCTGGGCAATCTGGGAGGACTGGCAATTCTAAATGACTACAACGAAAGATGAACCAATTCCATATCCATTAATAAATGTTAAAAAAAACTCAATATTCCTACCCAAGTTAAAGATAATGGGAGTAAAATTGTGAATGGGAGTGGACAGGTAGATATTTACCCTCTGGACTGGCTACATATGGTGCACGAAGATATTTTTCTCTACATTCCAGGCACTCTCCTCTCAGGTCC
The DNA here is from genome assembly GCF_035084215.1 of Heptranchias perlo. Taxonomy (NCBI): domain Eukaryota; kingdom Metazoa; phylum Chordata; class Chondrichthyes; order Hexanchiformes; family Hexanchidae; genus Heptranchias; species Heptranchias perlo. Next base: position 59,415,309 of record NC_090327.1, read on the forward strand.
TTGCTATGCTCTCACTTCCTTTAAAATTTTGATTCTGTTTTCGTAGTGCTACTCTCTACAGCAGCTCTTCCACTACCACCTCCACTGTAGTTTCACTGGCGGTGTGGCAAACTGCATGTTCGGTGGCAAGGCAACCAGCAGGGGATAGGGAATGCATCGCTTAACTGGCTGAAGGCAGCTGGGATGGTATGCATGTGCAAACTGCGCATACAAGGAACTTCCCTCCCAGGCAGCCAGGTGCAGTGTCCAGGTAATCAATTGCCCATCCTGGGAGGCTACCTGGCAATCCGGGAAGGTTGGCAACCTTAAAAGCAGCACAAAATGGAAGGTGTTCCATTTCGCAGCACTAACATCCCTCATTAACCTAAGCAACAAGCAACCTCCCACAAATTTGGTTTGAAGCTTTGGAGAAATATTTAATTCATTGTGATACTTTCTTCATATGGTGAAGTACAATCAAAGTGATAACATTATGCAACATTAATAGCATATGTTCTAATACATATGAATGAAATTTCTTTGTCCGCTATTTTAGCAAAGGTACTAATTTATTTACTTTAATCAGAGTGTCAACACAATAGCGTATAGAGTTCATTTTACAAACTGAGTATAGAGGAGGAAAAACTGAGCGTGAAGGTTTCTGGCATTTAACTTTTTAGTAGGAGTGCAATTTAAGTGTTTTGGGTTGCAAAAGATTTTCTAACAGTTGTTGAAAGCTACAAGTGTAAGAATGGTGGCACCATCCAAAAGAAAAAAATTCAAAGTTCCTAGGAGGAGTTGGCACAAGTCAATGCTCTGCCCATCATCCAGAAGGCCTGGCTCTAAATTTGATTAAATGTATCCCTGGCAAGAGAGGAAACAGCAGAGGCTCTGACCATCATTTTCCAATCCTCCCTGGCTCCAGGCTTGGTGCCGGAGGATTGGAGGACCGTTAACGTTGTACTGTTGTTTAAAAAGGGAGAATGGGATAGACCGAGTAATTACAGGTCAGTCAGCCTAACCTCGGTGGTGGGCAAATTATTGGAAACAATTCTGAGGGACAGTATTAATCGTCATTTAGAAAGGCATGGATTAATCAAGGACAATAAACATGGATTTGTTAAGGGAAGGTCGTGTCTGACTAATTTGATTGAATTTTTTGAGGCGGTAACAAGGAGGATAGATGAGGGTAACACGTTTGATGTAGTCTACATGGATTTTAGCAAGGCTTTTGACAAGGACCCACATGGCAGACTGGTCAAAAAAGTAAACGCCCATGGGATCCAAGGGAAAGTGCCATGTTGGATCCAAAATTGGCACAGTGGCAGGAAGCAAAGGGTAATGATCGACGGCTGTTTCCAATGGGGTTCCACAAGGCTCAGTACTAGGTCCCTTGCTTTTTGTGGTATATATTAATGATTTGGACTTGAATGTTGGAGGGCATGATCAAGAAGTTTGCAGATGATACAAAAATTGGCCATGTGGTTGATAGTGAGGAGGAAAGCTGTAGACTGCAGGAAGGTATCAATGGACTGGTCAGGTAGGCAAAAAAGTGGCAAATGGAATTCAATCCGGAGAAATGTGAGGTGATGCATTTGGGGAGGGCAAACAAGGCAAGGGAATACGCAATAAATGGGAGGATACTGAGTGGTGTAGGGGAACAGAGGGGCCTTGGAGTGCATGTCCACAGATCCCTGAAGGTAGCAGGACAGGTAGATAAGCTGGTTAAGATGGCATACGGGATACTTTCCTTTATTAGATGAGGCATAGAATATAAGAGCAGGGAGGTTATGCTAGAACTGTATAAAACACTAGTTAAGCCAAAGCTTGAGTACTGTGTACAGTTCTGGTCACCACATTACAGGAAAGATGTGATTGCACTAGAGAGGGTTCAGGGGAGATTTACGAGGATGTTGCCAGGGTTGGAGAATTTTAGCTATGAGAAAAGTTTGGATAGGCTGGGGTTATTGTCTTTGGAACAATGGAGGCTGAGGGGAGATTTAATTGAGGTGTATAAAATTATGAGGGGCCTAGATAGAGTGGATAGGGAGGACCTATTTCCCTTAGCAGAGGGGTCAGTGACCAGGGGGCATAGATTTAGCTGGATAGCAATTTCCGACCGGCACAGACATGATGGGCCAAATGGCCTTCTTCTGCGCTGTAACTTTCTATGATTCTATGATCAGTCATTATGTCAATTACACAAGAAAAATGAAGAGGCTGATACTAGCCTCACCACCCTCACAACCGTTCCCCCCAAAAAATTATGGTCTACATGTTGAATATCAACCTATCTCCTCCACTGTGTTTCACCATTTCAGTTATCCAATTTAGATTTACATTAGCAATATTTTCATTTTTTTTTCAAACTTAGCCCATTTCTGTGCCTTTTTCCTTGGGTGAACCTCTCACTGTCTTAGCTATTTGCCTGTTCATTTGTTTCTTTAATGTCTTCCTGATTGATGATCTTTTATATCTCGTTCATCTTTCATTATTCAGTTCTAAGGAAGGGTTCTCCGAGAATGTTGATCTCCCTTTTCTCTCTAAAGATGCTGACTGTTATGCTAATATTGTGTATTTCCAGCATTTTCTGTTTTTGTTTCTGTTTGCCAGTATTTGCAGTTTTTTGTTTGTTATTACAGTGCTTATACCAAGGGGATGGGCAAAGTATGTTTGCCACAAAGTGTTTCCTCCCACTCAGACTACCGTGCAGCCACAATGTTTACCACAATGCCCATTCTGTAGCAGGGCACAAAATGCAGGCGTGACTTTACCTGAAACTCTTAGCACAGTACGTAACATCTTAAAAAAAAACTACATCTAAACCAAATCCGTCCAACAAAATATAGTTGCACGCACTGATATCCATAATAAGGTACAGAATTGACATTTGGGTGCCCAATTATTTACTCCTAACACTTCCAACATCTTAACACCACTTCTATGTTTGCAGGCAAAGGAAGCATGTAACATAACGGAGCAGACATACACAAGAGGAGGCTCCATAATATTAAGTTCTTGAGCGTGTCTGAAGAGGCAGCACTGGAAATCATTGCTGTTGAGTTCATAGAGGGAGTGGGGGAGGGTGAAGTAGAATTCTCCCCCAAGCTTAAGGCTAATACCATCCATCTCATGTTTTTTCTTCTCTCCCTTACTCACTCACCTCCACACAAGCACAATACCACAAAGAGCATCATGTAATCAGTATTCTAACTTTAAACTATATTGGCAGTGGAATGGGCACCAGGGTGAAACATTAGAGAGGAGAAACAAAGTGCACAGAGGACTGGGAGGGACAAGTAGCACTAGAGTACAGAATAGTTCAGAAATAGGAGGGATCAGACAGGGGCCAAATGCGAGGTAATCCACGATGAGTTTAGTGTGCACGTGCATAAACGCACTTAGCGTGGTAAATAAGGTTGATGAGTTGCAGGTTCAAGTCACCACATGGGACTATGATATTGTGGCAATAACAGAGATCTGGCTCAAAGAAGGGGAGGATTGGGTACTTAATAATCCTGGCTACAAGATATTCAGAAAAGATAGGGAAGGAAAGAAAGGAGGGGTGTGTGTGGCAGTATTGATCAAAGAAACTATTATAGCACTGGAAAGGGATGATGTAGTTTAGGGGTGAAAGACAGAATCTATTTGGTTAGAATTGAGGAACAATAGAGGAGCTATTACGCTACTGGGTGTATACTATAGGCCACCAAATAGTAGGAAGGAGATAGAGGAGGGCTGTGCAGTAGACGTGGTCTACATGGACTTCAGCAAAGCATTTGACAAGGTACCGCATGGTAGGTTGTTACATAAGGTTAAATCTCATGGGATCCAAGGTGAGGTAGCCAATTGGATACAAAATTGGCTTGACGACAGAAGACAGAGGGTGGTTGTCGAGGGTTGTTTTTCAAACTGGATGCCTGTGTCCAGCGGTGTGCCTCAGGGATCGGTGCTGGGTCCGCTGTTATTTGTTATTTATATTAATGATTTGGATGAGAATTTAGGAGGCATGGTTAGTAAGTTTGCAGATGACACCAAGATTGGTGGCATTGTGGACAGTGAAGAAGGTTATCTAGGATTGCAACGGGATCTTGATAAATTGGGCCAGTGGGCCGATGAATGGCAGATGGAGTTTAATTTAGATAAATGTGAGGTGATGCATTTTGGTAGATCGAATCGGGCCAGGACCTACTCCGTTAATGGTAGGGCGTTGGGGAGAGTTATAGAACAAAGAGATCTAGGAGTACAGATTCATAGCTCCTTGAAAGTGGAGTCACAGGTGGATAGGGTGGTGAAGAAGGCATTCAGCATGCTTGGTTTCATTGGTCAGAACATTGAATGCAGGAGTTGGGATGTCTTGTTGAAGTTGTACAGGGCATTGGTGAGGCCACACTTGGAGTACTGTGTACAGTTCTGGTCACCCTATTATAGAAAGGATATTATTAAACTAGAAAGAGTGCAGAAACGATTTACTAGGATGCTACCGGGACTTGATGGTTTGACTTACAGGGAGAGGTTAGACAGACTGGGACTTTATTCCCTGGAGAGTAGGAGGTTAAGGGGTGATCTTATAGAAGTCTATAAAATAATGAGGGGCATAGATAAGGTAGATAGTCAAAATCTTTTCCCAAAGGTAGGGGAGTCTATAACGAGGGGGCACAGATTTAAGGTGAGAGGGGAGAGATACAAAAGGATCCAGAGGGGCAATTTTTTCACTCAAAGGGTGGTGAGTGTCTGGAACGAGCTGCCAGAGGCAGTAGTAGAGGCGGGTACAATTTTGTCTTTTAAAAAGCATTTGGACAGTTACATGGGGAAGATGGGTATCGAGGGATATGGGCCAAGTGCAGGCAATTGGGACTAGCTTAGTGGTATAAACTGGGCGACATGGACATGTTGGGCCGAAGGGCCTGTTTCCATGTTGTAACTTCTATGATTCTATGATTCTATTTGCAGGCAAATTACAGAAAGATGCTAAAACTATAGCGTAGTAATAATGGGAGACTTCAATTATCCCAATATAGACTGGGACAGAAACAGTGTAAAGGGCAAAGAGGGGGTGGAATTCCTGTAACATATATAAGTGAACTTTCTGGAACAGTGTATTTCTAGCCCAATTAGAAAGGAAAGAGTGATTGGATCTAGTTCTGGGGAATGAAGTGGAGCAGGTGGAGCATGTTTCAATGGGGGAGCTATTGGGGAACAGTGATCATAATATCATTAGGATTAAAATAGTTATGGAAAAGGACAAGGACAATCAAATATGAAAATACTTAACTGAAAGAGAGCAAATTTCAGTGAGTTATAAAGGGATTTTGCCCAGAGGGATTAGAATCAAAAATTGGTAGGCAAAACAGTAATTGAACAATGGGAAGGCCACCAGGGCGAGTTGGTTAGGCTGCAGACACATCCCTACGAGGGGGAAAGGAAGAGCATCCAAAGCTAGAGCTCCCTGTATGACTAAAGATATAGAGATTGAAAGTCCGAAATCCTTAAGTTACTTAAGTCCGAAAGTAGAGTCTTAAACTTAAATAAATTACATAGGTATGAGGGGCGAGTTGGCTAAGGTAGATTCAGAAATTAGATTAAAAGATATGACGGTAGATAAGTATTGGCAAACATTTAAAGAAATATTTCAGAATTCTCAATGAATATACATTTCATTAAGAAATAAAAACTCCACGGTAAGAACAATCCAACTGTGGCTAACTAGAGAAGTTAAGGATAGTATTAGATTAAAAGAAAGAGGCTTATAATGTTGTGAAGAATAGTAGTAGGCCTGAGGATTGGGAGAGTTTTAGAAACCAGAAAAGGATGACTAAAAAATTGATATAAAGGGAGAAAATAGGATATGAGCGTAAACTAGCTGGAAATATAAAAACAGATTGCAAGAGCTTCTACAAGTATGTAAAAAGGAAGAGTAGCAAAAGTAAACTTTGGTCCCTTAGAGGCTGAGGCAGGAGAAATTACAATGGGGAATAAGGAAATGGCAGATGCATTAAACAAATGTTTACTATCTGTCTTCACGGTAGAAGACACAAAAAGCATACCAGAAAGAGTGGGGAGCCAAGGGGCAAATGAGAGTGAGTAATTAAAACAATTAATATCAGTAGAGAAAAAGTATTAGACAAACAAATGGGACTAAAATTTGACAAATCCACTGGACGTGTTGGCCTATATTATAGGGTTCTAAAAGAGGTGGCTGAAGAAATAGTGGATGCATTGGTTGTGATCTTCCAAAATTCCCTGGACTCTAGAACAGTCCCAGCGTATTGGAAGGTAGCAAATGTAACACCACTATTCAAGAAAGGAGGGAGAGAGAAAACAGGGAACTACAGGCCAGTTAGCCTGACATCAATCATCAGGAAAATGCTTGAATCCATTATTAAGTAGTAACAGGGCACTTAGAAAATCATAATATGATTAGTCAGAGTCAACATGGTTTTATGAAAGGGAAATCGTGTTTAACAATTATTGTGTTATTACAGTATTTTGAGGATGTAACTAGCAGGGTAGATAAAGGGGAGCCAGTGGATGTAATATATTTGGATTTCCAAAAGGTATTCGATAAGATGCCACATAAAAGGTTGCTACGCAAGATAAGGGCTCATTGGGTTGGGGGTAATATAGCATGGGAAGAAGATTGGTTAACGGACAGAAAAGAGAGTAGGGATAAAAAGGTCATTTTCAGGTTGGCAGGCTGTAACTAGTGGGGTGTCGCAAGGATCAGTGCTTGGGCCTCAGCTATTTACAAACTATATTAATGACTTAGATGGAGGGACTGAGTGTAAAGGATCCAAGTTTGCTGACGATACAATGCTAGGTAGGAAAGTAAGCTGTGAGGAGGACACTATGGGGGTGATTTTAAACACCAAGATCGAGTGGGTTGGGGGCGGGTGGGAGTTGAAAATAGTTGTTTTCTCGGTCGCGACCGCAACCCGGCTTTATTTCCGGGTTTAACGTCGGCGCATAAAAGTACAGGCTTCCCATTGGGAATGCAATGTCCAAAAATTTTGCAGTTGCAACCCAAAAAAATCAACTATTTTTAAATCCCACCTGCCCCCAACCCACCGTTCTTGGGGTTTAAAATCAACCCCAAAGAGTCTACAAAGGGATACAGGCAGGTTAGGTGAGTGGTCAAGAAGGTGGCAGATGGAGTATAATGTGGGGAAATGTGAGGTTATTCACTTTGGCAGCAAGAAAACAAAAACAAAATATTTTTTAAATGGTGATAAACTATTAAATGTTGGCGTTCAGAGAGATCTGGATATCCTCGTACAAGAAACACAGAATGTTAGCATGCAAGTACAGCAAGCAATTAGGAGGCAAATGGCATGTTGGCCTTTATTGCAATGGGGTTGGAGTACAAGAATAAGGGAGTCTTGCTACAATTGTAAAGGGGTTTGGTGAGCCCTCACCTGGAGTACTGCGTACAGTTTTGGTCTCCTTATCTAAGGAAGGCTATACTTGCCTTGGAGGCGTTGCAACGAAGGTTTACTAGATTGATTCCTGGGATGACAGTGCTGTCCTATGAGGAGAGATTAAGTAGAATGGGCCTATAGGCTCTGGAGTTTACAAGAATGAGAGATGATCGCATTGAAACATATAAGATTCTGAGTGGGCTTGACAGGGTAGGTACTGAGAGGTTGTTTCCTCTGGCTGGAGAGTCTAGAGCCAGGGGGCATAGTCTCAGGATAAGGGGTCGGCCATTTAAGACTGAGAAGAGGAGGAATTTCTTCACTCAGGGGGTTGTGAAAATTTTGGAATTCTCTAACCTAGAGGGCTGTGGATGCTCAGTCATTGAATGTATTCAAGGCTGAGATAGATAGATTTTTGGACTCTAGGAGAATCAAAGGATATAGGGATTGGACGGGAAAGTGGAGTTGAGGTCGAAGATCAGCCATGATCTTATTGAATGGTGGGGCAGGCACGAGGGGCCGTATGGCCTACTCCTGCTCCTATTTCTTTTGTTCCTATGTAAAATGGAACAGAAAAATGAAGCTTTTGATGAATGTATGGTTCATAATACAGTAGAGAACCAGGCTGAATACAGAAAGTACATAGGAGATCTAAAAAACGGAATAAGAGGGGCAAAGAGAGAGTATGAGAATAGTTAGCGACTAACATAAAAAGGAAACAAAAAGTCTTTTATAAACATATAAATAATAAAAGGGTAGTCAAAGGAAGGGTGGGACTGATTAGGGACAAAACAGGAGATCATCTTGTGGAGGCAGAGTGCAGAGCTGAGGTACTAAATGAATACTTCACATCCATCTTCACTAGAGAAGAGGATGCTGCCATTGTAGCAGTAAAGGAGGAGGTATTAGCGATATTGGATGGGATAAAAATAGATAAAGAGGAGGTACATAAAAGATTGGCAGTACTTAAAGCAGAAAAGTCACCCAGTACAGATAGAAACATAGAAACATAGAAAATAGGAGCAGGAGTAGGCCATTCGGCCCTTCGAGCCTGCTCCGCCATTCAATATGAGCATGGCTGATCCTCTATCTCAATATAATATTCCCGCTCTCTCAAATTATGCAAATCTATCAGAAAATCATGGGCATGGGTTTTCAGTGGGAGCCAGGCAAAATTGTCCAATTTCACGTTTCTCATACTCCCGAATCCTACCAGCAAGATCCAGCCTATCAACCAGAAAACCAATCTTTATAACAATCAAGCAAATGTTATGTACGAATAGTTGTTCAATGGCATTGATTTAATACAGGACCCAGAGAACAGAAAGATAATTAAAGCACCAGTTGATAGTGAAGTTATTAAATCAGGTGACAACTGGGCACTTGTGCAAGAGGTGGACAAAAGGAGGGACATCCTATATCCGCAGTGGGTGGGGGGGAGGGGGCAAGAGGCCCTCCAGACATATATCCAAAAGGCAGTGGGAGGCAGCGGGGAACGAAGTCAATGCCAGGTGCATAGCACCATGAACATGGATGCAGTGCAGGAAGAAGTTCAATGCTTTGACACGAGTGATCAAAGGTGAGTGCGGTCAACTGTCAAGTGGCATCTCCTACCAACTGCACCACTAGCCGCATCCACTGCTCCAAGCACTACACCCCCCATCACCCACATACCAACAAACTCTTTCCATCAGTAGTCAAATCTGCCAATCAGATGCTTCCTCTCACTGTTACGCATTACCACTGTTGCAAGCCGCCCATCCACAATTCACAGGCCAAACACACTGACAGCTATTCAACCATGACAAAAACATCACTCATACACAGGTCCTGCTTTCTTGCAGGAGAAGGTGCACATCAGGAGGCAGTAAGTGGTGGTGGCATTTAGCCCCTCGAGCCTGTTCCGCCATTCAATGAGATCATGGTGGACCTGTGACCTAACTCCATATACCTGCCTTAGCCCCAAATCCCTTAATACACTTGGTTCACATAAATCTTTCAATCTCAGATTTAGAATTTACAATTGAGCTGCTATTTGCAGAACAGCGTTCCAAATTTCTCCCACCCTTTGCGTGTTGCAGCGTTTCCTAACTTCACTCCTGCATGTACTGGCTCTAAATGTTAGGCTATGTCCCCTCGTCCTAGCATTCAAGTATAGGAGATCTTCAAAAACTGTTACAAATGTATTGGCAGCCAGAAATTATAATCCAGCCACTAACCTGTAAATCCTGCCTGGTCCCTTTAAATAGCGCTGGTGGGGGTCCGCCAGGCACTCTAAGATACGTTCAGATGGTCATGGTTAAGACTGTGCGTTGAGCTGAACGTTAAGTTCCAAAATGGTGTCCATCACTTTAAATCAGCGTTGCACACTGATTGTATCCATTTTCTCTTTACTTTACATGCTGTCGGCGTTCGGTATTTGCTCATGCACTAATACCTATACCAAGATGGCGTCCGGTGCACATCACACTGGAAACACGCCTGCGCAGCCAAGATGCCATCTTGGATGTTCAGGAGGCCACGTAGTGCCGAAACAACGGGCACTGCATGGCCCGACTGCTAGCCCACAAATTGTTGAAATTGTTTTTTCATAGACATTACATACTTAAATTTTACACTATGTTTGTAGCAGAGAATAATTTGTCTAACAAAATACCTGAAATTTCAAAATATATCATCCCAGAACTTACTTACCTTGGACATCGCTCCGTAATGGCGTTCATCCCAACCACCGTGGAATCCATCGGAGCAAGTTCGCGAATGTACACATGCACATTAAAACCTGGAAATCGCAAACTTGCTCTGATTGGTTCAACGGCGTTTTGACAGTCCCGAATTAAAGAGCCAACCACGCCACAATCAGTACAATCAAACACAATCACCAAACAATCATAAACTTACCCATCTGCCCAGCTGGAACGAAGATACATATGCCATGAGAAGATAAGCTTGAAAATACCAGCCCTACTCTACTTTTTAAAAGCGCGGAGACTTATAATGACTGTAAAACAACAAAAAATTAAATTTTAAAAATATGAATTGTCTAATTATTCCTATTTTAATTTTTTTTGATCATTTAAAAAAAATTTTAAAAATAAAAATGTTTTTTTTTTACTTTTAATTTCTGTATGTATCAGATTATAAATCATTTCCTTGCCTTTTTATAAATAAGGTATGTTATTATGTTAAATTTTTATTCAGACTAACACAGGAAATGTCACTTTAAATGAATATTACTTGGCTGCTTGTGGGCGGGGCTTGCCTTCTCAGCCTTTGCATGTGCACATGGCCTGCGCTGATCTCGGAGCGCACCACTGCAGAAGATTTCAAAATTAAGCAAATGAACGTCATGGCCTACACAGTGAGTGTATTCGTACTTTTTATCTGCAGGATGTGCGGAGAGCTATGCCACGCCGATCGGAGCAAGTTCCGGCCCATTATGCTTAAAATGACAATAAAAACAGTGCTACTTTCAGATGATTTTGAAGCCTGTTGAAAGTACAACTGGGACACAAAAATGTAATTCTCTTTATTTATTTCATCTCAAATAAATGCTTGCAAGCATCCATGTATTAAGAGTAACACTTACCCAACAGTATTTAATCCTGCTGCCTATTGAATACTGACAATTGCAGCAAAGAATTACCTTATTCCAGGGTTCAGAATGGCATTTTTAGCAAAGGGACATAATGGCTCTGAGAAACTCCTGGGTGGATAATTCAGCATTATATTGCTCCTTCAAAAAAAAATTCTGTCTGCAACTCCCCGAATACCATTGCATTTACAAAATTTAAAGCTGATACTAAGCTAAGTTTCTGATGTCCGGGGGGCACTTTCTCCCTAAGCATTATGCCCATATTAGTTATAATTTCTAAGAACTGTATCAACTTGACTTTGTTATTTTGAGAAGGTCTGAATATATATCTTTGTTTCTTCATGCTCCAATCTGGATAGGACAAAGGATGTACCTCATAAGGACAATGTCCCCATCCCACAGAAATTAAGAGTTTTTGTATTTCAGAAGTATAAAAGCCAGCATCTCTTGAATAATTTACAATACTTAACTTCATGTAAACTGATGGTATTTTTCTGAAGTAAGAGCTGAGTTGAATTTTCTTTAGTTTGCTCTGTGCCAAGGATATATTTCACCATCTCTAATATGCTGTAGCTTTATGTTCTTTAAAAAATATACATGAAGCTGTCGTTTTGCTTTTGCCTTTTTATTTTTTTCTCCCCTCCTCTCCTGAAAGCATTCACTTCTTGCTGAGATACAGTTTCACTAGTACTCATTCTTCACATGACCAAGGAGAGGGTTACAATCAATCCTGTTGAACGTCCACTACCAGGTTTCCAACCCCTGCAGGATGGTCCTGGAGTCTCTGGGAATTAAGGATTATTCTCCCAGGCACTGCTGCAAGCATCCCAGGAGAAAAATCAGAAGTGCATTAAAAAAAATTCTGTACTTTTTCAGTTTCTTTAAATACTTTCGTTTATTAGTTATAAAAATATTGGAAATCGTGGAAAAAAAAGGTTGTTTCACTGACAGCCAAGAATCATACAATAGGGAATTGAAGTTTGTTCACTTTCCTTTTGGTGTGGGCAGGCAGTGCGTCGCAAGGTTGGACGCGTTAGGCAACCAATGGCGGGAGCACGGTGGCGGGCCAGTTTGAGGTGGGGGAGGGGAATCATAGAATCATAGAAAGGTTACAGGACGGAAGGAGGCCATTTGGCCCATCGAGTCCACACCGGCTCTTTGCAAGAGCAATCCAGCTAGTCCCACTCCCCTGCCCTATCCCTGTAGCCCTGCAAATGTTTTACTTTCAAGTACTTATCCAGTTCCCTTTTGAAGGCCATGATTGAATCTGCCTCCACCACCCCCTTAGGCAGTACATTCCAGATCCTAACCACTCGCTGTGTAAAAAAGATTTTCCTTATGTCACCTTTGGTTCTTTTGCCAATCACCTTAAATCTGTGTCCTTTGGTGCTTGACCCTTCCATCAATGGGAACAGTTTCTCTCTATCTACTCTGTCTAGGCCCTTCATGATTTTGAAAACCTCTGTCAAATCTCCTCGCAACCGTCTCTGTTCCATAGTTTCTCCAGTCTATCCATGTAACTAAAGTCCCTCATCCCTGGAATCATTCTAGTAAATCTCTTCTGCACCCTCTCTAAGACCTTCACATCTTTCCTAAAGTGCGGTGCCCAGAATTGGACACAATACTCCAGATGTGGCCGAACCAGTGTTTTATAAAGGTTCATCATCACTTCCATGCTTTTGTACTGTATGACTCTTACTTATAAAGTCCAGGATCCTATATGCTTTTTATCCGCTTCCTCAACTTGCCCTGCCACCTTCAACGATCTCCCTGTTCCTATACCCCTTTTAGAATTGTGCCCTCCAGTTTATAATGCCTCTCTTAATTGTTGCTACCGAAATGTATCACTTCGCATTTTTCTGCATTAAATTTCATCTGCCATGTATCCGCCCATGCCATCAGCCTGTCTATATCCTCTTGAAGTCTATCATTATCCACCTCACTGTTCACTACCCTTCCAAGTTTCATGTCATCTGCAAATTTTGAAATTGTGCCCTGTACACCCAAGTCCAAGTCATTAATATATATCAAGAAAAGCAGTGGTCCCAGTACCGACCCCTGGGGAACACCACTGTACACCTCCCTCCAGTCCGAAAAACAACCATTCACCACTATTCTCTGTTTCCTGTCACTTAGCCAATTCTGTATCCATGTCGCTACTGCCCCCTTTATTCCATGGACCGCAATCTTCATGACAAGCCTACCATGCAGTACTTTATCAAACGCCTTTTGAAAGGCCATATACACATCAACTACATTGCCCTCATCTACCCTCTCTGTTACCTCATCAAAAAAAATGCGATGAAACCTCCAGGAATACTTCCAACAAGAGTTGGCAACCCTACCTCCAGTAGAGGCTACTAGTTAGCAATAAGGAGCAGACTCTAGTCAATTCCCCTTCCACCCACCCCAAGATCGCTCAGGCCAATAGTAGTACCCAAGCTGCGATCAGCTGAGGACACAACAGTGATTGAACCTAGGACCTTCCTGCTCTGTATGACTCAACTACTGACTATATAAACTCACTGAGCCATCTGAGAGCTTCTCTCCTTTTATCTTTTGATCCCAGGAATGAAATGTTCTCTGCATTTGCAATGGATCATTTCCTTCCTGATGTCCATACAGAATTCTGCCATGCTGACACAAAATCACAGCAGAAATAGGTATATTAAGTACTTAGCGATGCTCAATACCTTTGTGCTGTAGATTAAAATGGGTGAAACTGATATTCCAAGTTAGAGTGTGTGGTGCAAATAATCAGAGATAAAACTGAGTAAGCAATTAAAAAAATACATTCTGGTACAAATAATAAAAAAATAGTAGTGCATGTTCTTAAAAAATCAGGCTCTGCACAAGAGTTTTTATATCTGAATTCTCCAGGTTGAATTTAAACAGATGGCAATTAAAGACAAACCTGTAAAATAAACTAAAAGTCTGCTTTTACTTCTAAAATTCAATAATACTTCAACAGCATTTCTATTACATGCATATTGTCATTGGGTAATCGAACATCAGTCAATACCATTATCCTATACACCTTCAAAACGTACCAGTTATTTTTTATGAAACAGGATTTCACAGTGTTACCCTTTTTCTCAGAAGGATTTCAAGGTTATATTGTTTTTGAATGGCTGCTGTCAGATTGATTTTGCCCAGATTTGTAGTAGAATTGCTAAGCACATCACAATTTCAAAGTCTAGAAATAAAGTTTGTTGCAACATCTAATCATTTCTTACCTTGCTTCCCATATCTCTTGACTCTCGCTCCATTTTAATCTCAGTAACTGTGTATTTGATGCGGTTTCTTCTTCCATTACTGCTGTTATCTGTGCCATAGTCTGGTGTTACCTGGGCTGATAGAGGACTGTCACTCAGGTTTATTGGTTGCTCATCCTGGCTAGCAGAGTGATCTGCACTGGCTGTGCCATTACCATTAATGTCTCCCATACTTGCATACATCTCCCCACAGTGACCTCCCTCTGCAGCACTAGAATTAAGCACCAAGGTCTCATTTCCATTGAAACACTCCACAGATGAATCTTCTGTAAAGACAAAAATGCCGGACTTTAGGACATATACTGACCCAAATATCAGTCTCTGCAATATGAGCTGAAGTGTTCTTTCATGACAACATATATTAACTCAATTAACATCAGATGCAATCAGAAACCACGGGGAATGAAACTGACCCATAGAACCATTTTGTTTTAATGGCAATATTTTCAATAAGCTTTCAATCTTCTTAAGACTTCATATTTTTATTTTTAAATTCCAACTGCCAGTAAAATGTATTCATCGCATGGATAATGAATTTTCCTCATTAATTATGCCTAAGTGCTGGGTTGACTTCACAGTATAGAGTTCTAAATTATGCCAATATGGCAGCGCCCATAGCTCTGGCGTGGATCGGTCGCGGGATGTTGCTCACCGAAATTAGTCCTTGTGCCCGTTGTATGCCTGTTTCTCAAGTGCTCCTCCGGGCTCCAATAGGAAAGTCTGGGTCTCCGCTGCCCGGCTCCCCCCACATTCTTATCCCCAAAACAGCCATAATCCACCCCCCCACAAAGACTTACCTCGGTGCCCATGGATGACCTTCGGGCTCCGCAATTTTGACCTGCCTGAAGCCAGCCAGCTTCCTCTTTCCACTCGGTTTGGGCAGGCAGCTGGCCGGCAGGATGTAAATAAGGCCCAGCCATGAAAATCAGCTGAGACTTCCCACGGAGGACCATCAGCTCCCTCTGGCTTCCTGCTCAGGAGGTAAAATCCACCCTACAGAGTTAACCCAATAACCCAATAAATACAGGGTAACAGTGAGCCACATTGTCTGCCTCCATTATTAATACACCAAAAGTAGCTCAGCTCAAAATAACCCCATTAGTTTGTTTTCTACAAAAACGTTCAGTGGAATTTATATTATTGCAAAGAGCCAGAAAATGCAGAAGCAACACCAGTTCATTAGAGCAGTCAGAAGTTATTTTTTTCAGCACTGAGGTACTGATGATGACTGTAAATGCATCCTGTGCTTTACAGGCTTTTATCCTGCATAGATTTCATAGCTTAACAGTTATTAAACCACGTGCTCTTAGACAGTTGCAGGGTATATAAACGAATTTACAGCAGTTAAATAGTTGGATGCATCAAATTGAAACGGTCATTAAAAGGGATTAATTTTCATAATACATAGGCGGTCTTCATCTTCATGTTGGGCTGAAGAGGAGTTGTATAACTTTGTAACCACTACATGCCAATCATTGGACAATAAAACCAGACTAAATGCTAGAATTTATTACATACATTTTTTTAAAAATTCAATTTTTGGTCTATTGGCAAATTTGCCCTTTGCCTTTATAATATTGAATATCTAATTCTAGGCACTGTAGTGTCAAACCTTGCCTCAAAATACTTTATTAGATTAAAAATCCATCAACTGTGAAGTAAAAAAAATGCTCTAAAATTAACCAGGAAGGGGGAGGGGTAAAATCATCATTTGTAAGGAGTGTGTACAACGTTAAATTTGCTGCCTACATCCCTGGTTCAAATATGCATCATCTTATATTAATCCACAGTAAAATCTTAAAAATTCATCTGGTATTCCTTAGCACTGGCAGATGGTACAGTTTGGCTCAATAGCAGATGCAAGTCCACCGGAGACTCCAGGCCAAAATTCTGTACTCTTCCTGGATCAGGTCGGTCCTCCTATTAAAAGGGGCTGATCTGCTTGTGTGTCAGTACTTGAGGAAGCTCTTCCAATGCTGCTTTTCCCACCCCCTTTCCTGTCTTGTTAATAAAGTGATGGCCCCTGTACCCCAGATGCTCCAACAGAACCAGGAGCAGAGGTCACTGGTGCCCGTTCAGCCACACTTCTATCAGCAGAGTGGGACCACATAATTTCTGGACACAGATATCTACCGCCAACTGATGCATCTTGCATATCATTTTCCATGCATTTTCAGTTTTAAAACTGATAAAAAGGGAAAAAATTAAATATATAGGTAAAGGAATATTATATACATAAATAAAGGTCATTCATTTATGGTTTTCACAGAATAATTGACAGGGTCATAAAATTCGATCCCCAAAGTCCAGTAAAAATCCCAGAATACTATTTAATAAATATAGAATTTGACTTAAATCAGTGGCTCTGATATTATCAGCTACATGGAATAAATACCCCTATTGTTATAAAACAGTATTTGGGCAATGGCACATGTGATCTGCCAATAAATCTAATTTCTTTTGGCAGCATTTATGGCAATATAGATGGCAACTCACAAAAATTGAAAACCTGAGGTTGAAATGGATTGAACTGAAAGTGGTGGCTGTCACAGCAACCATCAGCTATAGACAACATACAAGCAACAATGTCATGCAGTAGCGCAGCAGGTTTTGGAGGAAACCAGAGGGTCTAGTGTGTGGTCCGTTCAGCTATTTACCGGTGTGCATCTATTCGTGTAAAAGAAGTCAGAGTTACAAAGTAACTAGTTCAACAATGAGCATTATAATATTATCACTTTAGACTCTGGGATATTGTACTGACTCCAGTTGGATTCAACAGTGTTATACTAAATTTTTGATGCTAAATTTACCTCAATGCTGACATGATTCAGTATTTAATTTATAGTAACCCTGAAATTCCACTGAGGTTCCCTTGGTCTCCTGCCGTAACTTCAGTGGGAGATTGGTGGAACCCCCGATAAGTAGTGTAAACACCGCTTTCAGACAGTTATGCCGTTTCTCTCAAGGTTCCTCCAATCTCCTGCCAAAGTTACAAGAGAACACCGCAGAATTTCAGGGCCAAAACTTTTGGAGTATAAAACATAACGGTATATTTTATGAAATCATACTCTTGGTGTGGAGCTTTGCCTACGGGGAATGTGTTAGAAATTTGGGTTTACCTTCTCAGGTTCAGTGGCATCAGTCACTCCTACAAGTGGATCCCACACCCCTTATGTGCCGGAGTTGACTCACACAGCCCGATATCTGCTTATACAATAGCGTAACCCAGGAGTTTAACAGTAGTAGCCCCTTATGATCTGAACCATATATTTGTGTCTTTTGCATGTATCCCCATGTGTCTTTGCAATATATCTGACGGTGGACTTAGAAAACATTTAGAAGTCATCGGGCGCCAAACTGCATATTTAAAGAAGAAACTTGCTGGCTTTGGACGGGCGGCTTAGCCTGAGCAAAAATCGCGGTTGACGGGATCTGGGTGACTTTGAAGTAGATGGGTAGGTTTAAAATTGACCCCTTTGTTTAAAACACAACACTTAAACATAGATCAATTCCAAAATCTTTTATGTGAAAAAAAAACACAATCCCAAAACATGACCAAGTGCATATTGGGAATTCAAACATGGAGGGCAGGAGGCTCCATGGGATGTTCCATCCAGTAGAGTATAGCATCCTTTTGATACACATGTATATACTCCAAATTAAAATTCTAGATCATTTGTTATACTTATGATACTATTGTATATGACTATTCACATATTCAAAACATAAATAAAATAAGAAAAATTGTCAAAAAACCTTTACCATGTACCTGAATGTAATAAGATTCCCTTCATGGTAAAATTAGTTTAATACATAAGTGAGAGTCCGAGTCCTGATCTATATTTAGAAGCAGTTGAATGTGCCATATGGATGAATCACCTGGCTAGTCACACTTTTGGCCCTAAAATTCTGATCAGGACCAAAGCGGAAGTGTGGTGGATCTTCGGTTGGGATGCCACCTCGTCCGCACCAAAAAGAGAAATTCTAGGTGGGGGGCAGGGGTGAATTTTCTGCCAAACCCCATGTCAAAATGAAGGATATATCTGGAGGAGTTCTGGAGTTCCAGAGCTACCATGGGAATTTTTTCTGTTGGGTCCTTACTGGGCCTCCTTTCCACCATCAGAGCAACATGGCCTTGCTCCGACATTCCTGCCAATGGTTCGGGGTAGAAGCCGCTTACTGGCAAGTTGCATCCACCTCCAGTATGCAAACAACCCCATCCCCTAATTTGGGTCCAGGTCTGGGCTCAGCTCAGAGTCCACTCCACCACTCTTCTGCCAGCAGAGTGGTTGTACCAAAATTTCAGGGCCTTAATCCCTGCCTGCACAAACATAGGCTCTCTTACACTATAGTTACACTGCACATTTAGTATCAGTGCCACAACAGTTTGTACATTGCACCAATGCTAAATGTGTGGTATAATATTATCAATTTTGCACAAAAATTGGTAGCAGTACTGATGTCATTTGAAATAAGTGCTATCAAACCTTTAGTGCTGTATGGCAACTTCAGAAGAACAGTAGCCCATAGAATGTAGAAGGAAACAGCCCACAATGCACTGCACAATATATGTTGAGTCACACATGTGCGACAGTGCACATTGCATGTGTTCAAATGCTCACGCACAAAACTCCTGAGGTAATAATTTTCAAACCAAGTGATGCAAGCGGACAGGCGTAACTCATGTTCACTCACACCATTCCAAAAATAGTTATACACCACTGATGCTGACAGCATAGCAAGAACATAAATTACACATTTTTGTAAGCATTTAATCCAATCCCAAGTAAATAGGCATCGGTCTCAGCATCGTTTTGTGAAGCATAAAGTCGGTTTCAGGTTAGGTTCACAACCCAAAGAAGTTGACAGTGCAGCACATTTGTTGAATCAGAGGATTTAAATAACTGAATCAATGTTGAGTCTGTAGCAATTTAAAGCTGAGTTGACTGCTAATCAGGCAGCTACTCATGGCCATTTGTCAGAACAAATTGAGTTTTACTGCAACAGCATTCCAATGCAAGGAAGGTAATCTTATAGCATATGCAATAAAGTATACACAAGTGGTACATTATTTTAATGACACATCACTTGTGCATACTCCCCATGCGTGCTATAAACCAAATAAAGAATTGCAGGCAATGGTTTATGGGAAAATACATCACTTGTGACATTGAACCTGGTAACTACCTCAAGCAGTGTGTCCAGTGTCATTTGACAAATTAACACTACTTGTCTGGCATCCAGTCTTGGATATGCCACAATTTCCTCCTGTTAAACATTGGGAAGACTGATCGTATTGTCTTTGGCCCCCGCCACAAACTCTGAACCCTTGCCATTGATTCCATCCCCATTGTTGGCCATTGTCTCAGATTGAACCAGACTGTTCACAATCTCAGCATCATATATGACCCTGAGCGAAGCGTCCCAACCCCATATCCTCTCTATCCAAAGACTGCCTACTTCCGTGACATTGCCTGTCTCTGCCCCGCCTCAGTCCACCTGCTGCTCAAACCCTCCATGTCTCTGTCACTTCCAGACTCAACTATTCCAATGCTCTTCTGGCAGGCTTAGCATCCTCCACCCTCCAGCTCAACCAAAACTCTGATGCTTGTAACTTACCCCGCACTATGTCGCGCTCACTCATCACTGCTGTCCTTGCTGACCTATGGTGTCTCATGGTCCCCGATGCCTCCAATTTAAAATTCTCATTCTTGTGTTTAAATATTTCAACGGCTTCGCTCCTCCCTATCTTTGAAACCTCCTCCAGCCCAACAATCCCCCCCCCATCCCCCCCCCCCCCCCGTCTCAGAATTCTGCATTCCTTCGGCTCTGGCTTTTTGTCCATCCCCCACCTTCCCTTCGCCCACTATTACCATCCTTGCCTTCAGGTATCTAGGCCTTATGCTCTGCAATTCCCTCCCTGAACCTCCACGTCATTCCACCTCATTTACCTCCTTTAAAACCCTCCTTAAAATCCACGTCTTTCACCAAGCTTTTGGTCACACTTCCTAATTTCTCCCTCTTTGGCTTGAAGCCTATTTTTATCTGATTATGCCTCTGCGAAGCAGATTGGGGCATTTTTCTAAACTAAATGCACCATATAAATGCAAGCTCATAGTAAGTAGAGCAAAGGAGGAGGCCATTCAGCCCATCGTGCCTGTGCTGGCTCTTTGAAAGAGCTATCCAATTAGTCCCATTCCCCATCTCTTTTCCCATAGCCCTGTAATTTTTTTCCCTTCAAGTATTTATCCAATTCCCTTTTCAAAGTTACTATTATATCTGCTTCCACCATTCTTTCAGGCAGTGCATTCCAGATCATTACAACTCGCTGCATAAAAAAATGTTTCCTCATGTCGCCTGTGGTTCTTTTGTCAATCACCTTAAATCTGTGTCCTCTGGTTACTGACACTTCTGCCACTGGAAACAGTTTCTCCTTATTTACTCTGTCTAAACCGTTCATGATTTTGAACACCTCTATCAACCTTCTCTGTTCTAAGGAGAACAACTCCAGCTTCTCCAGTGTCTCCACATAACTGAAGTCCCCCATCCCTGGCACCAAATCTCCTCTGCACCCTCTCTAAGGCCTTGACATCCTTCATAAAGAGTGGTGCTCAGAATTGAACAGAATACTCCACTGAGCCTTAACCAGTGTTTTATAAAGATTTAGCATAACTCCCTTGCTTTTGTACTCTATGCCTCTATTAATAAAGCCCAGGTTCCCATATGCTTTTTTAACGGCCTTCAAATCGTCCTGCCACCTTCAAAGATTTATGTATGTGCATCCCCAGGTCTCTCTGTTCCTGCACCCCCTTTAAAATTGTACCATTTAGTTTATATTGCCTTTCCTCATTCTTCCTACCAAAATGTATCACTTTACACTTCTCTGCGTTAAATTTCATCTGTCATGTGTCTGCCCATTTCACCAATCCGTCTACGTCCTCCTGAAGTCTGTTACTATCCTCCACATTGTTTACTACATTTCCGAGTTTCATGTCATCTGCAAACTTTGAAATTATACCCTGTACATCCAAGTCCAGGTCATTAATCGATATCAAAAAGAGCAGTGGGCCTAATACTGACCTTGGGGAACACCACTGTATACTTTTCTCCAGTTTGAAAAACAAACGTTCACCACTACTCTCTGCTTTCTGTCCCCAAGCCAACTTTGTATCCACACTGCCACTGTCCCTTTAATCCCATGGGGTTTTAATTTTGCTAACAAGACTATTATGTGGTACTTTATCAAACGTCTTTTGAAAGTCCATATACACATCATTTGCACTACCCTCACCAAACCTCTCCGTTACTTCATCAAAGAATTCAATCAAATTAGTCAAACAAGATTTTCCTTTAACAAATCTGTGCTGACTTTCATTTATAAGCCCATACTTTTCCAAGTGCCAATTTATTTTCTCCTTGGTTATTATCTCGACAAGTTTTTCCACCACCGAGGTAAGGCTGACTGGCCTGCAATTGCCAGATTTATCCCTCTCACCTTTTTTGAACAGGGGTGCAACATTTGCAATCCTCCATCCTCCGCACTGTCCTGTTATCTAAGGAAGATTGGAAGATCGTGGCCAGACCCTTCGCAATTTCCACCCTTACTTCCCTCAGTAACCTAGGATGCATCCCATTTGGACTGGGTGACTTTTCTACATTGAGTACTGCCAATCCTTTAATTACCTCCTCTTTATTTTTATCCTATCCAATATCGCTACTACCTCCTCCTTTACCGCTACAATGGCAGCATCCTCTTCAGTAGTCAAGACGGTCGTGAAGTATTCATTTAGTACCTCAGCCATGCCCTCTGCCTCCACATGAAGATCTCGTTTTTTGTCCCTAATCGGTCCCATGCTTCCTTTGACTACCCTTTTACTATTTATATGTTTATAAAAGATATTTGGGTTCCGTTTTGTTAGCCGCTAATCAATTTACGGCTAACATAAAATATAGATAATTTTATGTCCAGATACCTAGATATTTTAAGATCTATTCATTTTATTATCTAGTTCCTTTATTACCTATATATTACATTACCTACATAGATAAGGTGGTTAAGAAGACATATGGAATAAATTCCTTTCTGAGCCGAGGCCTAGAATATAAGAGCAGGGAGATTATGCTGGAACTGTATAAAACACTAGTTAGGCCACAGCTTGTGTACTGCGTACAGTTCTGGTCACCACATTACAGGAAAGATGTAATTGCACCAGGACTGGAGAATTTTGGCTATGAGGAAAGTTTGGATAGGCTAAGGTTGTTCTCTGTGGAACAGAGGAAGCAGAGGGGTGATTTAATTGAGGTGTGCAAAATTATGAGGGGCCTAGATAGAGTGGATAGGAATGACTTATTTCCCTAAGCAGAGAGGTCAATAACCAGGGGGCATAGATTTAAAGTGATTGGTAGGAGGATTAGAGGGGAGCTGAGGAAATTTTTTTCACCCACAGGGTGGTGGGGGTCTGGAACTCGCTGCCTAAAAGGGTGGTAGAGGCAGAAACCCTCAACTCATTTAAAAAGTACCTGGATGTGCATCTGAAGTGCCGTGACCTACAAGGCTACGGACTAAGTGCTGGAAAGTGGGATTAGGCTGGGTGGCTCATTTTCGGCCGGCACAGACACGATGGGCCGAATGGCCTCCTTCTGTGGCGTAAATTTTCTATGATTCTATTCACATACTCTCTCTTTGCCCCTCTTATTCCTTTTTCAGATCTCCTTTATACTTTCTGTATTCAGTCTGGTTCTCCACTGTATTATGAACCTTACATTCGGCATAAGCTTCCTTTTTTTTATTCGTTCATGGGATGTGGGTGTCGCTGGAAAGTCCAGCATTTATTGCCCATCCCTAATTGCCCTTGGGAAGGTGGTGGTGAGCTGCCTTTTTCAACCGCTGCAGTCCGTGTGGTGAAGGTTCTCCCACAGTGCTGTTAGGTAGGGAGTTCCAGGATTTTGACCCAGCGACCGTGAAGGAACGGCAATATATTTCCAAATCGAGATGGTGTGTGACTTGGAGGGGAACATGCAGGTGGTGTTGTTCCCATGTGCCTGCTGCCCCTGTCCTTCGATGTGGTAGTGGTCGCGGATTTGGGAGGTGCTGTCGGAGAAGCCTTGGCGAGTTGCTGCAATGCATCCTGTTGATGGTACACACTGCAGCCACTGTGCGCCGGAGGTGAAGGGAGTGAATGTTTAGGGTGGTGGATGGGGTACCAATCAAGTGGGCTGCTTTGTCCTGGATGGTGTTGAGCTTCTTGAGTGTTGTTGAAGCTGCACTCATCCAGGCAAGTGGAGAGTATTCCATCACACTCCTGACTTGTGCCTTGTAGATGGTGGAAAGGCTTTGGGGAGTCAGGAGGTGAGTCACTCGCTGCAGAATACCCAGCCTCTGACCTGCTCTCATAGCCACAGTATTTATGTGGCTGCTCCAGTTAAGTTTCTGGTCAATGGTGACCCCCAGGATGTTGCGGGATTCGGTGATGGTAATGTCGTTGAATGTCAAGGGGAGGTGGTTAGACTCTCTCTTGTTGGAGATGGTCATTGCCTGGCACTTGTCTGGTGCGAATGTTACTTGCCACTTATCAGCCCAAGCCTGGATGTTGTCCAGGTCTTCCTGCGTGTGGGCACGGACTGCTTCATTATCTGAGGTCATGATGTGGAGATGCCGGTGATGGACTGGGGTGGACAAATGTAAGGAATCTTACAACACCAGGTTATAGTCCAACAATTTTATTTTAAAATCACAAGCTTTCGGAGATTATCTCCTTCGTCAGGTGAGTAGTGAATGAGAGGTTCTCAAATCGCATATCTTATATTAGGCTGGGACACCATCACACCAATCAAAGGTGTCATTGGTGTTCAGACAGGTTAGCCATGGACAACAGTAGGTCCCAGTATGCTGAATACACAATGTGTCAAATTACACAGGCAGAGAGAAAGAGACCCGAAAGGCAGAGAGAGAGAGAGAGAATTTCCAGTTGCATTAAAAACAGATAAATTTTTTTTCCCCCTGCTGGTGGGGTTACGTGTAGCGTGACATGAACCCAAGATCCCGGTTGAGGCCGTCCTCATGAGTGAGGAACTTGGCTATCAATTTCTGCTCGACGATTTTGCGTTGTCGTGTGTCTCGAAGGCCGCCTTGGAGAATGCTTACCCGAAGATCGGTGGCTGAATGTCCTTGACTGCTAAAGTGTTCCCCGACTGGGAGGGAACCCTCCTGTCTGGCGATTGTTGCGCGGTGTCCGTTCATCCGTTGTCGCAGTGTCTGCATGGTCTTGCCAATGTACCATGCTCCGGGGCATCCTTTCCTGCAACGTATGAGGGAGACAACGTTGTCCGAGTCACAGGAGTATGAACCATGTACCTGGTGGGTGGTGTCCTCTCGTGTGATGGTGGTATCCGTGTCGATGATCTGGCATGTCTTGCAAAGGTTGCCGTGGCAGGGTTGTGTGGTGTCGTGGACGCTGTTCTCCTGAAAGCTGGGTAATTTGC
Organism: Heptranchias perlo; assembly: GCF_035084215.1. Lineage (NCBI taxonomy): Eukaryota > Metazoa > Chordata > Chondrichthyes > Hexanchiformes > Hexanchidae > Heptranchias > Heptranchias perlo. Next base: position 59,440,055 of record NC_090327.1, read on the forward strand.
TGCGAACGATGGTCTGTTTGAGGTTGGGTGGCTGTTTGAAGGCGAGTAGTGGAGGCGTGGGGATGGCCTTAGCGAGGTGTTCGTCATCATCGATGACATGTTGAAGGCTGCGGAGAACATTGCGTAGTTTCTCCGCTCCGGGGAAGTACTGGACGACGAAGGGTACTCTGTTGGTTGCGTCCCGTGTTTGTCTTCTGAGGAGGTCTATGCGATTCTTCGCTGTGGCCCGTCGGAACTGTCGATCGACAAGTCGAGCGTCATATCCCGTTCTTACTAGGGCGTCTTTCAGCGTCTGTAGGTGTCCATCGCGTTCCTCCTCGTCTGAGCAGATCCTGTGTATTTGTAGGGCCTGTCCATAGGGGATGGCCTCTTTGACGTGGTTAGGGTGGAAGCTGGAAAAGTGGAGCATCGTGAGGTTGTCCGTGGGCTTGTGGTAGAGTGAGGTGCTGAGGTGCCCGTCTTTGATGGAGATTTGTGTGTCCAAGAAAGAAACCGATTCTGAGGAGTAGTCCATGGTGAGTTTGATGGTGGGATGGAACTTGTTGATGTTATCGTGTAGTCTCTACAGTGATTCTTCGCCGTGGGTCCATAGGAAGAAAATGTCGTCGATGTATCTGGTGTATAGCGTTGGTTGGAGGTCCTGTGCAGTGAAGCAGTCGTGCTCGAACTTGTGCATGAAAATGTTGGCGTATTGGGGTGCGAATTTGGTCCCCATGGCTGTTCCGTGTGTTTGGGTAAAGAACTGGTTATTGAAGGTGAAGACATTGTGATCCAGGATGAAGCGGATGAGTTGTAGGATGGCGTCTGGAGATTGGCTGTTGTTGGTGTTGAGTACTGAGTCTGTTGCAGTGATGCCGTCATCGTGGGGGATACTGGTGTAGAGTGCCGAGACGTCCATCGTGGTGAGAAGTGTTCCTGGTTCAACTGGTCCGTGGGTGCTGAGTTTTTGTAGGAAGTCTGTAGTGTCGCGACAGAAGCTGGGAGTTCCCTGTACGATGGGTTTCAGGATGCCCTCGACGTATCCAGAGAGGTTCTCACACAGGGTTCCATTGCCTGATACGATAGGACGTCCGGGTGTGTTGGCTTTGTGTATCTTTGGGAGGCAGCAGTAGTCTCCCACGCGGGGAGTACGTGGGATGAGAGCACGTAGGATGCTTTGAAGGTCTGGATCGAAGGTCTTGATCAGTTTGTTGAGCTGGTGGGTGTGTTCTTTGGTCGGATCTGTGGGTAACCGTCTGTAGTGTTCCTGGTTGTCCAGTTGCCAGAACGGACACCGCGCAACAATCGCCAGACAGGAGGGTTCCCTCCCAGTCGGGGAACACTTTAGCAGTCAAGGACATTCAGCCACCGATCTTAGGGTAAGAGTTCTCCAAGGCGGCCTTCGAGTCACATGACAACGCAAAATCGTCGAGCAGAAATTGATAGCCAAGTTCCGCACCCATGAGGACGGCCTCAACTGGGATCTTGGGTTCATGTCACGCTACACGTAACCCCACCAGCAGGGGAAAAAAAAAGTTATCTGTTTTTAATACAACTGGAAATTCTCTCTCTCTCTCTGCCTTTCGGGTCTCTTTCTCTCTGTCTGTATAATTTGACACATTGTGTATTCAGCATACTGGGACCTACTGTTTTCCGTGGCTAACCTGTCTGAACACCAACGACACCTTTGATTGGTGTGATGGTGTCCCAGCCTAATATAAGATATGTGATTTGAGAACCTCTCATTCACTACTCACCTGACGAAGGAGATAATCTCCGAAAGCTTGTGATTTTAAAATAAAATTGTTGGACTATAACCTGGTGTTGTAAGATTCCTTACATTCATTATCTGAGGGGTTGCGAATGGAACTGAACACTGTGCAATCATCAGCGAACATCCCCATTTCTGACCTTATGATGGAGGGAAGATCATTAATGAAGCAGCTGAAGATGGTTGAGCCTTGGACACTGCCCTGAGGAACTCCTGCAACAATGTCCTGGGGCTGAGATGATTGGCCTCCAACAACCAATACCATCTTCCTTTGAGGATGAGACCGGGAAATTAATGGTGGGAAACATGGAGATGGCAAAAATGCTGAACAAATATTTTGTTTCAGTCTTTACAGTAGAGGACACTAAGAATATCCCAACACTGGACAAACAGGGGACTCTCGGGGGGGAGGAGCTAAATACGATTAAAATCACTCAAGAGATGGTACTCAGTAAAATAATGGGACTCAAGGCGGATAAATCCCCTGGACCTGATGGCTTCCATCCTAGGGTCTTGAGGGAAGTGGCAGTAGGGATTGTGGATGCTTTGGTGATAGTTTTCCAAAATTCCCTGGACTCAGGAGAGGTCCCGGCAGATTGGAAAACTGCTAATGTAACACCGTTATTTAAAAAGGGTAGTAGGCAGAAGGCTGGAAATTATAGGCCAGTTAGCTTAACATCTGTGGTGGGTAAAATTTTGGAGTCTATTATTAAGGAGACAGTAACGGAACATTTAGATAAGCATAATTTAATAGGACAAAGTCAGCATGGCTTTATGAAGGGGAAGTCATGTCTGACAAATTTGCTTGAGTTCTTCGAGGATATAACGTATAGGGTGGATAAAGGGGAACCAGTGGACGTAGTGTATTTAGACTTCCAGAAGGCATTCGACAAGGTGCCACATAAAAGATTATTACTTAAGATAAAAAATCACGGGATTGGGGGTAATATTCTGGCATGGGTGGAGGATTGGTTATCAAACAGGAAGCAGAGAGTTGGGATAAATGGTTCATTTTCGGACTGGCAACCAGTAACCAGTGGTGTTCCACAGGGGTCGGTGCTGGGTCCCCAACTCTTTACAATCTATATTAACGATTTGGAGGAGGGGACCGAGTGCAACATATCAAAATTTGCAGATGATACAAAGATGGGAGGGAAAGTAGAGAGTGAGGAGGACATAAAAAACCTGCAAGGGGATATAGACAGGCTGGGTGAGTGGGCGGAGATTTGGCAGATGCAATATAATATTGGAAAATGTGAGGTTATGCACTTTGGCAGGAAAAATCAGAGAGCAAGTTATTTTCTTAATGGCGAGAGACTGGAAAGTACTGCAGTACAAAGGGATCTGGGGGTCCTAGTGCAAGAAAATCAAAAAGTTGGTATGCAGGTGCAGCAGGTGATCAAGAAAGCCAACGGAATGTTGGCTTTTATTGCTAGGGGGATAGAATATAAAAACAAGGAGGTATTGCTGCAGTTATATAAGGTATTGGTGAGACCGCACCTGGAATACTGCATACAGTTTTGGTCTCCATACTTAAGAAAAGACATACTTGCTCTCGAGGCAGTACAAAGAAGGTTCACTCGGTTAATCCCGGGGATGAGGGGGCGGACATATGAGGAGAGGTTGAGTAGATTGGGACTCTACTCATTGGAGTTCAGAAGAATGAGAGGCGATCTTATTGAAACATATAAGATTGTGAAGGGTCTTGATCGGGTGGATGCAGTAAGGATGTTCCCAAAGATGGGTGAAACTAGAACTAGGGGGCATAATCTTAGAATAAGGGGCTGCTCTTTCAAAACTGAGATGAGGAGAAACTTCTTCACTCAGAGGGTGGTAGGTCTGTGGAATTTGCTGCCCCAGGAAGCTGTGGAAGCTACATCATTAGATAAATTTAAAACAGAAATAGACAGTTTCCTAGAAGTAAAGGGAATTAGGGGTTATGGGGAGCGGGCAGGAAATTGGACATGAAGCTGAGTTCGGATCGGTCAATGCCCTGTGGGTGGCGGAGAGGGCCCAGGGGCTATGTGGCCGGGTCCTGCTCCGACTTCTTGTGTTCTTTAGATTTGTGGTTGGGATCAGATCAGCCATGATCTTATTGAATGGCGGAGCAGGCTCGAGGGGCCGATTGGCCTACTCCTGCTCCAATTTCTTATGTTCTTATGTTCTTATGTATGACTCCAGCCACTGGAGAGTTTTCCCCGATTCACATTGACTTCAATTTTACTAGGGCTCCTTGGCGCCACACTCGGTCAAATGCTGCCTTGATGTCAAGTGCAGTCACTCTCACCTCACCTCACTTCTGGAATTCAGCTCTTTTGTCCATGTTTCGACCAAGGCTGTAATGAGGTTTGGAGCCGAGTGGTCCTGGCGGAACCCAAACTAAGCAGCGGTGAGCAGGTTATTGGTGAGTAAGTGCCGCTTGATAGCACTGTCAATGACACCTCCAATCACTTTGCTGATGATTGCGAGTAGACCGATGGGGTGGTAATTGGCCGGATTGGATTTGTCCTGCTTTTTGTAGACAGGACATACCTGGGCACATTACAGTGAGGACGTAATTGCTCTGGAGAGAGTGCAGAGAAGATTTACAAGAATGTTGCCAGGGCTTGAAAATTGGAGCTACGAGGAGAGATTGGATAGGCTGGGGTTGTTTTCCTTTGAGCAGAGGAGGCTGAGGGGAGACTTGATTAATGTGTACAAAATTATGCGGGGCCCAGTTAGAGTCGACAGGAAGTACCTGTTTCCCCTAGTGGAGAGTTCAAGAACTGGAGGACATAGATTTAAGCTGATTGGCAGACGGTTTAGAGGGGATATGAGAAAAATATTTTTACCCAGAGGGCGGAGGGTGTATGGAATTCGCTGCCTGAATTGGTGGTAGAGGCAAGAATCCTTAACTCTTTTAAAAAGTACCTGGACCTGCACCTAAAGTGCTGTAAAGTGCAGGGCTACAGACCAGGTGCTGGAAGGTGGGATTAGAATGGGCACCTGGTTGTTCTTGGAGCCAGCGCGGACACGATGGGCCGAATGGCCCCCTTCTGTGCTGTATCTTTTCTATGGTTCTGTGGTTCTATTTTCTATACAACTTTCAATAACATCCAGTATTCCATTAGCTTTATTATGGCCTCATCCACTTGAGGTGCTACTTTTAATATCGTGTAACAAAGGCATAGTGGTCTTAATGAGGGACTTTAACCCTCACATAGATTGGGAAAAGCAGACTAGCAACTGTCAGAAAGGTAGTGAATTTCTTGAGTGTGTCCGGGATAGTTTTCTACAGCAGTATGTCCTAGAGGCAACAAGAGGGCAAGCCATACCAGATTTAGTAATGTGTAATGAACCAGATTTAGTTAACGGCTTAACTGTACGTGAACATCGATCCAATAGTGATCATAACATGGTCGAGTTCAATGTAGTGTTTGAAAGGGAAAAAAGTGAATCAGCTGCTAAGATTCTAGACTTGGGCAAGGCCGACTTCAATGGGATGAGACAGAGACTGTCCGCAGTAAACTGGGCAAATCTGTTAATGGGTAAAACGACTGATGATCAGTGGGAAATGTTTAAAGAAACATTTAACGAGATACAGAACCGGTTTATACCCCTGAGGGGCAAGAACTCTACTTGCCAAAAAAAAACAGCCATGGACAATTAAAGAGGTAAGGGACAGTATAAGACATAAGGAAAGGGCATACAAAAAGGCAAAAAATGGCACAGATCCTGGCGAATGGGAAAGATACAAAGATGAACAAAGGGTCACAAAACAGATTGTAAGAGCTACAAAGAGAGAGTATGAAAAGAAACTTGCAAGGGATATCAAAACCAATACGAAGAACTTTTATAGTTATATTAGGAAAAAGAGGGTGGTCAGGAGCAGTGTTGGTCCCTTAAAAACTGAAAGTGGGGATATTGTCATTGACAATGGGGAAATGGCGGACATATTAAATAATTACTTTGCGTCAGTATTTACAGTCGAAAAAGAGGATAGCATGCCGGAAATCCCAAGAAAACTAATATTGAATCGGGGACAGGGACTCAATAAAATTAACATAAGTAAAACAACAGTAATGAAGAAAATAATAGCACTAAAGAGTGACAAATCCCCAGGACCAAATGGTTTCCATCCCAGGGTTTTAAAGGAAGTAGGTGAACACATTGCAGATGCTCTAACTATAATCTTTCAAAGTTCTCTAGATTCAGGAACTGTCCCTCTAGATTGGAAAATTGCACATGTCACTCCGCTTTTTAAGAAAGGAGCGAGAGGGAAACCGGGGAATTATAGACCAGTTAGCCTAATATCTGTTGTGGGGAAAATGCTGGAGTCTATAATTAAGGATAGGGTGACTGAACACCTCGAGAATTTTCAGTTAATCGGAGAGAGCCAGCATGGATTTGTGAAAGGTAGGTCGTGCCTGACAAATCTGATTGAATTTTTTGAAGAGGTAACTAAAGTAGTGGACAGGGGAATGTCAATGGATGTTATTTATATGGACTTCCAGAAGGCATTTGATAAGGTCCCACATAAGAGACTGTTAGCTATGATAGAAGCCCATGGAATCGAGGGAAAAGTACGGATTTGGTTAGGAAGTTGGCTGAGCGAAATGCGACAGAGAGTAGGGATAATGGGTAGGTACTCACATTGGCAGGATGTGACTAGTGGAGTCCCGCAGGGATCTGTCTTGGGGCCTCAATTATTCACAATATTTATTAGTGACTTAGGTGAAGGCATAGAAAGTCTCATATCTAAGTTTGCCGATGACACAAAGATTGGTGGCATTGTAAGCAGTGTAGATGAAAACATAAAATTACAAAGGGATATTGATAGATTAGGTGAATGGGCAAAACTGTGGCAAATGGAATTCAATGTAGACAAATTTGAGGTCATCCACTTTGGACCAAAAAAAGATAGAACAAGGTACTTTCTAAATGGTAAAAAGTTAAAAACAGTGGATGTCCAAAGGGACTTAGGGGTACAGGTACATAGATCATTGAAGTGTCATGAACAGGTGCAGAAAATAATCAATAAGGTTAATGGAATGCTGGCCTTTATATCTGGAGGACTGGAGTACAAGGGGGCAGAAGTTTTGCTGCAGCTATACAAAACCCTGGTTAGACCGCACCTGAAGTACTGTTCTGGGCACCACTCCTTCGGAAGGACATATTGGCCTTGGAGGGAGTGCAGCGTAGGTTTACTAGAATGATACCCGGACTTCAAGGGTTAAGTTACGAGAAGTGATTACACAAAATGGGGTTGTATTCTCTGGAGTTTCGAAGGTTAAATGGTGATCTGATCGAAGTTTATAAGATATTAAGGGAAACGGATAGGGTGGATAGAGAGAAACTATTTCCGCTGGTTGGGGATTCTAGGAGTAGGGGGCACAGTCTAAAAATTAGAGCCAGACCTTTCAGGAGTGAGATTAGAAAACATTTCTACACACAAAGGGTGGTAGAAGTTTGGAACTCTCTTCCGCAAACGGCAATTGATACTAGCTCAATTGCTAAATTTAAATCTGAGATAGATAGCTTTTTGGCAACTAAAGGTATTAAGGGATATGGGCCAAAGGCAGGTATATGGAGCTAGATCACCTATCAGCCATGATCTTATCAAATGGCGGAGCAGGCACGAGCAGCTGAATGGCCTACTCCTGTTCCTATGTTCCTATGAACCTGAACCCCCAAATCCCTCTGCTTTTTCTCATCACCCAATCTTCCCACATTCAAAGTGAAATTTTACTTTTTTTTTAACCAAAATGTAACACCTCACATTTCCTAACATTAAATTCCATCTGCCATATTTTTGCTCATTCTACCATCTTATGAATATCACTTTGCAGCTTCCTTGGTCCTCAGAATTATTTACTATGCCTCCTATTTTAGTATCGTCTGGAAATCTGGACACCTTATCGCCTTACATCCAAATCATTGATATAAACAGAGAACAGAAGCAGTTCCAAACAGAACCCTGTAGACCCATTTCCAACCACTCTGATAGGTGATTAAATTAAATCCCGATCCCATCAATCTGAATTAAATTCACTCTCCCTAATGTCAGCATAATACATTCTCCCCTCCGATCAGCAAATATGTCAAATGCTATAAAATTATTTCCAAATGTACTGCCATGTCACACATTGCAAAGGCAGGCATCAGTGTGCAGACAATGCGTTCCCTGACAGCTTTACCAGCGTCGGTAAATTGCTGTTCTTTAATTCCAATATACAAATTATAGTTCCAAACTTACACCATTTTCATAGTGCATTTTAATTCAGACCAATTGTATACTCTGAACAGATCTAAATATATTCAGTAGCTGCTGTATAATTGGGACTTTAAATGGTATCTGCAGTGCTTCTATCAATACACATGCTACAGAATCCACATTGCCAATGCATACAGAATTAGTGCACTCAAAGGACTGGAATGTGGCATTAACCAAATTAAAACTGAGATAACTATGTTATAGTCGCAGCACGCAAAGGTATCATTTTAATTCAAATCGCACATTTTAAAGTTTCTTGATGAAATTTTCCAACAATAGCAATACTCCAGATCTTGCTGTGTGGAACAAGATTTCTCCAGAGTGTATGATGAGGATGAGCAGGTCATTCTTCACAGTGACCTTGCAATAAATGGAAATGATTCAGTGTTTTATTCTGGGTATTTTTTTTCTTTTAGTAAAATATAAGAAATTACTCAGGTTTCTAGTCCTGTTTAATATTTATTAATCAAATTGACAGGTGCTCCTAGGTTTCTCAATGGCAATTTCGTCCTGCATGAATTTGCTAATCTTGCCCATCAGAAACCAAATTGCTTAACTACTCTTTAAGCTGATTCTATCATTAATATAGCAATGCATGAAGAAAAATGGTTGTGTGCAATGATTGCAAAGCCTGCTTTAGTGACCATGACATAAGCATAATAATAATTGACCTTTTTTCAAAAAAAAAGTAAACTATTCAGTGCATTAGGAAAGCCAACTAATAAATTACAGAAGCAGTTCTGACGAAAGGCCGTCGACCTGAAATGTTAACTCTGTTTCTTTCTCCACAGATGCTGCCTGACTTGCTGAGCTTCTCCAGCATTTTCTGTTTTTATATAATTACACAATCAGGCTCTCTGGAACTTAGTGCATCAACTCTGCATCAACAGTACCAAGATCCCGGAAGGACATTTTTAAGTTCTATGACTTGTAGAAAAGTATGTACACAAAAAGTTACAGGACCAGAAATGATCTGCAGTTCAGCTGGCTGTACCCCAAAATTAATAACACTCAATTGTCCACTCCCACAAAAATCTAGCCAATTCTCCCTTAACTTTTTCCACACTATCTGCCTCCATTTCTTCCTGGGTAGTACATTCACCACCCGCTGCATAAAGTAGGTTAATCTAAACTGTTAGTCCACTTTTTCCCTTCTAAGCTTGAGCCTGTATTTTCCTGTTCTAGAGTTTGTGGCAATCTGGAATATATTTTGGGGGCTGAATTTGTCCATTTCCTTAAGAATCTTGAATGTTTGAGTAATATCTCCCTGACGCTTTCTCTTCTCCAGCTTAAATGAATCCCAGGTTTTTCAATCTCTCCTCATAATTCAGATGCCTTAAGGTAGGTATTAGTTTGGTTCCCCTTTTCTATACTGCCTCCAATGCCTTATGTCATTTGCTGAAGTGCAGCAACCAGAATTGTACACAGTCCTCCAGATCTGGCCGCACCAGTGCCTTGTACAGAATCACGATCATCTGCTGAAATTTGTGCTCTATCCTCTGGCTAAACATCCTTGTAAGCTTTTCTTACTACACTATTGGTTTCAGTGAGCTATCCAGATTCCTCTCCTGTATGCCCTGTGGCCTAGTGCTGTTTAGTTTACATTCTCACTATTAATTTTCTTCTCTAGTCTCATTATCTTTCATTTGTCCACATTAAATGCCATTTGCCACTCAGCAGTTCACCTTTCCAACTTCTCCAAATCCTTTTGTATTTGGATTGCTCGTTCTGTATTGTTTGAATTCTTCCCCCTCCCCACCTCAATTTGCTGTTTTCTGCAAACTTAGCTTTTTTCTGTTCTCCAAATCATTTATATACACTATAAGCAGTAATGGCCTCAGCACTACTCCCTGTGGCATCCCGCGAGTGACCCCTTACCATGTCAATATACAGTACTTTGCTTTTATGGTTTAGCCAATTTTCAATCCACCTCAGATGCTTGCTTCCTACTCCAAACCTTCCTATCTGTTGGGACTAATTGATTGTGCGATGCACTACCAGTTAATGCAAAAACAAAACTGCAAATGATGCTTGCTTTAATATGGACTGCAGGGACCTATTTGAATGTGAAAGTTTAAGGTAGTCAATACTTATGCATGGAAAGTGCCATTAGGTGGATGTATTGAAATTTATATATCTCATAATATTTTAATTGAAGAGTCCATGACATCACAAAAAAGGTAAGCAGGCTAAAATAAGCATTTCTGAAAGCACACTGTAATAATGACCACTGGTGTTACTTTTCTGGGGCAAAAATAGCTTACAATTAAGGGCAAGAACTCGCAAAGGAGTCGGGTCCTCCACACTGAAAAACTTGACAGCCTCGATGATGAGATAGAAGAAGTGGTCGCTCGTGAGGAGCCACCACATGCAGGCCGCATGTTGAGTCCCCCTGCTGAGGTTCCGTGGGCTACATTGCTTAATGCTGTATTTTATCAGGATTCCATTCCTGCAGTCCTTGAAAGGTTTACAGATTGGTTATCTGCTCTGTAGCCAACTGTTTGTGAAGGCCCAACAGCAATTGCAACTGCAGTGACTGCTGCAGTAACATAGGGCGTAGAGTCCATCGTATAGATATCCATGCAGGAGGGATTCTAGAACTTCATAAAGACCCACAGTTTCATCCTCCACAAGTTCTGTAGTCATCCTGAGAAATGGCATCCAGCAGCACCATGCAAAGGTGCAGGAGCAGTCAAATAACAGTGTTGTCAAAGACAGTCTGTGCCACTATGAGGCAGTGACAAGTGGCTTCTGGCATCACCTCCAAAAGTATCAAGGCTCCAGCAATTCACATAAAGGATCTTCCTGGGATTGATGAAGGTGCAGTTAGGTAGTTGCAATGTAGCCAGAGGCCAGATACTATCTCAGGCAGGTGGCCATCTGGCACAATAGGCATCTACCACTTCTGCTCCCCAGCTAAGGAAGCACATTAATCAAGGATACATATACCATACCTAGATAGACGTTCACAAATGTCATGTGCAGCATTAAATCACATTGGGCAGACACAACACAATAGGTCACTTTCATTATATGTTGCATCCTGTCAGCCAATTTATTTAATAAAAATTGAGTTTTATATCATTTTAAAACAAAATTAATGTCTGGAGTGCTTAGTAGCCAAAAAAGCACGCACTGCTTCAACAGTAACTGCTGCACAGACTTAAGGCATATGAGCCATAAGCAAATCCCTTTGTAAAGAAGTAGGATGTGACACCTTCCCACAACTATTCCCTACCTGAGTTGCCTGGTCTCCTGATGGTGGTTCTTCCTCCTGTCCCTCTTTGAAATTCACTGGATTTTTTTTGTCTGTTGCTAAGTTGTGTAACGTGCGGCAATCCACTAAAGCCCCCTCCAAGCGTCTCGGCATTTGAAGAGTTACTTCAGTGCCCGAGAGTTTGCTCAGTGAGCAGCATGGTATGTGTTTGTTGAAGTTCAGTATGGGCATGAAACAGAGGTGTCAGAAGTCTTGGACAAATTAAGTATCTCTCATCTCCCAACAGCCAGATTCCGTTATACCTTCCCCTTCAAAAAAAAATGGTAATATTCAATTACCTCAATACGAATACTTATGTGTATTTTCACTAGCTTTGCTGAGGCCACTAGTGGAGCACTTCTTCTTTAAAGAAAAGCACTATGGGTTGATCACTTGGGTGAGAAATGTATGGAAAGCAATTGTGGGGCTCAATTTTGAAATGGTGGTGGGATGGCAACAGGGGGGGCGGTGAAAGTGCGCATGGCAAAACCCAATTTAAAAAACTTATCTTTTCCAATGCGATCGTGATGTAATTGTTCGTGATTAAAGTTGTTTCTGGGTTTCGCACCTGGCAGCCGGCTGGCTGCCGACAGGAGCTGCAATGCCGAGGGGGGTAGGGGGGGAGGGGGGGAGAGGGGGGGGGAGAGAAAGAAAGAGAGAGAGATGTCATCCGGCACTGGAACAGAGAGTGGAGGGCGCTGAAGATCGGGGGGGGGGGGGCGGGGAAGAGGGGGCGATCGGGGGCGGAGAGGGGGAGATCGGGGGAGTAGAGGGGGAGATCGGGGGAGAGCAGGGGGAGAAGGGGAGGTCGGAGAGGGAGACATCGGGGGCTGAGAGAGATATCGGAAAGGGGGACATCAGGGGGAGAGGGGGACATCGGACATCGGAGCAGGGAGGTGCAGGTGGAAAGGTAGGTTTATTTTGTTTTTTAACTTTGTGCAACAGTTTTTTATTTAATTTATTTTCTTTATTTTTGCCTGATCCAGCCCTTTACGCCTGGTTTCACGCCGTAGGAAAGCCGCTCAGGTAAGTTTAAAATCGGTTTAACTATCTACTATGTCAGAAATAAACTATCTTAAGTACTTCAATGAGGTACATTTGGTTCTTTAACTATCATCCCGCTGGCTATAATTGCCGGGATTTTCCTGATTGTTGCGGCCCCCCCACCCCCAACACACCTGCAATTTCATTTGAAAATTGGGGCCATGATATTCAGCATTAATCACCTTTATCACATTTGGCATTTTGGTCTGCAGTGTGGTTTTATAGCAGCTTCTGAATCTGCATTGTCAGAATGCCATTGATATAGCTGTTGTCTGAATGGTTTCAATCTTCCTTAATGTAACATGAAGGGAGAGGTGAAGGACTGTTAAGCAGAGGAGCTCTGTGTAAGTTCTCAGGGGCAGGGGTATGATTAACTCAGCGGAATTACTGAGCAATGAGTTGATCCCTCACATCTCTTGCTGCACGATGTTGAACAGGCCCTACATCTTCTGCTGTTTCCTCTCCTTCCCCCGGTCTTCCTTATCCGACGAGGAATCCTGCTATTGAAGCTGTTGTTGATACTGCTGTTGCTGCTCTGCCTTCTCCAAATGCAGGTCTACCTGTAATGCGAAGTTGTGCAGCATGCAGCACACCACAGGAGATTCTATCTGGAGCATATTGTGGACAGCCCTCCCCAACCAGTTGAGACATCTGAATCTCTGCTTCAGCATCCCAAAAGTGTGTTCTATAATGATTCCAGTGTTACCTTGGCTTTGGTTATAACTGTGCTGCTCAGGCATGGTGGGGTTGCACAGGGGTGTCATTAACAACATTTATAGGAAGTATCTCTTGTCCTCCAGCAGCCAACCTGTCATGTTCCTCACAGGGCCAAATATTGGGGGGAGTGGTAGATTGTCTCAGGATAAATGCATCATGGCAGCTCCCTGGGTACCTTGCGTTTTGTTAACAGTCTCTTATGTGGAACCTTGTCTAATGCCTTCTAGAAGTCCATATAAATAACATCCATAGACACTCCTTTATCTACTACGCTAGTTACTCCTCAAAAATTTCAACCAGGTTCGTTAGAAATGCTTTACCATTTACAAATCCATGCTCTGATCAGTTGATATTTGTCCAAGTATTCAGTTTTGGTCCCTCACAGCCAACAGGCAAAAAAGACTTTAATCCCTCAGTGTGGACTGGATTTAAACCCACATCCTGGAGGTGAACAAGGCATATCTAATCTTTTTCGACACCCTGTTCTCCCATTTGGGGAGATTAATCAAGTGATTTGGAAGGATATTGTGAAATAATACATGACCAAGAAAAATTTGTTGAAGTAACCTGGAAAAATCAAAAATGATGTGGAAAGACCAAAAATAAATGTAGTTACCAGTGGAAGGCTGAAAAAAAAATTCCTTTTAAGTATTCACTTTAGATACAACACGCAAGATTAAAATGGTAGAGCTTAGAGCAGCTTAGGTGTAAGTTAAAATAAAATAATTGTTACTTTTATTAAATCTTTTAAAAATTGTACACTTTTAGTATAAACAGCTTTTATCCACAACAATGATTATCTTCAAAGACCCAAGTAAAGAAATATGATTCAGAATATGGTTAATTATGAAGATAAACCACAAATTATTGGTTATTTAATTTACCATAGAAATTACAGCAAAGGAGGCCGTTCGGCCCATTGCACCTGTGTCAGTGTCAGCTATGTAGTAATGTAATAGGATATCAGGTAACATTTTAAACATAATTTTTTTTTAATCAGGACCAATTATAAATCCAGATACCTTGCAGGAATATATATGTTACTTTTGAATGCCTTTGATATCCAACATTTTCTTACATTGTTAGTGGTTACCCAGTAATGCTGTTCTCTCATTTAATAGAAGGCTTTTTTGCCCTCTATCTTTACAGTCAAAATATAGTATCTGAATTATTTGAAGATATTGCTATTCCTCTCACAACCACCTGCTGTCATCCTTCAGCTGAAGTGGAATCGGCTCAAAAGGACTTGGGGACCTCATCCTATATTCCAGGAGCTGACACTTACTGTGAATTCAATTCTTCAGCTTAAATAACAATGTCTGCAGCCCAATTCTATCACTGCAGCTACTGCACCCCTCAGGCGAGGTTCAACCTTTTTGTAGCTGTGCACCCAGGGATTAGGCTGACTTTCCCCAAATTCTCCCCAAAGCACAGCAACAGCTCATCTTTCTACGTGAAGCAGTGCTGCCATTGCTATAGTAACCAAGCACTTTCTACCAGTGGGACTGCTGAGATTAACCAAAGATACGACAGTGAAGCATGTACCCTGCTTCCCTTCAGGGCCTTGGGTCCTTCCTCCAAGATTATTTTCCAACAAGTTTATTGACAGGCAAATGTGTTGATTACTCTCCTCATTTTTTGACTGGGAAAAGTAGTCAAGAAAAAGACTGGAGGATCAAGGTAAAATGCAGAACTGCCGCAAACTGGTTTCCTTGAATCATACTTTAGTTTAAAGCTAGAAAGAGCAGCTCCTATTAACACAAAATATTCCTTTTGTTACTTATACACCAGCTTCTAAAATCTTACTTGGTGAACTTAAATTGAAGGTTTGTGATACTTAAAAGTTTTTACTATTTCCTTTCTTTTTTTGTTGTGTCATGCATGAAAATGTCTACTGAGTTTAAAATTCCTCTAATTCCCTATTTCCAATCAGCAATTTACACAATATTGGAGTGGTTTATGTGGAAACTTAAATATATGACAAATCAACTCAATGTCAAAATAATGTAGTTTTCTTAAAAAAAAACTAAAAAGAATCAAAATTTTAAGTCTCAGCAGATTTTATTACAGCAGTACTAGTATGAAAACATCAAAATTGTCCCTCTCAACGTGGCTTGGTACATTGATTTGGCATAATGCTATGCCCTGATGTGGTAGTACACAATTAGCTCCTAATCTTGGCTGTGCCATCAGGTTGAAGCACGAGTCAGACTCCTGATATGATGATGATGATGATGATTTGTCCATCATTGTCGGTACATCTCCAATTCAAAACAGGTTGTGGGTTCTTATATGACTGTAAAGTCTGATTTTCGTGTGGCATGTTTTTCCACACACAGGACATCGAATGTCAGATTGAACCAAGGGCTTTCCTTGATTTCCTTTGGGCTCTCTTTTCTTCGACTAGTTGGATCCGACTTCCTTCAAGCTTTGTTGTGCCATTGTGAATAATCTTTTGCCACTTTTTCAGTCACAAGCATCATGCCACAATGTGTCCGTTGAAATGCCACATTTTTTTTAGATTGGTCTTTGGGCAATCCTTATATCTTTTGAACTGACCACCAGGAGAACATTTACCAAGCTTCAGCTCACAGTAGAATACCTTCTTGAGTAGTCTAGTATCAGGCATTCGGACTAAATGACCAGCCCTTTACTATCATTGCTTCTATGGCTGACATATTTGCTCTTCTGAGGACCTCAGTGTACAGAATCTTGTGCCACCATCGAATTTTCATGATCTTTCTGAGGCAGAAAGATGGAGTGGAAATGATTGAGTTTTCTGATGTGGCGACTGCGTGTGGTCCAGCTATTGCACTCATACAGTAAGGATGTTATGACTATTGCCTTGTAGACTTAGTTTTGTTGCCAGTTTAATGCCCCTTTTATACCACAACCTCACAGGGAGCCTTCCAAAAAAATCCACCCTCGAACTTTCTATCCTTGTAAACTACCAACTTTTCTATAAGCTGCCTTTTCTCTCTAAGGTCACAATGAAGGTGCCTGCCATGTGGACTGGCAGGTAATTAAACTAATGCTGCCAGTTCTGGGCAGAAGGTGGGCTAGGTCCCCTCAGAACGAAGCTATAGGTTCCCAAACCCGGTCCCACCCCTTCTTACGCTGATGGCCTTGTTTGGGGCAGGCAGACCCTCCAACCCCAATAGGCCATCCCAGAAGCTCCAGTGCAAAGCCAGAACCCAGCATTATATGCAGCCCTACTGGGTGACTCCTGTTGAAGTTATGGGACTACACTATAAGGGCTGCACATTTTCAGGGCGTATACATATAAATTATTTGGACTTAGCAATGCAGGAAGAATATCAAAACTTGCTGATGACACTAACTGCGCATATATGGCAACTTATGTTGATAATTGTGAAAGACAGGATGACGTAGGATAGGCTAGCAAGATAAGCAGCTAGGTGGCATTCGCAGTTCAGTGTAGAAAAATGTAAAGCAATACATCTCAAATGTAAGAAAGGGAATACGTCTGAAAGGATAACATTTTAAATAGCATAAAGAAACGGAGAGGCTGAAGGCTCTAATACCACTGGTGAGGTGAAGGGAGGGAGGCCAGAGTCAGAAGACCAAAAGTAATGAAACAAATATAAGGCTGGAGGAGGTTGTAGACGTAGGGTGAAGAGATACCATGCCTGGATTTGAAAACAAGGATGCGAACTTTAAACTTAATACGTTGGGAGACACTGACATCCTATAAAACTTCCCTATCACATCTATTTGTATCACACTTTTTATGTTACATTTAAACCTTTTTACATTTAGGCATTATACTTGCCACAGACCCAATGCAGCCTCCCTGCTGCCAACCTCCACTCCCCCCCCACCCCCCACCACCCCACATCTTTCGCATTTCCTTCTGCCACAGCTGCCTAGACTTGCTATTGTGGTGAACCGGCTTATGCCAAGTCTCCACCCCTTTTACATTGGCTAGAGACTTCCATGGCTAAGTCCCCTCAGAACGAAGCTTTAGGTATCTCCGATAATCTCTTTTGTAAGGAAATCACTTTAAAATGATTTTTAAAAATTAGAAATTTTTCTTTGGGGATGCAGGCCACAAATATGCCCTGGATCCTCAGATGGGCCACACTTTTGCTGTTTGTCAAGTAGGTACATTTGGTCTCAACAGACATACCTCGGCAACTCTGTGTCAAGTCCCTCTGAGGGCCAGGAAAGCAGGAACTACCGAAGTAGGTATCCCAAACCCCGTCCCACCCCTATCTACAATAGGCAAAGGTGTAATGATGTTCTGACAATGAGGTAGGACAAGGTGTTCCCCACATCTTTGTGCTATGGTAATGGGCTATGGGAAGGCCATGAAGTTGGCATTGGGGTTGCATTGGGACCAGAGGGTCTTACTACAAAGAGCTCCTACTATGTGAGAACTGTAAAAAGTTTTGAAAATCTCAATTCTCGGGATATCAATCCTGCTATTTTATTGCACTATGTCACTGATCTGATGCTGGAGTTATACTGCCATTTTTGTATTGCTGCAAAGCAGAAGCCACATCATGACAAAGCAAAAGTGGCTGTATAACTGCAGCCTTCAATTCAACACTATATTATCACTTGATTACAGCAGGCTGGAACGCAATCACTTACTGCATAACTAGCCATAAATATTACATTTTGTTAAAATGGTAATAGGCAGAATCTAAGTTTGAGGCTAAGAAATCCTCTGGTTGCTTTGCAAAATGACATCATAAATGTATTTAAGAACATAAGAACATAAGAAATAGGAGCAGGAGTAGGCCAATCGGCCCCTGGAGCCTGCTCCGCCATTCAATAAGATCATGGCTGATCTGATCCTAACCTCAAATCTAAATTCATGTCCAATTTCCTGCCCGTTCCCTGTAACCCCTAATTCCCTTTACTTCTAGGAAACTGTCTATTTCTGTTTTAAATTTATTTAATGATGTAGCTTCCACAGCTTCCTGGGGCAGCAAATTCCACAGACCTACTACCTCTGAGTGAAGAAGTTTCTCCTCATCTCAGTTTTGAAAGAGCAGCCCCTTATTCTAAGATTATGCCCCCTCGTTCTAGTTTCACCCATCCTTGGGAACATCCTTACCGCATCCACCCGATCAAGCCCCTTCACAATCTTATATGTTTCAATAAGATCGCCTCTCATTCTTCTGAACTCCAATGAGTAGAGTCCCAATCTACTCAACCTCTCCTCATATGTCCATCCCCTCATCCCCGGGATTAACCGAGTGAACCTTCTTTGTACTGCCTCGAGAGCAAGTATGTCTTTTCTTAAGTATGGACACCAAAACTGTATGCAGTATTCCAGGTGCGGTCTCACCAATACCTTATATAACTGCAGCAATACCTCCCTGTTTTTATATTCTATCCCCCTAGCAATAAAACCCAACATTCCATTGGCCTTCTTGATCACCTGCAGCACCTGCATACTAACTTTTTGATTTTCTTGCACTAGGACCCCCAGATCGCTTTGTACTGCAGTACTTTCCAGTTTCTTGCCATTAAGATAATAACATGCTCTCTGATTTTTCCTGCCAAAGTGCATAACCTCACATTTTCCAATATTGTATTGCATCTGCCAAATCTCCGCCCACTCACCCAGCCTGTCTATATCCCCTTGTAGGTTTTTTATGTCCTCCTCACTCTCTACTTTCCCTCCCATCTTTGTATCATTTGAAAACTTTGATATGTTACACTCGGTCCCCTCCTCCAAATCGTAAATATAGATTGTAAAGAGTTGGGGACCCAGCACCGACCCCTGCGGAACACCACTGGCTACTGGTTGCCAGTCCGAGAATGAACCATTTATCCCAACTCTCTGCTTCCTGTTAGATAACCAATCCTCCACCCATGCCAGAATATTACCCCCAGTCCAGTGATTCTTGCATCTTTCTGTAATTTGCCTGTAAATTCCCCTTCGTAAAGCCATGCTGACTTTGTCCTATTAAATTATGTTTATCCAAATGTTCCGCTACTGTCTCCTTAATAATAGACTCCAAAATTTTACCCACCACAGATGTTAGGCTAACTGGTCTATAATTTCCAGCCTTCTGCCTACTACTCTTTTTAAATAAGGGTGTTACATTAGCAGTTTTCCAATCTGCCGGGACCTTTGCCGAGTCCAGAGAATTTTGGAAAATTATTACCAAAGCACCCACAATCCCTACTGCCACTTCCCTCAAGACCCTAGGATGTAAGCCATCAGGTCCAGGGGATTTATCCGCCTTGAGTCCCATTAATTTACTGAGTACCAATTCCTTAGTGATTTTAATCGTTTTTAGCTCCTCCCCCCCTAGAGCCCCCTGTTTGTCCAGTGTTGGGATATTCTTAGTGTCCTCTACCGTAAAGACTGAAACAAAATATTTGTTCAGCATTTTTGCCATCGCCATGTTTCCCACCATTAATTTCCCGGTCTCATCCTCTAAGGGATCTACGTTTGCCTTAGCCACCCTTCTACTTTTTATATAACTGTAGAAACTCTTGCTATCTGTTTTTATATTTTTTGCTAATTTATTTTCATAATCTATCTTCCCTTTCTTAATCAATCCTTTCGTTACTTTTTGCTGTCTTTTGAAGACTTCCCAATCTTCTATCCTCCCACTAAGTTTGGCTATCTTATATGTCCTTGTTTTTAGTCGGATACTATCCTTAATTTCTTTACTTAGCCACGGATGGCTGTCATTTCTTTTACACCCTTTTTTCCTCAGTGGAATATATATTTTTTGAAAGTTGTAAAATAACTCCTTAAATGAACACCACTGTTCATGTACCGTCTTACCCTTTAATCTATTTTCCCAGTCCACTTTAATCAATTCCGCTCTCATACCATCATAGTCTCCTTTATTCAAGCTCAGTACGCTTGTTTGAGAACCAACCTTCTCACCCTCTAATTGGATATGGAATGTAACCATGTTATGGTCACTCATTCCAAGGGGATCCTTAACTAGGACATTATTAATTAATCCTGGCTCATTACACAGGACCAGGTCCAAGGTTGCTTGCCCCCTTGTAGGATCAGTTACATACTGCTCAAGAAATCCATCCCTAATACACTCAATAAACTCTTCCTCAAGGCTGCCCTGCCCAATTTGATTTGTCCAGTTAATATGATAGTTAAAATCCCCCATAATTATAGCTGCTCCCTTATTACACGCCCCGACTATTTCCTGATTAATACTTCTTCCAGCAGAGTTGCAACTATTCGGAGGCCTATATACTACGCCCACTAGTGTTTTTTTCCCCTTATTATTCCTTATCTCTACCCAAACTGTTTCATTATCCTGATCCTTTGTCCCAATATCATTTCTCTGTATTACAGTGATTCCTTCCTTTATTAACATAGCCACCCCACCTCCCCTTCCTTCCTGCCTGTCGTTCCTGATTGTTAAATACCCTGGCATATTTAATTCCCAGTCGTTGTCACCCTGCAGCCATGTTTCTGTAATGGCCACAAGATCATACCCATATGTAGTTATTTGTGCCGTTAACTCGTCCATTTTGTTACGAATGCTACGTGCATTCAGATAAAGAACTTTCAAATATGTTTTGTGACACTTAGTTCCTGCTTTTTCCTTTTTTAACACTTTACCTTTTACTCCATACCTTCTGTCCCTTCCTGACACGCTTTCCTCTGTCTCCCTGCTCAGGTTCCCAACCCCCTGCCACAGCTTTGATGTTGGGTTAATCGCCTTACGCCTTCTAGTTTTTATTTTATCTGTCGTGCCTAAAGTACACTTTCTTTCCGCTGCTCTACGCTTTTCCCTTTCACTTGTTCTTGAACAACTGTTTGTACTATTTGTATTGTAGATTTCCCCTGGGTCTTCCCCTCTCTTGCTGCTCTCAATTTTATTCCCTTCTGACTCCCCGCTCAGGTTCCCATCCCCCTGCCACTCTAGTTTAAACCTTCCCCAACAGCACTAGCAAACACCCCCGCGAGGACATTGGTCCCGATCCTGCTCGGGTGTAACCCGTCTCGCTTGTACAGGTCCCACCTTCCCCAGAACCGGTCCCAATGTCCCAGGAATCTAAATCCCTTCCTCCTACACCATCCCTGCAGCCATGCATTCATCCTGTCTATTCTCTTGTTCCTATACTCACTAGCACGTGGCACCGGTAGTAATCCTGAGATCACTACCTTTGAAGTCCTGCTTTTTAATTTATCTCCTAACTCCTTAAATTCACCTTGCAGGACCCCATCCCTTTTTATACCTATGTCGTTGGTACCAATATGGACCACGACTACTGGCTGTTCACCCTCCCCCTCCAGAATGCCCTGCAGCCGCTCCATGACATCCTTGACCCTAGCACCAGGGAGGCAACATACCATCCTGGAGTCACGTTTGCGGCCGCAGAAACGCCTATCTGTTCCCCTTACAATGGAATCCCCTATCACTATAGCCCTGCCACTCTTCTTCCTCCCCTCCTGTGCAGCAGAGCCACCCGTGGTGCCCCGAACCTGGCTCTTGCTGCTTTCCCCTGATAAGCCATCTCCCCCAACAGTTTCTAAAGCAGAATATCTGTTTGAGAGGGAGATGGCCCCAGGGGACTCCTGCTGTACCTTCCCAGTCCTTTTACTCTGCCTGGCGGTCACCCATTTCCTTTCTGCCTGCGTAATCTTTACCTGCGGTGTGACCACCTCACTGAACGTGCTATCCACGATAGTCTCAGCATCGCGGATGCTCCACAGTGAATCCACCCGCAGCTCCAGCTCCGAAAGACTTGTGACTATCTTCTCTTTTTAGTATTAATAACAGAATATATTTACAATTTCATTAGAAATACTAAACAGTTGGCGGGTAATTTTACGAGTCCATGTTCCCACCATTAAAAAGAATTGTTGGAAAATCCTAAGAAGTGCATGCCCAAATTCCCGATATGCACTTCTGGCAAGCGAAATTCCCCACCGGGATTATGGCCTCATAAAATTACCCCTTGATAATATTTTCACAAATGCATTTACAATGTTGCTTCATACAGCAATTTGAAGAATTCTTAACCCTTGATTATCAGTGGAATTAATTAACTGATCATGCACACAACGATGAATGTCTTTGTATTATGCACAAAATATTTAATTTTACTGTACAAACTCTAAATTTTAAATAAAACCCTAACCCATTGCAATATCTGCAGTGACAAAAATCAATGTTGTATTTAAATTGTCTAAACTGAAATCTCAATTCTCAGGATATCAATCGTGCTACTTTATCGTCTAAGAATCAGAGGATTGTTTTTCGTTATCAGGCAACCTACATTTACATTCCTAGTGTAGTTCTCTGTGACTACTGGGTTTGTTCAAGCTCATTCCTGAATTCTGGTTATTAACTATAGGACCACAAGGAGAAATCTCAGGAAGTCATCCAGAAAAATAACTTTGATATAATGTGCAACTACTTACATGTATCAAAGTGCAGTCTGCAACTCCAATATCTTTCCAGCCGAGTTAACTTAAAAAAGATCTGAAAAAGACTGCAGCGTAGATTTCCCTCTTTGCTGCAATGAAGTCAGATCTTCAGCAGGGCGGGACTAGCACCTGCCCCTTCAGTGTGGCCCTGACCTCAGTCCATTTCTCAGGGTCACGGTAGTTTAACTAAGTAAGTTGAATACCTCGGCCATTACGGCATCACTGAGGAGCCCATCTCAGGTGGAATGGGGGAAGGGAAATTGCAGCACAGCACAGCCGATGAGGTCAACCGAAAATTGGAAAGTATTTTTCGTCTTCAATTTTGAATTCTTGACTAATGCAATTGATCACTCTGCATCAGGCAAAGTGACTATTTCAAATCTCTCCTGCTAATGTTACTTGTACCCAGTGTTGCTAAGATGCAAATGAAAAAAAATCATAAATGTCATCCCCATCATTGGTGTTTCATTATAATACACCTGCCTATAGGCAAACAGATTACTTGTCCAACCTTATTTGTGGCAGAAAATTCCAGAAATGGCTTTGGATAACAGGGTGCCACAGATGACAGCTCTCCACCCAACTTTCCTTCCTCACCCACCCAAGTTACATCAGCTTTTACCATAACTCAACAAGAAAAACAGCGCTTGATGATTTGGCCACATTGGTGTACAAATTCTACCTCAATTTACGTACTCCTTTATCCAGAATCTATCATTTTAATACAACAAAAACAGTACTAGCGTGCTGTTCTGTCTGTCACACCTCGGCATCACATTTGTCCATCACACTTTACCATTGTATTTCGATTTCTGTGTTACACTTAGGGCTCGATTTCCGCACCCCCGATCGGGTGGGTTCGTGGCGGGGGGACTGCGAAAATCGGGGATTCCCGGGGCGGGTCTGGAGCCCGGCTCCAACCCGCCCACTTCCGGGTTCCCCAGTGACAAGCTGACATGCGCGCGCAGCCCCCGCAAGTGGGACTCCCGCCGGCAATTAAAGCCGGCAGGGTGCCACTTAAAGTAATCATTAAGGTATTTCAGGTCGTTTAGAGACCTGATTAACATGATATTTTAGGAGGGTTGGGATTTTGCAAACAACTGCGACTGTTTCCCGTACCGGGGGAAACACTCCTAGTTCAAATGGACGTGTTGCAGCCATCAGCCTGTGGCAGCTGCAAAGGTCCATTTGACAGGTGGGAGGGAGACCCTCACTCATTGCAGGAGGCCACTCTGTCACTTTGGACAAAGTTTGGCCTCCACCACCCTCCTCCTAACAATAAAATTCACGAACTTGCACACTTATCCCGGTGTCCAGACACATGTACCTACCTTGCGGACCCCCTCAGATGTACATTTTCTGGATGGGGGCCGCTGTAGCTGCAGTCATGACCTCCTCAGAGGACAAACAGCATCACCAGCCTCGCCGGCCATGCTGTCCACCTCTGACATGTGGAGCCCCACAACACAGTGCTGTGACACATCCACCTGCACAGCAGGAGGGAGGGCAACGGCAGAGAGAGATGCGTCACAGAAGGCACTACCCTCGCCACAGGGTCTACAGACCGAGGCTCAGCTTCCTGGACCTCTCTAAGCAGCAGTGCACACGGAGGCTCAGCGTCATTCGACATGTAGTCGTGGACATCTGCAGCCTCCTTCATGCCGAGCTGCTCCCGGCTGGCCCGAGCACCATCTCTTACCTGTCGCTGTCAAAGTCACCACTGCCCTCAACAACTTCTCCTCCGCATCCTTCCAGGGTGCCATCGGGGACATCGCCGACGTCTCTCAGTCGTCTGCACAAAAGAGCCCTGCAAATACACCTGCACCCACTCTGCAGTAACACAATGGGTGGCATCAGTTGTGGGTCTTCATAGTGATCCTCAGGAAAGGGCATTATTGCACAAACCAGACAAGATTCGCATAGATGTGGCAGTAGTGGTGACAATATAATCTGTTATGTGAGTTGATCAGAAATTAAATATAGGTAAAAACCATGACAAACCCTCAAACACCCTTGTGCATCCCCTTCATGCTCACGACACGTTTGCCTTCCACTTCCGACTGCACATATGTGATGCATGCCCTGTGGCTGCAGCACAGGTAGTGGCAGGTTGAGTGAGGCTGACCGTGAAAGAGATGCATGAGAGGGTGAGTATGAGATAGAGCCATGAGATTGTATGAGGATTGGGTTGAGTGGTAGTGGCGGGATGAATACTGGCGAGGCGAGTAAGGGCAGGTAAGATGAGGATGAGCTTTGAGTGGGTGTGAGGAGTGATGTGATAGAGTAGTGTTGGCAGTGCAGAAGGAGATGTGAGGTGGGGGCGGTGATGTGGCAGACGGAGTGTAGGGGAATGAGTACGTGTACTCACTTCGGCTGACCTACTTAGATGATTGAAGCTCCTCCTGCACTGTATGCAGGTGCGTGATATGTTGGTGGTGCTGGTGACCTCCTCTGCCACCTCGAGCCAGGCCTTTTTGGTGGCAGAGGCAGGCCACTTCCTCCTGCCCGCCGGGGGAAAGATCTCTGTCCTCCCCCTCCTCCTCACCCCATCCAATAAGAGCTGGAGTGAGGCATCATTAAACCTGGGAGCAGCCTTCCCCCTGGGCTGCTCCATGCTGTAATTTTTCCTATTTTCTGCAGCATCAGTCAGTGGACTGGACCCACGCGCCCAGTCGACCCCCCCGCTGCGAACCCGCCGCCCTGCTAATATTGGGCCCTTAGATTTGATTGGCTCAAATTTCGTATTCCTAAAAAGAGCAACAGATCAGAACTCAGTAAATATGAGCAGGAACATCTAGCAATAAACAAAGCAGAAACTGAACTAATCAAACCACTACTTCTTTTCAAAAATATTTTGGGGCATCATTTTTTTCTTTAGCCAGCTCACTAGAGAGGTATAAATATAATAAAGTCATGATGTAACAGTGAACTAGATAATAAAACCCCGATATCGTTCCTTCTACTGCAACCCACATTCAACTGAGCTGCTCAGTAACCCATTCTGATGTCTCTTTCTCTTGTCCTCTTCTAGATATACCAATCCAAGGCAGAAGATGTGCAGCATCCAGGCCCCGCTGCTTCAGGCCCTGCCACACTTCATCACCCGAGCTTTCATTCACCCTCTCCCTCCCAATGCCAGCTTAGCTACTTGCATCATATCATTAGATAATGACGCAAAGGGTAGTGCACAGATAGAGCACAAGTAGGCAGGAGGATCTAGGATGCAAAATAAGGCACACATTGTTGGCCGGACTGTGAAGAGACATCGCTCTTTGGCTAATAAGCCTCAGAACACAGAGCTTATGGGTCCAGCTTTTAAAAGAGGGATGTGTGAGGAGCATCAAATATATACCGAGGATGGTCTGTCAGAATGTGAAGTAAATGATAGAGATCAACATCTGCAATATCATGATGGATGTGTGTGCAGCACTGTATTCCAGCCAAGCATATGGCTGCTCCAGCAACATCTACAGAACAGGCCCCTGCAGCAGTTATAGGCTATACATAGTTTCTGACATGGTTGTTGTGACTACTGCCATTGAGGTTTTGGGCACCTGAATGGAGAGGGCTGTCTCATCCAGTCTTCAGACAATTGGGGCTGGAATACACAGCTGTATATATCAGGGCTTCAATAATCTGATCAGTGGCCAACCAGAGCCAATGCCTAGAACAAATGGCCTAGCCGGTGTGTGGTCAAAGCAATGCAATATGCGTACACATCCCTAGCCCTCTCAAATGCCTGTATGTGTGGCAGAAAGCAGCCAGGTCCAGTCTACCCATGCAACAACACAAAAGACTCAGCTTACAGCAGGTCTATTTTGGGATACAGCTGGCCTGAGATGAAGACCATCTCCGTCCACAAAGGCTCCTGCAGAAACTTAGCCACCTCAAGGACTCCTGCAACTCAGTGAGCACTTAGGAAAAGCAGGAGGCTAGGTTTGAAAGAGTATGCAACAGTTAGTGGCATCAAGAGAAATCACAATGGAAATAATTAATAATCAGACACAAAAATGATTTGCACTAATTAATGTACTTTGTTCTGGCATTGCTTTTCCAAAGAAATAGCAATGTCTTTGATTAGATGGAATGTATAGTACTTATCTGAGTTCATTATGACTGACTAGCTTCTGTGTATGAATGCATCTTTCTGATGGGAAAGGGGGAAATGTTGAAGGTCTGTTAATGTATAGTGGTAGTTTCCTTTTCCTTCTCTGGGGCCTCTACAAGGACCCCTCTTTGTCAGGTGATATCACAAAGCACCCCTAGACCAATCCAGTGTCACCATCCCCTTTTGCATGCTGTTACACAGGGGGCATTAACCATATGAAAATCACCCATCCCCATTAGTATTAGTATTGTACACAAACAGAGCCAGATATGCAATTCACACAATATTGAATAGTCATTAAAATTTCTTTTTGAATGCTGCTTTCAGTAATTTATTTTGTTGAACTTTACAATTTTTTTTAAGCAAAATCCTTTTGAATCAAAAATGCTTTTAAGATTATAGGGTTAGAAATTGGGCTTGCACAAATACGGGCAGCAAGTCAGCGGAGTGATAGCGTCGCGCGCCGGTCCATGCCAGCATGAGGCCCATGTCAAATTCAGCAAAGGTCCTCATCTGCATTTAACTGGCGAGCTGCGGACGCCGTTCAGGCATACTGATACAATTCGCTGGTTTGGAGGTCACCAGTTAGGGCAGGCCACAACGCTGGCAGCATCCCTCCCAGGTTCTGGGAGGTTGGGGCATATAGGAAGGGGGCAATCACAAGTTGACATCGGCCCACGGTAGTACTGTGGAGCTAGGAGGAGCACTTCTGGTCATCTTGGCTTCACCTTCAGGTAACTAAAAAAGAAATACATCTCTTTGGCAGCCTCCCTTTAAGTAATGCTAGTTAGGCTGCCACAGACCCAGAAAAACTGAGTGGATTATAAGCTATGCACGCTCCTCCAATTCTCTGCCTAATTTGGCATTGGGGTCCTACAACAGCCATTAGATATTAATTGTATGATTTTATATCAAATTAGTGTTAATTGTATTCGGGCAGTGGGTATCAATAGGGGACTCTTGTATCCTTTTTATAGGAGAACTTAGCTGGGGTGTGGTGTGTGTGTAAGGGGAATCTCTATGAATAAAGGCTTGGAAACAACTAAAGATCAGGCTTTAGTATTCTATCCTTCACCACATGGCTATCCAATTATAACATTGGACCCCTGATTAGCATAATCAAGGAGTCTAATGATTGTTTCAGGCGGGCACTCGCAAGACAGTTGGTGCACTTCCGGGGGGTGGGGGAGGATCAGACGTGGGATGCCCTGATTTTGCACCCAAAAATCGGGCACAACGCATACCAATTTCTCCCCCAATAGTATTTGGTAGTATAATGTAACCTCTGTTTCTGATAACTCCAGCAGCAACATCTTTACAGAATTCACCAGCTTACTTATAAATGCCTATACAATTCAATCCCACGTCTCTTCAACAATCCATTTAATTTATATGAGCTTTTTGCTTTTCTGAATTTTAGATAATGTTTTAACTTTCCCAACCGATTTTCAGTAAGCCTTAGATCAATTGGCAGAATTGACATTTCACTGACATTTCCTATTTTCATCTTGCAATAGGCTTTGTGAATCTTGTAAAAGAGAAAGTCATATGGATAACATCCTAACATCACACTGTCTGTGATATTAAAATGTTTTAAATAGGTGATACAGCTACAGTTTTTGTCTTTTGTAATTTTTGCAAAGAAAAATTACACGTAAAAAGTGGGATTGTTCACACCTACATTTTCACTAAACTAGCTAAGATGGGAATTTCAGCTCTCATGTTCTTTGTGATTTTTCCTGATTACTTCTGCATTATACAAAAGACACTGTTATGAAAAAGACAGGCCTACAACATAGCATAGCTCATTATCCTCAAAGTGACAATAGGGTCAAAATAAAATTACAAGAACAACTAGCCAATTATTTGTTGTTGTTTGTTGTAAACAATTTTACAACACCAAGTTATAGTCCAACAATTTTATTTTAAAATCCACAAGCTTTCGGAGGCTTCCTCCTTCCTCAGGTTTAAGCTCAAGTTGGCAGAAGGAAAGCTTAGTGAATCCCAAATGTACACAGGGATACTGCTGGAGTTTAAGCAGCTAAAACTGCAAAACTTACCAGTACAAAGTACTGATAAACTTCTCATTTCTTGTACAGCTAGTACCATCCTAATGATTTGGCCATTGCCTTGCAGCGTCATTTGGAGATGAATGGGAACAATCTCAACACTAATGACAGGTTTATCCCTCCATATTCCATTAGTGAGCTAGGCTGGCAGGTTCATCATCTGCAGTGCCTGAAATACTGCAGACGTGTATCAGGTATTGAATTACCAAGTTTGCAACAGAAGGTTGACTTAGTTCTGAACTTCTATCGGCGGGTAGAGGCACCTCCAGCCCATTTATCTCCCTCCCAAAAGAACAGTCACTATTAGTTGGTCAACTTATAAGTGTAGGTTTGAGCTCTCACTAAGTGGACAGCAGGTGCCAGGGGTTCCTCAAATGTGAAATGGTAAGCAGCACAACACACCATAAAAAGGGTGAGTTCATTGCCACCATCCTCCTAGCTGCAGCATGGGCATGCTACTTGTGGTTCTACCAGTTGGTAGTTCAGATCTTCAACAGCAGCTGCCTGTCTCTCTGCAACTCAAGGCCTGAACATATGATTGTGCATTCTCATACTCAGACTCCAGGCAGTGCTTTGCAACAGCAGTTATCACAAGCTTTAGAGTTTCCATATTGACTAGATGAAGGAAATCGGTCTTCAGCATGGTGGAAGGAACTACACAGGGACACTTGCTTCATACCAGCCACCCTGGTGTTCTAAACATCCAAGTCCAGTGCTGGTAACTGGGCTTACACATCACCAACTGTTTAATGTCCTCATGTGAGAGGCTTTGATAAAGAGGCATACCGACTACGAGGCTGACTTTCCTCCAGGGCAATCAGTAATGGGTTGGTTTAGGTGAAGCCCTCCCTCTTCGCAGCTGCTTTCACTTTGGTATTGAATCTCGCATATACGAACATACGAATTAAAAGCAGGAGTAGGCCATTCGGCCCCTCGCGCCTGCTCCGCCATGTGATAAGATCATGGCTGATCTGATTGTGACCTCAACCCTACTTTCCCGTCTACCCACTATAACCTTTGACTTCCTTGTTAATCAGGAATCTATCTAACTCAGCCTTAAAAATATTCATTGACCCTGCCTCCACCGCTCTCTGGGGAAGGGAGTTCCACAGACTCACGACCCTCTGAGAGAAAAAATTTCTCTTCATCTCCGTCTTAAATGGGAGAACCCTTATTTTAAAACTGTGGCCCCCTAGTTCTTGTCTCTCCCACAAGAGAAACATCCTCTCAGCATCAACCCATTCAAGTCCCCTAGGGATCTTATATGTTTCAATAAGATCACCTCTCATTCTTCTAAACTCCAATGTATACAGGCCCAACTTGTCCAACCTTTCCTCATAAGAGAACCCCCTCATCCCAGGAATCAGTCAAGTGACCCTTCTCTGAACCGCCTCTAAAGCAATTATGTCCTTTCTTAAATAAGGAGACCAAAACTGCACACAGTATTCCAGAAGAGTATAGAGATTACCGGAGCAGAGTTAAGAGAGAAATCAGGAGGGCAAAAAGGGGACATGAGATTGCTTTGGCAGATAAGGCAAAGGAGAATCCAAAGAGCTTCTACAAATACATAAAGGGCAAAAGAGTAACTAGGGAGAGAGGGGGGCCTCTTAAGGATCAACAAGGTCATCGATGTGCGGAACCACAAGAGATGGGTGAGATCCTAAATGAATATTTCACATCGGTATTTACGGTTGAGAAAGGCATGGATGTTAGGGAACTTGGGGAAATAAATAGTGATGTCTTGAGGAGTGTACATATTACAGAGAGGGAGGTGCTGGACGTCTTAACGCGCATCAAGGTAGATAAATCTCCGGGACCTGATGAAATGTATCCCAGGACGTTATGGGAGGTTAGGGAGGAAATTGCGGATCCCCTAGCAGAGATATTTGAATCATCGACAGCTACAGGTGAGGTGCCTGAAGATTGGAGGGTAGCAAATGTTGTGCCTTTGTTTAAGAAGGGCGGCAGGGAAAAGCCTGACATCTGTAGTGGGTAAGTTGTTAGAGGGTATTCTGAGAGACAGGATCTACAGGCATTTGGAGAGGCAGGGACTGATTAGGAACAATCAGCATGGTTTTGAGAGGAAAATCATGTCTCACGAATTTGATTGAGTTTTTTGAAGGGGTAACTAAGAAGATAGATGAGGGCTGTGCCGTAGACGTGGTCTACTTGAACTTTAGCAAAGCCTTTGACAAGGTACCGCATGGTAGGTTGTTACATAAGGTTAAATCTCATGGGATCCAAGGTGAGGTAGCCAATTGGATACAAAATTGGCTTGACGACAGAAGACAGAGGGTGGTTGTAGAGGGTTGTTTTTCAAACTGGAGGCCTGTGACCAGCGGTGTGCCTCAGGGATCGGTGCTGGGTCCGCTGTTATTTGTTATTTATATTAATGATTTGGATGAGAATTTAGGAGGCATGGTTAGTAAGTTTGCAGATGACACCAAGATTGGTGGCATTGTGGACAGTGAAGAAGGTTATCTAGGATTGCAACGGGATCTTGATAAATTGGGCCAGTGGGCCGATGAATGGCAGATGGAGTTTAATTTAGATAAATGTGAGGTGATGCATTTTGGTAGATCGAATCGGGCCAGGACCTACTCCGTTAATGGTAGGGCGTTGGGGAGAGTTATAGAACAAAGAGATCTAGGAGTACAGGTTCATAGCTCCTTGAAAGTGGAGTCACAGGTGGATAGGGTGGTGAAGAAGGCATTCAGCATGCTTGGTTTCATTGGTCAGAACATTGAATACAGGAGTTGGGATGTCTTGTTGAAGTTGTACAAGACATTAGTACGGCCACACTTGGAATACTGTGTACAGTTCTGGTCACCCTATTATAGAAAGGATATTATTAAACTAGAAAGGGTGCAGAAAAGATTTACTAGGATGCTACCGGGACTTGATGGTTTGACTTATAGGGAGAGGTTGGATAGATTGAGACTTTTTTCCCTGGAGAGTAGGAGGTTAAGGGGTGATCTTATAGAAGTCTATAAAATAATGAGGGGCATAGATAAGGTAGATAGTCAAAATCTTTTCCCAAAGGTAGGGGAGTCTATAACGAGTGGGCATAGATTTAAGGTGAGAGGGGAGAGATACAAAAGGGTCCAGAGGGGCAATTTTTTCAT
This sequence comes from Heptranchias perlo, assembly GCF_035084215.1. Taxonomy (NCBI): domain Eukaryota; kingdom Metazoa; phylum Chordata; class Chondrichthyes; order Hexanchiformes; family Hexanchidae; genus Heptranchias; species Heptranchias perlo. The sequence goes on from NC_090327.1 coordinate 59,471,780, forward strand.
TCAAAGGGTGGTGAGTGTCTGGAACGAGCTGCCAGAGGCAGTAGTAGAGGCGGGTACAATTTTGTCTTTTAAAAAGCATTTGGACAGTTACATGGGTAAGATGGGTATAGAAGGATATGGGCCAAGTGCAGGCAATTGGGACTAGCTTAGTGGTATAAACTGGGCGACATGGGGCCGAAGGGCCTGTTTCCATGTTGTAAACTTCTATGATTCTATGATTCTATGTAGTCTCACGAATAGGCTAGATGAAGCCTACAGTTCTGAACCATGAAGGAGAACTGCTTGGACATATGCCTTTTATGCCATAAGCTTGACTTGCATTTGAACTTTTCTGGCAATTATGTTACCTTGTAGGATTAGAGTGAAAATAAGCTAATTGTCCTCAGTCCCCTAATTTTTGGTTGTAACCGATTGTTGTCGGTTCCACACTGATCACAACCAACACTGCATCGGACCACTCCTCCACACATGAAGGTTTATGGATTTTCCAACACTGCATGCAGTTTCTTTCATCAGAGTAATTGCCAGCTTCAATAATACAGTTCCCTGCTTGTAACTGATCCTCCCTTTAGTTATTTCTGAGTAGTCAGTTGAAGGGCAGTGAGTACTTGCCAAAACATTACACTTAGCATACCTCCGTTTTCAAAACATTTCAATGTCAGACATCCTCACATACTAGAACGTAACACACATCCCTCTCATTTTCAGCATATGCTATTTGGCATGACTTTAGTCTTATGTAACTTAACAGAAATTAGAAATACCCTGCACAGTATTTTGAATTTTGTATTTGATGAGCCAGTTCGCCAGCGGGACAGCTCAAGTCCTTTCTCAAATCCTGAGATCAGGGATTCTTACTTTACAGGTCCTGCTTATTGAGGAACAACAACGGCAACAAATTGTATTTCTATGGCACTCACTGCGTGCATAGAGATGTTGCATAGCACTTTATAGGCAGTGGCTAGCAAGTGGATACCAATCGGGGGAGAAAGTGGTCAAGAGAGTGGCAAAAACACAGTCCAAGAGAAGAATCTTAAGAAGGTTCTTGAAAGCAGGGAGGGAGTTAGCAAGATGGAGATTTTAAGGAAGGGGGTTCCAGATGGTGGGCACAGTGGCTGAAGGAGAAGCCACCAATGGTGGGCCAGAGGAAGCAAGAAATGAGAAGTAGGCTGATAATGAAGGGCAGAGGGCGTACGCAGGGATTTAGGGCAGGAGGAAATTACCAAGATAGAAAGAAGCAAGGTCAAGGAGGGATTTGAGGATGAGAATCTTCAAGTCAATTCTCTGGGAAATGGGAAGGCTGCTAGCTAAACACTAATGATTCATGCAATCATTTGAGAATATGCAAAGAAGCTGATAAGATCTTATGGTGACTCTGTGTGAAGTGGCATGTGACCACTTTACAGAACTTCAGGCCACCATGCAACAAGTGGCAATTCAACTGCCATCTGCAGTGGAGTCCCTAGTGATAGAAGTCCTATGCCCAGTTTCACTCTTGGTTACTCTGACTAGGGCTATTGAGACCTTAGCTCTAATGTACAGGAGTCTCTCATGGCCAGATTCAACATGCTGTGGGGATTGCACTGAGAGAACCTTAAAACAGGGTTACACATGCTTCAGTGCTGACTAGCAATCTGCTCCAATGTAAATATGGATATAAAAGTAATGGAAAAAGTGCACAGTAGATTCTTTAGCACGATTACAGTGATATTAATAAAAGAGGTGCCATTACACTACTGGGTGTATTCTACAGGTCACCAACTAGTGGGAAGGATATAGAGGAGCAAATTTGCAGGGAAATTACAGACAGGTGCAAAAGTTATAGAGTAGTGACTGGGGACTTCAACTATCCTAATATAGACTGGGATAACAATAATGATATAAGGGGCACAGAGGGGGAGGAATTGTTGAAATGTGTCCATGATAACTTTCTTAACCAGTACGTTTCCAACCCAACGAGAAAGGAGGCATTGCTGGACTTGGTTCTAGGGAATGAGGTGGGCCAAGTGAAGCAAGTGTCAGTGGGAGAGCATTTAGGGAGCAGCAATCATAGTATCATAAGGTTTAGAATAGCTATGGAAAAGGACACATACCACTCTAAAGTAAAAATACCCAATTGGAGGAGTGCTAATTTCAATGGGATGAGAACAGATCTGGCCCGGGTAAATTGGAATCAAAGATTGGCAGGCAAAACTGTAATTGAACAGTGGGCGACTTTTAAGGAGGAGATGGTTCAGGTACAGTCTAGACTCAGTCTCACGAGGTAGAAAGGTAGGGCAATTAAAGCCAGAGCTTTCTGGATGACAAAGGAGATGGTGAGTAAGATGAAACTGACAAAAGTTCTGGTCACCACATTACAGGAAGGATGTAATTGCATTAGAGAGGGTACAGAGGAGATTTATGAGGATGTTGTCAGGACTGGAGAATTTTAGCTATGTGAAAAGATTGGATAGGCTGGGGTTGTTTTCTTTGGAACAGAGGAAACTGAGGGGTGATTTAATTGAGGTGTACAAAATTATGAAGGGCCTAGATAGAGTGGATAGGAAGGGCCTATTTCCCTTAGCAGAGAGGTCAACAGGGGGCATAGATTTAAAGTGAATTCAGCAAAAAAGGACTAAGAAGAGTATGAGAGTAAACTTGCAAGTAACATAAAAGCGGACTGTGGAAGCTTCTACAAGTATGTAAAAAGAAAAAGATTAATGAAGACAAATGTAGGCCCCTACAGTCAGAAATTGGAGAATTTATAATGGGGAACAAGGAAATAGCAGAGCAATTAAACAAATACTTTGGTTCTGTCTTCACGGAAGAGGACACAAGTAACTTCCCAGAAATGCTAGGGAACCAAGGGTCTAATGAGAAGGGGGAATTAAAAGAAATTAGTATTAGTAAAAAAAATAGTGCTAGAGAAATTAACAGGACTGAAAGCCGATAAATCCTCAGGGCCTGATAATCTGCATCCCAGAGTACTAAAACAGGTAGCCATGGAAACAGTAGATACATTAGTTGTCATCTTCCGAAATTCTATAGATTATGGATCAATTCCTGCAGATTGGAGGGTGGCAAATGTAACCCCACTATTTAAAAAAGGAAGGAGAGAGAAAACAGGGAACTACGGACCGGTTAGCCTAACATCAGTAGTAGAGAAAATGCTAGAGTCTATTATAAAGGATGTGATAACAGAACACTTAGAAAATATCAACGGGATTAGACAAAGTCAACATGGATTTATGAAAGGGAAATCGTGTTTGACAAACCTACTGAAGTTTTTTGAGAATGTAACTGGTAGAATAGATTAGGGAGAACCAGTGGATGTGGTTTATTTGGATTTACAGAAGGCCTTTGATAAAGTCCCACATAAGAAGTTAGTGTGCAAAATTAAAGCACATGGGATTGGGGGGAATATACCTGGCATGGATTGAAAATTGGTTAACAAACAGGAAATAGTGGGGTACCGCAGGGATCGATGCTTGAGCCCCAGCTATTCATAATATATATCAATGATTTGGATGAGGGAACCAAATGTAATATTTCCAAATTTGCTGACAACACAAAACTAGGTGAGATTGTGAGTTGTGAGGAGGATGCAAAGAAGTTTCAAGACGATTTAGACAAGTTGAGTGAGTGGGCAAATACATGGCAGATGCAGTATAATGTGGATAAATGTGAAGTTATCCACTTCAGGAGGAAAAACAGAAAGGCAGAGTATTATTTAAATGGTGATAGATTGGAAAATGTTGATGTACAAAGGGACCTGGGTGTCCTTGAACACCAGTCACTGAAAGCAAACAGTTAGGAAGGCAAATGGTATGTTGGCCTTCACTGCAAGAGGATTTGAGTACAGGAGCAAGGATGTCTTACTGCAATTATACAGGGCCTTGGTGAGACCACACCTGGAGTATTGTATTCAGTTCTGGTCTCCTTACCTAAGAAAGGATATACTTGCCATAGAGGGAGTGTAGCGAAGGTTCACCGGACTGATTCCTGTGATGGCAGGACTGTCGTATGAGGAGAGATTGGGTCGACTAGGCCTGTATTCACTCGACTTTAGAACAATGAGAGGGGCTCTCATTGAAACATATAAAATTCTGACAGGGCTAGACAGACTGGATGCAGGGAGGATGTTTCCCCTGGCTGGGGGGTCCAGAATGAGGGGTCACAGTCTCAGGAAACGGGGTAGGACATTTAGGACTGAGATGAGGAGAAATTTCTTCACTCAGAGGGCGATGAACCTGTGGAAATCTATACCACAGAAGGCTGTGAAGGCCTCATCACTGAATGTATTTAACAAGGAGATAGATAGATTTCTAGACACAAAAGGGATCAAGGGTTATAGGGAGAGAGTGGGAATGTGGTATTGAAATACAGGATCAGCCATGATCATATTGAATGGCGGAGCAGGCTCGAAGGGCCAAATGGCCTACTCCTGTTCATATTTTCTATGTTTCTATGTGATTGGTAGAAGGATTAGAAGGGAGCTGAGGAAATTTTTTTTCACCCAGAGGGTGGTGGGGGTCTGGAACTCACTGCCTGAAAGGGTGGTAGAGGCAGAAACCTTCAACTCATTTAAAAAGTACTTGGATATGCACCTGAAGTGCCTTAACCTACAGGGCTACGGACCAAGTACTGGAATGTGGGATTAGGCTGGGTAGCTCATTTTCGGCCAGCAGGACACGATGGGCCGAATGGCCTCCTTCTTTGCCGTTAATTTTCTATGATTCTATGGTTACAATGTGGCATTCTCTGTCACAAACCATTGTTGAAGCAGGGTGCATAAAATCTTTTAGAAGTGAATTAGATAATTGCTGGAAAAAGAGCACTATTAAAGGGTTTACGAAATGAGCAGGAGGTTGCATTCAGAGTAAGTGGGTCTTTGGAGACTTGACATAATGAATGGCCTGTTTCTGTCCTGTAGCATTCTATGATTCTATCATCCCTGAAGATGCTGAGGGATTGGTTAGCAGCTAGGGACAGTAGAAGTTGGCACTGGATGAGGTTTCTGCCTCTTAGGACATCCCATCCAGCCGCCTCCTCAAATAACAGAAGAAGGGTTAGGAAGGCAAATGGTATGTTGGCCTTCACTGCAAGAGGATTTGAGTACAGGAGCAAGGATGTCTTACAGCAACCATCACAATATCAGGAGCTGCAATGCCATCTCATTTCCTAGCACAGATAGTTACAACACCACCTTCATCCTATGAGGCAACCACTGACATCCAGCAACCACTAAACTTACTTGACCCACTGGAGAAACACCTAGAAGGAGCACTACATTTGGTACAGAAGATACACACCACACATTGTCATCAAGGGTAGCCACTGGAATAAAAAAAGCATTAGTGAAGCATACATTATTCATTTGTAGGGAAGTATAAAAGGGTTGCATTTTATTTCAGCTTTGTCCAGACAATTCATTTCTGATGGAGCAGAATAAGGTAGCAACAAATGGAAGGATAGGCATGCATGGTAGTCGAGATAGGCAGATTGTAATGGTATTCTTTGGACCACTGCAATGTGCATGCACAAGTTGTGCATTATGCAGCTTAGGCACTCAGGTAAATATGCTGTCATTGAGAGGCTGGTTGCAACTAACCTTCCTGGCTGCAACATAACATTATCTTCCATTTCTTCAGCCTCATCCTCATCATCTTCCTCTTCATTCCTCCACTGCAACATAATTCCTCTTGCCCTCGCTTCTTAAATTGAGCAAGATGCAACACACTACCATGCTTTTGGAGTCCTTGGATGGGCTATAGCCCATGATCTGTCCATACATCTCAATCTTTGTTTCAACATATTGGCCATGTGTTCCACAGGAATTCTGGTAGAGGCGCGTGCCCCCGATCAGCATTCTGCCCCAGTTATAAAGGAGTTTAGTAGATTACGCTTTCCCTTTAAGCCCTGTTCAAACTTCAGAATAGATTGTCTCACTAAAAAAATTAGAAACTGACAATGTGCAGAAAAGGCCAGAATGAAGTAAGTGGCCAGAATGGACAACAAAAGATGAAAAGCACTACTATGTACAACACAAAACAAGCATGCTTAATTGTATAATCCTGAAAAAAAAATCTATATCTACAGATATAGATATATATATATATATATACACACACGAACAGTAACAAGTAAGCAGAACTAAATTACTGTATGAATGCTCAGCACAAAAGGCAGATTTATTTTCCTATTGTGAGTCATGAGTCCTGCATGGTGTGTTGCCTCCCTGGTGCCAGAGTAAAGGACATCGTTGAGAGAGTGCAGAACATTTTATTTTGTATTCATTCATGGGATGTGGGCGTCGCTGACAAAGCCAGCATTTATTGCCCATTCCTAATTGTCCTTGAGAAGGTGGTGGTGAGCCGCCTTCTTGAACCGCTGCAGTCCGTGTGGTGACGGTTCTCCCACAGTGCTGTTAGGAAGGGAGTTCCAGGATTTTGACCCAGCGACAACGAAGGAACGATGATATATTTCCAAGTCAGGATGGCGTGTGACTTGGAGGGGAACATGCAGGTGGTGTTGTTCCCATGTGCCTGCTGCCCTTTAGGTGGTCGAGGTCACGGGTTTGGGAGGTGCTGTCGAAGAAGCCTTGGCGAGTTGCTGCAGAGCATCTTGTAGATGGTTCACACTGCAGCCATGGTGCGCCAGTGGTGAAGGGAGTGAATATTTAGGGTGGTGGATGGGGTGCCAATCAAGCAGGCTGCTTTGTCCTGAATGGTGTCAAGCTTCTTGAGTGTTGTTGGAGCTGCAATCATCCAGGCAAGTGGAGAGTATTCCATCACACTCCTGACTTGTGCATTGTAGATGGTGGAAAGGCTTTGGGGAATCAGGAGATGAGTCACTCGCCACAGAATACCCAGCCTCTGACCTGCTCTTGTAGCCACAGTATTTATGTGGCTGCTCCAGTTAAGTTTCTGGTCAATGGTGACCCCCAGGATGTTGATGGTGGGGGATTCGGTGATGGTAATGGCGTTGAATGTCAAAGGGGGTGGTTAGACTCTCTCTTGTTGGAGATGGTCATTGCCTGGCACTTGTCTGCCGCGAATGTTACTTGCCACTTATGAGCCCAAGCTTGGATGTTGTCCAGGTCTTGCTGCATGTGGGCACGGACTGCTTCATTATCTGAGGGGTTGCGAATGGAACTGAACACCGTGCAATCATCAGCGAACATCCCCATTTCTGACCTTATGATGGAGGGAAGGTCATTGATGAAGCAGCTGAAGATGGTTGAGCCTTGGACACTGCCCTGAGGAACTCCTGCAACAATGTCCTGGGGCTGATATGATTGGCCTCCAACAACCACTACCATCTTCCTTTGTGCTAGGTATGACTCCAGCCACTGGAGAGTTTTCCCCCTGATTCCCATTGACTTCAATTTTACTAGGGCTCCTTGGCGCCACACTCAGTCAAATGCTGCCTTTGAGGGAGGGCAGTGGGGAAGGGGAACAGCCAGAAGTCATGGTCCATGTGGGAACCAATGACATAGGAAGGAAAAGGGTCGAGGTCCTGCAGTCAGAGTTTCAGGACCTATGCAGGAAGTTTAAAAGCAGGACCTCAAAGTCTGTAATCTCTGGATTACTCCTAGAGCCACACGCTAGTCAGGATAGGAATGATAGAATAAAACAGATTAATGCATGGCTGCAGAAATGGTGCAGGAGGGAGGGCTCCAAATTCCTGGGACATTGGGACCAGTTCTGGGGTAAGAGGGGTCTGTTCAAGTCGGAGGGGTTGCACCACAACAGAGCTGGGACCATTGTCTTCGCGAGGAGGTTAACTAGTGCTGTCGGGGAAGAGTTTAAACTAATTTGGCAGGGGGATGAGCACCAGGATGAAACATTAGAGAGGAGAAACAAGGTGCACAGAGGACCGGGAGGGTCAAGCAGCACTCGAGTAAAGAATGGTTCAGAAATAGGAGGGATCAGACAGAGGGTAAATGCGAGGCAATCTACGATGAGTTTAGAGTGCATGTGCGTAAATGCACGTAGCATGGCAAATAAGGTTGGTGAGCTGCAGGCTCAAGTCGCCTCATGGGACTATGATATAACGGCAATAAGAGAGACCTGGCTCAAAGAAGGGGAGGATTGGGTACTTAATATTCCTGGCTACAAGATGTTCAGGAAAGATAGGGAAGGAAAGAAAGTGGGGGGTGGCAGTATTGACCAAAGAAACTATTATAGCATTGGAAAGGGGTAATGTGGTTGAGGGGTCAAAGACAGAATCTATTTGGTTAGAATTAAGGAACAATAGAGGAGCTATTATGCTACTGGGTGTATACTATAAGCCACCAAATAGTGGGAAGGAGAAAGATGAGCACATTTGAAGGCAAATTACGGAAAGATGCAAGAACTTTTGAGTAGTGATAATGGAGGACTTCAAATATCCCAATATAAACTGGGACAGTAACAGTGCAAAAGGCAAAGATGGGGAGGAAGTCCTGAAATGTGTTCAAGAGGACATTCTGGAACAGTATGTTTCCAGCCCAACCAGGAAGGAAACGGTGCTTAATCTAGTTCTGGGGAATGAGGTGGAACATGTTTCAGTGGGGGACCGTCTGGGGAACAGTGATCTTAATATCATTAGATTTAGAATAGTTATGGAAAAGAACAAGGAACAATCAAATGTGAAAATGCTTAACTGGAGGAGGGCTAATTTCAGTGAGTTAAAAAAGGATCTTGCCCAGGTGGATTGGAATCAAAAACTGGTAGGCAAAACAGTAATTGATCAATGGGAGGCCTTGAAGGAGGAGTTGGTTCGGATACAGAGTAGACACATTCCTACGAGAGGGAAAGGAAGGGCATCCAAAGCTACAGCTTCCTGGATGACTAAAGATATAGAGATTAAAGTGAAACAGAAAAAGGCTTATGATGAATGTAATGTTCATAATATAGTAGAGAACCAGGCTGAATACATAAAGCACAGAGGAGATCTAAAAAAGGGAATAAGAGGGGTAAAGAGAGAGCATGAGAATAGATTAGCAGCAAATATAAAAGGGAATGCAAAAATCTTTTATAAACATATAAATAGTAAAAGGATAGTCAAAGGAAGAGTGGGGTCGATTCGGGACAAAAAAGATCTTCTTGTGGAGGCAGAGGGCATGGCTGAGGCACTAAATGAATACTTCGCATCTGTCTTCATTTTTTTACACAGCGAGTTGTAATGATCTGGACTGCACTGCCTGAAAGGTGGTGGAAGCAGATTCAATAGTAACTTTCAAAAGGGAATTAGATAAATAATTGAAGGGAAAAATGTACAATGCTACAGAGAAAAAACAGGGGACTGGAGCTAATTGGATAGCTCTTTCAAAGAGCCAGCACAGGCACAATGGGCTGAATGGCCTCCTCCTGTGCTATATCTACTATGATACTACTTAAATTACACACTTGAAGAATCAGATTTGCCATTTGTGCCCTTTGCTAACCAGGAAATCAAGATTTATTTTAAGAATTCTAGATACTAGATTGTAGTTAAAAAATTGATTTTCATTAAATGTAATGAAAAAATGTGTGTGCCTCAAACTAATAATGAACTAAATGATATCATTACTATTAGAAAATAAACCAAAAAACTTGTTTGAGATGCTGACTGGCAACATCTACAGTACGAAACCCATGAGGGATCATGTCAAATTGCCTATCCACAAGCAACGTCACCTTTACCTTTGCTCTTTCAGACTGATTTTATAGATCCTAAAGGAGACTGTGAATAGCTGTTGAACTGTCATGGACAACTGTGAACAACTGTTGAACTCTGTTAACTAGTGTGGTGAAATAGGAATCCAAAAGCTACATTTCTTACTGCAAAAAGGCAAGCATTTGTCACTTGGACAAGTGTGGATTAATAAAAGAAAACCAGCACAAATTTGTTAAGGGCAAATCGTGTACTCTGGGTGGGGGACTTCAATGTCCATCACCAAGAGTGGCTCGGCAGCACCACTACTGACCGAGCTGGCCGAGTCCTGAAGGACATAGCTGCCAGACTGGGCCTGTGGCAGGTGTTGAGCGAACCAACACGAGGGAAAAACTTACTTGACCTCGTCCTCATCAATCTACCTGTCGCAAATGCATCTGTCCATGACAGTATCGGTAGGAGTGACCACTGCACAGTCCTCGTGGAGATGAAGTCCCGACTTCGCACTGAGGACACCATCCAATGTGTTGTGTGGTACGACAACTGTGCTAAATGGGATAAATTCAGAACAGATCTAGCAGCTCAAAACTGGGCATCCATGAGGTGCTGTGGGCCATCAGCAGCAGCAGAATTGTATTCCAGCACAATCTGTAACCTCATGGCCCGGCATATTCCTCGCTCTACCATTACCAACAAGCCTGGGGATCAACCCTCGTTCAATGAGGAGTGTAGTAGAGCATGCCAGGAGCAGCACCACGCATACCTAAAAATGAGGTGCCAACCTGGTGAAGCAACAACTCAGGACTACATGCATGCTAAACAGCAGAAGCAACATGCTATAGACAGAGCTAAGCGATTCCACAACCAACGGATCAGATCAAAGCTCTGCAGTCCTGCCACATCCAGTCGTGAATGGTGGTGGACAATTAAACAACTGACGGGAGGAGGAGGATCTGTGAAAATCCCCATCCTCAATGATGGTGGAGCCCAGCACGTGAGTGCAAAAGACAAGGCTGAAGCGTTTGCAACCATCTTCAGCCAGAAGTGCAGAGTGGATGATCCATCTCGGCCTCCTCCCGATATTCCCACCATCACAGAAGCTAGTCTTCAGCCAATTCGATTCACTCCACGTGATATCAAGAAATGGCTGAATGCACTGGATGCAGCAAAGGCTATGGGCCCCAACAACATCCCGGCTGTAGTGCTGAAGACTTGTGCTCCAGAACTAGCCGCGCCTCTAGCCAAGCTGTTCCAGTACAGCTACAACACTGGCATTTACCCGACAATGTGGAAAATTGCCCAGGTATGTCCTGTCCACAAAAATCAGGACAAATCCAAACCGGCCAATTACCGCCCCATCAGTCTACTATCAATCATTAGCAAAGTGATGGAAGGTGTCGTTGACTGTGCTATCAAGCGGCACTTACTCACCAATAACCTGCTCACCGATGCTCAGTTTGGGTTCCGCCAGGACCATTCGGCTCCAGACCTCATTACAGCCTTGGTCCAAACATGGACAAAAGAGCTGAATTCCAGAGGTGAGGTGAGAGTGACTGTCCTTGACATCAAGGCAGCATTTGACCGAGTGTGGCACCAAGGAGCCCTAGTAAAATTGAAGTCAATGGGAATCAGGGGGAAAACTCTCCAGTGGCTGGAGTCATACCTAGCACAAAGGAAGATGGTAGTGATTGTTGGAGGCCAATCATCTCAGCCCCAGGACATTGCTGCAGGAGTTCCTCAGGGCAGTGTCTTAGGCCCAACCATCTTAAGCTGCTTCATCAATGACCTTCCCTCCATCATAAGGTCAGAAATGGGGAAGTTCGCTGACGATTGCACAGTGTTCAGTTCCATTCGCAACCCCTCAAATAATGAAGCAGTCCAAGCCCGCATGCAGCAAGACCTGGACAACATCCAGGCTTGGGCTCATAAGTGGCAAGTAACATTCGCGGCAGACAAGTGCCAGGCAATGACCATCTCCAACAAGAGAGAGACTAACCACCTCCCCTTGGTATTCAACAGCATTACCATTGCCGAATCCGCCACCATCAACATCCTTGGAGTCACCATTGACCAGAAACTTAACTGGACCAGCCACATAAATACTGTGGCTACAAGAGCAGGTCAGAGGCTGGGTATTCTGCGGTGAGTGACTCACCTCCTGACTCCCCAAAGCCTTTCCACCATCTACAAGGCACAAGTCAGGAGTGTGTTGGAATACTCTCCACTTGCCTGGATGAGTGCAGCTCCAACAACACTCAAGAAGCTCGACACCATGCTTGATTGGCACCCCATCCACCACCCTAAACATTCACTCCCTTCACCACCGGCGCACTGTGGCTGCAGTGTGAACCATCCACAGGATGCACTGCAGCAACTCACCAAGGCTTCTTCGGCAGCATCTCCCAAACCCGCGACCTCTACCACCTAGAAGGACAAGAGCAGCAGGCACATGGGAACAACACCACCTGCACGTTCCCCTCCAAGTCACACACCATCCCGATTTGGAAATATATCGCCGTTCCTTCATCGTCGCTGGGTCATAATCCTGGAACTCCCTTCCAAACAGGACTGTGGGAGAACCTTCACCACACAGACTGCAGCGGTTCAAGAAGGCGGCTCATCACCACCTTCTCAAGGGAAATTAGGGATGGGCAATAAATGCTGGCCTCACCAGCGAGGCCCACATCCCATGAACGAACAAAAAAAAACTTGATTGAGTTTTTTGATTGGGTAACAGAGAGGGTTGATGAGGGCAATGCGGTTGATGTCATGTATATGGGCTTTCAAAAGGCGATTGATAAAAGTGCCACGTAATAGGCTTGTCAGAAAAATTGAAGCCCATGGGATGAAAGGGGCAGTGGCAGCATGGATACAAAATTGGCAAAGTGAAAGGAAATAGAGAATACTGGGGAACAGTTTTTTTTCTGACTGGAGGAAGATATACAGTGGTGTTCCCCAGGGGTCGGTACTAGGATCCCTGCTTTTCTTGATGTATATTAATGATTTGGATTTGGGTGTACAGGGCACAATTTCAAAATTTGTAGATGACACAAAACTTGGAAGTGTAGTAAACAGTGAGGAGGATAGTACTGGACTTCAAGAGGACATAGACAGGCTGGTGGAATGGGCGGACACATGGCAAATGAAATTTAACACAGAGAAGTGCAAAGTGATTTATTTTGGCAGGAAGAATGCCAAAGGATTAGGCTGGGTGGCTCATTTTTGGCAAGTGCGGGCATGATGGGCCGAAAGGCCTCCTTCTGTGCTGTAAATTTTCTATGATTCTATCATTCTAATGAGAGGCAATATAAACTAAATGGTACAATTCTAAAGGGGGTGCAGGAACAGAGAGACCTGGGGGTATATGTGCACAAATCTTTGAAGGTGGTAGGACAGGTTGAGAAAGCGGTTAAAAAAGCATATGGGATCCTGGGCTTTATAAATAGAGGCATACAGTACAAAAGCAAGGAAGTTATGTCGAACCTTTATAAAACATTGGTTCAGCCACAACTGGAGTATTTTGTCCAATTCTGGGCACTGCATTTTAGGAAGGATGTGAAGGCCTTAGAGAAGGTGCAGAAAAGATTTACTAGAATGGTTTCAGGGATGAGGGACTCTAGTTACATGGATAGACTGGAGAAGCTGGGGTTGTTCTCCTTAGAACAGAGAAGGTTGAGAGGAGATTTTATAGAAGTGTTCAAAATCATGCTGGGTTTAGATAAAATAAATAATGAGAAACTGATCCCATTGGCGGAAGGTCGAGACCCAGCGGACACAGATTTAAGGTGATTGACAAAAGAACCAAAGGCGACATGAGGAAAATCTTTATTACGCAGCGAGTAGTTATGATCTGGAAAGCACTGCCTGAAAGATTCAATTGTGGCTTTCAAAAAGGAATTGGATAAATACTTGAATGGAAAAAATTTGCAGGGCTATGGGGAAAGAGAGGGGGAATGGGACTAACTGGATTGCTCTTACAAAGAGCCGGCACAGGCTTGATGGGCCAAATGGCCTTCTTCTGTGCTGTAACCATTCTATGATTTGAGGTAGAGTTAAAATAGGTGATGCATTTTAAAGTAGAAGTTTGACATCAGAAGGTAAATAGCATACATTACAAAACACCAGACAGGAAAGAATGTGCTGCAGTATGTGTCAAAAAATAAAGCCACCTGTGGGAAAGAAACAGCTGTGAGGCAGTGTAAAGAACGACTAATGGTCATAAAAGGTAAAGTAGTTCTTATAATGATAGAAAAGTACTGTGAGTTAAAAGCTGATCAGCCAGACGAAAGGCAAGTACTGTGACTGATAGCAGAAAAAAAACAGAAAAAGGCAATGACCCAATGCAAGGAATATGTTTCTGAACAATAAACAGAGGTAGCATGGCAAGTGTAATCAAGAATAGCTGAAGGTATGCATAAATTCTGATATATTCAACCAGTTCATTCTCTAAAATTACCTTTCAATGACATCCTATAGACAATGAATACATTTTCTTGCTTCATAACTGTTAAGGATATCTGTTGAAAATAACTCCTAATGTCACAATGTGATATGAGTTTTTGCTCTGAATGGGTGAAAGTTCATGGAGACAAACTACACTATTGCACGGCACCAATCATTTGAATATTCTAGTCGATCTCATGGGTGGTCAAGATCAAATGCAGTATTTAGAGTTTGAGGGTGAGGAATGATTAGACCCAGGCAGCAGAAGGGAGAAGAGAGGGGGTGAATAATCAGGGAGGAAGGCGGGTAAGGGTGGGTAGAGGGGGAGAAGAGCAGAGAATAAGAACAGGGAGAAAAAAAGACAGGCTAAACTATCTCAGCAGTGTGGGGGAAGTTGGCAAACTTTCTCTTGAGATGGAGTGAAGCTGCTGTTCCTTCCACCAGAGGATGTGGGTGCTTCGCTGAACTGATCTTCCCTCCTCCAGGGCCAGACTTTCTGCTTGGGGGATTGGACTGTACTATCCATGGGGTTGTTATGCAGCTCGGTGGGGGGAGGAGGGCAATAGCACAAAACTGCTTTTGCTGTCTAGTGGGAAGGTCGGAGGGGGAATTCTAACATCCAATTTTAATGCTTACGGATATGGGGTCCTATCCCAGGGTCAATTTTGTTGCTTACGGGAGGGGTGGGGGGTGGGGGTGGGTTGGAGTGGATCAATACCATCAGGCCAAATTTTCCTTTCAACTATTGGGCTGTGGGGCATGATCTATAAGAACCTCAGGGAAACTGTTGGCACATGAGTAGCAAGAACGTGCTAAAAAGTGTCCTACTGTGGGAAAATTGAGCAGTTGCTAGGAATTTGGCGAACAGCACACTTTCTAATAGTCTGTGGTTGAGAATATGCACAGTGGACACAGTCACCCAGCACTATTTAAAACAATTTAAGGACTGTCAAATTAACAGTGATCTTTGAGATTGTGAGCGATACTACAAAAGGAACAATGAACAGGAGCTTCAAAGTAGAAATTCATTCCCAAAGGCCCAGAAGATATTTATATAATATACTTAAGAACATCAATATTAGAGGCAGGGCCAAATCCAAATGGAAACTGTTTCAGCTGCATGCATATCCATTGAATCCCTCAGATTGGGGCTGACACAGCTCAGTAAGAGGGAACACAAATTGAAAGTTATGTAATATTATAATTATATGTGTGTATATATGTATGACAAATACCCGAGTATGAGGGAGCATAACAAAACATGGGGAACAAGCTGCCAATGGGGAACTCACACAATTTTAGGCACTAGTCTGGGGCAAGGCTCCAAAAACATCAAAGGAGACCCATAAACAGAAAAAAGGAGAATAGGGAGAGCCCAAGAGGCACCAAAAAAGCATACTTATAAATTGGAAGAGCAGCCACCTCCAGACCCACCCTTGCCTGTAAGTATTCAAAAATAAATAAAAGGTAAGCTCACGGTTATCCCGTTACATGCCTGCCTGCTCTGAATATATTCAATAGTCCTTGGGTGGCATTTGACTAAAAGAAAAAAAATGGACTTTAAGGAACTGCAGGCCATGTAGCGGTACAAACAGTAAATACTGTGTGTGACACCAAGCTGGGTGAATCTGTGACACCCAAAGTGTGACATTGTGATATTGAAAAATTCTATCTCAGTGACACCTACAGGTAGAACTCGGAGCGGAGCTACAGGCGGGAGCGGACCTAGGAGAGAGCGCGGGACTCGGAGACTACTAAAGGCCCAGGCTCGAGGGCCTACCCGCACTCGGAGCGGAGCTACAGGCGGGAGCGGACCTAGGAGAGAGCGCGGGACTCGGAGACTACTAAAGGCCCAGGCTCGAGGGCCTACCCGCACTCGGAGCGGAGCTACAGGCGGGAGCGGACCTAGGAGAGAGCGCGGGACTCGGAGACTACTAAAGGCCCAGGCTCGAGGGCCTACCCGCACTCGGAGCGGAGCTACAGGCGGGAGCGGACCTAGGAGAGAGCGCGGGACTCGGAGACTACTAAAGGCCCAGGCTCGAGGGCCTACCCGCACTCGGAGCGGAGCTACAGGCGGGAGCGGACCAAGGAGACAGCGCGGGACTCGGAGACTACTAAAGGCCCAGGCTCGAGGGCCTACCCGCACTCGGAGCGGAGCTACAGGCAGGAGCGGACCTAGGAGAGAGCGCGGGACTCGGAGACTACTAAAGGCCCAGGCTCGAGGGCCTACCCGCACTCGGAGCGGAGCTACAGGCGGGAGCGGACCAAGGAGACAGCGCGGGACTCGGAGACTACTAAAGGCCCAGGCTCGAGGGCCTACCCGCACTCGGAGCGGAGCTACAGGCAGGAGCGGACCTAGGAGAGAGAGCGGGACTCGGAGACTACTAAAGGCCCAGGCTCGAGGGCCTACCCGCACTCGGAGCGGAGCTACAGGCAGGAGCGGACCTAGGAGAGACCTACGTGAGTCTTTTTCCCCAGCGGGGAAGGAGCTTCGCGGGCTTTTTCAAAGGCAGGGGGCGGGGCCAATTCATTGGTACCCGTATATAGGTGGAGCGGTTGCTAAACCCGAGACACTACACTAGTAGTGACTCCCACCCTCCCACCTCCTCTAACCTTTTGGGGGGTAGAGGGAATTTAAAGGGTAGGTTCGTTTTTATATTTTGTTTTCAGGGACTTAACTCCTGGACCTAAGATAAATAAGAAGTAAAAAGTAATCCAAAGTGGGACGTCACCAAGGAAGAGGTAAGTGATTGGTTGGTGAGTATTTTCCTGCTGAATTTGTCTAAGGTTAGAGTTTGTGGATTCTAGGGTCTCTGTTGTGTAGTGGGGGACTGCTGTTCAGCAAGGGCCCTTGAGTATACCTTTTAATTGAAGTGAAATTGGTGGGATTCATTTAATTTGAATTAATTAGTTAAAGGGTAAGTCATGTCAGGACAGCCCAGCCTCGTGTTATGCTCTTCCTGCTCTATGTGGGAAATCAGGGACCCTTCCGGTGTCCCTGACGACCATGTGTGTGGGAAATGTATCCAGCTGCAGCTACTGACAAACCGCATTGCGGCACTGGAGCTGCGGATGGATTCATTATGGAGCATTCACGATGCTGAAAACGTCGTGGACAGCACGTTTAGTGAGATGGTCACACCGCAGGTAAAGGTTGTACAGGCAGGAAGTAAGTGGGTGACCTCCAGGCAGAGTAAGAGGAGCAGGCAGGCAGTGCAGGGGTCCTCTGTGGCCGTCCCCCTCTCAAACAAATATACCGCTTTGGATATTGTTGAGGGGGATGACTTATCAGGGGAAGGCAGCAGCAGCCAACTTCCTGGCACCAGGGGTAGCTCTGCTGCACAGGCTGGGAGGAAAAAGAGTGGAAGAGCTATAGTGGTAGGGGATTCTATCGTAAGGGGAACAGACAGGCGTTTCTGTGGCCGTAAACGTGACTCCAGGATGGTTTGTTGCCTCCCTGGTGCCAGGGTCATGGATGTCACTGAGCGGCTTCAGGGCATTCTCAAGGGGGAGGGCGAGCAGGCAGATGTCGTGGTCCACATTGGGACCAACGACATAGGTAGGAAGGGAGATGAGGTCCTGCATCAAGAATTTAGGGAGCGAGGTAGCAGATTAAAGAGCAGGACCTCAAAGGTTGTAATCTCTGGATTACTCCCAGTGCCACGGGCTAGTGAGTATAGAAATAGGAGGATAGAACAGATGAATGTGTGGCTAAAGAGTTGGTGCAGGAGGGAGGGTTTCAGTTTCCTGGATCACTGGGCCTGCTTCTGGGGAAGGTGGGACTTGTACAAGTCGGACGGGTTGCATCTGAACCAGAGCGGGACAAATATCCTTGCGGGGAGGTTTGCTAGCACTGTTGGGGGGGGTTTAAACTAACTTGGCAGGGGGATGGGATACAGAGTGGAGCTACAATAGGGGGTGATGTGCAGCCAAATATTGAGAAAAAAACAAGTCAGCTTGGAAGACAGGGCAAATATGTAAGAGCAAGGCTGGATGGCATCTATTTTAATGCAAGGAGTCTTGCAAATAAGGTGGATGAACTGAAGGTGTTGATAAACACATGGGAGTATGACATTGTTGCTGTCACAGAGACATGGTTGAGGGAGGGGCAAGACTGGCAGCTCAATATTCCGGGGTACAGAATCTTCAGGCGAGACAGAGGGGGAGGTATAAGAGGAGGGGGGGTTGCAATATTAATGAAAGAATCAATTACTGCCATAAGGAGGGATGATATATTAGCAGGTTCCTCTAATGAGGCCATATGGGTGGAGCTTAAAAACAAAAAGGGGGCAAGCACTTTGATGGGAGTGTACTATAGACCCCCAAACAGTCAGGGGGAGATAGAGGAACAGATATGTAGGCAAATCTCAGAAAATTGTGCAAATAATAGGGTAATAATAGTGGGGGATTTCAACTTCCCCAATATTAACTGGGATACTCAGAGTGTAAAAGGCTTAGAGGGTACAAAATTCTTAACGTGCATCCAGGAGAGCTTTTTGAGCCAGCATGTAGAAAGTCCTACAAGAGAGGGGGCGGTACTGGACCTAATTCTAGGGAATGAGTCCGGCCAAGTGGAAGAAGTGCTAGTAGGTGAGCACTTTGGTGACAGTGACAATAATTCAGTGAGATTTAAGGTGGTCATGGAAAAGGACAGGGAGGGGCCGGAAATAAAGGTTCTAAATTGGGGGAAGGCCGATTTTAATAGGATACGGCAGGATCTGGCCAAAATGGACTGGGATCAGCTGCTTGTAGGAAAATCCGCATCGGAGCAATGGGAGTCTTTCAGAAGGGAGATTGAGACCATACAATGGCAACATGTTCCCGTAAAGGTCAAGGGTGGTTCCAAGAACTCCAGGGAACCTTGGATGTCAGGGGATATACGAGAATGGATTAGGAAAAAAAGGAGGGCTTTTGGCAGATACAAAAGGCTAAGGACGGAGGAAGCCCTAGAGGAGTACAAAAAGTGCAGGGGGATACTTAAAAAGGAAATTAGGAGATCAAGGAGGGGCCATGAAAAAACTCTGGCGAGCAAAATAAAGGAAAATCCTAAGATGTTTTATAAGTATATTAAGGGTAAGAGGATGACTAGGGAAAAAATAGGGCCCATTAAGGACAAAAATGGCAATCGGTGTGTGGAGCCGGAAGATGTAGGAGGGGTTCTAAATGAATTTTTTGCAACTGTTTTCACCATGGAGAAGGACGACGTAGACAGAGAAATACGACAAGGGGACTGTGATATACTCGAACATATTAACATCGAGCGGGAGGAGGTATTGGCGGTTTTAGCAGGCCTAAAAATGGATAAATCCCCAGGCCCGGACGAAATGTATCCCAGGCTACTGTGTGAGGCAAAGGAGGAGATTGCGGGGGCTCTAACACATATATTCAGAACCTCTCTGGCCACAGGGGATGTGCCAGAGGACTGGAGAACCGCTAATGTAGTACCATTATTCAAGAAGGGGAGTAGGGAAAAACCGGGGAACTACAGGCCAGTGAGCCTAACATCAGTGGTAGGAAAATTATTGGAAAAAATTCTGAAGGACAAAATTAGTCTCCACTTGGAGAAGCAAGGATTAATCAGGGATAGTCAACATGGCTTTGTCAAGGGAAGATCATGTCTGACTAATTTGATTGAATTTTTTGAGGGGGTGACTAGGCGTGTGGATGAGGGTAATGCAGTGGATGTGGTATACATGGATTTCAGTAAGGCCTTCGATAAAGTCCCCCACAGGAGACTGGTCAAGAAGGTACGAGCCCATGGAATCCAGGGTGCCTTGGCACTTTGGATACAAAACTGGCTTAGTGGCAGAAGGCAGAGGGTGATGGTCGAAGGTTGTTTTTGTGACTGGAAGCCTGTGGCCAGTGGGGTACCACAGGGATCTGTGCTGGGGCCCTTGCTGTTTGTGGTCTACATTAACGACTTGGATATGAATGTAAAAGGTATGATCAGTAAGTTCGCTGATGATACAAAAATTGGTAGGGTGGTAAATAGCGAGGAGAATAGTCTGCAGGACGATATAGATGGGTTGGACAGATGGGCGGAACAGTGGCAAATGGAATTTAACCCGGAAAAGTGCGAGGTGATGCACTTTGGAGGGACTAACAAGGCAAGGGACTACACAATGAATGGGAGGACCCTAGGCAAGACAGAGGGTCAGAGGGATCTTGGTGTGCAAGTTCACAGATCCCTGAAGGCGGCGGAACAGGTAGATAAGGTGGTAAAGAAGGCATATGGGATACTTGCCTTTATTAGCCGAGGCATAGAATATAAGAGCAAGGAGGTTATGCTGGAGCTGTATAAAACACTGGTTAGGCCACAGCTGGAGTACTGTGTGCAGTTCTGGTCGCCGCACTACAGGAAGGATGTGATCGCTTTGGAGAGGGTGCAGAGGAGATTCACCAGGATGTTACCAGGGCTGGAGCGCTTCAGCTATGAAGAGAGACTGGGAAGATTGGGTTTGTTTTCCTTGGAGCAGAGGAGGCTGAGGGGGGACATGATTGAGGTGTACAAAATTATGAGGGGCATAGATAGGATGGATACTAAGGGGCTTTTTCCCTTCGTTGAGGGTTCTATAACAAGGGGACATAGATTCAAGGTAAAAGGCGGGAGGTTTAGAGGGGATTTGAGAAAGAACTTTTTCACCCAGAGGGTGGTTGGAGTCTGGAACTCATTGCCTGAGAGGGTTGTGGAGGCAGGAACCCTCACAACATTCAAGAAGCATTTGGATGAGCACTTGAAATGCCATAGCATACAAGGCTACGGACCAAATGCTGGAATATGGGATTAGATTAGACTGGGCTTGATGGCCGGCGCGGACACGATGGGCCGAAGGGCCTCTATCCGTGCTGTATAACTCTATGACTCTATGGTGTTACAGTCTGTATAATGGGTTTTTCGACAGGGGCAAGATTCCCATGAAAGGTTTTTATGGAACATATGCCCCACATACCAAATTTAATATATGATAGATATATGTCAGATGACAACTGTACTATGAATTTTTTCTTGGATGTCGAAGACAGATGCCACAAACAAAAATATTTAATAAAAATGTAGTAATTTGTTGAAACAAATGAGAACAGAATAAAAGGATTATGCGAAACACTAGTTTTGCTGGTACTAGCTACTTCTGATTAATATTAACACAATCTGCCTACCGGCTGTGTGCCTGAGATAAATTGTCCCTGGCTCGTAAAATGCTTATGCGATATACATGTACAAAAGAAAATGACCAAACCTGAGTACAACAGCAAAAGGTTCTTCCCTCTATTATTAATAATAATTAAATGAATAAGAATAATGACTGTGCACACTATTATCTATAAAGGCGAAATGTAACAATTCATTCTAGATAATTAGCTGAAATAAACACTCGGGCGTAAAAGATCCCATAGCACTATTTTGAAGTAGAGAGGGGAGTTCTCCCTGGTGTCCTGGCCAATTTATTCCTCAACCAACATCACTAAAAATAGATTATCTGGTCATTATCACATTGCTGTTTGTGGGACCTTGCTGTGCACAATTTGGTTGCCACGTTTACTACATGACAACAGTGACTACACTTCAAAAGTAGTTCATTGGTTGTAAAGCACTTTGGGATGTCCTGAGGTCATTAAAGATGCTATATAAATCCAGGTCTTCTTTTTAGGGCATGACATTCTCATTAGCAGGTGGTTGTTGGTTTTTCACTAATTGTACCAGAAGGAAACCTCCTACGATTCAAAAGTCCATTTTTACACCTTATGACCAACAAATTAAGAAAAAATATATATTTCTGTGCTACTTAGCTACGCTCTGCAGCAACCATTTCACTCAGCCACCACAGATATGCAGTGAAAGGACATACTAGCAATTCAGAAAGTACTCCATACTTTTTTGGTCAGATGTTTTTGTTTGGTACTTGCACGCAAAAGCGCATAGCTTCCAGAAGTCATGATGCATCACAAGGGAAAAACCTATTTGACCTCGTCCTCACCAATCTACCTGTCGCAGATACATCTGCCATGACAGTATTGGTAGGAGTGACCACCGCACAGTCCTCGTGGAGACGAAGTCCCGCCTTCACACTGAGGACACCATCCAACGTGTTGTGTGGCACTAACACCGTACTAAATGGGATAGATTCAGAACAGATCTAGCAGCTCAAAACTGGACATCCATGAGGAGCTGTGGGCCATCAGCAGCAGCAGAATTGTATTCCAGCACAATCTGTAACCTCATGGCCCGGCATATTCCTCACTCTACCATTACCAACAAGCCAGGGGATCAACCCTCATTCAATTAAGGGTGTAGAAGAAGCATGCCAGGAGCAGCACCACGCATACCTAAAATTGAGGTGCCAACCTGGTGAAGCTGCAACTCAGGACTACATGCATGCTAAACAGCAGAAGCAACATGCTATAGACAGAGCTAAGCAATTCCGCAACCAACGGATCAGATCAAAGCTCTGCAGTCCTGCCATATCCAGTCGTGAATGGTGGTGGACAATTAAACAACTAACGAGAGGAGGAGGCTCTGTAAACATCCCCATCCTCAACGATGGCGGAGTCCAGCACGTGAGTGCAAAAGACAAGGCTGAAGCGTTTGCAATCATCTTCAGCCAGAAGTGCCAAGTGGATGATCCATCTCAGCCTCCTCCCGATATCCCCACCATCACAGAAGCCAGTATTCAACCAATTCGATTCACTCCACGTGATATCAAGAAATGGCTGAATGCACTGGATGCAGCAAAGGCTATGGGCCCCGACAACATCCCAGCTGTAGTGCTGAAGACTTGTGCTCCAGAACTAGCCGTGCCTCTAGCCAAACTATTGCAGTACAGCTACAACACTGGCATCTACCCGACAATGTGGAAAATTGCCCAGGTATGTCCTGTCCACAAAAATCAGGACAAATCCAATCCGGCCAATTACCGCCCCATCAGTCTACTCTCAATCATCAGCAAAGTGATGGAAGATGTCGCCAACAGTGCTATCAAGCGGCACTTACTCACCAATAACCTGCTCACCAATGCTCAGTTTGGGTTCCGCCAGGACCATTCGGCTCCAGACCTCATTACATGGACAAAAGAGCTGAATTCCAGAGGTGAGGTGAGAGTGACTGTCCTTGACATCAAGGCAGCATTTGACCGGGTGTTGGAAACAAGGAGCCCGAGTAAAATTGAAGTCAATGGGAATCAGGGGGAAAACTCTCCAGTGGCTGAAGTCATACCTTGCACAAAGGAAGATGGTAGTGGTTGTTGGAGGCCAATCATTTCAACCCCAGGACATTGCTGCAGGAGTTCCTCAGGGCAGTGTCCTAGGCCCAACCATCTTCAGCTGTTTCATCAATGACCTTCCCTCCATCATAAGGTCAGAAATGGGGATGTTCACTGATGATTGCACAGTGTTCAGTTCTATTCGCAACCCCTCAGATAATGAAGCAGTCCGAGCCCGCATGCAGCAAGGCCTGGACAACATCCAGGCTTGGGCTCATAAGTGGCAAGTAACATTCGCGCCAGAAAAGTGCCAGGCAATGACCATCTCCAACAAGAGAGAATCTAACCACCTTCCATTGAAATTCAACGCCATTACCATCGCCGAATCCTGCACCATCAACATCCTGGGGGTCACCATTGATCAGAAATTTAACTGGACCAGCCATATAAATACTGTGGCTATAAGAGCAGGTCAGAGGCTGGGTATTCTGTGACGAGTGACTCACCTCCTGACTCCCCAAAGCCTTGCACCATCTACAAGGCACAAGTCAGGAGTGTGATGGAATACTCTCCACTTGCCTGGATGAGTGCAGCTCCAACAACACTCAAGAAGCTCAACACCATCCGGGACAAAGCAGCCCGCTTGATTGGCACCCCATTCACCACCCTAAACATTCACTCCCTCCACCACCGGATGCACACCATCCACAGGATGCACTGCAGCAACTCGCCAAGGCTTCTTCGGCAGCACCTCCCAAACCCACGACCTCTACCACCTAGAAGGACAAGAGCAGTAGGCACACGGGAAGAACACCACCTGCACATTCCCCTCCAAGTCACACACCATCCCGACTTGGAAATATATCGCCGTTCCTTCATCATTGCTGGGTCAAAATCCTGGAACTCCCTTCCTAACAGCATTGCAAGCGAACCTTCACCACACGGACTGCAGCGGTTCAAGAAGGCGGCTCACCACCACCTTCTCAAGGGCAATTAGGGATGGGCAATA
Source organism: Heptranchias perlo (assembly GCF_035084215.1). Classification (NCBI taxonomy): domain Eukaryota; kingdom Metazoa; phylum Chordata; class Chondrichthyes; order Hexanchiformes; family Hexanchidae; genus Heptranchias; species Heptranchias perlo. Next base: position 59,496,047 of record NC_090327.1, read on the forward strand.
AATGCCGGCCTCGCCAGCGACGCGCACATCCCATGAACGAATATTTTAAAAAATGGAGCTACCAGCTACTTTGTTAAAGTTAAGAACAGCTTCTATCCAGCTTTACCCAGAAGCACTGGCACTTGGGGAACAAAACTGAAAATCCACTGAAATGTTACTGCAAATCATGGACAAAAGATTAGGTTGCTGCTAGAATTAACTCTGTTCCAAATTACCACAGCGGGAATATTATTCTTATTCAGTAATCAAAGAAGCCTCCAGGAAGCAATGAAAAATCATATCATTGTAAGACCCTTAAGAAAATCATGTTAGACCCACCTCCCAATTCACAGGCCAGCTGTTGATGATTGAAAACAAACCAACCTACAGTTACTGGGATAAGGTTCACAATATAATTTTTGCAAGGCTTCACATGAGTAACTTATTGCAGCCCAAGGAAGATTGCCTGTAAAATCATAGCAATTTTTTTTTACAAATAAAACATTGTACATCTCTGTACGTGATGAAGGCTGCAGCTTCCTATTCAGCATTTGCTTATTTTATCAGATATAATGAGCAATGCTCCTCATTGGGATTTGTATTAAACTTTGAAAGTATCCTTGTTATATCTATATCTCTACTGCATACCTGACTGAATTAACAATTACATTTTGGATAATACTTCATGCTGTTGAACCCATGGAACCATAATCTTAATTACATTGCACAGGTCAGAGTTTTTCTCCCCTCTTCTCTGGAAAATATGAACATATGAAAATGAAGGGCAGGAAAAGATCAGCTGGTCCATTGAGCCACTCCTATACAGTCATGATGTGACTTCCACCACCCACCACCCACACAATGAAAGAATGAACTTGCATTTATATCGTGCTTTTCACATCCGCAGGATGTCTCAAAGAATTCCACAGCCAGTGAAATATTTTGAACTGTAGTCACTCTTGTAACGTTGGGAAACTCAGCAGCCAATTTGTGCACAGCACAATCCCACAAACATCAATGAGATAAATGATCAGATAATCTATTTTGTGACGTTGACTGAGGGATAAATGTTAGCCAGGACACCAGAAGAATTCCCCTGCTCTTCTTCAAATAGTAGCAAGGGAACTTTTATGTCCACGAGAAGGTAGGTGGGGCCTCGATTTTAACGACTCATCCAAAAGAAAGCACCTCCGACAGTGGAGCACTCTCCCAGTAATGCAATGACATGACGGCTAGATTATGTGCTTAAGTCTCTGCAGTGGAGCTTGAAACCATGACCTTCTGACTCAAGAGAGTGCAATCACTGAGCCAAGACTGACAATCTCCCAGGACAGGCAAAAAAAAAAGAAAAAAACCTTTGGCAATTTAGAAGAATTCTGAGAAATTCCTCTCCAACCCCAGAAGGTGGTCAAACATGTTCCAGGAGACTACAGTGCCTAGGAGATAGACCCACAATACCTACCTACCTTCTATGTAAGGTTATGTTCACCACACTCAGGAACTCCCTTTTGAATGTTTTAAAATATCACTCCTTTATTGGATTACAGTCCCATAGCATGCAGTCAGCCTTCAATACATTTCCCAAGTGCCTGCCATAGTCCCATATGGCAGGCAATTCAACCGTGGACAACATCACAGCCAAACCTGATCCTATCTTCACTTGGGACCTTCTTGATATGTATAGCTCAGAGACAGTGGAGCTGATTTTCTTCAATTTTGTCCCCAATTTCCCAGGAGCAAAGGCCCCCTTGATGTTGCCCCAGGGCTTCCCTGTTGGAGTTGGGGGGGGGGGGAACAGTGGGAGCTGCTTCTGGAGTAGGTACTGGCCCATTGCAGGGATGCGAATGAATTGGATGGGGTTGTTACCGGCCTCTCGCCTCACTTTCCATCTCGTCAGTCTATTATGCACCCAATCAGAGGAGAGTCCAAATAAAACAGGCACTGGGGCTAGTGTCAGGACCCCTATGGTTCATAAGCTCTGCGGGAATTCCAGGATCAGCCTGAAGATGCCTGCAGGCAAGATGATCTTGGGGCCGTCTGGCTGCTGCGGGAGTCAGAAAAATTGGCCAGAGTGTCTTTTACTTCTAACTCATCAGGAGAGCCCTACATCATTTTTATTTATCTCTGAGAAACAAGTGTTGTGACTTTTATGAAATGACTGGCTGGAGAGTCTAGAACTTAGGGACATAATCTCAGGATAAGGGGTCAGACATTTAGGTCTGAGAAGAGGAGGAATTTCATCACTCAGAGGGTTGTGAATACTTCGAATTCTCTGCCCCAGAGTGCTCAGTCATTGAATATATTCAAGACTGAGATTGATAGATTTTTGGACTCTAAGGGAATCAAGGGATATGGGGATCGGGTGGGAAAGTGGAGTTGAGGTTGAAGATCAGCCATGATCTTATTGAATGGCGGAGCAGGCTCAAGGGCCGTATGGCCTACTCCTGCTCTTATTTCTTATGTTCTTAAGGATACTGCAGTTAGCAATAAATTATTGCTCTTCTTTCAGTGTAACAGATCAATAAAAGCATAATCAAAGAATGAGAAAAAGCTATTTAGCCCATTCAGCTCTCTTATAATCCAGGTTCTGTTTCAAAACCTAAACAGAACATGTATCTTGATTTTATTGACGATGAAATTTTGAGCTCATCAAGGTGAGAGATGTGAACAATGGGCGGCCTTCAAGGAGGAGATGGTTCAGACACAGAGTAGACACATTCCCACGAGAGGGAAAGAAAGGGCATCCAAAGCTAGACCTCCCTGGATGACAAAAATATAGAGATTAAAATGAAACAGGAAAAGAAGGCTTATGACAAATGCAAGGTTCATAACACAGTAGAGAACCAAGCTGAACACTGAAAGTACAGAGCAGATCTAAGAAAGGAAATAAGAGGGCCAAACAGAGAGTATAAGCATATATCAGCAGCTAACATAAAAGGGAACCCAAAAGTGTTTTATAAACATATAAATGTTAAAAGGGTAGTCAAATGAAGCCTGGACTTGGGTATGAGGGGTATAATTTCAAAGTTTGTAGATGACACGAAACTCGGAAATGTAGTAAATAATGTGGAGCATAGTAACAGACTTCAGGAGGATATAGCCAGACTGGTGAAATGGGCAGATACATGGCAGCTAAAATTTAACGCAGAGAAGTGTGAAGTGATACATTTTGGTAGGAATAATGTGGAGACACAATATAAACTAAATGGTACAATTTTAAAGGGGGTGCAGGAACAGAGAGACCCGGGGGTGTATGTACACAAATCTTTGAAGGTGGCAGGACAAGTTGAGAAGGCTGCTAAAAAATCTCATGGGATTCTGGGCTTTATTAATAGAGGCATACAGTACAAAAGCAAGGAAGTTATGCTGGACATTTAAAAACAGACAAGTGCCAGGCAATGACCATCTCCAACAAGAGAGAGTCTAACCACCTCCCCTTGATATTCAATGGCATTACAATCGCCAAATCCCCCACCATCAACATCCTGGGGGTCACCATTGACCAGAAACCTAACTGGACCAGCCACATAAATACTGTGGCTACAAGAGCAGGTCAGAGGCTGGGTATTCTGCGGCGAGTGACTCACCTCCTGACTTCCAAAAGCCTTTCCACCATCTAAAAGGCACAATCAGGAGTCCAACAACACTCAAGAAGCTCGACACCATCCAGGACAAAGCAGCCCGCTTGATTGGCACCCCATCCACCAACTAAACATTCACTCCCTTCACCAGCGGTGCACTGTGGCTGCAGTGTGTACCATGCACAGGATGCACTGCAGCAACTCGCCAAGGCTTCTTCGACAGCACCTCCCAAACCCGCAACCTTTAACACCTAGAAGGGCAAGAGCAGCAGGCACATGGAAACAACACCACCTGCACGTTCCCCTCCAAGTCACACACCATCCCGACTTGGAAATATATCGCCGTTCCTTCATCGTCGTTGGGTTAAAATCCTGGAACTCCCTTCCTAACAGCACTGTGGGAGAACTTTCACCACACGGACTGCAGCGGTTCAAGAAGGCGGCTCACAACCACCTTCTCAAGGACAATTAGGGATGGGCAATAAATGCTGGCCTTTCCAGCGACGCCCACATCCCATGAACAAATTTAAAAAAGGAAGAAATAGGAGCAGGAGTAGGCCATATGGCGCCTCGAGCCTGCTCCACCATTCAATCAGATCATGGCTGATCTTCAACCTCAATTCCACTTTCCTGCCTGATCCCCTTATCCAAAAATCTATCTATCTCAGCCTTGAATATACTCAACAACTCAACATCCACAGCTTCCTGGGGTAGAGAATTCCAAAGACTCACAACCCTCTGAGTGCAGAAATTCCTCCTTATCTCAGTCTTAAATGACCAACCCCTTATCCTGCGACTATGCCCTCTAATTCTAGACTCTCCAGCCAGGGGAAAAAATCTCTCAACATCTACCCTATCAAGCCCCCTCGGAATCTTATATGTTTCAATGAGATCACCTCTCATTCTTCTAAACTCCAGAGAGTAAAGGCCCATTCTACTCAATCTCTCCTTATAGGACAACCCTCTCATCCCAGGAATTAATCTAGTGAACCTTCGCTGCACCGCCTCAAAGGCAAGTATATCCTTCCTTAGATAAGGAGACCAAAACTGTACGCAGTACTCCGGGGTGAGGTCTCACCAAAGCCCTGTACAATTGTCGTAAGACTTCCTTACGCAATAAAGGCCAACATGCCATTTGCTTTCCTAATTGCCTGCTGAACCTGCATGCTGACTTTTTGGGCTCAATTTTCCCGGGAAATTGCGGGTGCGTTGGGGACGGGAGAGCTCCGAAAATAGGGGAAATCCTGTTCTGGTTCGTAACCCGGTTTCAACCCGCAGACTTCCGGGTTCCCCACTGACGTGTCTGGGTGCGCGTGCACCTCCCGAATGCGGAAGTCCCACCGGCAATTAAAGCCGGCAGGATGATACTTGACACAGTTGTTCAGGTACGTTAAGTAGTTGAACTACTTAATTTTCTCCACATTGAGGCAGGGGTGAGATTTTGAAGTATCCTCAGCATGTTTCCCGTGCTGTGGGAAACACTCCCTGTTGCAACAGACGTGTTTCAGCCAGCAACCAGTGGGACATTGAAATGCTTATTTGACAGGTGGGGAGAAAAGGTCACTTCTTGCAGCAGGGCACTCTGTTATTTCAGACAAAGCTTTGGCTGTGAGTCTTTGTGTTTTCAGGGAAAATTCTTACTTTTCACTCAAAATTCTTCTGTTCACACATATTTAACTACTTTGCGGACCCCCTCAAATTCACACTGTCAGGATGGAGGGGGGGGCGCCATGGCTGCATTCACCACCACATCAGAGGACGAGCAACATCACCAGCCTCGCCAGGCACGCGTCAACCTCTGCCACTTGGAGCTCCACAACTCAGTGCTGCGCTACAGGCTCCTGTACAAGAGCACTGAGGGCAACAACAGAAAGGGGTGCCGCTTGAGGTGGCCCCGTCCACATCTGCCACCCACCTGGAAGAGGAGAAGGAGGAACTCATGGGCAGAGCAGCGGCTCACTGGCTGCTCGTGAGGCCAGGGAGTCACTGATATGTGAACGGTTCTCCTATCATCAGAAAGTGTGAAGAATCCAATTGTCACACCACCTGGAAAGAGCAGCGCCCACACCAGCCCCTCCACCCCTCCCTGCACAAAACAGTGCTGCAACTACACACATATACCCACTGTAAAGTGACCCAATGAGTGGCATCAACTGTCGCCGCACAAGGCGGCAGAATGTTGTTCAGCCTGAGTCCGAATGGCTGTTGTCAGGGCCTGAATGGACTCACTTGAGCCGTGCTTGAAGCTCAATGGAGGCTAGCCTTCTCTCCATCGCAGACATTCCCTCACGTCCCTGTGACACTATCTCAGAAATTCCCTCACGTCCCTGTGACACTATCTCAGAGATTCCCTCCCGTACCTGTGCCACCATTCTACTCATGCAGGAGTTGGACTCGTCCATCCTCTGCGCTATTGTGGAGAGTGCGTGTGGCACCTGTTCCAGTACCTCACAAATGTGCTGCTGTCTCTCGATCATTCTCCTTTTAGAGGATGACCCCCAGGGATCCGCATCTGCGTCCAGCTGAGCAGAGCCTGGAGAGGAATGCTCCCACCAACGCGGACACTACACAGCTGCCCCTGCCACCAGTGTCTGCTTGTGCTCACGTGTGTGTGGTAACTCACCAGATGCCAACCCAACTAACTGACTACTAGGACCCACCGAGGTGTGAGTATCTGCGCTGGTGGATGGCTCGCTAAGATGTGACGGTGCGCCCTCAGAGGCTGGCAGGTCCTCTGAGGAATTGCCCTCCGCCATCACATGGTCGCTGAAGGCCCTGTAAGAGAACAGAAGGCAATATTAAGCATCATCACAGATGTGCCATGTTGCAATGAGCATACTGATGTGCTGAAGATGGCAAGACATGTTTAACATCAATTCATATTGTGTGTGATCAATGTTAAAGTTGTGTCACCAGACATTTGTGGGTTGCCAGACTTGGCGTTCCCGACGTACTCGAGGTTTCGGCTGAGCTCCAGCGCCTCCTGCTCCACGTCTGTAAGGGCGGCGATTTGTTGTGTCCCCCCCCCCCTCCGGTCCTCATCCTCTCCCGTGCATTTTGTGCCATCTTCTCCTAGAAGGGGAGAAAGAACAGACGTGTGAGTGAGTGATGGTGAAGTGACCAACCGATGAATGTATTGGTTTGGGTGAGGATGACCGTGAAAGAGATGCATCAGAGGGTGAGAATGAGACAGAGACATCACATTGGATGAGGACTGGGATGAGTGGTCGTGGTGGGGTGACTACTGGGGAGGTGAGGAGATGCTGAGGAAGTGCAGGTAAGTTGAGGATGAGCCTTAAGTGAGTGTGAGGAGTGATGTGATGGAGTAGTGTTGGCAGTACAGAATGAGTTGGGGAGGGTGGGGCGGTGATGTGGAAGACAGAATGTAGGAGAATCAGTAAGTGTACTCACTTTGGCTGACGTAGTTAGGTCATTGAAGCGCTTCCTGCACTGGATCCATGAGCGTGAGCCATTGGTGCTGCTGGTGACCTCCACTGCCACCTCGAGCCAGGCCTTCTTGGTGGCAGAGGCAGGCCACTTCCTCCCATCCGCCAGGTAAAACACATCCCCCCTCCTCCTCACCCCATGCAGTAGCACCTGGAGTGAGGCACCGTTGAATCTTGAAGCAGCCTTGCCCCTGTGCTGCTCCACTGTGGAGTATGGGTATTTGCTCCAGGAAAAGCTATTGGAGCAATGGCCCTTTAAATAGAGCTCCTCCAGATGACAGCCTGTGATGCGGGTGCGCAGTCCACCCGCTGCGCAGCTTTCGGACGGCAAACCCGGAAGCCACGTTAAGTGGCACCAATTGAATCACGATCGTGTGGGGAACAGACATTTTTTATTGGGTGGGTTACCCCCCCCCCCACTGCCATCCCACCTCCACTCTAATATCGGGGCCTTTGTGTTTCTTGTACCAGGACACCCAAGAGTCTCTGGACACCAGCATTTAATAGTTTCTCGCCATTTAAAAAATATTCTGTTTTTCTATTCTTCCCACCAAAGTGAATTGCCTCACATTTCCGCATATTATACTCCATCTGCCACCTTCTTGCCCACTCACTTAACCTGTCTATATCCCTTTGCAGACTTGTTGTGTCCTCCTCACAGCTTACTTTCCCACCTAGCTTTGTATCATCAGCAAACTTGGATACATTACACTCAGTCCCTTCATCTAAGTCGTTAATGTAGATTGTAAATAGCTGAGGCCCAAGTACTGATCCTTGTGGTACCCCACTAGTTACAGCCTGCCAACCTGAGAATGACCCGTTTATTCCTATTCTCTGTTTTCTGTCCTTTAACCAATCCTCTATCCATGCTAATATGTTACCTCCAACCCCATGAGCCCTTGTCTTGCGTAACAACCTTTTATGTGGCACCTTATCGAACGCCTTTTGAAAATCCAAATATTCTACATCCACCGGTTCCCCTTTATCTACCCTGCTAGTTACAGCCTCAAAAAACTCTAATAAATTTGTCAAACACGATTTCCCTTTCATAGAACCATGCTGACTCATGTTCTAAGTGCCCTGTTACCACTTCCTTAATAATGGTTTCCAGCATTTTCCCGACAACTGATGTCAGGCTAACTGGCCTGTAGTTCCCTGTTTTCTCTCTCCCTCCTTTCTTGAATAGTGGGGTTACATTGCTTCCTTGATGGTGGTTAGGCCGTAGCTGGAGTATTGTGTTCAATTCTGGGCAACACACTTTAGGAAAGATGTCAAGGACTTAGAGAGGGTGCAGCAGAGATTTACTAGGATGGTGCCAGGGATGAGGGACATCAGTTATGTGGAGAGACTGGAGAAGCTGGGGTCGTAGCTCCTTAGAGCAGAGAAGGTTAAGAAAAGATTTAAGAAGCGGCGGAAGATGGTTTTTAATGAATACTTTGTGTCTGTCTTCTCAAAAGAGGGGGATGATGCAGAGATTGTAGTTAAGGAGAAGGAGTGTGAAATGTTGGATGGGATAAACATAGTGAGAGAGGAAGTATTAAGGGGATTAGCATCTTTGAAAGTGGATAAGTCACCAGGCCCGGATGAAATGTATCCCAGGCTGTTAAGAGAAGCAAGAGAGGAAATAACGGAGGCTCTAACCATCATTTTCCAATCCTCCCTGGCTACAGGTGTGGTGCTGAAGGATTGGAGGACTGCTAACGTTGTACCGTTGTTTAAAAAGGGAGAAAGAGATAGACCGAGCAATTATAGGCCAGTTCAGTCTAACCCTCAGTGGTGGGCAAATTACTGGAATCGATTCTGAGGGACAGCATAAATTGTCATTTAGAAAGGCACGGGTTTATCAAGGACAATCAGCATGGATTTGTTACGGAAAGGTCATGTCTGACAAACTTGATTGATCTTTTTGAGCAGGTAACAAGGAGGGTAATGCATTTGATGTAGTGTACAAGGATTTTAGCAAGGCTTTTGACAAGGTCCCATATTTTTCTTTTATTCATTCATGGCATGTGGGCGTTGGTGGCGAGGCCAGCATTTATTGCCCATCCCTAGTTGCCCTTGAGAAGGTGGTGGTGAGCCACCTTCTTGAACTGCTACAGTCTGTGCGGTGAAGGTTACTTTTTTTTAAGTGAGATTTTACAACTGAGTGGCTTGCTAGTCCATTTCAAAGGGCAATTAAGAATCAACCACATTGTTGTGGTCTGGAGTCACATATAGGCCAGACCAGGTAAAGACCAGCAGGTTTCCTTCCCTAAAGAACATTAGTGAACCAGAAGGGTTTTTACAACAATCCAGTAGTTTCATGGCCACCATTACTGATACTAGTATTTTAATTCCAGTTTTTTAAAAATTTTTAATTAATTGAATTTAAAGTCCCCAGCTGCCGTGGCAGGATTTGAACTCATAACTCTATTATTAGTCGAGGCCTCTGGATTACTAGCCCAGTAACATAACCACTATGCTACCGTACCCATGTAGCAGACTGGTCAAAAAAGTAAAAGCCAATGGGATCCAAGGGAAAGTGGCTAGTTCGATCCAAAATTGGCTCAGTGGCAGGAAGCAAAGGGTAATTAATGGTTGACGGGGCTTTTGCGACTGGAAGGCTGTTTCCAGTGGGGTCCCGCAAGGTTCGGTACTAGGTCCCTTGCTTTTTGTGGTATATATTAATGATTTGGACGTGAATGTGGGGGGGGCTTGATCAAGAAGTTTGCACATGATACAAAAATTGGCCTTGTGGTTGATAGCAAGGAAGAAAGCTGTCGACTGCAGGAAGATATCAATGGACTGGTCAGGTGGACAGAAAAGTGGCAAATGGAATTCAGTTCAGAGAAGTGTGAAGTGATGCATTTGGGGAGGGCAAACAAGGCAAGGGAGTACACAATAAATGAGAGGATATTGAGAGGTGTAGAGGAAGTGAGGGACCTTGGAGTGCATGTCCACAGATCCCTGAAGGTAGCAGGACAGGTAGATAAGGTGGTTGAAAAGGCATACAGGATACTTTCCTTTATTAGCCAAGGCACAGAATATAAGAGCAGGGAGGTTATGCTGGAACTGTATAAAACATTGGTTAGGCCATATCTTGAGTACTGCGTACAGTTCTGGTCACCACATTACAAGAAAGATGTGATTGCATTAGAGAGGGTACAAAGGGGATTTACGAGGATGTTGTCAGGGCTGGAGAATTTTAGCTATGAGAAAGGACTGGATAGGCTGGTGATGTTTTGGAACAAAGGAGGCTGAGGGGAGATTTAATTGAGGTATATAAAATTATGATGGGACTAAATAGAGTGGAAAGGAAGGACCTATTTCCGTTAGCAGAGAGGTGAGTGACCAGGGCGCATAGATTTAAAGTAATTGGTAGAAGGATTAGACAGAAGCTGAGGAGAATGTTTTTCAGCCAGAGGGTGGTGGACATATGGAACTCACTGTCTGAAAGTGGTAGAGGCAGAAACCCTCAACTCATTTAAAAAGTACTTGCATGAGCACTTGAAGTGCCGTAACCTACAGGGCTACAGACCAAGTGCTGGTAAGTGGGATTAAACTGGATAGCTCTTTTTCGGCCAGCACAGACACGATGGGCCGAATGGCCTCCTTCTGTGCCGTAGCTTTCTATGATTCTATGATTTGATAGAGGTATTCAAAATCATGAACTGTTTTGATAAAGTAAATAAGGAGAAACTGTTTCCAGTGGCAGAAGGGCCGATAACCAGAGGAGACAGATTTAAGTTGATCGGCAAAAGAGCCAGAGGCGACATGAGGAAACATTTTTTACACAGCGAGTTTTAATGATCTGGAATGCACTGCCTGAAAGGGTGGTGGGAGCAGATTTAATAGTAACTTTCAAAAAGAAATTGGATAAATACTTGAAGGGAAAATATTTACAGTGCTATGGGGAAAGAACAGGGGAATGGGATTAATTGGATAGCTCTTTCAAAGAGCCAGCACAGGCACGATGAACCAAATGGTCTCTTCCTGTGCTGTACCTACTGTGATACTATGATGACTTTGCTTGAGAGTCAACATTTTTTCCACCTTTGGGACCCTGTGTCTGCATCTGGTGTTCCCAGAGTAAATACACCAGAGGTTTATCATCCACGTGGAACACTACTGGATGCTGCACTAATAATCTCAGCTATCTGAAGATCAAGGGAGTCACCCAGCATACAAAGCAACAGTCAGCATTTTGAGGGCCCAATCCATGTGTCAGCAATTGATGTCAAAAGTCAGGGTGGATGGGCCCCTCTCCTTTCAGTCCCACTCCTACCTGAGTCATATTGCCAATTGAAGTGATTCATACCATTGCAGGCAGAAATTCTCACAAGAACAGGAATACCCACCTACAGTAGGCAACAACTGGAATTTCTTCCATTAGTAGTAGCTTTCAGCCAGGAGCTTCACTGGGGAAGGAAAGAGGGAAGGGGAAGTGGATAGCAGTGGAGGTGGGAAGTAGATTAAAAAGTGGAAAGAGGAGGGAAATGGATAGCAATAAAGAGAAGGATATGGGAGGATAAAGGCAAAAGGGAAGGGAGCAGAAGCTGGGAGTAATGCTTTAGGGGAGAAGAGGGAAGAATCTGGGAGCCGTGCTTTGGACTGAGGGAGGAAGGAAAATGTTAACAGTAACTGAGAGGGAATGGTCAGGGAGGTGCCCATTTTAACTGAGGGGATAGAGAATGCAAGCATGAAACTAGGAGGGGGAGAAGAAAAGAGCTAGCATGATGGGGAAGGAAGAATATTAGCTTGAATAGGGTGAGGAGACTAGTGCCAGCTGGAATAGGGAGGAGGAAGTAGTACTACCATGATGTCAGCATTAACTGAATGGGGGAGGTGGGAGGGAAACAACACCAGCATGAACTGGGTTGGGGCGGGGGGGGGGACTTGGGAGGGAAGAAAAGTGCCAACTTGAACAGGGAGTGGGGGGGCAGGGAGAGTGTCAGCTTGAACAGGGGCTGGGAAAGAGTACCTGATTGAATTGATGGAATGAAGAGAAGACTGTCAGTTTGATCTGGGAGGGTTCGAAGAGATGAGAGTCTCTCTGAAAGGATGGGGAGTTGAACTGGATACCATGGGCTGGATTCTCCCCTGTCACCCCACCCGAAATTGGGCAGAACTGCGGCAGCGAGTGAGGAAAAATTCCAGTGGTGAGACCTACCACTGCTCTGACCTGGATTTCCCCCCAGTACCTGCTGCTCCTTCCCCACCTGGTGCATGCAAATGGTGGTGGGGGTGGGAGGGCTGTGGGCCTGGATTCCCAGTGCATTTTCTTGGTATCTGCCCCAGTTACCAGCGCTTCCCAGGACCACCATGTGAAAGTTGGCGGTGGACCCCAAGAATCAGTGGTAATGGTTCCGAGGGTATGAAATGAAGGGAGAGGGACCTAGTGGCCTTTTCACCCTCCAATCTTGTTCCTACTTACCTTCTTTTAGGTCTCGGTTTACCAGGCTGCAAATATCAGGATCTTAGGGGCGCTTCTGCCTCTTTCATGCCTGCTTTAGAAACATAGGAACAGGAGTAGGCCATTCAGTCCTTCGAGCCCGTTTCACCATTCAATTAGATCCTGGCTGATCTGTATCTTATCTCCATCTACCAGCCTTGGTTCCATTACCCTTAATACCCTTACCTAACAAAAATCTATCAATCTCAATTTTGAAATTTTCAATTGACCCAGCCTCAACAGATTTTTGGGGAGAGTTCCAAATTTCCATTACCCTTTGTGTGAAGTGCTTCCTGACATCACTCATGAACAGCCTAGCTCTAATTTTAAGGTGAAGCCCCCTTATTCTCGACTCCCCCATCAGAGGAAATAGTTTCTCTCTATCTACCTTATCAATTCCTTTAATCATCTTAAACACCTCAATTAGATCACCCCTTAATCTTCTATATTCAAGGGAATACAAGCCTAGTCTAGCACGGCCAAGCACAGCTCCCAGATTCATCCCTCTTCTCCCCTAAAGCATTACTCCCAGCTTCTGCTCCCTTCCCTTTTGCCTTCATCCTCCCATACCCTTCTCTTTATTGCTATCCATTTCCCTCCCCTTTCCACTTTTTAATCTACTTCCCAACCTGGCCTCATAATTTAACCCTTTTAGCCCCGGTAGCATTCTGGTGAATCTGCGCTGTACCCCCTCTAAGGCTAATGTATCCTTCCTGAGATGCAGTGCCCAGAACTGAACGCACTACTCCAGATGCGGTCTAACGAGACGTTTCCTCTTCTGGCACTGCAGCGGCGGTTCTGCTGCATCACCACCAGGATTTTAGAACTGAGACCTGGCAGACTCCATCTTGGCAGCAAGAATCCTACCGGGAGCCCACCATGCATATCAAATAACTACCAACCCAGAGAAATGGGTCACAGTTGAGGTGGATTTGGTGGGGCAGGCGGAAGCCCACCCTGCTGGAACTCTGCCCCAAAGAGGAGAATCTAGCCCTATGCCTCTGAACTGGATCCAAAAAGGGTAGAATGTGTCTTTGAAGTGGAGCGGGGGCAATCGATGGGGAGAGTGACTGCCGAGGTAACGTTTGGGGAAACGATGGTCTGGTTCATCTGTTGTAAATCCAAATGTCACTTTGTTTTTGCAAAGTATAAAAGTGCTTAAAATTAATCAGAAACCGTAATTTTTAATGTAAAATTATATGTTTTCCAGGAAAGCAAGCCCCCGAAACCTAAGAAATGCCCCACCAATTTTGTATCTTCAGCATTTGGATTTCTTCCTTTCAGACTTTCACGTACATTTATTTTGTTTCCATCAATGGAAGCGAAGGAATGTTGGATATGTCCAGAGCTAAGTTACAAGGCCCATGCAACTAGCTGTTTTCTCATGGTTTAGAAGCAGGGTTGTTTTTGAGTTGTCAGCCTTTTGGGGAGTGTGACAGCTTTTTTGAAGCTGTTGGTCAGCTTATGCTAATTAGCAATAGAGAGGTCCCAGACAGATGGCATTCCTGTACTGTGTGGAGATCAATGGATGATGATGGATGAATTCAGTCAGAAGTACAATGAATGCATCGCTCTGATGCCCAACTATACCCAGGTGCCCTTCACTGTAACATCATAAAGTGACTAGGCAGCTAGCTGAACCACATTGAATAGCAAGGCAGCACATTAGCTGTGTGAGACTATGGTACTTTCTTCTCTCAAACTAATGAAAGGAGGGCAACTCCTGACCACATGGCTGACAAGTCTTTTTTTCATTAAGACTGAAGGTGATTATATTAACAGTCTCCAGGATGACCCTACAGAAGTTCAAGGCAGCATGGCCAGACACAAAGTAAAGCTTAATCTACTCTGCCCCAACAATGTACCTTCAATCCAACATCAGAACAGCATCTCTGTGTGACTTTACATTTCTCGCACGATTCATTGTGGAATTTTGAATCAGACAACCAATTACTGACAATTTGCAACATACTAAAAACAGTTTTGTCCTGTAGGCTGTCCAACAACATCTTGCACACCTTTAATGTAGAAAATTGTCCCAAAACACATATGGAAAAAAGGAGCCAAAGAAGGAGATATAAGGAAGGGGTGACCAAAAGCTCAGTCAGAGAAATTAGTTTTAAGGAGAGTTTTTAAGGAAAGTGGGGAGAGGAACGTGGAAAGGCAGAGGAGTTTAAGGAGAGAATTCCAGAGAACAGGGCCCAAGTGGCTGAAGGCACAGCTATCACAGGTAGTGCAAAGGCAGAGGGGGGGGATGCACAAGAGGCCACAAGAGTCAGAAGAACGGAGAGTTCAGGAGGGGGGTTAGAGGGCTGGAGGAGGTTACAGAGATGAGCAAGGATGAAGGCATAGATAGATTTAAACATTAGGATGAGAATTTTAAATTTGTGGTGTTGGGGAACCAGGTGCCAATGTAGATCAGCGACAACAGGGGTTGATGCGTGACCAGAACTTGGTGTGGGATGGGACACGGGCAGAAGAATAAAGGGAAATCGTGTTTGACAAATTCATTAGAGTTTTTTGAGGATGTAACTAGGAGGGTAGATAAAGGGGAACCGGTGGATGTAGAATATTTGGATTTTCAAAAGGCACTCTTAAAGTGCCACATAAAAGCTTGTTACGCTAGATAAGGACTCATGAGGTTGGGGGTAACATAATAGCATGGATAGAGGATTGGTTAATGGACAGAAAACAGACAGTAGGAATAAACAGGTCATTTTCAGGTTGGCAGGGTGTAACTGGAGGGGTACCGCAAGGATCAGTGCTTGGACCTCAGCTATTTACAATCTATATTAATGACTTAGATGAAGGGACCAATTGTAGTGTATCCAAGTTTGCTGATGATACAGAGCTAGGTGGGAAAGTAAGCTGTGAGGAGGATACAAAGAGTCTGCAAAGGGATATAGACAGGCTAAGTGAGTGAGTAAGAAGGTGGCAGATGGAGTAAAATGTGGAGAAATGTGAGGTTATTCACTTTGGTGGGAAGAATTGAAAAACAGAATATTTTTAAATGGTGAGAAACTATTAAATGTTAGTGTCCAGAGAGACTTGGGTGTCCTGGTACAAGAAACACAAAAAGTTAGCAAGCAGGTACACCAAGCAATTTGGAAGGCAAATGGCATGTTGGCCTTTATTGCAAGGGGGATGGAATACAAGAGTAAGGAAGTCTTACCACAAATGTACAGGGCTTTGGTGAGACCTCACCTGGAGTACTGCGCACAGTTTTGGTCTCTTTATCTAAGGAAGGATATACTTGCCTTTGAGGCGGTGCAACAAAGGTTCACTAGATTAATTCCTGGGATGAGAGGGTTGTCCTGTGAGAAGAGGTTGAGTAGAATGGGCCTATACTCTCTGGAGTATAGAAGAATGAGAGTTGATCTCACTGAAACATATAAGATTCTGAGGGGGCTTGACAGGGTAGCGGCTGAGAGGTTGATTCCCCTGGCTGGAGAATCTAGAACTAGAGGGCATAGTCACAGAATAAGGGCTCAGCCACAAAATGAGGAGGCATTTCTTCACTCAGAGGATTGGGAATATTTGAAATTCTCTGCCCCAGAGGGCTGTGGATGTTGAAATGTGGAGTATATTCAAGGCTGAGATAGATAAATTTTTGGACTCTAGGGGAATCAAGGGATATGAGGATCGGGCAGGAAAGTGGAGTTGAGGTTGAAGATCAGCCACGATCTGATTAAATGGCAGAGCTTATTGCCTCAGCTGAAGTTTACAAAGAATGCAGGATGGGAAGCCAGATGGAAAATATTGAATAGTTGATAAAGACATGGATGAGGGTTTCAGCAGCAGATAAGCTAAGATAGGGGCAGAAGCTGGTGATGTTATGGGGATGGAATTAGGTAGTCTTTGTGATAGTGCCAGAAGCTCAGCTCATGTTCGAATAGAATACTGGGGTTGCAAACAATCTAGTTCAGCCTGAGACAGTGGCCAGGGAGAGGGATGAAGTCAATGGCAAGGGTACACAGTTTGTGGCGAGGGTTGAAGACGATGACTTCTGTTTTCCCATTGTCTAGCTGAAGGAAATTGTGACTCATCTAAGACTGGATGTCAAACAAGCTGTCTGTCAGAACAGAGGTCATGGAGGCCTCGAGAAAGGTTGTGGAAGGTAGAGCTGGATGTCAGCAGCATACATATGGAAGCTGATCCCATGTCTTCAGATGATATCATCAAGTAGCAGAGTGGAACCAAGCGAGGGCAGCCCCACCAAGCTGGACAACTGAGGCGATGCATTGGAGAAGGACAGCGTGGTCAACCGTATCAAAGGTGGATGAAGAGTGATTATGCACCATGGTCTCAGTCATAGAGAATAACATTTGTGACTTGGTTTGAACCCACGAAGATCTACGTTGAGGCTACTCAATATCATCTGATATCAGTTCCTTGCACTTGTCAGAGCAGGGAAGCATTAATTCCATAAATCTGGGTTGAATTCAAGCCCAGGCCCAAGAGGGCAATGTTCAGTGCATTAACCCACTATGACAAGCAGTCACCCAAAATTATTATTTTTCCATCTTTTCCTGCCCCAAAACCAATGTCCTTCTATAGCTCTGCTGAATTAGGAATTGAACAAGTTTCATTTTTAATGCTTCAACTGAATCAGTTTTTACTACACTAGGTGGCAGCCTATCCCCCTAAGTAGATCATTCATAATAGTAAAGAAGTTATATTTTGTATACTGCGGCGATAATTTTAATGGACAGAAAATTATGGGGATTACGTGCCCGAATTACTGAGATGGTCCCTGCTGGTTGAGGCTCTGTGTCAGAAGCATAGTTTAGTAAAATTATCTCTTAAAATTCCTCCCTCCACTTGGTTATTTGGCCACACAACTTAATGTCATTTGCAAATTTTATAATAGAAGTATCTCCTCCATATCATTTGTGGATGGTGTGAAGATCAGGGTATCGAAGACTAACCTGTGCAAAAATCCACTGGTCATTTCCCCCTAGCCTTATTCAATTTTACTTCTACTTTTTTGCTCCTTTTTAGGCTAATTTTTCACATTCTATCCTTCTCTTCTGAAGACATTCACCTTCTGCTGGGGTACAGACATTTGTCACCCTCTGGTACCTCACCCAAATGACAGTTCTTTGTGTGAGCCTACCGCATGAGTTGTAGCAGGCTTTTCAACTACAGGGGAGGTAATCACCAGAAATACACACTTCCAGCAGGGGCTGGTGGATAGTGATAAGGGGTGGGAACCCTGACCAATTTTCTCATTCTTGGTCCTGCAGCATTAAAGTCAATTGTAGTACCCCTCCTGCTCCCCTACCAGAGATCAGCTAACTTAGCACAACCCATTGATCAAACCTGGAATCTTCCTGCTCTGTATGGCTCAACTAATCACCATCTTAAATACTGAACCATTCTGCTTTAAGTCCAGCTGGCTAATTTGTCATTAACTGTATGTTTGTATTTGCCCAGTTGCTAAGTCATCGTAGATTTTTCTGAATTTTATCCCTTTCCTCAAAACATCTTACATTCCCAACCAAGTTGATGTAATTTGCAAATGGTCATATTCTCATTTTAATACCATCAGGGTCATTTATACATATGGTAAACAGCATGGATCCCAGGACTGGTCTGTGGGATACAATGCTAATAACAGCTGTCTAATTATAACTACCACAATTGATCACTACCCTTTGTCTTCCTATAATTGGTTTGATTTATTATCCAATTTACTGCTTCCTGCTTTATCGCAACAACTTTCATTTTATATACAAGTCTTGTGTGAGGCACATTATCAAATGCCTTCGAGTGTGAAGGTGTACAACATCCACTATATTACCATCCTCCACTAATTCTGTTACATCTTCAAAAAATTCCAGATAATTTGTTGGGCATGACCTACTCTTTGAAAGGCCAATGTCTTCATGAAAAAGTGTTTGGCACATCTTTTTGAATTTATTTGCGAACATGTGATGCAATGACGGAAATTAAATCTTGTGGTTTAGACATGGACTAGCAGAGAAGTGGGTGTGCAATATTTCCCTCTTGGATTTGGGGCTTCACAACTGCTAATTTGGCTGGAAGCCATGTTCAGACTTTCGTGCCCCACCTCTAACATTAATGAAGTGAGCCTCCAGCATGTATAGCAACTATATTGGGAGTTCATGAATTCGTGGGCAAGAGCTCTAGGCTCCAAAAATCTGTGGCCATTCTGGTGTACTCCCACTAACTTCAGTTATGCCGGATCCTGGCCTACCCCGAGTTTATTCTCTGGCTTGCTGAGGATAGAACCTCTTCCCATCCCAAGAATGGCCATCATCGCAAGAGGGGGCAAGGGCTGAGGTCGGAGCCTAAGTCAGGAGTTCCATGCCTTGGGCTTTCACAGGCACCATGTTCAACAGTGGTACCAGACCTGTCGTATCTCTCCAACCACCAGCAATTATGGGGCCCATCCGAGAGTCTAGACTGGGATCATAGGCTGGGTCTCCGAAGATTTGGGAGGCCATAATTTTTTTTGAGAGTTTAAAGCAGCCACCTTACAAAAGGAATCACAGTGGGAAGCTACAACATGTTTCCTAAGAAGGGCCCAACATTCTCCCAGCCCTGCACCTGTGCTGGACTTCCCAACACTTTCACAATGGTAAGTGCCGCAGATGCGCCCCTAGTGGTAGAGTCGCTCGTCAGTGGGGAAATTAAGGACCTTCCCCCGACCCTAGAATGTTCACTGGGATCAGGAGTGGAGTTTTCCGGTAGGTGCAATCCCGGCGAAATTGCCAAGATTTGTGGCCTGTAGATTTTTGGGGCCCTAGTGTGTTATTGACTTTAAAGCCTCCAGCTGTCAAGCTATAAAAGTCTGCAATTAGATCTTAAATGGGGAAGGATTTGAGGAGGTGTGATTTACAATGTATTAGTACAGAAGATGAAACTAGCTGAAGAAACACCACCAAGAGCTCAAAGGTTCCCAGGTGCCAGGATTGAGGTCTCATTGGCGCAAATACACCTCAGGACGAGAGCTATCTTTGGCACACATAGCCATAAGCCCTTTGCAAGAATGATCCAAACTGCATAGGAGTAAATATGCAAAGTAATACCCAAACAATAGGTTCATAATAGGTTCAACTGCACAGGAAGTTCAGAGACCTCAGTCAGTTTGTTCCTTTGACTCTGGTCTTTTGTGCAATCCTCCGCTCCCCTTGTCTCACCTCCGGCGGCCATATCTTCAGCCGTCTAGGCTCCATGCTCTGGAATTCCCTGCTAAAACCACTCTTCCTTTCCACCTCCCTCTCTTCCTTTAAGGTCCTCCTTAATGTTTTCTACATTAAAAGGTGCTATATAAATGCAAGTTGTTGTTGTTGCCAAGGTTGGTCCAAGTACAGCAAAATATTCTGAAATAGGACACCAAAGTATCCATGACTGTTGTACTATTTCAGTCCCCTCACACTGTCTTTCACTTATTTGAGTGCTTACCATGCATGATTATTTTGCATAGGATGTCTCTGACATACTCAACTGCTACCTACAATACTGCCTTCACTCACAACCTTCCCAGGAAGCTGCCCTCTAATTTCCATCCTTATAAATGTAGCCACATGTTGTACATCCATATAATCACATCTACTGTTTCCTGCACAACTTATTACTGTATATCCCCTTAACAATATGAACTTCTAACTCCTGCTTCTCTCCTTGCAGGACAAGGTGCTTCATAACTGTTGCGAATGGACCCATATGGGCGGAGGATCGTGCAATTAATTGTCCCTCAGTTCTTTTCAAGAGGGGACACTTGGGCTACTTGGAACAGAGTGAGAGAGTGATGATATGTAAGCTATAGGATGTTGAGAGCTTTGTATCTGAGTTAGGGATGCAACTTTAAGAAGTTATATAAAAGGTGGTATAACTTTAAGAAATAGTTGACTTTAATTGCCTTAACGACTCCCAGCCCATAAGAATAAAAGGCTGGGAAATGGTTCAGTTGTAGAGGAAGGAAGGTTATGGTCATTGCTGTAAGTAAACTGTATTTGTTTGAAGATTGAGTCTGTGTGTTTAATTGACCACTGGGGCCGGGGCCGGGGCCGGGGCCTGGGCCGCGGCCGCGGCCGCCTTGTTGCATGAGATGTCAGAAGTGGGATCTTGATGCACTGAGAAAGGCCAAGATCCACCATCATGGAGGAAATGCTGAGAGTATTCATTCAGATCACATTGGTACAACAGGAGTGGATTAACAAGATTCTGGCACTTCAACCAGAAATGAATCATTTTATGAGGGTAAAAGTGGAAGATAAGGCAATAAAGCAAGCACCTGAGAAGGTGGAGGGATAGCAGTTGGTGAATGATGATATAGCTGCAGGGCCTGAGATAGACAATCTCAATTGAAGAAAATGTGGTGTTTTCTCCTCCAGAGAGGACTGAGCACAAGAAGAAACAAGAATCTGAGACCATGTGCCCAAGTAAAGAGGAGGAAAACTGCATTTATGGGTCAAGCAAGAAGGATTTAAATTGGCCAGTGAGCCTTTATGGGAAAAATTGTGCAAGTGAAAGAAGATGAGGTAAATGAGAATTGCACAGTGAAGGAGAAAGCTCCAGATGCCTCAAAAAGCCTTGTCTGTGAAAAGTAATGGTGCTATCCCAGGACAAGCAAATGAACCTGGTCAAGAATCTGAAACTCCACTTGAACCTGTGATGGATTCACCCATTGCACAAGCTGAAGAACTGAAATTGTCAAATGGTCTTGAGCTTTCAATACAGCAGAATTGAGAAATTTCAGAAGCTCAGCTGGAATCTGATGTCAGCCCAATTTCTAAACTTGAAGCAACAAAAGTTGGAAGCACTGTAGTCTTTGTATCTTCTGAGGAGGAGGATTCTTCAAAAAGTTCTGTAGCCAACAAGCTCTTGGACAAGGCAATGCTTGGGTGGGGGGGGGGGGGAAGGGACTCAAATAAATTTCACCCAAGGAGTGGAGGAATTTACAGCCAAGGTGCTGTTGAGCATCCCTGTAGTAACAGGTGCTGTGGAAGACTTTAGAGGAAGAAGTGCCCCAGGGAGTCGAGCGGGGGAAATGAAACTAGAGACCAAGCCCAGTGGTGTAAGATGCTTATGGAGGTCACTAAGAATCTCATACCCACAGTGACAGTGGTGGAGAACCAGAAGCAAAAAGTGGAGGCTGTATGTGAAGCAACCTTGGAAGCCAGTCCAGCAGAGGATGGGGAAAAGCCAATACTACTTGTGAAGAGCTTTTTGAAGCTATTTGGAAGTGATCTGAGAAAGGTTCAGACAGAATGTGAGGGGACCATGGAAGCTACTCCTGCAGAGGTTGCTGAGCAGATAGGAGCATAGCAAATTGATGGATGCAGAGACCACTGAAATCACTCCAGTAGTGGGGGTGACTTGAGGTTGTACATAGTGAGGAGGCCATTGAAGTCAGTGCAGTGGAGGTGGCAGTAGAAGAGAGTAAGTCTATACATAAAGGGCAAAGGTGATCTGGAAATTACAAAGCAGGAAGAGATTGAATGAACCGATGAGTAGCAGAGATGGAAGGGACAAGTAGTGGAAGCATCAATTCCAGCAACTGAAATTATATGGCAAGAGCCAAGTATTGAAGGACTATGCAAAAACAATTGGAGCCACCACAGCTGAGGTTGTAAAGAAGGTGGAAACAGAAATAGTTGAGGCTGTTTGTGATGACCAACTTGATGTCATGCAATCAGTGCTGCTTGAGGAAACCCAAATTGAACTCTGACAAGGATCAGATGTGGCTCTATCTAAATAGTGTAAAGAAACAAAGGGCTTTTCTTGATCTATATATATATATATATATATATATATATTAATGACTTGGACTTGGGTGGACTGGGCACAATTTCAAAATCTGCAGATGACACAAAACTTGGAAGGGTAGTAAACAGTGAGGGGGATAGTGATAGACTTCAAGAGGACATAGACAGGCTGGTGAAATGGGTGGACATGTGACAGATGGAATTTAATGTAGAAAAATGCAAAGTGATACATTTAGAACCATAGAAAAATACAGCACAGAAGGGGGCCATTTGGCCCATTGCACCCATCCAAGAACAACCAGGTGCCCATTCTAATCTCACCTTCCAGCACCTGGTCTATAGCCCTGCAGCTTACAGCACTTTAGGTGCAGGTCCAGGTACTTTAAGAGTTGAGGGTCCCTGTGTCTACCACCACTTCAGGCAGTGAATTCCATACACCCACCACCCTCTGGGTTTAAAAAAAATATATATTTCTTCATGTCCCCTCCTAATCCTTCTGCCAATCAGCTTAAATCTATGTCCTCTAGTTCTTGAACTCTGCTAGGGGAAACAGGTACTTCCTGTCTACTCTACCTAGGCCCCTCATAATTTTGTACACCTCAATCAAGTCTCCCCTCTGCCTCCTCTGCTCCAAGGAAAACAACCCCAGCTGCAATTTTCAAGCCCTGGCAACATTCTTGTAAATCTTCTCTGCACACTCTCTGCAGAGCAATTACGTCCTTCCTTTAATGTGGTGACCAGAACGGCACACAATACGCCAGCTGTGGCCTTTCCAGTGTTTTATACAGTTCCATCATTACATCCCTGCTTTTGTATTCCATACCTTGGCTAATAACGGACAGCATTCCGTATGCCTTCTTCACAACCTTATCTACCTGTACTGCCACCTTCAGGGACCTGTGCACATACACTCCAAGGTCTCTCACTTCCTCTACCCCTCTCAATATATTCCCATTTACTGCATATTCCCTTTTACTATTTGCCCTCCCTCAGTGCATTACCTCACACTTCTCCGGGTTGAACTCCATTTGTCACTTTTCTGCCCACTCCACCAACCCATTGATATCATCTTGGAGTCTACAGCTATCCTCTTCACTATCAACTACACAGCCAAATTTTTGTGTCATCTGCAAATTTGCAGATCATGCCCCCTACATTCAAGTCCAAATCACTAATATACATCACAAACAGCAAGGGACCCAACACTGAGCCCTGTGGCACACCACTGGAAACGGATTTCCATTCGCAAAGGCATCCATCGACTTTACCCTTTCTTGCCTGTTACTGAGCCAATTTTGGATCCAATTTGCCACATTTCCCTGTATCCCAGGGGCTTTTACCTTTCTGACTAGTCTGCCATTTTGGACCTTGTCAAATGCCTTACTAAAATCCATGCAGATAACAACCACTGCACTACCCTCATCAATCCTCCTTGTCACTTTCTCAAAGAATTCAAACAGATTTGGAAGGCATAACCTTCCCTGAACAAATCCATGCTGACTATCCTTGATTAAACCATGCCTTTCCAAGTAACAGTTTATCCTATCTCTCAGTATTGATTCTAATAGTTTTCTGTGACAGTCATAAGCTTTCTTTTTCTGCTTTATCTTGCCCCGTATACTTCTAGACAACCGGGGGCTCTAAATTTGGCAGTGCCACCCTTTTTCTTTGAGGGGACATATCTGCATTGTAACCATAGAATTTCACTTTTTAGTGCCTCCCACTGGCTTGCCATTGATTTCTCCTCTCAGTTGTGTCCAGTCCACTTCTGCTAAATCTTAATTCTGTGAAATTTGCCTTCCCCCAATTTAAAACGTTTACTCCTAATTTAACTGTCCTTTTCCATAATAATGCTAAAACTAGCTGAATTGTGGTCACTATCCCCAATATGGTCACCCACTGTCACTTCACCCACTTGCCCATCTTCATTTCCCAGGACTAAATCTAGAATTGCATCCCCTCTTGTTGGGCTTGTCACGTACTGGCTAAGAAAGTTCTCCTGGACATCGATCAAGAATTTTGCGCCCTCTGTGCCCCTCACTATTTGAATCCCAGTTGATGTTAGGGTAAATGTAAGGAATCTTACAACACCAGGTTATAGTCCAACAAATTTATTTTAAAATCACAAGCTTTCGGAGATTATCTCCTTCGTCAGATGATTGAATGAAAAGGTTCTCAAATCGCATATCTTATACGATGTTGGGACAGCATCACACCAATCAAAAGGTGTCGTTGTTATTCAAACAGGCCAGTCACGGAGAACAGCACGTCCCAGTACACTCGATATACATTGTGTCTTTTACACAGGCAGGCAGAAAGAAACTCAAAATGGCAGAAAGAGAGAGAGAGAGAATTTTAAAAAACATATAAATTTTTTCCCCCTTTTTGCTGGTGGGGTTACGTGTAGCGTGACATGAACCCAAGATCCCGGTTGAGGCCGTCCTCATGGGTGCGGAACTTGGCTATCAACTTCTGCTCGACGATTTTGCTCAAACAGACCATCGTTCGCAGCAAGTTACCCAGTTTTCAGGAGAACAGCGTCCACGACACCACACAACCCTGCCACGGCAACCTCTGCAAGACATGCCAGATCATCGACACGGATACCACCATCACACGAGAGGACACCACCCACCAGGTACATGGTTCATACTCCTGTGACTCGGCCAACGTTGTTTACCTCATACGTTGCAGGAAAGGATGCCCCGGAGCATGGTACATTGGCGAGACCATGCAGACGCTGCGACAACGGATGAACGGACACCGCGCAACAATCGCCAAACAGGAGGGTTCCCTCCCAGTCGGGGAACACTTTAGCAGTCAAGGACATTCAGCCACCGATCTTCGGGTAAGCGTTCTCCAAGGCGGCCTTCGAGACACACGACAACGCAAAATCGTTGAGCAGAAGTTGATAGCCAAGTTCCGCACCCATGAGGACGGCCTCAACCGGGATCTTGGGTTCATGTCACGCTACACGTAACCCCACCAGCAAAAAGGGGGAAAAAATTTATATGTTTTTTAAAATTCTCTCTCTCTCTCTTTCTGCCATTTTGAGTTTCTTTCTGCCTGCCTGTGTAAAAGACACAATGTATATCGAGTGTACTGGGACGTGCTGTTCTCCGTGACTGGCCTGTTTGAATAACAACGACACCTTTTGATTGGTGTGATGCTGTCCCAACATCGTATAAGATATGCGATTTGAGAACCTTTTCATTCAATCATCTGACGAAGGAGATAATCTCCGAAAGCTTGTGATTTTAAAATAAATTTGTTGGACTATAACCTGGTGTTGTAAGATTCCTTACATTTGTCCACCCCAGTCCATCACCGGCATCTCCACATCGATGTTAGGGTAGTTGAAGTCCCCTACTGTTGTTGCCCTCTTATTTTTGCACTCAGAAGTTTGCCTACATATTTGTTCTTCTATCTCCCTTTTGCTATTCGAGGGTCGATAGTACACTCCTAGTAGTGTGACTGCCCCTCTTTTATTTCTTAGCTCAACCCATATGGCCTCGATTGATGATCCATTTAGCATATCATCCCTTCTCACAACTGTAATTGATTCTTCAACCAATAATGCTACCCCGCTCCTTATCACCACTCTATCCTGCTGAAAACACTATATCCAGGGATATTGAGTTGCCAATTATCCCTCTCTTTAAGCCAGGTTTCCGTTATAGCAATGATATCCTGCTGCCATGTGTCTGTGCCCTTAGCTCATCTGCTTTGTTTGTAATACTTGCGATGAAGTATATACCCTTTAATCCCATCAAATTCCTGTGCTGAACACTATTTAACCTTTGCTTCTTTTGTCTTTGAGTCGCTGACTACGTCACTAACTGCTTTTCTACTTCCCGTTTCCTGGTCTGAATTTGTCCTATCTGTACCTGCCCTTTGGTTCCCATCGCCCTGCCATACTAGTTTAAACCCTCCCCAACAGAACTAGCAAATGCCCCTGCGAGTGTATTGGTCCTGGTTCTGGTTGGGTGCAATCAGTCCAGCTTGTACAGGTCCTGCCTTTCCCAGAATCGGTCCCAATGCCTCAGGAATATAAACCCCTCCCTCCTATACCATCTCAAGCCACGCATTCATTTGGTCTATTCTCCTTTTTCTGCTCTCACTAGTACGTGGCACTGAGAGTAATCCTGAGATTACTACCTTTAGAGGTCTTGCTTTTTAATTTATTTCCTAACCCCCATAAATTCTGCTTGCAGGACCTCATCCCCCTTTTTACCGATGTCGTTGGTACTGATATGGACCATGACCTCTGGATGTTTACCCTCCCCCTTCAGAATGTCCTGCAGCTGCTCCGTGACATCCTTGACCCTAGCACCAGGAAGGCAACATACCATCCTGGAATCACGTCGGCGGCCGCAGAAACGCCTATCTGTTCCCCTTACGATGGAATCCCCTATCGCTAGGAAGAATGAGAGGCAATACCAGAGGGCACAATTCTAAAAGTGGTACAGAAACAGACGTGGAGGACCAGCACCATGGATGGCTCAGCTGTATGGTCAGGGTGGGTGGGGGAGAAAGGTCAGGAGAGCAATAGTGATAGGGGATTCCATAGTTAGGGGTGCAGACAGGCGTTTCTGAGGACGCAAACGCGATTCCAGGATGGTGTGTTGCCTCTCTGGTGGCAGGGTCATGGATGTCATTGAGCGACTGCAGAACATTGAGGAGGGGGGAGGGTGAACAGCTAGAGGTCGTGGTCCATATCAGTACCAACGACATAGGTAGAAAGAGGGATGCGGTCCTGCAGGCAGAGTTTAAAGAGTTAGAAAAGAGACTATCAAGCAGGACCTCGAGTAGTAATCTCGTTTTTTTTTATTCGTTCATGGAATGTGGGCGTCGCTGGCAAAGCCGGCATTTATTGCCTACCACAAAATGCCCTTGAGACAGTGGTGGTGAGCCGCCTTCTTGAACTGCTACAGTCCATGTGGGGAAGGTTCTCCCACAGTGCTGTTAGGAAAGGAGTTCCAGGATTTTGACCCAGCGACGATG
The DNA here is from genome assembly GCF_035084215.1 of Heptranchias perlo. Lineage (NCBI taxonomy): Eukaryota > Metazoa > Chordata > Chondrichthyes > Hexanchiformes > Hexanchidae > Heptranchias > Heptranchias perlo. The sequence continues at coordinate 59,523,225 of NC_090327.1, forward strand.
AAGGAATGACTATTTATTTCCAAGTCGGGATGGTTTGTGACTTGGGACCACCACCACCTGCACATTCCCCCCCATGTACCTGCTGCTCTTGTCCTTCTAGGTGGTAGAGGTCGCGGGTTTGGGAGGTGCTGTCGAAGAAGCCTTGGCAAGTTGCTGCAGTGCATCCTGTGGATGGTACACACTGTAGCCACAGTGCACCAGTGGTGAAGGGAGTGAATGTTTAGGGAGGTGGATGGGGTGCCAATCAAGCGGGCTGCTTTGTCCTGGATGGTGTTGAGCTTCTTGAGTGTTGGAGCTGCACTCATCCAGGCAAGTGGAGAGTATTCCATCACACTCCTGACTTGTGCCTTGTAGATGGTGGAAAGGCTTTGGGGAGTCAGGAGGTGAGTCACTCGCCACAGAATACCCAGCCTCAGACCTGCTCTTGCAGCCACAGTATTTATCTGGCTGGTCCAGTTAAGTTTCTGGTCAATGGTGAACCCCAAGATGTTGATGGTGAGGGATTCGGTGATTCTAATGCCGTTGAATGTCAAGGGGAGGTGGTTAGACTCTCTCTTGTTGGAGATGGTCATTGCCTGGCACTTGTCTGGCGCCAATGTTACTTGCCATGTATCAGCCCAAGCCTGGATGTTGTCCAGGTCTTGCTGCATGCGGGCTCGGATTGCTCCATTATTTGAGGGGTTGCGAATGGAACTGAACACTGTGCGAACATCCCCATTTCTGACCTTATTATGGAGGGAAGGTTATTGATGAAGCAGCTGAAGATGGTTGGGCCTAGGATACAGCCCTGAGGAACTCCTGCAGCAATGCCCTGGGGCTGAGATGATTGGCCTCCAACAACCACTACCATCTTCCTTTGTGCTAAGTATGACTCCAGCCACTGGAGAATTTTTCCCCTGATTCCCACTGACTTCAATTTTACTACGGCTCCTTGGTACCACACTATCAAATGCTGCCTTGATGTTAAGGGCAGTCACTCTCACCTCACCTCTGGAATTCAGCTCTTCTGTCCATATTTGGACGAAGGCTGTAATGAGGTCTGGAGCCGAGTGGTCCTGGCGGAACTCAAACTGAGCATCGGTGAGCAGGTTATTGGTGAGTAAGTGCCGCTTGATAGCACTGTCGACGACATCTTCCATCACTTTGCTGATGGTCAAGGGTAGACTGATGGGGCGGTAATTGGCCGGATTGGATTTGTCCTGCTTTTTGTGGACAGGACATACCTGGGCAATTTTGCACATTGTCGGGTAGATGCCAATGTTGTAGCTGTACTCCTAGTGCCACATGCTAGTGAGTATAGAAATAGGAGGATAGAGCAGATGAATGCGTGGCTGGAGAGATGGTGCAGGAGGAAGGGCTTTAGATTCCTGGGGCATTGGGACCGGTCCTGGGGAAGGTGGGACCTGTACAAGCCAGACGGGTTGCACCTCAACAGGGCTGGGAACAATATCCTTGCGGGGAGGTTTGCTAATGCTGTTGGGGAGGGTTTAAACTAACTTGGCAGGGGGATGGGAACCTGAGGAGATTCAGAAGGGAGCGTAACAAAGCTGGAAGTGGAAGGCAGAAAAGTAGTAAGTGAAATTGGAAGACAGCGGAAACAAAGGCCAGCAGCAAATAGGTCAAAATAGGAAAAAATGTTAAAGGCAATATTAAAGGCACTGTATCTGAATGCACGCAGCATTCGCAACAAGACAGATGAATTGATGGCACAAATAGAAGTTAATGAGTATGATCTAATTGCCATTACAGAGACGTGGCTACAGGGTGACCAAGGCTGAGAACTGAATATTCAAGGATATTCGACATTTAGGAAGGACAGGCAAAAAGGAAAAGGAGGTGGGGTAGCGCTGTTAATAAAGGATGAGATCAGTATAATAGTGAGAAAAGGTCTTGGCTCAGAAGATCAAGATGTAGAATCAGTTTGGGTGGAGCTAAGAAACAGCAAGGGGCAGACATTGGTGGGAGTTGTGTATAGGCCACCAAACAGTAGTGATAATGTAGGGCATGGTATAAAGCAGGAAATTAGAAGTGCATGTAACAAGTGTAGTACAGTAATCATGGACTTTAATCTACATATAGATTGGGCAAACCAAATTAGCACTGATACTGTGGAGGACGAATTCCTGGAATGTATACGAGCTGGTTCTCTAGATCAGTATGTTGAGGAACCAACTGGGGAACAGTATTATAGATCTAGTATTGTGCAAAGAGAAAGGGTTAATTAATAACCTTGCTGTAAAGGAGCCCTTAGGGAAGAGTGACCATAATATGATCGAATTCTTCATTTAGTTTGAAAGTTATGTAGTTCAATCCGAAACTAGGGTCTTAAATCTAAGCAAAGGAAACTATGAAGGTATGAGGCACAAGTTGGCTATGGTTGATTGGGGAACTACATTAAAAGCTATGAATCATAGAATCATAGAATCATAGAAGTTACAACATGGAAACAGGCCCTTCGGCCCAACATGTCCATGTCGCCCAGTTTATACCACTTATACACAGGCAACGGCTCACATTTAAAGAATTAATACATAATTTGCAACGTATATATATTCCATTCAGGCACAAAAACCCAACAGGAAAAGTGGTCCAATCGTGACTAACAAGAGAAATTAAAGATAGTATTAAATCAAAGAAAGAGGCATATAAAGTTGCCAGAAAAAGCAGTAAGCCTGAGGATTGGGAGCATTTTAGAATTCAGCAAAGGAGGACCAAGAAATTGATAAAGAAAGGGAAAATAGAATGAGAGTAAACTAGTGAGAAACATAAAAATTGGACTGTAAAAGCTTCTATAGGTATATAAAAAGGAAAAGGCTGTTGAAGGCACATGTGGGTCCCTTACAGACAGACAGGAGAATTTATAATGGGGAATAAGGAAATGGCAGAGAAATTAAAGAAATACTTTGTATTTGTCTTCACGGAAGAAGACACAAAAAACTCCCAGAAATATTAGGTGAGAATGAGGCACTGAAGGAAATTAGTATTAGTAAAAAAAAAATAGTACTAGAGAAAATAATGGGATTTATCAACTTTCAGTCCCAAGGACCTGATGATCTACATACCAGGGTTTTGAAAGAGGTGGCTATAGAGATAATGGATGCAGCTTCCAAAATTCTATAGATTCTGGAACAGTTCCTACAGATTGGAAGGTAGCAAATGTAACCCCACTATTTAAGAAAGGAGGGAGAGAGAAAATAGGGAATTACAGACCTGGTAGCCTGACATCAGTAGTCGGGGAAAATGCTAGAATCTATTATAAAGGATGTGATAACAGGACACTCAGAAAATAATAATAGGATTTGGCAGAGTCAACATGGATTTATGAAAGAGAAATCATGTTTGACAAACCTATTGGAGTTCTTTGAGGATGTAGCTAGTAGAATATATAAGGGGGAACCAGTGGATGTGGTGTATTTGAATTTTCAGAAGGCTTTTGATAAGGTCCCACACAGGAGGTTGGTGAACAAAGTTAGAGCACATCGAATTGGGGGTAATATATTGGCATGGATTGAGAATTGGTTAACAGACAGAAAACAGAGTAGGAATAAACAGGTCTTTTTCAGGTTGGCAGACTGTGACTAGTGGGGTACTGCAGGGATTGGTGCTGGGGCCCCAGCTATTCACAATCTATATCAATGATTTGGATGAGGGGACCAAATGAACATTTCCAAGTTTGCTGATGACACAAAACTGGGTGGGAATGTGAGTTGAGGAGGATGCAAAGAGGCTTCAAGGGGATATAGACAGGCTAAGTGAACGGGCAACAACTTGGTAGATGGAATATAATGTGGAAAAATGTGAAGTTATCCACTTTGGTAGGAAAAACAGAAATGCAGAGTATTTTCTAAATGGTAAGAGATTGGGAAATGTTGATGTTCAAAGGGACCTTAGTGAGCTTGTACATGAGTCACTGAAAGCAAACATGCAGGTGCAGCAAGCAATTAGGAAGGCAAATGGTATGTTGGCCTTTATTACAAGAGGATTTGAGTACAGGAGTAAAGATGTCTTACTGCAATTATATAGGGCCTTTGTGAGACCGCACCTGGAGTGTTATGTACAATTTCGATCTTGCCTAAAAAAGGATATACTTGCCATAGAGTGGAACGAAGGTTCACCAGACTGATTTCTGGGATGGCGGGATTGTCGGATGAGGAGAGATTGAGTAGACTAGGTCTGTATTCTATAGAGTTTAGAAGAATGAGAGGTGATCTCATTGAAACAAACAAAATTATTACAGGGCTCAACAGGGTAGATGCAAGGAGGATGTTTCCCCTGGCTGGGGAATCTAGAACCAGGGGTCACAGTCTCAGAATAACGGGTAGGCCATTTAGGACTGAGATGAGGAGAAATTTCTTGAGGGTGGTGAATCTTTGGAATTTTCTACCCCAGAGGGCTGTGGAGGCTGTCATTGAGTACATTCATAAGAGATCGATAGATTTCTAGATATTAAAGGCATCAAGGGATATGGGGATGGTGCAGGAAAACGGTTTTTGAGGTAGATCAGCCATGATCTTGTTGAATGGCAGAGTAGGCTTGAGGGGCCAGGTGGCCTATTCCTGCTCCTATTTCTTATGTGCACAAATCGTTGAAGGTAGCAGGGCAGGTTGAGAAAGCGGTTTAAAAAAAGCAAACTGGATCCGGGGGGGGCTTTATAAATAGAGGCATAGAGTACAAAAGCAAAGAAATCATGATGAACCTTTATAGAACGCTGGTTCGACCACAACTGGAGTATTGTCCAGTTCTGGGCACCGCACTTTAGGAAAGATGTGAAGGCCTTAGAGAGGGTGCAGAAAAGATTTATTAGAATGATTCCAAGGATGAGGGGCTTTGGTTACATGTTTCGACTGGAGAAGCTGGGGTTCTCCTTGGAACAGAAAAGGTTGAGGAGATTTGATAGCGTATTTAAAATCATGAAGGATTTAGAGTAGATAGAAACTGTTCCCATTGGCAGAAGGGTCAAGAACCAGAGGACATAGATTTAAGGTGACATGAGGAAAAAAATTTTTACGCAGCAAGTGGTTATGATCTGGAATGCACTGCCCAAGGGGGTGGTGGAGGTGGATTCAATTATGGCTTTCAAAAGGGAACTGGATAAATACTTGAAAGGAAAAAATTTGCAGGGCTACGGGGATACAGCAAGGGAGTGGGGCTAGCTGGATTGCTCTTGCATAAAGCAGGCATAGCCTCCTTCCATGCTGTAACCTTTCTATGATTCCAATCGGGCACAAAAAGAGAATGATGTGGAGTGACTGTTAAACCTGCAATCCAGTTGTAGTCTCTGAGATTGGGCCTCCACTAAAATGTCGATTGAAGGATGCAAAGAAGAATCAGCACCTCAGAGCCCAGGTAAGGATGAAAAGCAGAGAAAGGTGGAAAAAGATTCCTCTGGGGCAAGGGTAAAGCTAGCAGAGGGCCAGATGGACCAAATGAAGGGGCAGGTGCAAACAGCAGGAATTGAGTGGAGAGCAACACAGCCACTCGACATCCCATGGAGTGCAGCCGAGGAGCAGTAGCTGGAGCGGTTAGTGAGAAACCCTGAGGAACAAGTTCCAATCTCTGGGTAACCCAAGGAATAGCCACCACCAGAATGTGTGCGCGATGTTATGGGATCGAGTGCTGGTGCGGGCAGTGGAGTTTCACAAATATAGACACCTACATCGAAGGGAGGAATTCAAGGAGGAAAAATTCCAAAGATATAACAGAGCAACAGAGTTTGTTAAGCGGTGGAAAAAGAAAAAGAAGCCTGCTCCAGACCAGGAAGCAGTTCACATGGCTACTCCTCCTTCACTCAGGCCTATCTATAGCGGTCCATTGGCTGAGGCTCCTGAGAGGACTATGCTGTATGAAGGGATCCAGCAGCCAGCAGTTTTTCGAGAGTGCATTCAATACATGGAGAATTAAGGCATGAAGTGTGAAGGCATTTATAAAGTATCAGGTAGCAAATCAAAAGTTGATGAGCTGAAAGTTGTGTATGATTGCAAAGAATCTCCCAATCTGGAGGATTATTAGGCAAACATGGTGGCCAGCCTATTGAAACAATACCTCAATGAGCTGCCTAAAAACGTTCTTACCAAAGAACTTGTGATGAGGTTTGAAAATACATGTGGAAAAGGCACGGAGGGTGAAAAAGTTCAGGAATGCCAGCGTCTACTAAAGAAATGGCCTGTATCCAATTACCCCCTCTTCTTGGCTTATCATTCATATGGACCATGTCAATGAAAAAAAGTGAAACAAAAATGAATATCTAGAATATTTCCATGGTTCTTAGCCCTACTGTTCAGATCACTAATCATAGAAATTCACAGCACAGAAGGAGGCCATTTGGCCCATCGTGTCTGTGCCGGCCAAAGAAGAGCACTTTCCAGCACTTGGTCTGTAGCCTTGTAGGTTACAGCACTTCAAGTGCATATCCAAGTACTTTTTAAATGTGATGAGGGTTTCTGCATCTACCACCTGTTTCAGGTAGTTAGTTCCAGACCCCCACCACTCGGTGAAAAATTTTCTCCTTATCTTGGTTCTAAATGGCATACCTTGTATCCTGAGACTATGACCCCTGGTTCTGGACTCCCCAGCCACCGGGAATATCCTCCCTGCATCTAGTCTGTCTAGTCCTGTTAGAATTTTATGTTTCGATGAGATCACCTCTCATCCTTCTAAACTCTAGTGAATATAGGCCTAGTCGACCCAATCTCTCCTCATACATCAGTCCTGCCATCCCAGGAATCAGTCTGATAAACCTTCATTGCACTCCCTCCATGGCAAGGACATCCTTCCTCAGATAAGGAGACCAAAACTGCACACAATACTCCAAATGTGGTCTCACCAAGGCCCTGTATAACTGCAGTAAGACATCTCTGCTCCTGTACTCAAATCCTCTTGCAATGAAGGCCAACATACCATTCGCCTTCCTAACTGCTTGCTGCATCTGAATGCTCGCTTTCAGCGATTAGTGTACAAGGACACCCAGGTCTCGTTGCACCTCCCCTTTTCCCAATCTATCACCATTCAGATAATAAGCTGCCTTTCTGTTTTTACAACTAAAGTGGATAACCTCATTTATCCACATTATACTGCATCTGCCATGTTCTTACTCACTCACCCAACTTGTCTAAATCACATTGGAGCCTCTTTGCATCCTCCTCACAGCTCACATTCCACCTCAGCTTTGTGTCGTCTGCAAACTTAGAAATGCTACATTTAGTTCCCTCATCCAAATTATTGATATATATTGTGACTAGCTGGGGCCCAAGCACTGATCCCTGCGGTACCCCACTAGTCACTGCCTGCCACCCGGAAAAAGACCCGTTTATTCCTACTGTTTCCTGTCTGTCAACCAATTCTCAATCCATACCAGTATATTACCCCCAATCCCATGTGCTTTAATTTTGCACACTAACCTCGTGTGGGACCTTATCAAAAGCCTTCTGAAAATCCAAATACACCACATCCACTGGTTATCTATTCTACTAGTTACATCCTCAAAAAACTCCAGTAGATTTGTTAAGCATGATTTCCCTTTCATAAACACATGCTGACTTTGTCCAATCCCATTAATGCCTTCCAAGTGTTCTGTTATCACATCTTTTATAATAGACTCTAGCGTTTTCCCCACAACTGATGTTAGGCTAACTGGTCTGTAATTCCCTGTTTTTTTCTCTCCCTCCTTTTTTAAATAGTGGGATTACATTTGCCACCCTCCAATCTGTAGGAACTGTTCCAGAGTCTATAGAATTTTGGAAGATGATTGCCAATCACCTTTAAATCTATGTCCTCTGGTTCTTAACCCTTCCACCAATGGGATCAGTTTCTCTCTATCTACTGTCTAGACCCTTTATGATTTTGAATACTTCTATCAAATCTCCTCGCAACCATCTCTATTCCAAGGTGAACAACCCCAGTTTTTCCAGTCTATCCACGTAACCAAAGTCTCTCATCCCTGGAATCATTCTAGTAAATTTCTTCTGCAACCTTTCTAAGGCCTTCACATCTTTCCCGAAGTGCGGTGCCTAGAACGGGGCACAATGTTCCAGTTGTGGCCGATCCAGTGTTTTTTAAGGTTCGTCATGACTTCCAAACCTTTGTACTCTATGCCTCTATTTATAAAGCCCCCCAGGATCCTGTATGCTTTTTTAACCACTTTCTCAATCTGCCCTGCCACCTTCAACGATTTGTGCACATATACCCCCAGATCTCTCTATTCCTGTACCCCTTTTAGAGTTGTGCCCTCTAGTTTTATTATTCTTTCTTGGGATGTGGGTGTTGCTGGCAAAGCCAGCATTTATTGCCCATCCCTAATTGCCCTTGAAAAGGTGGTGGTGAGCTGCCTTCTTGAACCGCTGCAGTCCGTATGGTGAAGGATCTCCCAAAGTGCTGTTGGGTAGGGAATTCCAGGATTTTGACCCAGCGACGATGAAGGAACGGCGATGTATTTCCAAGTCGGGATGGTGTGGAGGGGAACGTGCAGGTGGTGGTGTTCCCATATACCTGCTGCCCTTGTCCTTCTAGGTGGTAGAGTTTGTGGGTTTGGGAGGTGCTGTCGAAGAAGCCATGGCAAGTTGCTCCAGTGTATCCTGTGGCTGGCACACACTGCAGCCAGTGTGCGCCGGTGGTGGAGGGAGTGAATGTTTAGGGTGGTGAATGGGGTGCCAATCAAGCGGGCTGCTTTGTCCTGGATGGTGTCGAGCTTCTTGAGTGTTGGAGCTGCACTCATCCAGGCAAGTGGAGAGTATTCCATCACACTCCTGACTGTGCCTTGTAGATGGTGGAAAGGCTTTGGGGAGTCAGGTGAGTCACTCGCCGCAGAATACTCAGCCTCTGACCTGCTCTTGTAGCCAAAGTATTTGTGGCTGGTCCAGTTAAGCTTCTGGTCAATGGTGACCCCCCAGGATGTTGATGGTGGGGGATTCGATGATGGTAATGCCATTGAATGTCAAGGGGCGGTGGTTAGATTCTCCCTTGTTGGAGATGGTCATTGCCTGGCACTTGTCTGGCACGAATGTTACTTGCCACTTATCAGCCCAAGCCTGGATGTTGTCCAGGTCTTGCTGCATGCGGGCACGGACTGCTTCATTATCTGAGGGGTTGAGAATGGAACTGAAAACTGCAAGCATCAGCAAACTTTCCCATTTCTGACCTTATGATGGAGGGAAGGTCATTGATGAAGCAGCTGAAGATGGTTGGGTCAAGGACACTGCCCTGAGGAACTCCTGCAGCAATGTCCTGGGGCTGAGATGATTGGCCTCCAACAACCACTACCATCTTCCTTTCTGCTAGGTATGACTCCAGCCACTGGAGCGTTTTCCCCCTGATTCCCATTGACTTCAATTTTACTAGGGCTCCTTAGTGCCACACTTGGTCAAATGCTGCCTTGATGTCAAGAGCAGTCACTCTCTCCACACCTCTGGAATTCAGCTCTTTTGTCCATGTTTGGACCAAGGCTGTAATGAGGTCTGGAGCCGAGTGGTCCTGGCGGAACCCAAACTAAGCATCGGTGAGCAGGTTATTGGTGAGTAAGTGCCGCTTGATAGCACTGTCGACGACACCTTCCATCACTGCTGATGATTGAGAGTAGTTTATATTGCCTCTCCTCGTTCTTCCTAACGAAATGTATCGTGTAAGCACCTCACAGCTGCATTATATGGTCTGCTGTTGGAATATCAAGGAGCAGTATGGAACTGCAACTGTAGAATGATGTTACCAGAAACTTTCTCGGACTTTTATTACCCTGACTAAGCAGGCACCTTACCATCCAGAAAAAATAAGATAACTGAAGGTGGATGAGGCAAATGGTATTGGCGCACTAAAGCTTCAGGAATTGGAGACTTACCTCGATGAAGCTGCTGTTAAAGGTGCATAATGAGGGTACTAGTGGCAAACTCAACTACCTCTGTGGAGCAGAATTTGTAAAGGTTCAGCAGAAACCACCTCTAGGTGTAGACATGAAGGCAACTGAACGCCGCTGCTCATTTGACGGTGGTGCAGACAGAATCACAAACTATTATATCAACGAAACTGGATGCTTCCCCTTCTCGAGGGAGAGAAGATCGCAACTTTACTTACTATATTTCTAGACCAGCTTCTTGCCAAGGCAGATTTGGACTTGCAGATAGCAGTGGTGCCGACTGCCTATGCAAATGGAAGCTCAACAAGATACAACAATTGAGCGTGGAGCCGAGTTGGCACATAGGAATGCGGATGCCCTCTCTCGAATGTCGTGCCTTACAACAGGAATCGCTCGAGCCCCTGGCTCTTTGCTGGGGGTGGGGATGATATATTAGTGAGAGGGATACTATGTAAAGCATAAGATGTTGAGGGTTCTGTATCCAAGATAGGTTTACAACTTTAAGTTGTTATTTAAAAGGTGGTATAGCTTTAAGAAATTGTTGACCTTAATTGCCTTTAACAACTCCCAGCCTGTAAGAATAAAAGGTTGGGAAAGAGTTCAGTTGGGAGAGGGATAAGATGTAGGCTGGAAAGTAATATCTAGCACTGTCTTGTTCATTGCTGTAAGTAAAGACAGTGAATTGACCTCACTTGAAGATCTAGTCTAATTGACCACTGGGTCCTGGGCCTGCATCAGCTTGTTACAAGAGACTATAGAGGGAGTTGGGTGTGGGAAAGTTGGAGCCACTGCCCAAGCTAACACTGTTTTTAGCCTCCTTTTATTCTCACTCTATCTTGTTCATATTTGAAAGCTTGCTGGGATCTGGGATTGTTCCCATGGACTAAATTGGCCTAGTTTTTTTTTTGACTCTCCCAAGAAATTGTGTAGCTGCGTGGATGGGATAGGAATGATACACCAAGCCCAGTTAGGTCGGGCTCAATGGACCAGATAGTCTTTACCTATCTTTTTTCATATCTACTCACCTCACCCATTCGTTGCCACCAATGCATGTAGAATTTAAGCAAAAGAATGTGCAACACAGTCTTACGGAACTCATTTTGTATGTAATTCAACATTGTAATAAATCTTTCCTTCATGTCAGTATTGAACAAAAGCAATTTCACCAGGCCACTGCCCCAGACCTCCCAAGCACTTCACAGCAGGCAGTGAGTCATTCCTACCCATCAAGCGCTAGCTCAGATACATCCACCCTGAGGAATTTCTTTTGTCTCGATGATAGTATATTGGGTGACTCTCATATCACAGATGAGAAACAATAGGTGTAGGTGAATAAAGCAGATCTGCCATTGCATCCTCCCTCAGCCAAGAGATACAGTGCAGATTCCTAAATCACTGCTCCTCAGATAAAGATAAATTGAGGTACACTCACCTCAGTCGGTAAATGCAGGTTGGATGGTAGTCGATGGAGTGGGCCATTCAGCCCCTCGAGCCTGTTCCGCCATTCAATTAGATCTTGGCTGATCTGTATCTTAACTCCATCTACCCGCCTTAGGTCCGTGACCCTTAATACCCTTGCCTAACAAAAATCTATCACTCAGTTTTAAAATTTTCAATTGACCTCTAGCTTCAACAGCTTTGGGGGAGAGAGCTCCATATTTCCACAACCCTTTACGTGAAGAAGTGCTTTCTGACATCACCCCTGAATGACCTTGCTCTAATTTTATGGTTATGCCTCCTTGTCTGGACTCCCCTGCCAGAGGAAATAATTTCTCCCTGTCTACCCTATCAAATCCTTTAATAATCATAAACACCTCAATTAGATCACCCCTTAATCTTCTATACTCGAGGGAATACAAGCCTAGTCTATGCAACCTGTCCGCATAATTTAAATCTTTTAGCCTAGGTATCATTTTGGTAAATCTGCGCTGCATCCCTTCCAAGGCCAATATATCCTTCCTGAGGTGCGGTGCCCAGAACCGAATGCAGTACTCCAGATGGGGTCTAACCAAAGCTCTGTACAATTGTAACAACTTCCATCCCTTTGTATTCCAGCCCCCTTGAAATAAAAGCCAACATTCCATTAGTCTTTTTAATTATTTTTTGTACCCGTCTACTAGCTTTTAGTGATTTATGTACTTGGACCCCAAAATCTCTCTGCTCATCCACAGTTCCTAGTTTCTCACCATTTAGAAAATCTGTCTTTCTTAGGTCCAAAGTGGATGACCTCACTTTCTCACCTTGAACTCCATCTGCCACAGTTTTGTCCACTCACTTAATCTGTCAATGTCCCTTTGCAACTTTCTGCTATCATCTACACTATTTACTGTGCCACCTAACTTAGTGTTGTCAGCAAATTCAGATATACGGCTCTCTATTCCTTCATCCAAGTATTTTATAAATATAGTGAAAAGCTGAGGCCCCAGTACAGATCCCTGGGTGACACCACTAGTCATTTCCTGCCAATTTGAGTACATACCCATTATCTCTAATCTCTGTCTCCTACCTCCTAACCAATTCCCTATCCAAGCCAATAGATCGCCTCATGTGCTCTCAATTTTGTTAAGTCTCTTATGTGGAACCTTGTCGACTGCCTTCTGGAAGTCCATATAAATAACATCTATAGTCACTTCCCTTATCTACGATGTTAATTACCTCAAAAAATTCAACTAGGTTCATTTAGATATGAGTTACCCTTTACAAATCCATGCCGCTCTATCTGGGATCAGCTCACATTTGTCCAAATGCTCAGTCACACTGTCCCTAATAACAGATTCTAGTAACTTCCCCACAACTGACATTGGACTAATAGGCCTAAATGTACCTGACCTTCCTTCATTACTTTTTGTCCAGGGAACGTAAATACAGTGCCATTCCTGTAGGGAGTCCTACGCTACCATTTTAAGTATAAGTTCAAATAAATAGGTGTAAACTGCACACTAGGCCCCAGCAACGTTTATAGAAAACAAACAAATGAAAAATAAACCATTTCAAAATTAGGCTCTTCAATCCTGTCACACTGGGCAGTGCAGTTTTAAGAGAAGTATGTACTCCTTTTATACCTTCCTGAATGTAGTACGCCAATTTCATACGGCATAACCTGAACTGAGCGTATTTCTGTCAGAAGACCTAGAACTACAGGTGCTGTCCTCACTAGTTTATTACATTGCTCATTATAATATTAAATTCAGCTGCTTACTAATTTTCACTAAGACTGTTGAGCACTGACTTCAGCCCTGAAGATAAGTGATTGGGCAGTGCAAAATAGTCAAGGAATTGGTGTTGCTGTACTCTGTCCAACCCAACACTAACTTTACACTGCCAGCACTAATGTAAAGTAGTGAAAGATTTTCCCTAAATTGTGTTGATCTTGTGTAAAATGCAGCATCACATTACTTGTACATACTATCATGAGGAGAAAAATACAGCTCATCTCCCTTCCCAAACAAGGAAAGATACTTTCTAACAAAATCTGCATTTGATTTTCACTTGTATTGATCCCTTTATAATAAATTCCAATGATGTAAAACTAACAGGCTGATAATATCTAGGATTATACATCAAACCTTTTTTTTAAATTGGAAGATTAACTATTCTCTGACCTTTCATTTCTACTTTTTATATTTTAATAAGCCCGTTAAAATTTCAGCCGCAGCACCCACCCCCCCTATTTTATTAGAAATCATGGATCTGTTTCATCTGCTCCAGTTTTTTTGAGTAACTATTTACTTACCAATCTCTTTTGTCTATGAACTCAGATAAACCTCCCAACCTGAGTACCAATTCCCAGGTGTTAATGAGGGCTTTGCAGGGTCAACTCGGCCTCGATTGCTTGAGTCTTGTCGTGATCCGGTCTGGGTTGTTGCCGATGGGTCGATCCATTATTTCTCTTATGTTTTCTATAGAGATTGTTTAGAACTGAGTGGTTTGCTAGGCCATCTCAGTGGCTATTAAGAGTCAACCACATATTATGGGATTGGAGTCACGTGTAGGACAGGCCAGGTAGGGAGGACCCCGAAAGCCATTAGTGAACCAGCTTGGGTTTTTACGACAATCTGCCAGCTTTGGTGGTCAATGTTCCAGGTGCCAGATTTATTAAATTCAATTTCACAACTTGCCATGGTGGCATTCAACTCATAACCTCTGGTTTGCTAGTCTAGTACCATGACCACTGCACTACTGTACCCAGGTTCTTATTGTTACAATTTTGAGGTTTTTATAGAACAATTTTCTCTCAACTGATCAGAGAACCTTGTCTTCTCTGATAAAACATCTGTTTTTTTTAAATAATCTGCCCTGCACATGATTGCATGACTCAAGGATTAATAATTCCTCTTACTTGCTGCAATCTGCAAACTAAAATTCACCAGTCTTCTCCTGCAATATCACTTACTTCAGATTGGCAGAATATTAAATACAAACAAATTTTTACAGGCTAAAGCAACTAAAAATATTTACTTATAGTTCAACTTAAGTATGAAGCATAAAAGAATTTGGCAAATACTATTGATATAACAGAGAAATAAGATGATTAATGCCAATCATGGATTATTTACCCGTTTCAATAAACACGCATGAGGAAATCAACTCCTTTGTTAATAGTAAGGTGAATTCAATGCATTGAATTTTTTTGTATCCTTTTAGTCTGGATTTTGACTGCAATTGAGTCACGATGTATGTAACACAGGCCACACATTACAAAGCTTTTCATCTGACTCTAGCATAAGGTCTCAGAATGAGTTGCTGAACTGGAAAACCTTGCAGTTTTTAACATTTCATTTGATGGTGGAATAAACCTTCAGAAATCATATCTGATTTAACACTGAAAATTGCTTTTGGATATTTGCACGTGTGTTCCTAGGCAAACAGGCCAAGCTTATAACAACATAATACAAATTAACAACATAACTAACTTACGACAACATTTAACTAAACATCGTATTCTACAGCAAGCTAAGCCACATTTTTGCCTGCATAGCTTCATGCCATTTATGTTACCAGACAAACATTCATTCAGGATACAGGAACAAGCTGCTAGTTATACTTAGGCATCATTTAGCAATTCAAAACAGCAGTCAGCGTCTAAACTTTTGAAACCGTCAGAAGCAAATCCACACATTTACAGCATATATTCTGCTCAATTTTTAGCTATTTTTGTTTTTATTTCACACTCTGTTTCTTCTTTGATTATTGATCAAGGCAGTTTTTTTTTAATTGAAATGTTTTTCCAAATTCTATACTGTTACCATTCAATGTAGAGAAACACGCTGCAAATGTCAACACAACTTTTCAATACTTGCTTAATCTGCAGGCGACTGAATTTCCTGATCCATAATTTGCCAACAGTTTAACCTGCATAATTTATCTGTGAATGAGCTCAAAAATGACTTATCATTACAAATATTTTTCTCTTCTCTCCAGTAGAGCAATGCTGACAGTACCTGAAAGTGCATTCATTTCCTTGCAGTTTTCATGATATGACAGTAGTGTTTGAAGATTCCATTAGTTCTAAGCCTGTTCAAAATTATCGATTTGTAAATTACAGCAGCTTCAATCTGTTCGACACCCTCGCCATTCTCATTAAACCAGCTGGCCTATCAGCAGTTAGAAACTTACCTTTTAAATGCTCCCAGAAATTTATGGTTGCAAACAGTTAAAAAAAAATCCTACTGATTTAATGGCTTTAAAAAGGAGCTTTCCTTCAAACAGGTTTCCAGTCGCTAAAATCACTATATTTGTAATTTCAGATCAAACATCAAGATCAGTACAGCATTATCACTCATACAGTGCCAACTGCTACATCTGTAATGAAATGTAAACAAAAAAAACAAGAGTTCATCATCTTATATTGTCACATCTGCCATCTTGAGTACTGCAGCAGGCAAGGCAGCTGGTAAGAGATTGTCACGTCTCACATGCAGCTAAGAAAATATTCAGAGGATGTTTCAGCAAGGGTGGGAAAAGAAAGAAGTGTGTGCTACAGTAAAAAAGATTTAATTATTTTTGAATATCGAGCAAGTGCAGATTTTTATTGGGGATACTCCAGAGTCAGAGGTGGGAAATATGATTTTTCCTCAGTGTATTTTTAGCAGCAGCAGAATAAGGAGAAATGTTCCTTCGAAACGTCACTTCTATTGATGTTTTTTTGATAATGAGGCATTTTATAAAGTTTCATTATGCATTTTCAAAATGGATGGCCAAGTCAAGAGGTACAATATTAGAAACTGATTTTTTTGAAGATAAAGTTAATCAAAACCCAGATCAACATGCTGATTTTTTTTTTAATTATCAGGATTAAACTCTATCCAATGCAGGCAAGCTAATTGATATAACTGTAGTAATAAAAAAATTACTATGTTTGATCTCATAAGTTTATCGAAACATGTACAGTTAAAGTGTCCTTTTCCCCACAAACCATCTAATTGAACTCATGGCACTAAACAGTACAATTTCTAATATACAATAGCACTAACCATCCTGATGACCGTCAAGGTTCTGTGGACTATGCATTCTCTCTTCCAGGGTAGAGCTTTGGTCAGAGTTCATGCGATCGACTGACATCCATGTGGAGTCACTGAGTTCAAACTCCTCACTGCTCAATGATTGTTCATCCTGCTGAAACAAAAATAAATCATTTACACTACTATATATAAAACTTGCTTCAGTAGTTTCTCCCTCTGTCTAAAACCACATTAAGATACAAATTATTATCCTTAAAGATTACAACTTTTTTTAAATTCTTAATTCAGTATTATCCTTTTCATCTTTAAATTAGCTGCTTGACTTCAGAATACTTGCCTTTACCTCAAAGTGAGAAACTGGGCAAGCAATCAATATCTCACCATCTCATCAATAATGCATTTCCAATCAAAGCCTTAGCAGATAGGTTGGTCAGGAGCACCTAACCTTTAATAAAATATTCCATAGGATATCTTGATCCAATAACATACTAAAGATCCTGGCTGTGAAATTCCTGTGCCATTGCATCAGGAAATTTGTGCTGGAGGATCATAAAATAGATCCATTATGCTGGGTCCTTGCTCCTTATGCGCCTGTCCAAAATTCTACCAAAAATTCTACCAAAAATTAAAGTGGGCACATAATATGTAACATGACGATATGCAAATGTGAAAAATACATCATACAATGTGTTTCCTGTCACTTCTGCCCTAATAATGTTGGACATAAGGGGCGCACACCTGTGCTGCTAATACGCTTGGGGGATTGGGTTAAATCTTAAATGGCCAGATGACCATCGATTGCATTAGGAAACCACCAGAATACAGAACTCAGTGCTTTTTAATTTTTTTAAATGTTCCCTAGGACTATCATGCTGCAGCAGTGCCCCACAGTGATTTCCCTCCTCTTGACCAGGCTGATGTGATGTGAAGTTCGAAGATGTGCTTTGCATTAAAAGATTTGGAATGGAGGGTAATGCATTAATGACAGTGGTGACAAAGGAAGACACTTAAACTGAGGGAAATACATTAATGATTTGAGATCCGAGCAGCCAATACTGGGAAATCCTCTGAATGTCATAAGAATACAGGAACATAAGAAATAGGAGCAGGAGTAGGCCATACAGCCCCTCAAGCCTGCTCCACCATTCAATAAGATCATGGCTGATCTTCTACCTCAACTCCACTTTCCTGCCATATCCCCATTTCCCTTAATTCCCTTAGTGTCCAAATATCCATCGATCTCAGTCCTGAATATACTCAACGACTGAGCATCTGGGGTAGAGAAGTCCAAAGATTCACAACCCTCTGAGTGAAGACATTCTTCCTCATCGTGGTCCTAAATGGCCGACCCCTTATCTTGAGACTATGACCCCTGGTTCTAGACTCTCCAGCCAGGGGAAACAGCATCTCAGCATCTACCCTGTCAAGCCCTCTCAGAATTTTATACGTTTCAATGAGATCACCTCTCATTCTTCTAAATGCCAGAGAATATAGGCCCATTCTACTCAATCTCTCCTCATAGGACAATGCACTCATCCCCCTCTAAGGCAAGTATATCTTTCCTTAGGTAAGGAGACCAAAACTGTACACAGTACTCCAGGTGTGGTCTCACCAAGCCCTATATAATTGCAGCAAGACCTCCTTACTCTTATACTCCAATCCCCTTGCAATAAAGGCTAACATACCATTTGCCTTCCTTATTGCTTGCTGTCCTGCATGTTAAATTTCTGCGATTCATATACAAGGACACCCAAATCCCTCTAACTACCAACATTTCTTAGTCTCTCACCTTTTAAAAAATATTCTGCTTTTCTATTCTTCCTAACAAAGTGAATAATTTTACATTTCCCCACATTATACTCCATCTGCCATCTTCTTGCCCACTCATTTAACTTGTCCATATCCTTTAGCAGTCTTTTTGCGTTCTCCTCACAGCTTACTTTCCCATCTAGCTTTGTAGCATCAACAAACTTGGATACATTACACTCGGTCTCCTTATCTAAGCCAATTATGTAGATTGTAAACAGCTGAGGTCCAAGCACTGATCCTTGCGGCACCCCTCTAGTTACAACCTGCCAAACTAAAAATGACCCGTTTATTCCTACACTCTGTTTTCTGTCCATTAACCAATCCTCAACCCACACTAATATATTACCCCCAATCCCATGAGCCCTAATCTTGAGTAACAACCTCTTGTGTGGCACCTTATCAAATGCCTTTTGAAAATCCAAATATTCTATATCCACTGGTTCCCCCTGTCGGTCCTCCTAATGCTCCTTCCATGCTCCTCTACCTCCGAAGCAACTGGGCCCACCTCCCCAGCAATCAACATATTCCAAGCCTTTTTGGACTTTTAAAGTTGTGCAGGGCACAACAAGCCACCATTGTGCAGGATACATGCTCGGGAGGATATTGCGGAGCCCCTCCAGATCTAACAAGGCAGAAAAAGCAACCTTTTAAAACCTCCATAGTTCTCTGAATTACCATTCTTGTAGAAATATGTCATGTTGTCGCATTCATCAGCTGCTTTCTTACAGCTCGCAGAGGGACCATGATTCACCTGCCATCACAAGCCATCTGGTTACTTTGCATTCTTCTTTAAAAATATCAGGGAACGCAGAATTCCTTAGGATAAATGCATCATGGCAACTTCCAACAAATGGGGCACTGGCATGCAGAATTCTTTGCATCTGGTCACCCATGATCTGTATGTTCAGCAAGTGAATGCCCTTTCTATTCAAAAAGTTAGGGTGTTTACTGTAGGAGTTTGCAATGCTACATTTTATTGAAACATATAAGATCCTGAGGGGACTTGAAGGGGTAGATGCTGAGAGGATGTTTCCCCTTGTGGGAGAGACTAGAACTAGGGGCCACAGTTTAAAAATAAGTGGTCTCCCATTTAAGACGGAGATGAGGAGAAATTTTTTCTCTCGGAGGGTTGTGAGTCTGTGGAACTCCCTTCCCCAGAGAGCGGTGGAGGCAGAGTCAGTGAATATTTTGAAGACTGAGTTAGATAGATTCCTGAATAACAAGGGAGTCAAAGATTATGGTTGGTAGACGGGAAAGTAGGATTGAGGTCACAATCAGATCAGCTATGATCTTATCAAATGGCAGAGCAGGCTCGAAGGGCCGAATGGCCTACTCCTGCTCTTAATTCGTATGTTCATATGTACATGAGTGCCATCTATTTCACCATGCACTTTGGGGGACTGTATGGCTTTATAATGCTGCTGTCTGGCATTCTTGCCAAACTGAATGAATTCCCCTGCTCTCCTAAGAATGGTGTCAGTGACTTGACAAATATAGTCACAGACAGCACCCTGAGGAATATTACACAGGCCATCTGCGGCTACTTGAAATGAATTAATGGCATAAAAGTTGAATGCCATTGTAACTTTCATGGCCACAGCAGAGCTGTCCAGGCAGATGATCTTGGCTACAGGTCTTCATGCAGAACATGGCACAGTTCTCTTACAGTCTCTTTGGTAGCAAGACAGAGCTCCTTACTAAGGTTGTTATGGGACATGTGTGGTTGGCAAATTCTTTTGGCGGGGTAATATTTTGTAAGGTGCATCCTCTTCAAATGCTGCCTCACCCCTCTTTTCTTCATCCTTTAATGCTACTTTTCCATTAAAATAGCAAACAAGGGAATACCTATTGAGAATCCCATAACTCAGAACCTCTTACTTTGTTGGGGTGGATCATTTTCCTGGTGGTCTCACAAGCCCTCAGACTGTCAGAGGGAGGATCCATTCTTATCACGTGTACAGCAAAAGCATTTACTGCAAAAGATCTCTTGCAAGCCCAGAAATCACTTTCTAAAGCATCTCCACCACAATTAGCTTATGCTGGTAACAGACATGACTCTTTTATCTCGTGGTGAATAACCCTTGGTGCAATGGTGTGGTAATCACAGGATTTGAGCGATCCTATGCCATTCCAAGCCACAAATGTATTCTAATGAGCTCCCAGCAGCACAGGCAATACACACTCATTAGAAGGCCCAGACCCAATTGCAAACGGCAACACAGCCATTACGGAGCAGCGATCTGGTTTAAATGGGATTCTCCCCAATTTGCAGGCCTCAAACACCTTTCAAGCACCAGAGAATCCTGAAAAAGTCAAGCAAATTCAGAGCCTATGCATCGATTGGACAGTAGCAGTAACTGGTATTCCCAACTGTTGCTGCCCTGAGGTTGATAACCCACTTCTCTCTTTCTACACTTTCCCTGTGTCATACACTGTCTCTTGGGAGTATAATCCTAAAACTCCTCATCCTCTCTGAGGCTGCAGAGTGTCACCAATTGCTCCTCAATCAAAGAGATCTCCTGTTGCAGAGACTCAATTTTCTGACACAGCAAATGTGCTGGCCCTGGAGACACAGAGGATCCATGGTAGCCCACATATCACACATCACTGACAGCCCTCAATATCGAACTTAAAAATGTAGATATTGTTACCCTGAACTCCCACTTAAACCAAACACTCACAAGGATCAAACTCTGCTTACTTCACACAAGTAATATAAAAAGAAACTGCTGTCCAACAGCACCCGAAGGGTGAACTTCCACTGAGGCTAAACTCTACTCCTCTGGCTTTTTGTACTCCACTGAACTCTCAATACTCAGCTAAAATTTGTACCATGATAAAATTTATACTATGATAACTTACGCGATAGCCTGATTGCCACAAGAAATAACAGCCGAGAACAGATAATCACGATTTAATCAATTAATCAACCTATTCCTGGCTTAAACCAGCCCATAGTTGAGGTACCAAATAAACAAGTTTAAACAGCTACTAGTATCGAATAGGCAAAATAAAGTAAATTCAACTCAAAATATAGTTTAAAAAATGTAAAATTTCAGTACTTATGCCCCAATCACTCTTGCTGAGGAGGAATGCAACAGTCATCTGGCCTTTATAAGAACATAAGAACACAAGAAATAGGAGCGGGAGTGGGCCATTTGGCCCCTCGAGCCTACTCTGCCACTCAATGGCTGATCTGGGCCCTCAACCCCACTTTCCCACCCGATCCCCATATCCCTTGATTCCCTTGGAGTCTAAAAATCTATCGATCTCAGTCTTGAATATACTCAACTACTGAGCATCCACAGCAATCTGGGGTAAAGAATTCCAAATATTCACGACCCTCCGCATCTCAGACCTAAATGTCCAACCCCTTATCCTGAGGCCATGTCCCCTAGTTCTAGACTCTCCAGCCAGGGGAAACATCCTCTCAGCATTTACCCTGTCAAGCCCTCTTAGAATCTTATATGTTTCAATGAGATTGCCTCTCATTCTTCTAAACTCCAGCGGGTATAGGCCCATTCTACTCAATCTTTCCTCATAGGACAACCCTTTCATCCCAGGAATCAATCTTTCACAGTCCATTCACCTCAGCTTGCCACTACCTCCTCTCCTGGCAATCACTTCCTTGCTCAACCCCTGTATCCATTCCTTCTGCCTCAACCCTATTCTCCTCCCAAGGACAGGTGAGCAAATGCCAGAGACATAGTCACCCACACCCCTATCAATTCCTTCTACCCATCCCTTCCCTTACCCAAATTCTGACTATAATATTGGGGCAGATCTCGCTGTGAAAGTAACGGCTGTTAACAACTCACGTCGTTTTGAATGTGCAAATTGGCCAACAAGTTCAGGAATTATGAAATACGTGGCGAGTCGCAAATCTCCAGAACTTGCTGGTCTATTTACGCTGCTCCACCATTTGCTTCACACAAACGACATCTCGCCCTTAGCCTCCCTGTTATTTTTAACAACTTGCTGGATTTGCATATTAATTGCCCATTAAACTCAACACAGACAATTATGTCTAGTAATTAACAATGTAAGTACCCTCTTAACAATGTGATAATTGTTAAATGTTAAATGACCAGTACATTTCCGACCCAACGAGGAAGGAGGCATTGCTGGATTTGGTTCTAGGGAATGAGGCGGGCCAAGTGGAGCAATTGTCAGTGGGGGAGCATTTAGGGAGCAGCGATCATAGTATCATAATGTTTAGATTAACTATGGAAAAGGACATGGACCACTCTAAAATAAAAATACCCGATTGGAGGAGGGCCAATTTCAATGGGATGAGAACAAATCTAGCCCGATAAACTGGAATCAAAGATTGGCAGACAAAACTATAATTGAAAAGTGGGCGGCCGTTAAAGAGGGGATGGTTCGGGTACAGTCTTGGAACATTCCCACGAGGCAGAACGGTACAGCAATCAAAGCCAGAGCACCCTGGATGACAAAAGAGATAGAGAGTAAGATGAAATGGAAAAAAGGGGCATATGACAGAGGTCAGGTTGATAACACAAGTGAGAACCAGGCAGAATATAGAAAGTTCAGAGGGGAAGTGAAAAAGGAAATAAGAGGGGCATAGGGAGAGTATGAGAATAGACCACTGGCCAACATAAATGGGAATCCAAAAGTCCTCAACAGGCATGTAAACAGTAAACGGGTATGGTAGCATAGTGGTTATGTTACTGGAATAATAATCCAAAGGCCTGGACTAATAATCTGGAGTCATGAGTTCAAATCCTGGGAATTTAAATTCAATTAATTAAAATAAAATTTTTTAAAAATAATATCAGTAATGGTGGCCATGAAACTACCGGATTGTCGTAAAAACCCACCTGGTTCACTAATGCCCTTTACGGAAGGAAACCTGCTGTCCTTACCCGGTCTGGCCTATATGTGACTCCAGACCCACAGCAATATGGTTGATTCTTAATCGCCCTCGAAAATGGCCTAGCAAGCCACTCAGTTGTATAATCTCACGACAAAATGTCACAATAAGAATAAAACCGGACAGACCACCCGGCATTGGACCACTAGGTACCGGACACGGGAGTGGCCCTGGGAGTCCTCAACATTGACTCTGGACCCCATGAAATCTCATGGCATCAGGTCAAACATGGGCAAGGAAACCTCCTGCTGATTACCACCTACCGCCCTCCCTCAGCTGATGAATCAGTCCTCCTCCATGTTGAGCACCACTTGCGGGAAACACTGAGGGTAGCAAGGGCACAGAATGTAATCTGGGTGCGGTCTTCAATGTCCATTACCAAGAGTGGCTCGGTAGCACCACTACTGACCGAGCTGGCCGAGTCCTGAAGCACATAGCTGCCAGACTGGGCCTGTGGCAGGTGGTCAGCGAACCAACACGAGGAAAAAACCTACTTGACCTTGTCCTCATCAATCTACTGTCGCAGATGCATCTGTCCACAACGGAATTGGCAGGAGTGACCACCGCACAGTTCTTGTGGAGACGAAGTCCCGTCTTCACACTGACGACACCATCCAATGTGTTGTGTGGCACTACCACCATGCTAAATGGGAGAGATTCAGAACAGATCTGGGCCATCAGCAGCAGCAGAATTGTATTCCAGCACAATCTGAAACCTCATGGCCCATCATATTCCTCACTCTCCCATTACCAACAAGCCAGAAAATCAACCCTGGTTCATTAAGGAGTATAGAAGAGCATGTCAGGAACAGCACCAGGCGTACGTAAAAATGAGGTGCCAAACTGACGAAGCTACAACTAAGGACTACATGCATGCTAAACAGCGGAAGCAACATGCTATAAACGGAGCTAAACTATTCCACAACCAACAGATCAGATCAAAGTTCTGCTGTCCTGCCACATCCAGTTGTGAATGATGGTGGCCAATTAAACAACTATCGGGGGGAGGAGGCTCGGTGAACATCACCGTCCTCAATGATGACAGAGCTCAGCATGTGAGTGCAAAAGACAAGGCTGAAGCGTTTGCAATCATCTTCAGTCAGAAGTGTCAGTGGATGATACATCTCGGCCTCCTCCCGATATCCGCACCATCACAGAAGCCAGTCTTCAGCCAATTCGATTCACTCCATGTGATATCAAGAAATGGCTGAGTGCACTGGATACAGCAAAGGCTATGGGCCCCAACAACATCCCAGCTATAATGCTGAAGACTTGTGCTCCAGAACTAGCTGCGCCTCTAGCCAAACTGTTCCAGTACAGCTACAACACTGGCATCTATCCGACAATGTGGAAAATTGTCCAGGTATGTCCTCTCCACCAAAAGCAGGACAAATCCAATCCGGCCAATTACCGCCCCATCAGTCTGCTCTCAATCATCAGCAAAGTGATGGAAGGTGTCATTGACAATGCTATCAAGTGGCACTTACTCACCAATGACCTGCTGACCGATGCTCAGTTTGGGTTCCGCCAGGAT
Source organism: Heptranchias perlo (assembly GCF_035084215.1). Classification (NCBI taxonomy): domain Eukaryota; kingdom Metazoa; phylum Chordata; class Chondrichthyes; order Hexanchiformes; family Hexanchidae; genus Heptranchias; species Heptranchias perlo. The sequence goes on from NC_090327.1 coordinate 59,547,764, forward strand.
CACTCAGCTCCAGACCTCATTACAGCCTTGGTCCAAACATGGACAAAATAGCTGAATTCCAGAGGTGAGATGAGAGTAACATCAAGGCAGCATTTGACCGAGTGTGGCACCAAGGAGCCCTAGTAAAATTGAAGTCAATGGGAATCAGGGGGAAAATTCTCCAGTGGCTGGAGTCATACTTAGCACAAAGGAAGATGGTAGTGGTTGTTGGAGGCCAATCATCTCAGCCCCAGGACATTGCTGCAGGAGTTCCTCAGGGCATTTTCCTAGGCTCAACCATCTTCAGCTGCTTCATCAATGAGCTCCATCCATCATAAGGTCAGAAATGGGGATGTTCGCTGATGATTGCACAGTGTTCAGTTCCATTCGCAACCCCTCAAATAATGAAGCAGTCCGTGCCCGCATGCAGCAAGGCCTGGACAACATCCAGAGTTGGGCTCATAAGTGGCAAGTAACATTCGCGCCAGACAAGTGCCAGGCATCTCCAACAAGAGAGAGTCTAACCACCTCCCCTTGACATTCAATGACATTACCATCACCGAATCCTGCACCATCAACATCCTGGGTGTCACCATTGACCAGAAACTTAATTGGACCAGCCACATAAATACTGTGGCTACAAGAGCAGGTCAGAGGCTGGGTATTCTGCGGCGAGTGATCCACCTCCTGACTTCCAAAGCCTTTCCACCATCTACAATGCACAAGTCAGGAGTGTGATGGAGTACTCTCCACTTGCCTGGATGAGTGCAGCTGCAACAACACTCAAGAAGCTCGACACCATCCAGGACAAAGCAGCCAGTTTGATTGTCATCCCATCCACCGCCCTAAACATTCATAGAGTCATAGAGTCATAGAGTTATACAGCACGGATAGAGGCCCTTCGGCCCATCGTGTCCGCGCCGGCCATCAAGCCCAGTCTAATCTAATCCCATATTCCAGCATTTGGTCCGTAGCCTTGTATGCTATGGCATTTCAAGTGCTCATCCAAATGCTTCTTGAATGTTGTGAGGGTTCCTGCCTCCACAACCCTCTCAGGCAGTGAGTTCCAGACTCCAACCACCCTCTGGGTGAAAAAGTTCTTTCTCAAATCCCCTCTAAACCTCCCGCCTTTTACCTTGAATCTATGCCCCCTTGTTATAGAACCCTCAACGAAGGGAAAAAGCTCCTTAGTATCCATCCTATCTATGCCCCTCATAATTTTGTACACTCCCTTCACTATCATGGCTGCATCGTGTACAGTCTACAGGATGCAATGCAGCAATTCACCAAGGCTTCTTCGACAGCACCTCCCAAACCCGCGACCTCTACCACCTAGAAGGACAAAGGGAGCAGGCACATGGGAACTACACCACCTGCATGTTCCCCTCCAATCACACACCGCCCTGATTTGGAAATATATCGCCATTCCTTCATCGTCGCTGGGTCAAAATCTTGGAACTCCCTTCCTAACAGCACTGTGGGAGAACCTTCGCCACACGGACTGCAGCGGTTCAAGAAGGCGGCTCACCACCACCTTCTCAAGGGCAATTAGGGATGGGCAATAAATGATGGCCTTGCCAGCGACGCCCACATCCCATGAACGAATAAAAAAAAGGGGTGTGGCCAGTTAGGGACCATAAAGGAAATCTACTCATGGAGGTAGAGCGGATGGCCGAGGTACTAAATGAGTACTTTGCATCTGTCTTTACGAAGGAAGAAGATGCTTCCAGAGTCTCAGTAAAGGAAGATATAGTTGAGATACTGGATGGGGCTAAAAATTGATAATGAAGGGGTACTTGAAAGGCTAGCTGTATTTAAAGTAGATAAGTCACCCGGTCCGGATGGGATGCATCCTAGGTTGCTGAAGGAAGTAAGGATGGAAATTGCATGGGTACTGGCCATAATCTTCCAAACATCCGTAGATACGGAGGTGGTGCCAGACGACTGGAGAATTGTAAATGTTACACCCTTGTTCAAAAAAGGGTGTAAGGATAAACCAAGCAACTATAGGCCCGTCAGTTTAACCTCGATGGAGGCGAAGCTTTTAGGAACAATAATCCGGGCAGAATTAACAGTCACTTGGACGTGTGTGGATTGATGAGACAAAGCCAGCATGGATTTGTTAAAGGCAAATCGTGTTTAACTAACCTGATAGAGTTTTTTGATGTGGTAACAGAGAGGGTAGATGAGGACAATGCAGATGTGGTGAATATGGACTTTCAAAAGGCGTTTAATAAAGTAGCGCATGGCTACAGAATTGGCTAAGTGACAGGAAACAGAGAGCAGTGGTGAACGGTTGTTTTTCGGACTGAAGGGAGGTGTGCAGTGGCGTTCCCTAGGGGTCAGTGCTGGGACCTGGAATCTACTGCCTGAGTCAGTGGTAGAGGCAGATTCAATCATGGCCTTCAAAAGGGAACTGAATAAGTACTTGAAATTAAAAAAATTTGCAGGGCTACAGGGATAGGGCAGGGGAGTGGGACTAGCTGGATTGCTCTTGCCAGCGGACTCGATGGGCCGAATGGCCTCCTTCCGTGCTGTAACCTTTCTATGATTCTATGATTGCCAATCAACTTCTCTTGTCCAGAAAGTGAACAATTATAACTGTGGAGTCTCTTTCCTTCAGGTTGTGAATTGTTTAGGTGCTTTTAAAAATATCAAATTTTAAATTTAAATTTTTTTTTCTTACTTTTCCTTTCTGTCGCTTTTTCCTCTCTCTTAATCGAATCTTTCTTTCCCTTAACATGATTTGACTCCAATTCACCCATTCTGATTCACTCTCCTTCTCAGTTGTTCCTGTTTCTTTCTCAATCCTTAAATCTCATTAATTAAAGAGAGACACTGTTGGCCCCACCTTTCACTAAGGTCCCAGATGCCCCGTTGCCCTCACCACGCCGTTATCGGCTCGCACTTGCAACTTGGTACGGCGCAAAAAAACTTTGAGCTGAAGGGTGCAGAAAAAAGTCTAACTGACAGCACACGCCGTGAGATGCCTCGCTCCAGCAAGGTCCAGCCCATCATACATTATACACACAGTAGCCCTTCTCACTGTCTTTATAACATTTTAGGTATCAAACAACCTGATGTAACACACATAAAGAGGTTCTACGCACTATAAAAGAGTCTACTACATTCTCAAATTAAACATGACCACCAGTAAATGTTTCATGGAATTATTGATAAGGACTGACAAAACAGCTATTGAAAAATTATCACAGTTTCATAATACTTCAGACCCCTTTCTCAGATGAAACCAGATAAGAAATCTAGTTAGCAGAATCCAATGACAAACACAACAAAATAATAACAAAAAAAGCTTAGCAATTAGTCCTGTAGGTGTACCAAAATTTCAAATGATTTTACTGCTCAGCATCCGGTCCAAAACGAATTTAATTCAATTGTACACATATCCTCATTCCCTCTGTAAATCCAAAATAAATAGATAGCAAATCGACCTAATTCTAAAAATTGTACATGACAACCAACAGGACAACAGTGTCATTGTGAATTTCACAGATAATTCTGTGCCAGTTTCTAAATAAAAACTTATTCCTGATTTTCTGAGCTTGAAGAACAGCTGGAGTAACTGTGGGGATTATGGGAGACTGAGAATTTCCTGGATCATATTTTCCAAGAGGTGGCCATCCGACAGCGTAGGAAGAAGCAGGCAGTGCAGAAATCCTCCGGGAGTGTGTCACCCACTAACCAGTTTTCAGCAATTAATAAGGGTGACGACACCTCAAAGGCGTGCAGTCCAGAACAAGGCACCATGGGGCAAAGGATTGCACAAGAGGGCACAGTGAAGTTTAGGAATGCAATAGTTATAGGAGATTCAATAGTCTGGGGGGCAGACAGGCATTTCTGCAACCGCTGACGTGAGTCTCGCACAGTGTGTTGCCTCCCTGGTGCCAGGGTAAAGGACATCACTAAGAGGGTGCAGAACATTTTGAGGGGGGGCGGGAGTAAGGGGAACAGCCAGAAATCATGGTCCATGTGGGAATCAATGATATAGGAAGGAAACGGGTTGAGGTCCTCCAGTCAGAGTTTCAGGAGCTAGGGAGGAAATTAAAAAGCAGGACCTCAAAGGTAGTAATCTCTGGACTACTCCCAGTGCCATGCGGATTAGTAGGATAAGACAGGTTATTGCGTGGCTGAAGAAATGGTGGAGGAGGGAGAGCTTCAGATTCCTAGGGCATTGGGACCAGTTCTGGGACAGGAAGGATCTGTTCAAGATGGACAGGTTGCACCGCAACAGAGTTAGGACCAATGTACTCGCGGGGAGGTTAACTAGTGCTGTGGGGGAGGGTTTAAACTAATTTGGCAGGGGGATGGGCATCAGGTTGAAACATTAGAGAGGAGAAACAAGGTGCACAGAGGACTGGGAGAGACAAATAGAACTACAGTAAAGAATAGTTCAGAAATAGAAGAGATCAAACAGGAGGCATATGCGAAGCAATCTAAGATGAGTTTGGAATGCTAGATCTAGTTCTGGGGAATGAAGTGGGGCAACTGGTGCATTTTTCAATGGGGGAGCTTTTGGGGAACAGTGATCATAATATCATTAGGTTTAGAATAGTTATGGAAAAGGACAAGAAACAATCAAGCGTAAAAATACTTAACTGGAGGAGAGCTAATTTCAGTGATTTAAAAAGGGATCTTGCCCAGCTCGATTGGAATCTTATATTGGTAGGCAAAACAGTGATTGAACAATGGGAGGCCTTCAAGGAGGAGTTGGTTCGGGTACAAAGTAGACACATTCCCACGAGGGGGAAAGGAAGAGCATCCCAAAGCTAGAGCTCCCTAAATGAGTAAAGACATTGGCCGGAAATCGCTGTGAGCGGCCAATGGTGGCGTAACGGTGTTCGTAAGTAACTAACTCACCTACAAACTTTTTGCAGGTTTCTGGGTGCCAACTTGCTTTAATTGAGACCTGGAAGAAGTGCAACTTCTTTCCTGGGCTTCTCTGAGCTGTGGGAGAAGGAAAGGATCTCTCTATCCTCTCCAGCAATCAGCTTGAAGCAAGCCACGCTGTGAGAACCAGGAAGTGAAGCTCATTCACAATCCGTGTGGACCAAGAACCAGGAAGTGTCTGATAAGATTATTAAATGTACTCTATAATCAGATACAGAAAGCAAAATCAAGAGCGGGTAAGATTAAAAGACTGAGATGAAAGAGACAGAAAGTAAAAAAATTAAAATTTTAAATCTTATAAAAGCATTTTTGTATGTCCAAAAAATATTAAAATCAGAAGTAATGAGACTCCATATTGCTAAAAGTTAATTTTCAGTGCCAAAGAGGTTATTTGGCAGTCATTAATACCTACCGCCGTTAATGTTAGTTTAGACTGGTATAACGCAGCGTACCTTTTTCTGGCGAGATTAGTTTGTTTGCAGCTGGGCAGGAGAGCAAGTTCGCGCTCTGTCCCAGTCTGCGATATCTCTTTAACGTGAATCTGTCAGATCAGCAGAGAATCAGGAAGAGCAAGTTCCGGATTTCTGCATTTGACCGCGCATGTGTGGTCGCTGGAACTTGCTCTTCCATTTGCCCCTTAATAACGGGGAGCCCTATTAGCCGCGCCGTTATTTCTTGAGCAATGTCCGAGCCATAGAGATTAAAATGAAACAGAAAAAGAAGGCTTATGACAAATGTAAAGCTCATAATACAGTAGAAAACCAAGCAGAATACTGAAAGTACAGAGGAGAACTGAAAAAGGAAATAAAAGGGGCGAAGAGAGAGTATGAGAATAGATTAGCGGCTAACAAAAAAGGGAACCCTAAAGTCTTTTATAAACATATAAATAGTAAAAGGGTAATCAAAGGAAGGTTGGGGCCGATTAAGGATAAAAAAGGAGATCTTCTAGTGGAGGTAGAGGTACTAAATGAATACTTTGCATCCATCTTCACTAGAGAAGAGTTTGTGGCCATTATAGCAGTAAAGGAGGAGCAAGTAACGATATTGGATAAGATAAAAATAGATAAAGAGGAGGTACTTGAAAGGTTGGCAGTACTCAAAGTAAAAAAGTCACCCAGTCCAGATGGGATGCATCCTAGGTTACTGAGGGAAGTAACAATAAAAATTGCAGAGGTTCTGGCCACAATCTTCCAATCCTCCTTAGATAAGAGGGCGATACCAGAGGATTGCAAATGTCACACCCCTGTTCAAAAAGGGGAGTAGGATAAACCTGGCAATTACAGGCCAGTCAGCCTAGCGTCGGTGGTGGGGAAACTTTTAGAGACAATAATCCGGGACCAAATTAATTGGTACTCGGAAAAGTATGGACTGATTAATGAAAGTCAGCACGGATTTGTTAAAGGAAAATTGTGTTTGACTAACTTGACTGAGTTCTTTGATGAAGTAACGGAGAAAGTTGATGAGAGTAATGCGGTTGATGTTTTATAAATGGACTTTCAAAAGGCATTTAATAAAGTGCCACATAATAAAGTTGTTAGCAAAATTAATGCCCCTGGGATTAAAGGGACAGTGGCAGCGTGGATATAAAATTGGCTAAGGGACAGAAAGCAGAGGGTAGTGGTGAACAGCTGTTTTTCAGACTGGAGGGAAGTATACTGTGGTAATTAGCAGGGTACCGCATGGATTGGTGCTTGGGCCTCAGCTATTTGCAATCTATATTAATGACTTGGATGAAGGTACCGAGTGTAATGTATCCAAGTTTGCTGACGATACAAAGCTAGGTGGGAAATTAAGCTGTGGGGAGGACACAAAGAGTCTGCAAATGGATATAGACAGATTAAGTGAGTGGGCAAGGAGGTGGCAGATAGAGTATAATGTGGGGAAATGTGAGGCTATTCACTTTGGTAGGAAGAATAGAAAAAACAGAATATTTTTTAAATGGTGAGAAACTATTAAATATTGATGTTCAGGGAGACTTGGGTGTCCTCATACAAGAAAATCAAAAAGTTAGTATGCAGGTACAGCAAACAATTAGGAAAGCAAATGGCATGTTGGCCTTTATTGCAAGGGGGTTGGAGTACAAGAGTAAGGAAGTCTTACTACAGGGCTTTAGTAAGACCTCACCTGGAGTACTGAGTACAATTTTGGTCTCCTTATCTAAGGAAGGATATACATGCCTTGGAGGCAGTGCAACAAAGGTTCACTAGATTAATTCATGGGATGAGAGGGTTGTCCTATGAAGAGAGGTTGAGTAGAATGGGCCTATACTCTCTGGAGTTTAGAAGAATGAGAGGTGATCTCATTGAAACATATAAGATTATAAGGGGGCTTGACAGGGTAGATGCTGAGAGATTGTTTCCCCTGGCTAGAGAGTCCAGAACTAGAGGGCACAGTCGCAGAATAAGGGGTCGGCCATTCAAGGCTGAGATGAGGAGGAATTTCTTCACGCAGGTGGTTGTGAATCTTTGGCATTCTCTACTCCAGAGCTGTGGACGCTGATCCAGTGAATATATTTAAGGCTGAGATGGATAGATTTTTGGACACTAGGGGAATCAAGGGATATGGGGATCGGGTGGGAAAGTGGGCTGAGGTCGAAGTTCAGCCATGATCTGATTGAATGGCAGAGCAGGCTCGTGGAGCCACGTGGCCTGCTCCTGTTCTTATTTCTTATGTTGTGTTCCCCAGGTGGTTGTGAATCTTTGGCATTCTCTACTCCAGAGGGCTGTGGACACTGATCCAGTGAATATATTTAAGGTATTAGAACCACTGCTCTTTCTGATATATATTAATGGCCTTGAGTATACAGGGCACAATTTCAAAGTTTGCAAATGACATAAAACTCAGAAATGTAGTAAAGAATGAGTAGGATAGTAACAGACTTCAAGGGGACATAGGCAGACTGGTGAAATGGGCAGACACATGGCAGATGAAATTTAATGCAGAGAAGTGTGAAGTGACACATTTTGCTAGGAAGAATGAGGAAAGGCAATATAAATTAAATGGTACAATTTTAAAGGGGCTGTATTGACAGAAAGACCTGGCAGTGTATGTACACAAATCTTTGAAGGTGGCAGGACAAGATGAGAAGGCTGTTAAAAATGCATATGGGATCCTGGGCTTTATTAATAGAGGCATAGAGTACAAAAGCAAGGAAGTTATGCTAAATCTTTATAAAACACTGGTTAGGCCGCAGCTGGAGTATTGTGTCCAATTCTGGGCACCACATTTTAGGAAGGATGCCAAAGCCTTAGAGAGGATTGCGAAAGAGATTTATGAGAATGTTACCAGGGATCAGGGACTTCAGTTATGTAGAGAGATTGGAGAAGCTGGGGTTGTTCTACTTAGAGCAGAGAAGGTTAAGAGAAGATCAGATAGAGGTGCTCAAAATCATGAATGGTTTTGATAGAGTGAATAAGGAGAAACTGTTTCCAGTGGCAGTTGGGTCAGTAACCAGAGGACAGAGATTTAAGATGATTGGCAAAAGAACCATAGGCGACATGAAAAAACATTTTTTTACACAGCGAGTTGTTGTGATCTGGAATGCACTGCCTGAAAGGGTGGTGGAAGCAGATTTAATAATAACTTTCAGTAAGGAATTGGATAAATATTTGAAGGGAAAAAATTACAGGGCTGTGGAGAAAGAGCAGAGGAGTGGAACTAGCTGGACAGCTCTTTCAAAGAGCTGGGTCAGGCACGATGGGCCGAATGGCCTCCTTCAGTGCTGTACCAGACGATGAAACTTCAACTCAGATTTAAATCCATCATTTACTTTGAAAGTCGACCTAATTACATTAACACTAAAACTAAGTAGTGAATTATGGGTGACTAGACTGTTACATTTAAGGACTTTTGGACATTTGCCAGTATTTTTATAGATCTGCATCTAAGCCTACCTATATTATTTTAATATAAGTACTCTTGGCGTCTGCAGTGGAATTTGGTTATAAATAAGGAAATTAGAACTCCACTATACATCTGTTACATAGATTCAATATGTTATGCATGAAGTTAAGGAACAGGAAAATGAAATGGAATCTATAGAGAGGAAATCAATTTAGGCAAATGAAAGAGGATGGAAATCATCCACAAGTTATAATCCCTACCACTGCTGGCAAATATTGCATCCCTATACCAAATTTGATGTATATTTTCTACATTAAAATTGAAACTATGAGGCTATGTCCTTAGAGTGCTGGAAAGATGGTTAAGGAGATCTGTGTCTGAAAGCTTCTGACGAAAGGTCTTCGGCCTGAAACGTTAACTCTGTTTCTTTCTCCACAGATGCTGCCTGACTTGCTGAGCTTCTCCAGCATTTTCTGTTTTTATTTCAGATTTCCAGCATCTGCAGTATTTTGCTTTTGATTAAGGAGATCTGTGTCTGAATTGAGGTCTTTGTTCACTCAGACTTTCCAGGGGGCATATTTCTCTAGACACACCTAGTTTGACTGTGTGATGCAGATACAACTGGTGAGTGTGCAGAGGTGAGGAAAAGCCTTTCAGATACTGTACAACCAAAGAGCAAGTTTTAAGTTATCTGTGGACATTGGTTTTAATAGTTCTGACCAGGCATTTTATGAATCTAGAGATAACTGGGTTGGGGTAGGGGAGAAGATTGAGGCTGGAATGAAAGTTATAGTCTTGACAGATATAAATATTCTAATATATATCTATCTTATATTTTTAAGATTGGTAGATCCTGTTATCTTCCACTGAAGTGTTCTATGTCAACAGTCCCAATGAGGTTTTCAATGTAATTTTGTCTACACCTACATTACATCTGATGATGCCCTGTTATGTTTTTAAATAGAATTTTTCCATTAATGTAGTAACTCTATGATGCTGGAATACTTTAAGAACTGCTTTCAGTCCACATGCAAGCTCTGGCCACCAAGTGTTGCTGCAGAGCACTCTTTGTTTTGTCAAGATGAATTGTAACCTCCATCTTAGTTTTCTATGACAGATATGAACGTCAGTTTTTTTAAATAATATTTTATTTTCATTTAAAAAAATTATTTCACTCAATATTGCCTCCAGACACCTTCACCTCCTGAACCTTGCAGCACTTCAGGCCTCAGCATTTGGACTGCCAGCTACCTGCCTGCCTTGTCTCCCCACTCCCTAAAGGTTCCAAATGTTGGCCCTGTTGGTCTTCCTCTGCCGCTCTTCCCGGCTGAACTATTCCCCATCACGGATCCTTGCACCTGCCATGGCCAATTCTTTGAAAAATTTACTAGACCTTCCCTGACCCTGGCCCAATTTTTCAAAACATTTAATGGGTCTTCCCGACACCAGCTCAACTCTTTCAAGAATATTTTTTTTTAAAGTATCAACACTATCTGAATCGTTTGCTCATCCTCATTTAGGACTTTATACTTTAAGTATTATACATATCTTTCCTCCTTGCTTTTTATGTGCCTTCGCTTGTGAATGTGTTTCAACTGCTCCACAAGGTTGGGATGACAGCAGAACCCCAAGCAAGAAACAGGGTGCCACATTTTGACAACAACAGCACTGATCTGCTCCTACAGGCTACACAGCAAAGCAAGGCAGTGCTGTTCTCTGCCCGAGGGAGAAAAGTGAGCAAGACAGTGGGCCAAAAATCATGGACGGAAGTGGTGGAACATAGCGATTCCAGCAGCACTGTACACGGCACATGGCTACAGTGCCAGGAAAAGTTCAATGACCTCCGCCAAAAGGGGCAATGTTTGGCTACACTCTTTGGGGGTTGGATTCTGTCCATTATTCTGTGAAAACTATACATGGGTGTCCTTTGTACATATTCATTTACCAATGTAATAAAGTTTTATCTTTTATAAGTGTTAAAACTGAGAATACACAGAAAGCTGGTCTGCAAGAAGTTAGATATCTGCTATTTAGCAGTAGTGAGTAGGAGGAGTAGGCTTACCTCCACTGGGGCAATCTTGCATTTTAGTAGCACTGGAAATGGTCCTGGGTTTAGGTAGCACTGGCAGAACTGTGGTAGCAAGTTTCCTTCCTTAAAGCACATTAGTGAATCAGTTGGGTTTTTATGACAATCTGACAACTTCATGGTCTCTTTTACTAATACCAGCTTTTTATTTCAAAATTTCTTAAACTAAATTCAAATTCTCAAACTGCATGATGGGATTTCAACTCATATTCTTGTATTATTAGTCAAGGCCTCTGGATTACTAATCTAGTAACATAACCACTGAGTCGTTCCTGGAATCTTAACCAACGAGGAGGAGGAGGAGGAAAAGACACTTAACCAGATAGGAAGAAGAAAACTTATTTATCTGGATCCTTCAAGTTACATATGGTTTTGCAATACTCTACATGATGATACAGTAATACTGTAAGCACCAGGCAGTCAATGTTTCCCAACAAGACATCTGCTCGTAGTTTAATTCGCTTTTCTTTGTCAACCACATTTACGATATTACAGTAAATCCACTTAGGGCTTGCATTTAAATGTATTATGTTTTTTTGTGATTCAGAAAACTTATAAAACGATATACATATTCAAATCATAATTTCACGGCCTTGTATTGCAATACATATTGTTTCCAGATACATAGCAGGAACTGAAATTCCAAATCTCACAGCAATGCCGCAATAAAAATCAAAAATCAAGATCCAGGCCCTGGACTAGACCTTCTCTGAGCAGTGGCACGGGAGATGTACTTGTGTAATAAAATACATGATTAACAAATTGCCTATCACTGACAGTAAATATCCATAGCTGTTAAAACTTACTGCAGAGTATTTGTGTTCTAATTTAGTTGAAAAAAAGTTAGGTCCATAATATGTTACGTGCAAAATGTATGATTTGCAAATTTTTGCCTTTCTTTTCATTCCTCTCTTGTTTCTTCTGTGGGGGTCTGTGACTCCATTCCCATGCCAACATTCAGGTTTACCAACCCACCCCATTTTACTGGGTTAACATAACCCAAGAGGATGCCCTGAGAGTGCATTCACTTCTCATTGGTCTCTTTTCAAACCAATCATGGATGATTTTTTTTCTAATCTGTAGTATGTGTTATATTTTGTCAAATACTCTGGAAACTGAAAACAATAAACAGAAATTTTGTTTCTTCTATGAGAACTTCTTATCTTTTGGAAATATTAATAACCTTCACTGTTTAGATCTTTGCACATTTGATTTATGAATTGTAATTATTTCCAAGTGATAAACTATTTAAGGAAAACTAACAGAAATGAACGCTGATCAAAGTACCTCAAAACTAATACATAGCACAAAAAATACATAAAAACTGGTTCACAATCACTCAGTCACAAGTGCCTAAACAAAGACATGAGTTCACATTAAACCAAAGGAATGCATCTATAAAATGGGGGACAAGGATGAGTGCCTCCAAATCTAGTGTTGCATTAATGTTATAGCACTGCAGTATGATTCTAATAGTACCATAGTAAATTAAGCAACATAATTCTAGCATCTACTGTGGCAGAGAATGCCGTATCAAGACATCTATCCCAGGACTACTGGTGAGAAATTGCCACCAGTGGCAAATATAACATGGTGCCGCTGAATACCACATGCTGGCATTTGCTCTGAATGTTCGGCTCACCCACAAAGACCAGTAGTGTGGGTTTTGCAGTGATAAGCCTTCCTCCAGCATGAGCAATCACAGTATAGACAGGGCAAGCTTTCAAGATCACCAGCAACTTCTGAACATGACACAGATTGTCACATTTGTATGTGAAGTGGCTGCTGAACTTGAATACATTTGCAGCTGTGCAAATCTGATTTTTCAAAAAGTAAATCCTTGAGAAACCAAAGTGAAGGGGCAAGGTACATAGTGAGGAAACCACCAAAGCTGAAAAGGGTAAAATTGAAGGCACGGTAAATTATAAAATAGTGATTAGATGGCATAAAGCTTGGGTTTTATAAATTTGAAGATTGTAGGAGAAAGGAAGCAATGTGAGAGGTAAGGAGTTCCAGAGTTTTGAGGTCCTGCAGAAGAATGAGCCAGAGTGGGAGACTGCAATAAGTATTGATGTGAACACAGTGCAGATATAACAAAGAAAATGTGCAAGCATGATGAAGGATTTGAGCTCAGAAGAAACAAGAGAGGAATGAAAAGAAAGGCAAAAATTTGCAAATCATACATTTTGCACGTAACATATTATGGACCTAACTTTTTTTCAACTAAATTAGAACACAAATACTCTGCAGTAAGTTTTAACAGCTATGGATATTTACTGTCAGTGATAGGCAATTTGTTAATCATGTATTTTATTACACAAGTACATCTCCCGTGCCACTGCTCAGAGAAGGTCTAGTCCAGGGCCTGGATCTTGATTTTTGATTTTTATTGCGGCATTGCTGTGAGATTTGGAATTTCAGTTCCTGCTATGGCCCCAACTCAGACACTACCAACGCTCCACCGAGTCGTTCCTGGAATCTTAACCAACGAGGAGGAGGAGGAGGAAAAGACACTTAACCAGATAGGAAGAAGAAAACTTATTTATCTGGATCCTTCAAGTTACATATGGTTTTGCAATACTCTACATGATGATACAGTAATACTGTAAGCACCAGGCAGTCAATGTTTCCCAACAAGACATCTGCTCGTAGTTTAATTCGCTTTTCTTTGTCAACCACATTTACGATATTACAGTAAATCCACTTAGGGCTTGCGTTTAAATGTATTATGTTTTTTTGTGATTCAGAAAACTTATAAAACGATATACATATTCAAATCATAATTTCACGGCCTTGTATTGCAATACGTATTGTTTCCAGATACATAATCGGAATTTAAGTTTCTTAGCACATGATGCAGTTTCGCCCAACATTGCTTCAAACTGCTAAATATTTTAGTTCCCAAATAATTGAAACTGACTAGGAAAAAAACAATGAATCGAAGAGCTGTGGAGATCGCTGCATGATCGCTAATTACTTGGTACGCCGCTTTATCATTATTACCTCAGTTCCATTATCAACACACAAACCCAGCAGGTCCCCCTTTAACTGTTCTCATTTCAAATAAACCCCTGCTTCTCGCCTCAATCGAAAAAAATCTTCAAATAGCAAGAAGCGAATTCAGCGATATACTCAAAATGTGCATCTTACTTCGTGCAGGAGAACGTCGTTTCCGAATAATGCATTGTATCAATCCTGAAAGGGTAAAGGCTGGTATCGGTTACAGATAAAAGATACACTGTATTCACTTTCACTGCATCTGTGTGAGGGTGACAGGCACGGGGGAGGGGAGCGCCGGTGACATCACTGCTCGGTGACGCTAACCTTCTCCTCCAAGTGAAGGAGTAGGACATTGAAGCAACAACCAGGGAAAAGGCGTTACTGAAGCTGTCTTTACAGTAATAACCACTGCAACCGCCGCAGTAATCTCAATTGTTAGCCAAAAAGAGTTAATAGTACTCAGATATCACTTGTATGTTAGCCATCTGAGCACTGCAGTAGCGTTTTGCAATGTGTCAAGTTTACGATTTTTTTAAAACATCAGGCAATACAATGTCAGCAAAGCAATATATTTTTCACTTTTTGCCCATTGCTCTAATTCTACCATCAAATCCCCTGCATTGGAAATTCTACAGTATGAAATGGTTCCATAAAAATGATTTGCAAAGGAAATTAAGCAGCAAAATGATTTGTACCATATGTCACCAACCACACATTCACCCTCACTTTATGCATATCTATGATGTCAAAAAGATGCAACCCAATAGTAACTTAAGAATCTAGATGACCCAGGGATGACAGATTTTAAATAAATATGTTTCAAGATAAGGCCGTACAAAGAATCTGTGTCAAAAATATGCCTCTGCATTTAATTTTTCTAAAAACAATATTTTTTCCCAGAAACTTAGCAGGAAGGGACTGGTCTCCCTGGTGTGTTCACAATTTTCCACTGCATCTATGGAAAGACAGACCTTTCCGTGAGTCATTTATATTGTTGAACAATGTAACCTCTTTTTGTGTAACTCAGTGCAAAAAACAACAAAACCCTAGCTCTATTTATTTAATGGGCTTAAAATCTATGTCGCTATTTGTACAGAAAAACTTCTATTTCTATTGGTCCGACCTTGGCAGTAGTGGAAACATAGGGATAGAGTTTCCTCTTTGGGCCCAAAATGCACTTAAAATTGCGCTTCAAGTTTCCGCTAAAATTAATTTGCATAATCACAAACATAAAATCTTTCACGAACCAGTGGAATTGGGCAGCATAATAGAACATAATTGTTCCTTTTACTCCCTTTCCAGAAGCAAAGTTCTGACGAAAGGTCTTCAACCTGATTCTTTCCCCACAGATGCTGCCTGACTTGATTTCCAGCATTTTCTGTTTTTAATTATTAAAAAAGTATTCTTTAATGCATTTAAGAGTGGTCACCTGGAGCAGTTTTATTAATACACAAGAAAATGGATTTATCACCAAAAACAAGCATTTTTAATAAGGCTGTCCAGTTCTCCGCCTGTAAGTAACCTGATTTAAATTCACTGAAAATGACTTTAAAAAACTATAGTGAACCATTTAATAGTTTCATTGGTGAATACTAGTCAGATTATTAATAAATTAAATATTTTTTGATATGTAAAAAACATTTAAAACATGCCTGAGTGTCAAAGAAAATAAGCACAATTTGAAGAGCCTTTCCGAACCAGCGCAATCGTCGAAATCTCGCAATTTCGATCTGAGGGCATGGCCAGATTTGTTGATGGGGCCTGATTCGGGCAAATTGAATCTTGAACCAGCATAAAAGAAGAGAGTAAGTGATTTTCGGCGTAACTCACCTACAATTTAAATTCCCTGAACTTTTCATTGAATCATAGAAAGGTTACACCACGGAAAACATAGAAACATAGAAAATGGAAACTAGGAGCAGGAGTAGGCCAATTGGTCCTTCGAGCCTGCTCCGCCATTCAATGTGATCATGGCTGCTTCTCTATCTCAATGATGTGGAGATGCCGGTGATGGACTGGGGTGGACAAATGTAAGGAATCTTACAACACCAGGTTATAGTCCAACAATTTTAAATTTTAAAATAAAATTGTTGGACTATAACCTGGTGTTGTAAGATTCCTTACCTCTATCTCAATACTATGTTCCCGCTCTCTCCCCATACCTCTTGATGCCTTTTGTGTCCAGAAATCTATCTATCTCCTTCTTAAATATATTCAGTGACTTGGCCTTCACAGCCTTCTGTGGTAGAGAATTCCACAGGTTCGCCACCCTCTGAGTGAAGAAATTTCTCCTCATCTCAGTCCTAAATGTCCTACCCCGTATCCTGAGACTGTGACCCCTCGTTCTGGACACCCTCCCTGGGGAAACATCCTCCCTGCATCCAGTCTGTCCACCCCTGTCAGAATTTCAACGAGGTGCCCTCATTCTTTTAAACTCTAGTGAATACAGGTCTAGTCGACCCAATCTCTCCTCATACGACAGTCCTGCCATCCCAGGAATCAGTCTAGTGAACCTTCACTGCACTCCCTCTATGGCGAGTATATCCTTTCTTAGGTAAGGAGACCAAATCTGCTCACAATACTCCAGGTGTAGTCTCACCAAGGCCCTGTACAACTGCAGTAAGACATCCTTGCTCCTGTACTCAAATCCTCTTGCAATGAAGGCCAACATACCATTTGCCTTCCTAACTGCTTGCTGCACCTGCATGTTTGCTTTCAGTGACTGGTGTACAAGGATACCCAGGTCCCTTTGTACATCAACATTTCCCAATCTATCACCATTTAAATAATACTCTGCCTTTCTGTTTTTCCTTCCAAAGTGGATAACTTCACATTTATCCACATTATACTGCATCTGCCATATATTTGCCCACTCACTCAACTTGTCTAAATCCCCTTGAAGCCTCTTTGCATCCTCCTCACAGCTCACAATCTCACCTACTTTTGTGTCGTCAGCAAATTTGGAAATATTACATTTGGTTGCCTCATCCAAATCATTGATATATATTGTGAATAGCTGGGGCCTGCCTGCCACCCGGAAAAAGACCCATTTATTCCTACTCTCTGTTTCCTATCTGTTAACCAATTTAAAAGAGGCCATTCGGCCCATCGAGTCCACGCAGGCTCTATGCAAGAACAATCCAGCTAGTCCCACTGACCTGACCTTTCCCCGTAGCCCTGCAAATTTTTTCTTTTCAAGTACTTATCCAATTGCCTTTTGAAGGCCATGATTGAATCCCTCGAATCATTGTAGTACATCTTTTCTGCACCCTTTCTAAGGCCTTCACATCTTTCCTGAAGTGCGGTGCCCAGAACTGAACACAATACTCCAGTTGTGGCCAAACCAGTGTTTTATAAAGGATCATCATGACTTCCATACTTTTGTACTCTATGCCTCTATTTATAAAGCCCCAGGATCCCATATACTTTCTTAACCACTTTCTCAACCTGCCATGCCACCTTCAACGATTGGTGCAGATATACCCCCAGATCTCTCTGTTCCAGTACCCCTTTTAGAGTTGTGCCCCCTAGTTTATATTACCTCTCTTCGTTCTTCCTACTGAAATGTATCATTTCGCATTTTTCTGCGTTAAATTTCATCTGCCACGTGTCCGCCCATGGCACCAGCCCGTCTATAACCTCTTGAAGTCTATCACTATCCTCCTCACTGTTTACTACCCTTCCAAGTTTTGTGTCATCTGCAAATTTTGAAATTGTGCCCTGTACATCCAAGTCCAAGTCATTAATATATATAAAGAAAAGCAGCGATCCCAGCGCTGACTCCTGGAGGACACCACTGTACACCACCCTCCAGTCCAAAAAACAACCATTCACGACAACTCTCTGTTTCCTGCCCCTTAGCCAATTCTGTACCCATGTTGCTATTGCCCTCTTTATTCCATGGGCCGCAATCTTGTGATAAGCCTACCGTGCGGCACTTTATCAAACGCCTTTTGAAAATACATATACGCCACATCAACTGCATTGCCCTCATCTACCCTCTCTTTTACCTCATCAAAAAACTCGATCAGGTTAGTTAAACACAATTTGCCTTTAACAAATCTGTGCTGGCTTTCCCTGGATCAGCCACATAAATACTGTTGCTACAAGAGCAGGTCAGAGGCTGGGTATTCTGCGGTGAGTGACTCACCTCTTGACTTCCCAAAGCCTTTCCACCATCTGCAAGGCGCAAGTCAGGAGTGTGATGAAATACTCTCCACTTGCCTGGATGAGTGCAGCTCCAACAACACTCAAAAAACTCGACACCATCCAGGACAAAGCAGTCAGCTTGATTAGCAACCCATCCAACACCCTAAACATTTACTCCCTCCACCACCGGCGCACCGTAGCTGCAGTGTATACCATCCACAGGATGCACTGCAGCAACTCGCCAAGGCTTCTTCGACAGCACGTCCCAAACCAGCGACCTCTACCACCTAGAAGGACAAGGGCAGCAGGCACATGGGAACACCACCACCTGCATGTTCCCCTAAAAGTCACACACCATCCCGACTTGGAAATATATCGCCATTCCTTCATCGTTGCTGGGTCAAAATCCTGGAACTCCCTCCCTAACAGCACTGTGGGAGAACCTTCACCACACGGACTGCAGCGGTTCAAGAAAGCGGCTCACCACCACCTTCTCAAGGGCAATTGGGGATGGGCAATAAATGCTGGCCTTGACACCCACATCCCATGAACGAATAAAAAATCAATCCACCCTCGTCCAAGTGACTGTTAATTCTGTCCCAGATTATCGTTTCTAAAAGTTTCCCCACCACCGAGGTTAAACTGACTGGCCTATAGTTGCTGGGTTTATCCTTACACCCTTTTTTGAACAAATGTGTAACATTTGCAGTTCTCCAGTCCTCTGGCACCACCGCCATATCTACAGATGTTTGGAAGATTATGGCCAGTACCTCTGCAATTTCCACCCTTACTTCCTTCAGCAACCTAGGATGCATCCCATCCAGATCAGGTGACTTATCTACTTTAAGAACAGCTAGGCTTCCAAGTACCTCTTCTTTATCAATTTTTAACCCATTCAGTATCTCAACTATATCTTCCTTTACTGTGACTCTGGCAGCATCTTCCTTGGTAAAGACAGATGCAAAGTACTCATTTAAATCTTCGGCCATCCCCTCTGCCTCCATGAGTAGATCTCCTTTATGGTCCCTAATCGGCCCCACCCCTCCTCTTACTACCCATTTACTGTTTACATGCCTGTAGAAGACTTTTGGATTCCCTTTTATGTTGGCCACCAGTCTATTCTCATACTCTCTCTTTGCCCCTCTTATTTCCTTTTTCACTTCCCCTCTGAACTTTTTATATTCTGCCTGGTTCTCACTTGTGTTATCAACCTGACATCTGTCATAAGCCCTTTTTTTCCATTTCATCTTACTCTCTATCTCTTTTGTCATCCAAGGACCTCTGTCTTTCGTTGCCCTACCTTTCTGCGTCGTGGGATTGTGCCTAGATTGTACCCGAAACATCCCCTCTTTAAAAGCCGCCCACTGTTCAATTACAGTTTTGCCCGCCAATCTTTGATTCCAATTTAGCCGGGCCAGATCTGTTCTCATCCCATTGAAATTGGCCCTGCTCCAATTGAGTATTTTTACTTTAGAGTGGTCCGTGTCCTTTTCCATAGCTATGCCAAACCTTAGGATACTATGATCGCTGCTCCCTAAATGCTCCCCCACTGACACTTGCTTCACTTGGCCTACCTCATTCCCTAGAACCAAGTCCAGCAATGCCTCCTTCCTCATTGGGTCAGAAACGCACTGGTTAAGAAAGTTATCCTGGACACATTTCAAAAATTCCTCCCCCTCTGTGCCCCTTATATTATTATTGTTATCCCAGTCCATATTAGGATAGTTGAAGTCCCAGTTATCACTATTCTATAGCTTTTGCACCTCTGTAATTTCCCTGCAAATTTGCTCCTCCACATCCTTCCCACTAGTTGGTGGTTTTGTGCTGGTTCGACCAATTCCGGGCAAAAAACTAGCGGAACCAAGTGGAAACTTCCCCCACGGCGTTTTGTAGCTTAGCTTCAATTCCCCACACTCGATAATGTTTATCAATGAGCGGCAGAGATTGCTGGAAGTCAAGGCTAAGCAGCAATACACCATGGGGCCAACATTACTTTGATTGAAAAAACAGGCAAATAGAAAGTTTTGCAATCACTGTAATAAAACTCCATTGAAACCACAGGTCCATGTATTTAAGAGTGGTAACCTGAAGCAGTTTTAAGCATCCTGTTAAATACATTTCTATGTATTGCCCAATACAGTGCACCTTCCAGGTTTATTTGCAAAATGAAGTAGTTTTGTCCAAGATTCTTTAATTCTGTCATTGTACATATGGGGTTAATAATCAGCTTCATTCAACAACAACAACTTGCATTTATACAGTGCCTTTAACGTGGTAAAACGTCCCAAGGCACTTCACAGGAGCATTATCAAACAAAATTTGACACCGAGCCACGTAAGGAGATATTAGGACAGGTGACCAAAAGCTAGATCAAAGACGTAGGTTTTAAGGAGCGTCTTAAAGGAGGAGAGAGAGGTAGCGAGGCAAAGAGGTTTAGGGAGGGAGCTCCACAGCTTAGGGCCTAGGCAGCTGAAGGCACGGCCGCCAATGGTGGAGCGATTAAAATCAGAGATGCGCAAGAGTCAAGAATTGGAGGAGTGCAGAGATCTCGGAGGGTTGTAGGGCTGGAGGAGGTTACAGACAATTTTTTAAAATTCGTTCATGGGATGTGGGCGTCGCTGGCAAGGCCAGCATTTATTGCCCATCCCTAATTGCCCTTGAGAAGGTGGTGGTGAGCCGCCTTCTTGAACCGCTGCAGTCCGTGTAGTGAAGGTTCTCCCACAGTGCTGTTAGGGAGGGAGTTCCAGGATTTTGACCCAGCGACGATGAAGGAACGGCGATATATTTCCAAGTCGGGATGGTGGGTGACTTGGAGGGGAACGTGCAGGTGGTGTTGTTCCCATGTGCCTGCTGCTCTTGTCCTTCTAGGTGGTAGAGGTCACGGGTTTGGGAGGTGCTGTCGAAGAAGCCTTGACGAGTTGCTGCAGTGCATCCTGTGGATGGTACACACTGCAGCCACAGTGTGCCAGTGGTGAAGGGAGTGAATGTTTAGGGTGGTGGATGGGGTGCCAATCAAGCTGACTGCTTTGCCTGGATGGTGTCGAGCTTCTTGAGTGTTGTTGGAGCTGCACTCATTCAGGCAAGTGGAGAGTATTCCATCACACTCCTGACTTGTGCCTTATAGATGGCGGAAAGACTTTGGGGAGTCAGGAGGTGAGTCACTCGCCGCAGAATACCCAGTCTCTGACCTGCTCTTGTGGCCACAGTATTTATGTGGCTGGTCCAGTTAAGTTTCTGGTCAATAGTGACCCCCAGGATGTTGATGGTGGGGGATTCAGCGATGGTAATGCCGTTGAATGTCAGGGGGAGGTGGTTAGACTCTCTCTTGTTGGAGATGGTCATTGCCTGCCACTTGTGTGGTGCGAATGTTACTTGCCACTTATCAGCCCAAGCCTGGATGTCGTCCAGGTCTTGCTGCATGCGGACACGGACTGCTTCTGAGGGGAAGCGAATGGTTGGGGAGGGGCTACGCCATGGAGGGATTTAAAAACAAGGATGAGAATTTTAAAATCTGGGAGCCAATGTAGGTCAGCGAGCACAGGGGTGATGGGTGAACGGCCTTTGGTCCGAGTTAGGATCCGGGCAGCAAAGTCTTTTATGAGCTCAAGTTTATGGAGTGTGGAAGATGGGAGGCCAGCCAAGAGAGCATTGGAATAGTCAAGTCTAGAGGTAACAAAGGCATGGATGAGAGTTTTAGCAGCAGATGAGCTGAGGCAGGAGCAGAGGCAAGCGATGTTACGGAGGTGGAAGTAGGCGGTCTTGATGTTGGACCAGATATGGGGTCGGAAGCTCGTCTCAGAATCAAATAGGTTGCCAAGGTTGCTTAAGATCAGTTGAGAGCGCATAATAAATCCAGCAAACCAAGACAAAGTGAAGAGGGTTCTCTGACCAATCCCAGGGATGATATAAATTCACCTACATAACTGCAAGTAAAAGCACTCTCTGGGACATTGGGAACAAGGGCCACCCGTGGGAGTGGTTAATGACTTTGAACTCAAAAAGAGTCCATATCCCAAAAATGTAACAGCATTATGAGTCTGTTAACAGCAGTTTGAAACTCAAATTGTGCAATTATTATTTTCTGTTTCTTCAGCTGTCCAGAGCAAAAACAAAGATGGTTGAGAAAACGTTCCATGTTAAATGTAGTATTAATGGAGAGGGAAGGAGTCATGTGGTTTGATAGTGTCAGGAGCGGGGAGTAGTACAAAGGTTTGGGAGAAGTGGGAGGACATGGTGGAGTGTCGGAGGAGCAAAAGGATGTTGGGATCTGGGAGTCCATCAGTATTTCTAGGTTTGACTCATTAGTGAGGAAGCTTCGTACAATGGGTGCACACCTACTTTACAGAGAATGTTGGTGTGTTGCTTAAAAAAGGAATTTCTTCTTGAACCTAGCTGCTGGAATTGGAGGCTTGTTGAATTATCCCAGATTCTGTTGATATCTGGTCGTATTGGTTTTCTTAAATTTTGTAGTCTGGCTGCTTTGGTTGCTATTTTTTGCTGTATTCTGGCTCCATTAGGTGTCTTTTACTTTATACTGACAGGCACTGTTTATTGGTTAGGGAAGCCTTCTCTTATGTCTGGCTGCAAGTCTGGAAGAAGCAAGGCACATTGCTTTGAGGAAGGCACCATTGAGATGTTTTTACAAGAAATGCATGAGAAGAGAGCAGTACTGTTTCCCCATTGTAGTCAAATGGTGCCCAAGGCTGCCTGTAAAAGAACATGGCAGGGAGCATCAAATAGAATTAACATCATGAGCACTATTTCGAGGACCTGGCTGCAGTGCTGCAAAAAATTCAATGACTTCACCATAGGAACATAGGAACAGAAGTAGGCCATTCAGCCCCTCGTGCCTGCTCCGCCGTTTGATAAGATCATGGCTGATCTGTGATCTATCTCCATACACCTGCCTTTGGCCCATATCCCTTAATACCTTTGGTTGGCAAAAAGTTATCTATCTCAGATTTAAATTTAGCAATTGAGCTAGTATCAATTGCCGTTTGCGGAAGAGAGTTCCAAACTTCTACAACTGTTTATGTGTAGAAACGTTTTCTAATCTCGCTCCTGAAAGGTCTGGCTCTAATTTTTAGACTGTGCCCCCTACTCCTAGAATCCCCAACCAGCGGAAATAGTTTCTCTCTATCCACCCTATCTGTTCCCCTTAATATCTTATAAACTTCGATCAGATCACCCCTTAACCTTCCAAACTCCAGAGAATACAACCCCAATTTGTGTAATCTCTCCTCGTAACTTAACCCTTGAAGTCCGGGTATCATTATAGTAAACCTACGCTGCACTCCCTCCAAGGCCAATATGTCCTTCCGAAGGTGCGGTGTCCAGAACTGCTCACGTACTCCAGGTGCAGTCTAACCAGGGTTTTGTATAGCTGCAGCATAACTTCTGCCCCCTTGTACTCCAGTCCTCCAGATATAAAGGCCAGCATTCCATTAGCCGCCTTGATTATTTTCTGCACCTGTTCATGACACTTCAATGATCTATGTACCTGAACCCCGAAGTCCCTTTGGACATCCACGGTTTTTAACTTTTTACCATTTAGAAAGTACCCTGTTCTATCCTTTTTTGATCCAAAGTGGATGACCTCACATTTGTCCACATTGAATTCCATTTGCCACAGTTTTGCCCATTCACCTAATCTATCAATATCGCTTTGTAATTTTATGTTTTCATCTACACTGCTTACAATGCCACCAATCTTTGTGTCATCGGCAAACTTAGATATGAGACTTTCTATGCCTTCATCTAAGTCGTTAATAAATATTGTGAATAATTGAGGCCCCAAGACAGATCCCTGTGGGACTCCACTAGTCACATCCTGCCAATGTGAGTACCTTCCCATTATCCCTACTCTCTGTCCCCTTTCGCTCAATCAACTTCCTAATCAAGTCCGTACTTTTCCCTCAATTCCATGGGCTTCTATCTTAGCTAACAGTCTCTTATGTGGGACCTTATCAAATGCCTTCTGGAAGTCCATATAAATAACATCCATTGACATTCCCCTGTCCACTACTTTAGTCACCTCTTCAAAATATTCAATCAGCTTTGTCAGGCACGACCTACCTTTCACAAATCCATGCTGGCTCTCTCTGATTAACTGAAAATTCTCGAGGTGTTCAGTCACCCTATCCTTAATTATAGACTCCAGCATTTTCCCCACAACAGATATTAGGCTAACTGGTCTATAATTCCCCAGTTTCCCTCTCTCTCCTTTCTTAAAAAGCGGAGTGATATTTGCAACTTTCCAATCTGGAGGGACAGTTCCTGAATCTAGAGAACTTCGAAAGATTATAGTTAGGGCATCTGCAATGTGCTCACCTACTTCCTTTAAAACCCTGGGATGGAAACCATCTGGTCCTGGGGATTTGTCACTCTTTAGTGCTATTATTTTCTTCATTACTGTTGCTTAACTTATGTGAATTTTATCGAGTCCCTGTCCCCGATTCAATATTAGTTTTCTTGGGATTTCCGGCATGCTATCCTCTTTTTCGACTGCAAATACTGACGCAAAGTAATTGTTCAACATGTCCGCCATTTCCCCATTGTCAATGACAATATCCCCACTTTCAGTTTTTAAGGGGCCAACACTGCTCCTGACCACCCTATTTTTCCTAATATAACTATAAAAGTTCTTCGTATTGGTTTTGATACTCTTGCGAGTTTCTTTTCATACTCTCTTTTTGTCGCTCTTACTATCTGTTTTGTAACCCTTTGTTGCTCTTTGTATCTTTCCCATTTGCCAGGATCTGTGCCATTTTTTGCCTTTTTGTATGCCCTTTCCTCATGTCTTATACAGTCCCTTACCTCTTTAGTTGTCCATGGCTGTTTTTTTTGGCAAGTAGAGTTGTTGCACCTCAGGGGTATAAACCGATTCTGTATCACGTTAAATGTTTCTTTGAACATTTCCCACTGATCATCAGTCGTTTTACCCATTAACAGATTTGCCCAGTTTACTGTGGACAGTCTCTGTCTCATCCCATTGAAGTCGGCCTTACCCAAGTCTAGAATCTTAGCAGCTGATTCACTTTTTTCCCTTTCAAACACTACATTGAACTCGATCATATTATGATCGCTATTGGATAGATATTCACGCACAGTTAAGCCGTTAACTAAATCTGGTTCATTACTCATTACTAAATCTAGTATGGCTTGCCCCTCTGTTGCCTCGAGGACATACTGCTGTAGAAAACTATCCTGGACACACTCAAGAAATTCACTACCTTTCTGACAGTTGCTAGTCTGCTTTTCCCAATCTATGTGAAGGTTAAAGTCCCCCATTAAGACCACTATGCCTTTGTTACACGCTTGTCTAATCTCTGCATTTATACAATCCAGCACTTCAGAGCTGCTGCCAGTGGTCCTATATACAACTCCCACTATAGTCTTAGATCCTTTCCTATTTCTCAATTCAACCCATAAGGTCTCTGTTGGCTGCTTACCTCTCGTTATATCCCCCTTTATCATTGAAGTGATTTCATCTCTAATCATTAAGTCACCAGGAGGGACAAAGTAGATAGCTTCACTAGCCCATCTTCTTCATGTAACAATAGCCTCCTACATTCCATCACATTCTTTCCTCCTTCCCGTATTTGTCCCCAGTGTCCATTCCCGCACCTTCCTTGCCCAGCACCCCCTCCTTCAGTAGAAGCATCGCCAGAAAAAAAGCCATCGACATGCCTTCCATGACCACCACCTGCATGCTGAACGTGTTCGCCTTCACAAGCCATATGAGTTGGTAGTTTCCACACATACATTGTCAGCTCTCAGTCCTCCCTTTTCCTTTGGTAGAACGCAGCGCACAAGAGGAAGGAGCAGTCCACAAGTAGGGGAGGTCAAGTTTCCAACCATGACCTCACAACATTTGAAGAATGGGCCTGCAAATTCAAGGATGGGGGTTACTGGAGATGGGGAAACAGGAGGTTAAGTTCCAGTGCAGTGTTTCAATGACAATGATGCTTCCTTCAACCTCTATCCTAGATCCTCTCCCAAATACTAACACGTTGCAGGCCTATGTGAGCTGCTTGTTGATGGTAGCTGTTCCCTTTGTTATGAGTTCCTTCTACTAGCAGTTTCCTTGTTCTGTCTCACCAAGTACGACAGAAGCAGCAGCATCGGTAACCTCCCTTGACAAGCGTATTCCTGTCACTGCATCCCACTCAGGCAAGCAGCAACCACCCTGGGGGAGTGCAGATAGTCAGATTGAGGGAAGCATATTCAATGATGCACAGAGCACAGGTGAACAGGAACAAGTGTTGTTGGTGCAGGAGGAAGCATGTCACCAGAGGTCATTTTCATCCAAAGCTGCAAAGGCTCGGGATCTGGATCTCCAGGACATAGCTTTTAAAAGGTTGCTTTCTGAGCATAAAAGATTATTGGAGTCATTGAGGATTTGCCTAGCATTGTAAAAAGAGGATGCTGCAACTTGCATGTATGGAGTGCTTCTTGCAAGACATCGAAAGTATGCAATTAGAATCAGTGGCAGCTCCAGGGATATCTGCCATGCACCCTCGTATGGCAGAGACCATTTTGCTAATCTTTGCCTCTCTCCTGAATGCTCAGATTGCTGTTATACAGGCCTTGGGCTGGAATGTTATTTCCTCCTTGAACAGCTCATCTGACCAGTTTGGCCAAATGGAGCAAGTCATTGATAGGAGCTTCAGCAATGTATTTGCTGCCATTGAGTCTGCTCACCCACAGCTCAGTGGGCATACTCAATCCAGTGGTAAACCTGATAGCTACAGAAGGCATAGTGCTCGCTTCCTTCAAAAGGTGGCAAAACTGCCATACCACCTCCTTGGTGAATCGTAGGTGGTGATGGTACTGCTCCTCTGACAGGTTTAGAAAAGTCCTCTGTGCCCAATAGATATGGCCAATAAGTTAATGACAAGTAGATGCCTGACCTTCTCCTCTTCCTTCTCATATGCCAAATGTAAATCGCTGCCAAATGGAACCTTTATTGTGGTCAAGGGGCTGTTTCCCTTCTATAACAACACAGGTGTAGTCTGAAATTAGTCTAAGACAATCTCTAAAAGAATCCCAAACCTTGTTCCTGAAATCCTTACCATATTACTGCTTTTCTCTTTAAGATGGTGCGCTTCCAAAACACAGCCTGCCGCCAGAAACAAAGGAAAACTGTTCCCCGGTCCTGATGACATTGTTTGACACCATTAAAATCTAATTTTAATGCAACACCTGTTAAGATAAAACAAACTGCACCCCAGCATAGCATGACCAGAAGTTGGCGGGCAACACAATATGGGTGGAGACCCTGCATAACATGTCTCCAACCGTATTTCCTACATATTGCACCAAAGGAAAAAAAATCAGCAATTTTGGGCCATTACAAAAAATCAGCCCTACTTTATAGACTAGCACAGTAATTCAAGAAATATCGGGCACATAATAGCCATTTACAAAAGAATCTTAACATTTAGATTATGATCTTTTATTATTTTCCTTTTAAGAAGCTAGATAGTAGAATTATACAGGATCCTGGGCTCAAAAATAGAGGCATAGAGTGCAAAAGTATGGAAGTCATAATGAACCTTTATAAAACACTGGTTCAGCCACAACTGGAATATTGTGTCCAGTTCTGGACACCGCACCTCAGGAAAGATGTGAAGATCTTAGAGAGGGTGCAGAAGAGATTCACTAGAACGATTCCAGGGATGAGGGACTTTAGTTACGTGGTTAGACTGGAGAAGCTGGGGTTGTTCTCCTTGGAACAGAGACGGTTGTGAGGAGATTTGATAGAGGTATTCAAAATCATGAAGGATCCAGACAGAGTAGATAGAGAGAAACTGTTCCCATTGGCAGAAGGATCAAGCATAAAAGGTCATAGATTTAAGGCGCTTGACAAAAGAACCAAAGGTGACATGAGGAAAAACCTTTTTAACATAGCGAGTGGTTAGGGTCTGGAATGCACTGCCCAAGAGGGTGGTGGAGGCAGATTCAATCGTGGCCTTCAAAATTGGAACTGGGTAAGTACTTGAAAGGAAAAAATTTGCAGGGCTACAGGGAAAGGGCGGCGAAGTGGGACTAGCTGGATTGCTCTTGCATTGAGCGATGGGCCGAATGGCCTCCTTCCATGCTGTAACCTTTCTGTACTCAAATCCTCTTGCAATGAAAGCCAACATACCATTCGCCATCCTAACTGCTTGCTGCACCTGAATGCTCGCTTTCAGCGACTGGTGTACAAGGACACCCAGGTCTCGTTGCACCTCCCCTTTTCCCAATCTATCACCATTCAGATAATAAGCTGCCTTTCTGTTTTTACAACTAAAGTGGATAACCTCACATTTATCCACATTATACTGCATCTGCCATGTTCTTGCCCATTCACCCGACTTGTCTAAATCACATTGGAGTCTCTTTGCATCCTCCTCACAGTTCACATTCCAACCCCAGCTTTGTGTCGTCTGCAAACTTGGAAATTGTACATTTAGTTCCCTCATCCAAATCATTGATATATATTGTGGATAGCTGGGGCCCACTGATCCCTGCGGTACCCCACTAGTCACTGCCTGCCACCCGGAAAAAGACCCGTTTATTCCTATTCTCTGTTTCCTTTCTGTCAACCAATTCTCAATCCATGCCAGTATATTCCCCCCAATCCCATGTGCTTTAATTTTGCACACTAACCTCTTGTGTGGGACCTTATCAAAAGCCTTCTGAAAATCCAAATACACCACATCCACTGGTTCTCCCCTGTCTATTCTACTAGTTACATCCTCAAAAATCTCCAGTAGATTTGTTAAGCATGATTACCCTTTCATAAACCCATGTCCAATCCTGTTAATGTCCTCCAAGTGTTCTGTTATCACATCTTTTATAATAGACTCCAGCATTTTCCCCACTACTGATGTTAGGCTAACTGGCCTGTAATTCCCTGTTTTTTCTCTCCCTCCTTTTTTAAAAAAAATAGTGGGGTTACATTTGTCACCCTCCAATCTGTAGGAACTGTTCCAGAGTCTATAGAATTTTGGAAGATGACCACCAATGCATCCGCTATTTCCAGGATCACTTCTTCCAGTACTCTGGAATGTAGATTATCAGGCCCTGGGGATTTGTCAGCCTTTAGCCCCATTAATTTCCCCAGCACTATTTTTTTACTAATATTGGTTTCCTTCAGTTCCTCCCTCTCACTCGACCCTTGGTTCCCTAACATTTCTGGCAGGTTATTTGTGTCCTCCTTTGTGAAGACAGAACCAAAAGTATGGGCGTCATTTTAACACCCGCTATCGGGTGCGTTCATGGCGGGGGGGCTTCGAAAATTGGAGAATCCCGGAGCTGGAACGGAGCCCGCCCCAAACCCGCGCACTTCCGGGTTCCCCGCTGACGTGCGCTCGCAGCTCCCGCTGGTGGGAATCCCGCAGGCAATTAAAGCCAGCGGGATGCCACTTGAAAGTATTTATTTAGGTATTTCAGGTCATTAACTGACCTGATTAAGGGATTATGTGAGGAGGGGTGGGATTTTAGAACAAACTGGGACTGATTCCCACACTGGGGGAAACACTCCCAGGTCAAATGGACGTGTTGCAGCTGTCAGCCTGTGGCAGCTGCAAAGGTCCCTTTGAGAGGTGGGGGGGGGGGGGGGGGGGGGAGGGGAGACCCTCACCCATTGCAGGAGGCCACCCTGTCACTTGGGACAAAGTTTGGCCTCCACCACCCTCCTCCTGACAGTCAAAGTCACCAACCTGCACACTTACCCCGGGGTCCGGAGACATGTACCTACCTTGCGGACCCCCTCAGATGTACATCTTCCGGATGAGGGCCGCCGTAGCTGGAGTCATGACCTCCTCGGAGGGCGAACAGCATCACCAGCCTCGCCATCCACGCCGTCCACCTCTGACACGTGGAGCTCCACAACAGAGTGCTGTGACACATCCACCTGTACAGCAGGAGGGAGGGCTACCGCAGAGAGAGATGCGTCGCAGAGGGCACTACCCTCGCCACAGGGTCCACAGACCGAGGCTCAGCTTCCTGGACCTCTCTGAGCAGCAGTGCACACGGAGGCTCAGAGTCACTCGACATGTAGTCGTGGACATCTGCAGCCTCTTTCATGCCGAGCTGCTCCTGGCTGGCCCGAGCACCATCTTCTTACCTGTCGCTGTCAAAGTCACCACTGCCCTCAACAACTTCCCCTCCGCATCCTTCCAGGGTGCAACCGGGGACATCGCCGATGTCTCTCAGTCGTCTGCGCAGAAGAGCCCTGCAAATACACCTACACCCACTCTGCAGTGACACAATGGGTGGCATCAGTTGTGGGTCCTCATAGTGATCCTCAGGAGCGGGCATTATTGCACAGGCCAGACAAGATTCGCGAAGACATGGCAGTAGTGGTGCCAATATAATATGTAATGTGAGTTGTTCAGAAATTCAATATAAGTAACACCCATGACAAACCCTCAAACACCCTTGTGCATCCCCTTCATGCTCACGACACGTTTGCCTTACGCTGCCTACTGCACATATGTGAAGCATGCCCTGTGGCTGCAGCACAGGTTGAGTGAGGCTGGCCGTGAAAGAGACGCACGAGAGGGTGAGTATGAGACAGAGCCATGAGATTGTATGAGGATTGGGTTGAGTGGTAGTGGCGGGATGAGTACTGGCGAGGTGAGTAAGTGCAGGTAAGATGAGGATGAGGTTTGAGTGGGTATGAGGGGTGATGTGACAGAGTAGTGTTGGCAGTGCCGAAGGAGATGTGGGGTGGGGGCAGTGATGTGGCAGACGGAGTGTACGGGAAAGACTACGTGTACTCGCTTTGGCTGACCTACTGAGGTCATTGGAGCGCCTCCTGCACTGTATGCAGGTGGGCGATATGTTAATGGTGCTGGTGACCTCCTCTGCCACCTCGAGCCAGGCCTTCCTGGTAGCAGAGGCAGGCCGCTTCCTCCCGCCCGCCGGGAGGAAGATCTCTGTCCTCCCCCTCCTCCTCACCCCATGTATTGATACCTGGAATGAGGCATCATTAAACTGGGAGCAGCCTTCCCCCTGGGCTGCTCCATGCTGTAATTTTTGCTATTTGTTGCAGCATCTGTCAGTGGAGGACTGCCCCTTTAAATAGAGCACCTCCAGCTGACAGACCTTACTGCGCATGTGCAGCCCGCCCGACGTGCAGATCAGCAGTGGGGAACCCGGAAGACAAGGTAAGTGGATCCAATTAGTGGATTGTCTGCTACAATCGCGCGGGAAGCTGACTAATTTCACCGGGCGCGTTACCCACGCGCCCAATAGCCCCCCCCCCGCCGAGAACCCGCAGCCCTGGTAACATCGGGCCCCATGTGTTTAATTGTTCTGCCATTTCTTTGTTCCCCATTATAATTTCCCCCATTTCTGACTGTAAGGCAGCTTTTTGCAGTAGTGGTTTCCCAGCACGGAGCTGGGAACTGCATTTTAGTAGTTACATAAAGCATTGAGTGCATTTGAAATAACTAAAGATAGTGCTCTTGGCTTACTGCCAGTGGACATCCCTCTCCCCCGCTCCTAGAAAGGTGCCATTGTGGCAATGTCCTGTCTATGACTTGGGAACTGGATTTTAATTTTTCTAAAGTGTTTATTGTGCTTTTGTCATCTTAGTAAAAACGTACTAAGTGCTTTAAGGATGTTTACAGGTCTTTTTGGCCCTTCTTAAACTAGATTTTTTAAACTTCTGTATTTCAGATTACTCTCAAAGGTTAGTTCTAGCTCCATAAAACCTCAACGGTATCTTCACCATTCCTGTCCTTAAACAGGAGTCTTGTTTATATCCCAATAAAGAGTTACCAAGATTTCCAATATTTTATATCTGGCCTCTCAAATTCGTATCATGAATATCAACATAATAATGTCAACTATTTACATTTATATAGAATCTTTAACAAAGAATAACCCAAGTGCGCTATAGATAGATGTAAGGAAAACAGATGCCAAGTAAGTAGGACCCAGGTGGCTGAAAACTCTACCGCCAATGGAAGCATGAGGAGAGAGGGGTTAGGAGATTTTTAAAGGAGGGAAAGTGACTGGTTGAGAGGTTTAGTGAGGGAATTCCAGAGAGTATGGGGTAAATTTGTACACCCAAGAATGGGTGGGTTGGGGGCGGGTGGGAGATTAAAATAACAGCTTTTTAGAGCGGGACTGCATCCCAGTTCCAACTCTCCCACTTCTGGGTTTAACCCAGGCAGGTTTGTGAGCATGTGCACAGAAGACATCAGGAAGCCCTGTCCCCACTTAAAGCCGGAAGGCCGATACTTAAAAGGGCAATGTACCTCATTGAAATACTTGAGGTGCTTAATATTTTGTGTATTGGCCATTTAAAATGAATTTAACCTTATCTGTTCGGGTTTCCCTTCGCTTCCGATTCACGTCAGGTGAAAGCAGGTGGGAAAGGCCGGATCCAAGAGGTGAATGTCTTTATCGCACTGCTTGTGGGCCCGGAGGAGCAGGATTGCTTCATCCAGGCCCAACGAACTCACCAGGCCGACAGGAACGTCGTGATCAGCCGAACACACTTCCGGGATCCCCACGTGAATATCTGCAGACATGTGTGGTACCCGGCTCAGAATAAAAATTATGCCCTATGACCCATGCAGCTTAAGGGATGAAGGGAATGGGCAGGGGTAATGCACAAAAGCCCCGAGTCAGATGAACAGTGTGTTCGGTTGGGTGATGGGAACAGATAGAGGACTGTAGGAAGTTGAAGAGCGAGGTCAAGGAGGGATTTAAAGACGAGGACAAGGATTCCAAATATAATGCATTGGAGGATGTAGGTCAGTGAGGACAGAGATAGTATTATTCTGCATAAATGCTGTGAAGCTTTCACTCCTGACATTAACCATTTTTAATGAAAACAAAAAAATTGTTAAAAGAAAGAAAAAAGGAAAATATCTTCTTCTCAAGCCTGTAACTGTCAAAACTGGCAACATTGTATGGAGACAGGCCTCAGACACATTTCTGACTTAAATGAATTATCGAAGGAGGAAAGGATGAAAGAAGGAAAGAAAAGTGGAAAGAAAGAAAAAAAATGTATTTTTGGATGAGCCAAAGCGCTTTACAGCGAATGAATACTTTTTAAGTGTTGTCACTGTTGTAATGTGGGAAATGCGGCAGCCAATTTGTGCACAGCAATATCCCACAAACTGCAATGTGATAATGACCAGGTAATCTGTTTCAGTGATGTTGGCTTTCCACAGAGATCGGTGCTGGGACCACTGCTGTTCACTATTTACGATATGGACTCAGGAATCGGAAGGACAATTTCAAAATTTGCGGATGACACCAAATTGGGGGGTATAATTAATATATAGTTAACTACAGTATAGTTAAGACTGTGACAAAATACAAGAAGATGTTAATAAACTTGCAAAATGGGTGTGTAAATGGCAAATGAATTTCAATATACAGAAATTCTATACAATCTATACTGTGAACATTTCTGGTCTCCAAATTATTAAAAGGATATAGAAGCAATGGAGAAGGTGCAAAAAAGACTTACTAGGATGATACCAGAACTGAGAGGTTATACCTATCAGGAAAGATTGAGCGGGCTGGGGCTGTTTTCTCTAGAAAAGAGAAGACTGAGGGGTGATCTGAGAGGTCTTTAAGATTATGAAAGCGTTTGATAGGGTAGACGTAGGGTTGACGTAGAGTAGATGTTTTCACTTGCTGGGGAGACCAGGACTAGAGGCCCTAAATTTAAGATAGTTACTAATAAATCCAATAGGGAATTCAGGAGAAACTTCTTTAACCAGAGAGTGGTTAGAATGTGGAACTCGCTACCATAAGGAGTAGTTGAGGCGACTCGCATAGATGCATTTAAGGGGAAGCTGGATAAACACTTTAGGGAGAAAGGAATAGGAGGATATGTTGATAGGGTTAGATAAAGAAGGTGGGAGGAGACTCTTGTGCAGCATAAACACCAGCATGGACCTGCTGGGTCGAATGGCCTGTTTCTGATCTATATTACATAAAATGTACAGCAAAGTGTGAGGTGGTGCATTTTGGTAGGAGGAATAATGAGGCCACATACTCTTTGGAAAACAAGGGCTCGATTTTGAAAGGGCAGCGGGATGGCAGCGGGGTGGGGGGGGGGGGGTGTCAATGGGCACGCGGGTAACCCAACTAATAAAATCTTACCATTTCCCATGTGATCGCAAGTTAATTGATGGCCCTTAACGTGGCTTCCAGGTTTGCTGTCCGAAAGCTGCACAGTGGGCTGACTGTGCATCTGCATGACAGGCTGTCAGCTGGAGCGGCTCTATTTAAAAGCGCCATTGCTCCATTGGCTTTTGCTGCAACAAACACCAAAAAGGCACAATGGAGCAGCAGAGGGCAAGGCTGCTCCAAGGTGCAATGATGCCTCACTGCAGCAGCTACTGGCCTGGGTGAAGAAGAGGATGGAAGTCTTTTACCCCAGGGACAGAAGGAAGTGCCCTGCCTCTGCCACCAACATGGAGTGTTTCCCACAGCAAGGGAAACACACTGAGGTTGAAATAAAATCGCACCCCTGCCTCAATCTCCACAAAATTAATGACTTCAACAAGATTAACGATGTGAATACGTGGTTTAAGTATAGTCCCACCGGCTTTAATCGCCGGCGGGACTTCCAAATTTGTGAAGCGTGCGCGCACGCATGTATGTCTGTGGCAATCCCGGAAGTTGGCTGGTTGGAGCCGGCTTCTGAACCCACTCAGGATTTTCCCCATTTTCGCAGTCCCCCACCCCCAACGCACCTGCAATTTGATTTTAAAATTGAGCCCTAAGTGTCTAAATGGTGTTGAGGAACAAAGGGATCTAGGGGTACACATTCACAAATCATTATAAGTTACAACACAAGTTAACAAGGCCATAAAAAATGCAAACAAAGCACTGGGGTTCATTTCTGCAGGGCTGGAATTGAAAAGCAGAGAAGTTATGTTAAACTTGTATAGAACCTTGGTTAGACCACACTTGGAGTACTGTGCACAGTTCTGGTCTCCATATTTTTGTTTTATTCGTTCATGGGATGTGGACGTCGCTGGCGAGGCCAGCATTTATTGTCCATCCCTAATTGCCCTTGAGAAGGTGGTGGTGAGCC
Source organism: Heptranchias perlo (assembly GCF_035084215.1). Lineage (NCBI taxonomy): Eukaryota > Metazoa > Chordata > Chondrichthyes > Hexanchiformes > Hexanchidae > Heptranchias > Heptranchias perlo. The sequence goes on from NC_090327.1 coordinate 59,582,794, forward strand.
GCCTTCTTGAACCACTGCAGTCCGTGTGGTGAAGGTTCTCCCACAGTGCTGTTAGGTAGGGAGTTCCAGGATTTTGACCCAGCGACGATGAAGGAACGGTGATATATTACCAAGTCGGGATGGTGTGTGACTTGGAGGGGAACGTGCAGGTGGTGTGGTTCCCTTGTGCCTGCTGCCCTTGTCCTTCTAGGTGGTAGAGGTTGCGGGTTTGGGAGGTGCTGTCGAAGAAACCTTGGCGAGTTGCTGCAGTGCATCCTGTGGAAAAAGGATATAGAGGCACTGGCGAAGATGCAAAAAAGATTTACAAGGATGATACCAGAACTGAGAGGTTATAACTATCAGGAAAGGTGCTAGGGCTCTTTTTGCTGGAAAAGAGAAGGCTGAGGTCTTTAAAATTATGATGGTGTTTGATAGGGTAGATGCTGAGAAGATGTTTCCGTTTGTAAGGGAGTCCAAAACTAGGGGTCATAAATATAAGATAGTCACTAGTAAATCCAATAAAGAATTCAGGAGAAACTTCTTTACCCAGAGAATGGTTAGAATGTGGCACTTGCTACCACAAGGAGTAGTTGAGGTGAATAGCATAGATGCCTTTAAGGCGAAGCTAGATAAGTACATGAGGGAGAAAGAAATAGAAGAATATGCAGATAGGGTTAGATGAAGTAGGGTGGGAGCAGGCTTGTGTGGAGCATAAACACCGGCACAGACCAGTTGGGCTGAATGGCCTATTTCTGTGCTGTGAATTCTATGTAATTCTATGGTTGAGGAATAAATATTGGCCAGTACACTGGGAGAACACCCCTATTCTTCTTCAAAATAGTGCAATGGGATCTTTTACGTCCATCTGAGAGCTGCCCTGTTGGACAAATGACATATGTGAATTCAAATCCAATGTTTCTCTTCCAGAGCTTTTGAATTCCTAAGTTATATTGCCCCCACGTTGAACATCTTAGACTTTGGCCACAAAGTGTGGCTTATTGCTGGATAAAACTTTCAAGCTTGAAGGGGTCCAAAGATTGCTCTTCACCCCAGTAATGTGACTAACCCTATCTGCATATTCTTCTATTTCTTTCTCCCTCATGTACTTATCTAGCTTCGCCTTAAAGGCATCTATGCTATTCACCTCAACTATTCCTTTAATTCAAAACCAAAAATATTGCTGACATATCTGTTGAAACAATGAGAAACCTCCTCATATACATCCCTAACACAGCTGCTCCCCACTTTAACTCAGTTATGGAACAGTGTTGGCCTATGATCTATATTGAAGTAAGGATCATTCCACATAAGGGAGCTGTCATACCATGTGATAAGTCCATCTTAAACCAATGATTATAAGCTAGTAGATATTTACAACAGTGATCTAATACTTCAATTTAAGGCTTCAAGCCTGTGTTAGGAGCGTAAAATAAATTCTTAAATATATGCAGTTTCACATCTCTCCCCAGCTCAGGCCTACCCACGTCCTTTGGCATGGGGAAAGCCCACTGTGCCATGTATTAAAATTTATATGCCCATTTAATCCTACAGTTTTGGATGCAAGAGGCCCAATCCACTCCTTGTCTCGTCCTTTTGTATTTTGATTAAATTTAATTTGCGAAGTTCGGGAACATCTTCTTCAACCAATGTGCCTGCATCTCCAGAGGATCATCCTCCCTTTAATTTTAAACTCTGCATAAACAGTAACATTCTCCACTCCACCTTTCAGGACACATCATCCTATCCTCGAAAGGCAATCCATCTAGCAGCCTTACAGATAGCCTATTCCTAAGCAACAGCAAGCAGAAGTAACAGGCAGAGATGGGAACAAGGCACTCGACCACCTGTGCTACTGGGCCACCCAAGATCAAAAGTGTTTACTGTGGACTACTATACTGCTTAAAAGTATCTGCTGTCATACCTTTACCTAAACAACTGAATCCAACCAGCATTTGTACAATAAAGATAACTTTTTGTAATACAGCAAGGGAATGCTACAACAGAATGAAATGCAAAAACTCTTGAAAAATTAATTTAAAAATATCTAACCAATTATATTAGTCCATTTCAGTACTCAAATTTATTTTAAGATAAGTGCTCTCTCCTTATTTTACATAGAATTACATGGAATGTACAGCACAGAAACAGGCCATTCGACCCAACAGGTCCATGCTGGTATTTATGCTCCACATGAGCCGCCTACTTCAACTAACCCTATCAACATATCCTTCTATTTCTTTCTCCCTCGTGTTTATCTAGCTTCCCCTTAAATGCATCTATGCTAGTTGCCTCAACTACTCTTTATGATAGCAAGTCCCACATTCTAACCACTGTCTGGTTAAAGAAGTTTCTCCTGAATTCCCTATTGGATTTATTAGTGACTATCTTATATTTATGGCCCCTAGTTCTGGTCTCCCACACAAGTGGAAACATCTTCTCCACATCTACCCTATCAAACCCTTCCATAATCTTAAAAACCTCTATCAGGTCACCCCTCAGTCTTCTCTTTTCTAGAGAAAAGAGCCCCAGCCTGTTCAACCTTTCCTGATAGTTGTACCCTCAGTTTTAGTATCATCCTTGTAAATCTTTTTTGCACTTTATCCAGTGCCTCTATATCCTTTTTATAATAGAGACCAGAACGGTTCACAATACTCCAAGTGTGATCTAACCAAGGTTCTATACAAGTTAAAAATAACCTCTCTGCTTTTCAAATCTATCCCTCTAGAAATGAACCCCAGTGCTTGGTTTGCATTTATGACCTTATTAACTTGTGGTGGCTACTTTTAATGATTTGTGTATCTGTACCCCCACTTGACCCCTCTGCTCCTCTGCCCTGTTTAGACTCTATTTTCCAAGCAGCATGTGGCCTCCTTATTCTCCCTACTAAAATGTAATAACTCTCACTTTTCTATATTGAAATTCATTTGCCATTTACACACCATTCTGCAAGTTTGTTAATGTCTTCTTGTATTTTGTCACAATCTTCCTCAGTATTAACTATATCCCCCAACTTAGTGTCATCTGCAAATTTTGATATTGTACTTCTGATTCCCAAGTCCAAATGATTTATGTAAATGATGAACAACAGTGGTCCCAGCACCGATCCCTGTGGAACACCACTTCCGACCTTCTGCCTGTCTGAGTAACTACCTTTAACCCCTACTCTCTGTTCTGCAGCTGGTTTGCTATCCATACTGCTACTTGTCCCTACTCCACATGCTCTGACCTTAGTCATGAGTTTACTATGCGGTGACTTATCAAAGGCCCTTTGAAAGTCTAACAAATGTTTCACGGATGGTAAGCCCAGCAGCATTCCCATGTTCAGTAATGCAGAACAAGCAAATTCTGTGTAACAGTTCTTGACCTCCACAAATTCAATGTGCAAAAGTATCTTACAAACACTTTCCAAACTTGCCAGAAGAACCCTGGAACCCTAAACTAACTAACGGCTAAAACAACCTTGAGGATCCCTTTAAATACCGCTTTTGAAAGCTGCTTGCTGATTGTTCCCACCATGATTTGCTGGGCATGTTAAGGAAGTGACCTTTCAGCCACATACATGTGCCAATTTAACAAAAAGGCCCTGATTCAGGTGCCGGACCCTTATCATATCTAAACAATGCCTGTGCTTCTTGCAGGCAGCTGCTGTGGATGCGTGTCGAGTGGCAGGACCAATATGGCCTCTCGCACTCTTCCAGAACTCAATGTCACATTGCTGAATTCGACTTTGTATCGCCCATTTTGAACCCCGAAAACGTGCAAGGCGCATTGCAATTTCTGCCCCCCCCGGAGTTCAAATCCCAATTTTTACTGAGTCTGTTGGTAGAAGTGGTGGTACAGTTTGTCTCAGTGCTATTGGGTCACATAGGAGGAATCTGGCCTGAGTTTCCACCCCTGATAACCATCCAGAATAACTTGTTGGAAGTGTGCATGTCTGGATGTTACAGATAGGGTTCATCCCCCATACTAGTGGAACTATACCACAACCTGACAACAGTGGAGGAGGAGAAATATGATAGCTAAAAAAGGGGGGAAAATTGAAGAAGCTGCTTAAAGTTGGTATTAGTTTAATGTGTAATTAATGATGACCTTCACACAACTGCCATATTAAACCAAAATTGAAATCCTCCGTGACTGATCTGTAGTCTGCACAAAGATTAACCATGATACTTGCAACAAAAAGGAATTTGTCATGATGAAACACAGGATTCAACCTATATTTGGGATGAGTTGCTCACAAAGCATCCATTGTGATATAGATACTCCATCCAATATGCAGTGCAGAACAGTCAGATTCATAAAATGGCAAATGTCAATTGGAATACTTTCCTCCCAACAGAACAGGAACTGTCCATTCAATGATACAAGAGCTAAAATCTTGATGGACCTGCTCTGCCAGCGCCAATGCGGTGGAACACATCTCCCATCCACCTAAATCAGAGGCCGCAGATTCCATCCCAAATCCTGGAGACTGAATAATTTATATGGTCGGGGTGGGCTTCCTACGGCTGTAAGGGCACTCGCCCTAATCCACTAGTATAACATCAGAGGGACCTAGAGAGCCATCCCAGAGCTAAAGAAATATTCTAGTCTTCAGCTCCTAAGGGAGCCGGAATGGATTTTTTTATTAAGGTAATCAATACCCTCTGGGATTGATCACTTTAGTCTAGGAAAGTCCTGGAACCTTCCCAATGGTATCAATGGTACTCATACCAGCTCTCAATTGACTAAAAAGCTCTGTTGCAACCTTATAAGGGCTTACTGGACATAATTCCCAGGGTAGCCCAGGAACTCCCCACACATGCACCCACGACATGTGGGTTGGGGGGGTGGGGGGGTAAGGCAGAAAACTCACCACCTCTCTCCCCCAACTAGTATTTACAATTTACATAGGATGGAATCCCAGTAGAACCAACTTCCACTCCAAATTCTGGCCCATTAACATGATCTGTCTGCCATCTGCCTGGGTGCCAATTGGAATTTCAGGTCCATAGACTTTAGCCATCACATTAAGAACATTTATCAGTGTGTCCGAATTATGGTAAAAATGCACTTTCCAACACTGAATGAATTTCTAAGTTATAAATCCAAGCAATATCGGAAATATGAATCTACATAAAATCTCAAGGTGCCAGAACTAGTGGAAATTGCTACAACTTCTCTACAGGATTGCGTGTTTGTCCTTTAAGTACCCTCACTAAATCCTGAGTCAATCTGCACGAGTGTATGATCACCATTTTTTGACTATAGGAGGTAAATATTTTCCATGCTTAATCAATTTGCCTACTTCTCAATGTGGCCCAATATTTTAGATAATGGAAGAAACAGACTTGCAAATAGCTTTAGAATCATAGAATGATACAGCACTGAAGGAGGCCAATCAGCCCATCGTGCCTGTGCCAGCTCTTTAAAAGAGCTATCCAATTAGTCCCACTCCCCTGCTCTTTCCCCATAGCCCTGCAAAATTTTCCCCTCCTAGTATTTATCCAATTTCCTTTTGAAAGTTATTATTGAATCTGCTGCCATCACCTTTTCAAGCAGTGCATCATAATAACTTGTTGCATGAAAAAAATGATGGTTCTTTTGCCAGTTACCTTAAATCTGTCTCCCATGATTACCTTCTGCAACTGGAAATAGTTTCTCCTTATTTACTCTTTCAAAACCGTTCATAATTTTGAACACCTCTATCAAATGTCCCCTTAACCTTCTCTGCTCTAAGGAGAACAATCCCAGTTTCTCCATGTAACTTAAGTCTTTCATCCCTGGTACCATTCTAGTAAATCTCCTCTGCGTCCTCTCTAAGGCCTTGACATCCTTCCTAACGTGTGGTACCCAGAATTGGCCACAATACTCCAACTGGGGCACATCCAGTGTTTTATAAAGATTTAGCATAACTTCCTTGCTTTTGTACTCTTATGCCTCCATTTATAAAGCCAATGATCCTGTATGCCTTTTTAACAATCTTCTCAACTTGTCCTGCCACTTGTGTACATACACCCCAGAGTCTCTGATCCTGCACCCCCTTTAAAATTGTACAATTTAGTTTATATTGCCTTTCTCTATTCTTCCTACCAAAATGAATCACTTCACACTTCTCTGCATTAAATTTCATCTGCCATGTGTCTGCTCATGTCACCAGTCTGTCTATGTGCTCTTGAAGTCTGTTACTATCTTCCTCACCGTTTACTACATTTGAGTTTCGTGTCATCTGCAAACTTTGAAATTATGCCCTGAATACCCAAGTCCAGGTCATTAATATATATCAAAAAGACTAATGGTCCTATTACTGACCCCTGGGAGACCCCACTGCACACTTCCCTCCAGTGTGTAAAACAACCGTTCACCACTACTCTCTGCTTCTGTCTCTTAGCCAATTTCGTATCCACGCAGCCACTGCCCCTTTAATCCCTTGGGCTTCAATTTTGCTAACAAGTCTATTATGTGGTACTTTATCAAATGCCTTTTGAAAGTCCATATGCACATCAATGCTCTACAAAACTTTTCAAAGCATTTCAGTATATTAGTCACACAAGTTAAATTCCTGTATATGTGATAGTCAGCCTCTGTGGTTTGGGATGAAACCTGACACAAATAGAGTTAAGCTCCACCAACATTTTAGATATTATAAATTCAATCCTGGAGCAATGTTTTTAATTCTTCACTGACTACTCTGTGAGGTGGCTACCTGTCAATCATAATGATATATACCTATTGAAATATGATTTTTAGCCTAGAGGGGGAAATGGGCAGTAAAACCAGTTATAACATTGCTCTTCTACCTCTGGGAACTTGGTGCAGATCTGACCAATATTCAGATGGAACAAAAGTCTCCTCTCAATAGTCGTCTTTAGCCCTAAATTGATTTGGCAATTGCATCTGTAGACAGGAGTCCACAGCAAATACATGTCATCAAATTTACTAACAATGGTAGTAATGTGTTCAGCAACCTTATTTGCAAAAGGTCAGAGGGCAGGAGCCAGTTCAAAGAGGACCAGATGAGCATCCATTGGGAAAGGAGAAATAATGGACTCCATCATAATAATAAAAAAAATCAAAACTCCAGATCAATTCTTGTTGAAAATAATGGGTTCCAATGCACACAGCTTAAAAAAAAACTACAAAAGTGTAAAAAATGGATGGAGCCTAGCATGACCGTAGACTTGAAAAATGACAAATGGTGGCTGGGGGTGGGGGCGAGGGGGGGCACTAATGTTTGGAAAATTTTAAAATGGGAAAAAAATCTGAATACAATTGCACACTAACCTTATGTGCTTTGCCCAATATCTTATCTTAACCTAGGGCAGACTGAAAAAGTGCAACCCACTCAGAGCACAAGCTCTGTATCTATGGCCGGGAAGTTCCTCAGAGCTGCTCCCACTGTGCAGCTTTGTAACTACAGCAAAAGTGCGGCAAAAAATGGGGTTTCCACCACAATTCTGGCGAAACTTTGGCGGAGGAGTGGGAGCAGCTCCGAGGAAATTCCGGGCTAGGTGTCTATCTCATTTATCTGTGTAAAATGGCAGTTACTTTGATCCCTGAACTACAGATTACATAAGAGTCAAGAGAAATTTCAACCCCTTGTATCATAAAACAAGCGCTCTGTCTGACACACGATTTCAGATTGTTTGATGTTGTATCGAGTGATTTCACACCAACCATCATCCTTGTTGCCCTTCTCATCCCTTTCCAGTGCCTCATGTAAAGTTTGGAATCGAGGACAGAGGCAGAGACTCACTTAAGGTTTGGGGACAGAGGGAGAGACTCACTTAAAAAAAGGACAATTACTGTTGAATTTCTGAGCCTTGCTTTGAAGAGTGCTTTAATGTTTGGTGAGGTTATTGATTCAGTGAAATTTGGCACCTGTAGGCTGACAGTTGGTTAATTAGATATTGTAACATTTATTGTAGCACTAATGTACCAAGTGTAACAATTTTTGACGAATCTGGTACAAGGCACCTGGAAGGTCTTCTGTTTACAACAAGGACATATCTCTTCTAATCTCTGACATGCCTATGTAACCTGAATTCCCTCTGCATCCATTCATGTGTGCATTTTGGCTGCCACTCAAGACCCGCCCATTATTTGTATCTTTCCTTCTTTTCTCCACAGTGCTGAGATTCAGGTGATACTTCTGCAAATTTTATGATGGTAACCAAATTATGCAAGTTTCAGAAATACTGTGGTTTAATTTTAAACAAGAATCCAATCTACCAGTAGGAAAAAGCTATCCATCTAAAAATGTCAGTGTCACTACATTAGTTTATTGTGTTTGAGTAGCTGAATAATTGGCCAGCCACTGATATCAGCGTTTTATCTCTCAAATTGAATGCCACAAGTATACATTTTTCACCATGATTGCAATTATAAATTCAGACGAAAATATAGTCTAGGCTGAAAATCGGGAATAGAACCACACATGCATCTGCTGAATTATTTTGAGTTCATCTTGCAACACTACAACATACAACGACTTTATATCGTGCTCCTGATGAGGAGCCTCACCCACTGCGAGCACATATTACGAAATGGCATAGTATGTACTCCCTGCAATTTTGCATCCATTTTAATGGCCTGCATTTGTAAAATTGGATCAATAGGTTCAATGCATTAATTTTTATAAGTGCTAATTTTCAGTCCCAGTTTGGACCTACTTGGAGGTGGACGTAGTAGGAATACCACTTACCAAGCTGGATAAGTGCTGGCCCTGCCAGGACATCAAGTTATTACAATAAGGCTCACCCTCCCTGGCAGGAAATGCAATGATGCTGCAGGATTTAAAGTATTGTAGCAGCACCTTAAACGGGACGGATTTTTTGACCATCATACTACAGCAAGTTTGATTGTTGTATTTTTTTGAGAGTCAAACAAAATGTTAACCTCCAGAGGCCTTGTACCAGATTCCCCTATTCATCAGTGGAAGCGCTGCTTGAGCAAGCATAGCTCTCCAAAATATGAATGTAACATGTTTCCTCACCCTAATTACCTTTCATTACCTTTAAGGATTTCCATGTATGGTCATGATGCGGCAGTGTACACTTGAAAACAATAACTTACATCTACAAGTCAAAAGCAAAATACTGCAGATGCTGGAAATCTGAAATAAAAACAGAAAATGCTGGAGAAGCTCAGCAAGCGAGGCAGCATCTGTGCAGAAAGAAAGGGAGTTAACGTTTCAGATCAATGACCTTTCGTCGAAGAACTTTCGCCCGTTCTGACGAAAGGTCATCGATCTGAAACGTTAACTCCCTTTCTTTCTACACAGATGCTGCCTCACTTGCTGAGCTTCTCCAGCATTTTCTGTTTTTATTTTACATCTACAAGTGTTCCTTCAGAAGATTCACCTGAAACAAATCCTTCCACTTTAATGCAGCTGCATGATACATGCACGTTTCCACATTCACAATGGGCTGCACTGTGACACCCTATCTTCCTCTCTCCACAGATGCTGCCTGACCTGAGTATTTCCAGCATTTTCTGTTTTTGTTTCAGATTTCCAGCATCTGCAATCTTTTGCTTTTTCTCTGGATCTTTGGTCTTGTCAGCACTGAGAGTTGGCGATATTGAAGTTAGAGCTATTCCCCTATCTCATAGGTAGTACTGCCCTTCTTAACCTCTTCCTTCTCATCCTATATAATCACTGCCACCAAAGTATACACTCAAGCATGGTACAACTAAACTCATTATGTTTCAAGTTATATTTCAACATTTGCCTTATTGACAACATTGCAACCTATTATTCTGTTCTCATTCTCTGTGTGCACCAGGAACTTGAGCCATAGCCCAGTGGGCCAAATATGGTCAGCACCTCACAGCATCCAGCACTGTCCATTCCTAACCATGCTAACATCCACTGAGGTCGATCCACCCTGGGAGATGTGGTGAGCAAGTTACAGAAGGTTCAATGAGTGAAGCACGAGCACGTCTGTGCAGGGACAGCTGGGTGGTACAGAAGGAGTAGAAACCAACTCGGAATGGCCAGTTCAATTTCATTCTCACCTGTTGAACTCAGCGATCTGGACCTCAAGGATCCTGCTTATAAATAAATGGTGTTTGCTGAACACAAGTTTACGCCAGTCATTGGCGACTGCTCGCAAACTTGAAGCAGCTGAAGGCTACTGTAGGGGAGCTCACTAGTTATATTTACAGATGGACAGATTTTGCGGAACTGCCAATCATGCAGTATGCGGCTATTCCATGGACACCTGCAACAAAGCCCCAATGGGCAGCGGCTTTAATGCCATTCATTACATCTCATTCATTACTGCTGCTGTAGAGAACTTTGTCTCTCTGATGGTTAGAGTTCACATTGAGTGAAGCCTGAGTCACAATTTCACTCGCCTCATTGGTGCATCAGGTCAGTTATCACGCTGATCAGTAGGTATGATAAGGCAAGGGCCAGCGTTGAGGCCATGACTGGAGTTGGAACAGATGTCAGTGCTATCTCTCAGGTCAGCAACATATCTACACCCTCACTCCATTGAATGTAAATGTGACAGTAAGCATGCAGAATCAGGCAGCCTCCACAGCTGATATGGAAGAGTCAGCAGCAACTAGCTCAGGAACGTAAAGAGCCACTCCACTTCCAAGAGGCTCCCACTGCAACACATCATCCAACACAGAGAGGTAGTAGGTGCTTAGGGTCCACAGCCTACATTTTTTTTATTCGTTCACGGGATGTGGGCGTCGCTGGCGAGGCCAGCATTTATTGTCCATCCCTAATTGCCCTCGAGAAGGTGGTAGTGAGCCGCCTTCTTGAACCGCTGCAGTCCGTGTGGTGAAGGTTCGCCCACAGTGCTGTTAGGAAGGGAGTTCCAGGATGATGACCCAGCGACGATGAAGGAACGATATATTTCCAAGTCGGGTTGGTGTGTGACTTGGAGGGGAACGTGCAGGTGGTGTTGTTCCCATGTACCTGCTGCTCTTGTCCTTATAGGTGGTAGAGATTTTGGTTTGGGAGGTGCTGTCGAAGAAGCCTTGGCGAGTTGCTGCAGTGCATCCTGTGGATGGTACATACTGCAGCTACTGTGCACCGGTGGTGAAGGAAGTGAATGTTTAGAGTGGTGGATGGGGTGCCAATCAAGCGGGCTGCTTTGTCCTGGATGGTGTCGAGCTTCTTGAGTGTTGTTGGAGCTGCAATCATCCAGGCAAGTGGAGAGTATTCCATCACACTCCTGACTTGTGCCTTGTAGATGGTGGAAAGGCTTTGGGGAGTCACGAGTTGAGTCACTCACCGCAGAACACCCAGCCTCTGACCGGCTCTTGTAGTCACAGTATTTATATGGCTGGTCCAGTTAAGTTTCTGGTCAATGGTGACCCCCAGGATGTTGATGGTGGGGGATTCGGCGATGGTAATGCCGTTGAATGTCAAGTGGAGGTGGTTAGACTCTCTCTTGTTGGAGATGGTCATTACTTGGCACTTGTCTGGCGCAAATGTTACTTGCCACTTATCAGCCCAAGCCTGGATGTTGTCCAGGTCTTGCTGCAGGCGGGCTCGGACTGCTTCATTATTTGAGGGGTTGCGAGTGGACTGAACACTGTGCAATCATCAGCGAACTTCCCCATTTCTGACCTTATGATGGAGGGAAGGTCATTGATGAAGCAGCTGAAGATGGTTGGGCCTAGGGCACAGCCCTGAGGAACTCCTGCAGCAAGGCCCTGGGGCTGAGATAATTGGCCTCCAACAACCACTACCATCTTCCTTTGTGCTAGGTATGACTCCAGCCACTGGAGAGTTTTCCCCCTGATTCCCATTGATTTCAATTTTACTAGGGCTCCTTGGTGCCACACTCGGTCAAATGCTGCCTTGATGTCAAGGTCAGTCACTCTCACCTCACCTCTGGAATTCAGCTCTTTTGTCCATGTTTGGACCAAGGCTGTAATGAGGTCTGGAGCCGAGTGGTCCTGGCGGAACCCAAACTGAGCATCGGTAAGCAGGTTATTGGTGAGTAAGTGCCGCTTGATAGCACTGTCGACGACACCTTCCCTCCCTTTGCCGATGGTCGAGAGTAGACTGATGGGGCGGTAATTGGCCGGATTGGATTTGTCCTGCTTATTGTGGACAGGACATACCTGGGCAATTTTCCAATTGTCGGGTAGATGCCAGTGTTGTAGCTGTACTGGAACAGCATGGCTTGAGGCGCAGCAAGTTCTGGAGCACAAGTCATCAGCACTACAGCCCGGATGTTGTCGGGGCCCATAGCCTTTGCTGCATCCAGCGCACTCGGCCGTTTCTTGATATCAAGTGGAGTGAATCCAATTGACTGAAGACTGGCTTCTGTGATGGTGGGGATATCAGGAGGAGGCAGAGATGGATCATCCACTCGGCACTTCTGGCTGAAGGTGGTTGCAAATGCTTCAGCCTTGTCTTTTGCACTCAAGTGCTGGACTCCACCATCATTGAGTGCCATGAAAGCATCAAGGTAGTAAATACAAGGCCTACATATATATTACTTGTAGGGAATAAAAATTTGGTTGTCCAACAGTTCAGTGGAGAGAGCAATGGCAGAGCCAGTGGGGGGACGTGAGGGTTAATAACCATCATATTCAGAGCAGGCAATTTTGTACAGCAGGACAGGCAAAACTAACTGCAAATAATTTAATCACTTCACTTTTAAAGTACCGATCACAATTGTGTTGCCATTTTGAGTCCAACATTAACGGCAACACGGCATTGGAGGACGACATCGTGGCTGTGCTCTGTGCGCAGCCAAGAAGCATTAGTTCTCCAGCCCAGAGGCCTCTCACCTAAATTTTTGCCTCTGGGGGCCAAGTTGGCCAAATCTGGACTTGAACCCCAATCCTTTGGCCTTAGCTCAGAGCCTGGGAATGTGTGTTCTGGGTATGATTTTGGACAAAGTACCCTCAGGTTACAAGAATGGAATCGCTGATACTTTGCTCGTTGCTAAAAAGGAATGCAAATGATGGTATTTTTGTTGAGGGCATGACGAAAATGGGCAGAGGACTGCTAGTGCAATAGGAGGATGGGTGACTAAGAGAATTGCTCATCAATGAGATCCTAGTGTACAGCACTAGCAGTCATCTTTGCCTAGCTGCAGCAACTGGTCGTTCTGTTCCTCTAGCAGGGAAATCATGCTTAACAAATGTATTAGAGTTTTTTGAGGATGTAACTAGCAGGGTAAATAAATTGGAAATCAGTGGATGTAGTATATTTGGATTTTCAAAAGGCATTTCGTAAGGTGCCACATAAAAGGTTGTTACACAAGATAAGGGCTCATAAGGTCAGGGGTAATATATTAGCATGGATAGAGGATTGGTTAACGGACAGAAAACAGAGATTAGGAATAAACAGGTCATTTTCAGGTTAGCAGGCTGTAACTAGTGGGGTGCCGCGAGGATCAGTGCTTGGGCCTCAGCTATTTACAATCCATATTAATGACTTATATGAAGGAACTGTAATGTATCCAAGTTTGCTGATGATACAAAGCTAGGTGGGAAAGTAAGCTGTGAGGAGGACTAGAAAATGTCTGCAAAGGGATATAGACCGGTTAAGTGAATGAGCAAGATTTTGGTGGATGGAGCATTGTGGGGAAATGTGAGGTTATTCACTTTGGTTGGAAGAACAGAAAAACAGAATATTTTTTAAACGGAGAGAAACTATTAAATGTTGATGCTCAGAGGGATTTAGGTGTCCTTGTACATGAAACACAAAGTTAACATGCAGCCTACTCTCAATCATCAGCAAAGTGATGGAAGGTGTCGTCGACAGTGCTATCAAGCGGCACTTATTCACCAATAAGCTGCTCACCGAAGCTCAGTTTGGGTTCCGCCAGGACCACTTGGCTCCAGACCTCATTACAGCCTTGGTCCAAACATGGACAAAATAGCTGAATTCCAGAGGTGAGATGAGAGTGACTGCCCTTGACATCAAGGCAGCATCTGACCGAGTGTGGCACCAAGGAGCCCTAGTCAAATTGAAATCAATGGGAATCAGGGGGAAAACTCTCCAGTGGCTGGAGTCATACCTAGCACAAAGGAAGATGGTTGTGGTTGTTGGAGGCCAATCATCTCAGCCCCAGGACATTGCTGCAGGAGTTCCTCAGGGCTGTGCCCTAGGCCCAACCATCTTCAGCTTCTTCTTCAATGACCTTCCCTCCATTATAAGGTCAGAAATGGGGATGTTCGCTGATGTTGCACAGTGTTCAGTTCCATTCGCAACCCCTCAAATAATGAAGCAGTCCGAGCCCGCCTGCAGCAAGACCTGGACAACATCCAGGCTTGGGCTGATAAGTGGCAAGTAACATTCGCGCCAGATAAGTGCCAGGTAATGACCATCTCCAACAAAAGAGAGTCTAACCACCTCCCCTTGACATTCAACGGCATTACCATCGCCAAATTCCCCACCATCAACATCCTGGGGGTCACCATTGACCAGAAACTTAACTGGACCAGCCATATAAATACTGTGGCTACAAGAGCAGGTCAGAGGCTGGGTATTCTGCGGCGAGTGACTCACCTCCTGACTCCCCAAAGCCTTTCCACCATTTACAAGGCACAAGTCAGGAGTGTGATGGAATACTCTCCACTTGCCTGGATGAGTGCAGCTCCAACAACACTCAAGAAGCTCGACACCATCCAGGACAAAGCAGTCCGCTTGATTGGCACCCCATCCACCACCCTCAACACTCACTCCCTTCACCACCGGCGCACAGTGGCTGCAGTGTGTACCATCCACAGGATGCACTGCAGCAACTCGTCAAGGCTTCTTCGACAGCACCTCCCAAACCCGCGACTTCTACCACCTAGAAGGACAAGAGCAGCAGGTACATGGGAACAACACCACCTGCACGTTCCCCTCCAAGTCACATAGCATCCCGACTTGGAAATGTATCGCCGTTCCTTCATCGTCGCCGGGTCAAAATCCTGGAACTCCCTTCCTAACAGCACTGTGGGAGAACCGTCACCACACGGACTGCAGCGGTTCAAGAAGGCGGCTCACCACCACCTTCTCAAGGGCAATTAGGGATGGGCAATAAATGCCAGCCTCGCCAGCGATGCCCACATCCCACGAACGAATAAAAAAAAGGCACAGCAAGCAATTAGGAAGGCAAATGGTATGTTGGCCTTTAGTGCAATGGGGTTGGAGAACAAGAGTAAGGAAGTCTTGCTGCAATTGTACAGGGCTTTGTTGAGACCTCACCTGGAATACTGTACAGTTTTGGTCTCCTTCCCTAAGGAAGGATCTACTTATCTTCGAGGCGGTGCAACGAAGGTTCACCAAATTGATTCCTGGGATGTGTGGGTAGTCCTATGAGGAGGGATTGAGTAGAAGGGGCCCATACTCTCTGGAGTTTAGAAGAAGGAGAGGTTATCGCATTGAAACATAAAAGATTCTGAGAGAGCTCGACAGGGTAGATGCTGAGAGGCTGTTTCCCCTGGCTGGAGAGTCTAGAACTAGGGGGCATAGTCTCAGGATAAGGGGGAGGCGATTTAGGACTGAGATGAGGAGGAATTTCTTGACTCCGAGGGTTGTGAATCTTTGGAATTCTCAGCCCCAGAGGGCTGTGGATGCTCAGTCGATGAGTATATTAAGGACTGAGATCAATACATTTTTGGACAATAAGGGAATCGAGGGTTATGAGGATCAGACGGGAAAGTGAAGTTGAGGTCGAAGATCAGCCACATTCTCATTGAATGGTGGAGCAGGCTCGAGGGGTCGTATGGCCTACCCCTGCTCCTATTTCATATGTTCTTAGGGGTTCCGTAGTTCGACTACAAAAGTGTGTAGCGGGCAGGAAACCATAATGGTCTTGCAAACTTTTACTGGGCTATACAAGGGACTTCCTGATGTCAAAGCATTTGAAGCCCTGCTTCAAGGTGCCCATGAACTGTGCAGTGACAAGTCTGGTAGGTGCATGTGCCAATTTGTTGGCACATCTAATGTCGGCAACAGATCATGGGAGTCTTAAAAAGTGCCAGAGTGTGCCCTTAGTTGCCAAGAAGTCAACATAGCACTGTTCCTCGTGGGTCAAACAGAGACATTCATAGGCAAACTAATCATAAAGAAATATTTCACCAAATATAAAGCAAGTAACTGTCAAGAGATTAGGGATAGATACAAGATACAGTTGAGGTGAACTAAAGTCAAAGGGACATTAGAAAAGCTAATTGTAGATAGCTGCAGTGCAATGGTAAAGTTTCTTTTTAAGTTCTGTCAGAACCCAGAAAGAAATCTCGGACTGCATAGGTCCATAGAGAGAATCAGCTGAGCTGGTTAGGATTGAAGATCAAGATGTGGCTGAAGTGCTATTGAAGATGATGTCAAGGTGCTGGTAGTGCCAGATAGTGATGCTTGCATTTACTTCTATGGAAGCAAATTTAGAAGCTATTTGGTAATGTTTCATTGTGGGCGGGGTGGGGGTCAGATTTTTTGCTGGATAACAAGTTGGCTGCAACATCATAGGTGGGGGGTACTAATCAATGGATGTCGCTCCGCAGGGGACCAAATCACAAGTGAAGTACTGCAGGGAGTCATGTTGGAACTACTGCTGTGCACCATCTTCACAAATGATTTGGATGAAGGCATTAATGCAACCACTCAAGTTTGTTGATGACACAAAAATCTGCATGTGAGCTAAGAACACAAATCAAACATATAGGGTACAGGCCAATTTTGATAGGTTGGGGGAATGGATAGCAAATGTTCTTCATTGTGGACAAAGGTAACTCCAGGCATATATATATATATAATATATATACACACAATGCAAAAGGTACTGGCTAAAGGGTGTGGAGGTTTAGGTCACCTACCCCCTGAAAGTCCCGCAATTTCTTTAATCCCAGTTTTAATAATAATTGAAACAGTTTATTTATTTATCCAATAACCTTTGTGTTCAAATCAATGCAAACTTAACTCGTGTGTTACAGCCTGTTGAGTAAAATTATTCTCTACATTGACTGCTAGTGCAGCAGATTGTACGTTTAGAAGTTTTCTGCTGTCACTGTACAGGAGATTATGCTATCGTATATGTTTTCTATTTGTTTAAGTTCTGTAAATAAATCTAGTTAGCTAATTTGAAATTTGATCCCAACTTGAGTATGATGCATTAATAATAGTCTTCCGGAATGGCTTGGCGAGAAATAAAGTACAGGGGGCACTTAGCGTTCTAGGATTGTGCAAGTCCTTAAAGCATACGAAGCTCTGCAGAGACCAAAAAAAAATCAAAATGCTGCAGTTTCTGGATTGTAGGGGAGACAAGATCCACTCACAGAAAGTGCAATGATTCTGTTGCAAGAGGAATTAAAGTACCCTAAATTACAGAACATTGGTGGCAAGAGGTTGTAAGAGATACTAACCCCATCATAATTTTGTACAGAAGGGAATGACATTGCCGGACTGTGTTGTGCGATAATTTTATTTTCTGTGTCTCAACAAAGAGCATTTGTTTTGCCCCATTTTAATAAGTACTTCACAAGAACTCGGTAGCAAAAGGTGTACCAGGCCACAGGCCAGAAAGTTCCCCATTAAAATAGACAGTGATCATAACAACATTGATGAAGTATCACCAACAATAGTATTTTTAAAAGATCACTGTCTTCATGAAAAGTGTTTGACAAACATTTCTCCAACTATTTACAGATTGACAACCTAATGATCCAAAGCATGTCAAAGTGCTATTCACAAAGAGAATGCCTCTTTCGTTGTTCAATATGAACTATTCAGTCTTCTACACAAAGTTACACTCTACTTGACTTTTACCAGAAACAAAAACAGATGGTGGTCACTCATGGTAAAAAGAATTTACACAATGACCACCAATACTTATACGGTTTGAAAAGACCACCATAACCAACTTGTAATTTTATTATTCGGTTACTCTTTTAGTGCTTAATCATGTTCTAAATATTGTAAAACCACCAGCAGAAATCATGTCTCCTTTATATATCTTTGGGCAGAATGTATTGCTTCTACTTAATTCATCAGCCATTGGAAGGAAATGATAACAAAGCAAAAAATTGCATTCTCGACAGCCTTGAATTTACACTATGTGAAGACTAGCGTATGAATGCATTAAATACGCAATCCCTTTGCTTGCTATTTTGACAAAAGCATTAAGAGATAAAATAAGGCCAATGCTTTTACATCAGTTATCAGGACAAAATTCAAATCAAACTCCATCCAATATTATACATTTTGAAATTTTAATAATTTCAACCAAAAATAATTTCAACCCAATGAAAACATAATTGTATTTACTCAGTTTAACCTTATATAGTTACAAATAACATTTTCCATTGTGTACTTCAGATGTTTGAACTTTTAAAAAGTGCTATACCTCATCTTGGTGAGAGCTCAGTAACTGTAGCTTCATGTGCTTCATGTAGGCCATTGTAATAGGCATATTATAATCTATCATGCTGGTCACCAAAGAAGCTGGTTTTTCATTTTCTGAAAAAAAAAGGAAAATAAATTCACGTGTATCACATTGGATCCATGTGCTTTTTAAAAAAAAAGCTTCAATGGTGATAGAAGCTACTGCTACCAATAAATGAAAAGATTGACATGGGTCCATACCAGAAGCAAAAATAAGATTGGGATCATTCAATGAAAGAACACAACTCTTAAGTTTAAGTCAAAAGCCCAACAGTTCCATTTCCCACTATTCCATTGGGCAGAAATGCTTTTCTTTTTGGCTCCCTTGCTGTCCGTATCCTATCCTGCATCCCATCATTCCTGTCCTCACTGACCTACATTGGCTCCCATTCTCCCAATGCCTCCAATTTAAAATCCACCACAGCCTCAACCTCCACATCTCCATTACCTCTTCCAGGCCTTTCTTCTGCATTCTCCCATATCTCACTTCACCTCTGCTTGCTGTACCTTCAGCATCTAGGTCTCGCTGTGGAATTCTCTCCTTAAACCCACCTTCCTCCATCTTTAAGACCCTTAAAAATCATTTCTTTGACCAGGCGTTTGGTAACCTCTCCTAATCTTTCCTTCCACGACTTGGTGTCTATTATCCTCAAGCTTCTATGAGGCACCTTGGAATTTTTTTTTCCTATATTAAAGGCACTATATAAATGCAAGTTATTGTTGTTAGCACAGGAGTAGGAAGCCAACACCTAAACTCAAGAGTGGTGGGCGGGGAGAATGGAAGTTGTGCAACAATAACTAGAACAAGCAGACACGAAGTGGCTAGAATAATTTTCTCCAACCTATCAACTAGAAAAAGAATCAATAGACAAGATACAGAAAGCAGATCCTAGTTGACTGCATTTAAATAACTTTTTTAAAAAAAAGTTCCTGCTAGTCATTGTCTGAGCAGAGACCCATCAATTCAAGTGAGAAAAACAGACACTGGAGAAATGATACATTACCTACCTTAGGCATAGTCTTCCTCATTTTTTCAGAAAAATTACACTTCCAATACAAAGATGATATTAGCTTCATCCGATGTGAAATAATCATCTATGGACACTAAAAAAGGTAGGTTTTCCCATTTGTACACCAAATTCTCAAATTTTCAGATGGCACTGGGGCAGTTGAGGGCAGAAAATACAGCAGTGCCTTGCCCATTTTACTTACCCATTGGATTTTATGGTGTAATTGCTGCTAGACACCAGAAGCACCTGCCCAAATTGGTTGGGGGTATTTAAACAAGGCAACAATGATGTGGTGATGTCATTATGCCATATTTTGTGTTATTACCACCGCAATAATGCTGCAAGTAACTAAACTCTGCAGGTGTCCAACCCTGCTAAATCCAATGGAAAATGTAGAATTAAATTTAATGTACTGCAGGTGCATCAAAATGTTTTCTAAAATCCTTATCTTTGATCCAGTTTTCAAATTTGTGTTTTCCCTACCGACTACTACTTTAACATCTGTCTTCATCTGTGGGGCTTACATTTTTACCCCTCCTCTATTCTAAAAAAGCCACAGTGGGATATCCATTGGAATATCCTTTTTTTAAAAAAAAAAATTCATTCGTGGGATGTGGGCATCGCTGGCAAGGCCAGCATTTATTGCCCATCCCTAATTGCCCTTGAGAAGGTGGGGGTGAGCCGCCTTCTTGAACCGCTGCAGTCCGAGTGGTGAAGGTTCTCCCACAGTGCTGTTAGGAAGGGAGTTCCAGGATTTTGACCCAATGACAGTGAAGGAACGGCGATATATTTCCAAGTCGGGATGGTGTGTGACTTGGAGAGGAACGTGCAGGTGGTGTTGTTCCCATGTGCCTGCTGCCCTTATCCTTCTAGGTGGTAGAAGTCACGGGTTTGGGAGGTACTGTCAAAGAAACCTTGGCGAGTTGCTGCAGTGCATCCTGTAGATGGTACACACTGCAGCCACAGTGCGCCGGTGGTGAAGGGATTGAATGTTTAGGGTGGTTTGGATGGGGTGCCAATCAAGCGGGCTGCTTTGTCCTGGATGGTGTCGAGCTTCTTGAGTGTTGTTGGAGCTGCACTCATCCAGGCAAGTGGAGAGTATTCCATCACACTCCTGACTTGTGCCTTGTAGATGGTGGAAAGGCTTTGGGGAGTCAGGAGGTGAGTCATTCGCCACAGAATACCCAGCCTCTGACCTGCTCTTGTAGCCACAGTATTTATATGGCTGGTCCAGTTAAGTTTCTGGTCAATGGTGACCCCCAGGATGTTGATGGTGGGGGATTCGGCGATGGTAATGCCGTTGAATGTCAAGGGGAGGTGGTTAGACTCTCTCTTGTTGGAGATGGTCATTGTCTGGCGTGAATGTTACTTGCCACTTATCAGCCCAAGCCTGGATGTTGTCCAGGTCTTGCTGCATGCTATCTGAGTTTCTTTCAGGAAGGAGGGCGACGAGAAATGGAGGGAGGCCAGACTGGTCAATCAACACAGAGGGCATGTAGCACCCACCCACTGATACCTCACCTGCAGAATGCATACACCAAGACACTCCTATCTCCAGTTATCCAGGAACAGTGCCTGTGGAGGTTGCACTTAACAAGTGAAGTCACCAATAAGATATGTCACATATTATAACCAGACCTGCAGCCCATTTCGACTGAAGGCACCACACTACCAATGGCTGTGAAGGTCACCACTGCCCTGCATTATTATCTGCATGACAATTACAGGCTGTCTTTGTGGTCATCAACTATAAACAGGTGCATCAAGTATTGTTTGCTCAAACAAGCCATTGAATCACCTTATCCAGGGACAACCTGCAAAACTATGGCACTCTACAATTTCACCAAATAACAGAATTTCCTGGAGTACAAAATGTCATAGATTACACCCATGTGGCCATCTGTGCCCCCTTCATCAATTCTATCACTTCTGTTAACAAATGAGGATTCCACTCGTTCAATGTCCACTTTGTTTCTGACCAGCAATTATACAAGTAGATGATCACTTTCTTGCCAGCTGCCACATCTCCTTCTTTTAAGGCAGTCCTCCATTCCTGCACTTTAAGCCAAGTGTCTGGGTGGATCCTGGGAGATCAGGAACAAGGCATGACTGGTGATACCTGTGCACTTTCCCAGGACACCAGCTAAACACCATTATAACAAGGTCAATTCCGCTACCAGAATTATCACAATTGGAATTTTAAAGGCCACTTCAGTGCCTGGATCCATTTGGGGCTAGGGACTTAAGGGTAGAGGTCGTGCGCTGAATACTACACAACTTTGCCTTACAAAAAGGCCTCCTCATGATGGGCCCAGTGGAGGAAGATACCCAAGGGCAGCAGTGGGATCAGGCAGATTAGTATGTAGGACATAACGCACTGTTAGTTGCAAGAGTTAATTTATATATATCTGATACAGGAGACCTTCTTTTGATTACATCTGTCCACTGCACAAGCTGTCCAACATCATGCTTCTTCCTGTCACTAATACACCAGCAGCGAGAGACCTTCTCTGTGCACATCAACTCACAGAGTTCCATCTTCATCCAGGCCAAAATCAATATCAGAATGCACAACTATTTTAATACGACCGTAACTTTATAACTCAAACTGTGTGCGCATGTCGACTTTTTCTTACTACTGTACTTCCCCTTGGTGCCAGTGTACGATGTGTGAACTCAAACATAATCTCCTGCTCCTCCTAAATGCTACTTAAGTTTCAGGAGTGTGAAAGGTGGGTGACTACTGCATATGCAAATGAGCCTTGGGGCTGAGATGGCCCTCGTTTTATGGCAGCCAAGTCCGGAGAGGGACAAGCTGCATCTTTTGTGATGCAACAGAAACAACCTGGCCCTGCCTTTTTTTCTACTCATATGCAGGCTGGCAAGAGTGCACACATATGCTGCTATCCCGAGAGAGAAGCCCATTAGGATTAAAGGGGCAGTGGCAGCATGGACGGAAAATTGGCTAAAAGGCATAAAGCAGAGAGTAGTAGTAAACAGTTGTTTTTCAGACTGGAGGGAAGTATACAGTGGTGTCTCTCAGGGGTCGGTATTATGACCACTGCTCTTTTTGATTAATGACCTGGACTTGGGTATAAAGAACATACCATGACGCAAAATTCAGAAATGTAGTAAACATTGAGGAACATGGGAACATAGGAACAGGAGTAGGCCATTCAGCCCCTCGTGCCTGCTCCGCACTTTGATAAGAACGTGGCTGATCTGTGATCTAACTCCATATACCTGCCTTTGGCCCATATCCCTTAATATCTTTGGTTGCCAAAAAGCTATCTATCTCACATTTAAATTTAGCAATTGAGCTAGTATCAATTGCCGTTGGCGGAAGAGAGTTCCAAACTTCGACAACCCTTTGTGTGCAGAAATGTTTTCTAATCTCGCTCCTGAAAAGTCCGGCTCTAATTTTGAGACTGTGCCCCCTACTCCTAAAATCCGCAACCAGCGGAAATACTTCCTCTCTATCCACCCTATCTGTTCCCCTTAACATCTGATAAACTTCGATCAGATCACCCCTTAACCTTCGAAACTCCAGAGAATACAACCCCAATTTGTGTAATTTCTCCTCGTAACTTAACCCTTGAAGTCCGGATATCATTCCAGTAAACCTACGCTGCACTCCCTCCAAGGCCAATATGTCCTTCCGAAGGTGCGCCAGAACTGCTCACAGTACTCCAGGTGCGGTCTAACCAGGGTTTTGTATAGCTGCAACATAACTTCTGCCCCCTTGTACTCCAGTCCTCCAGATATAAAGGCCAGCATTCCATTTGCCTTCGTGATTATTTTCTGCACCTGTTCATGACACTTCAATGATCCATGTACCTGAACCCCTAAGTCCCTTTGGACATCCACTGTTTTTAACCTTTTACCATTTAGAAAGTACCTTGTTCTATCCTTTTTTGATCCAAAGTGGATGACCTTACATTTGTCGACATTGAATTCCATTTGCCACAGTTTTGCCCATTCACCTAATCTATCAATATCCCTTTGTAATTTTATGTTTTCATCTACACTGCTTACAATGCCACCAATCTTTGTGTCATCGGCAAACTTAGATATGAGGCTTTCTATGCCTTCATCCAAGTCGTTAATAAATATTGTGAATAATTGAGGCCCCAAGACAGATCCCTGCGGGACTCCACTAGTCACATCCTCCCAATGTGAGTACCTACCCATTATCCCTACTCTCTGTCGCCTTTCGCTCAGCCAACTTCCTAACCAAGTCAGTACTTTTCCCTCAATTCCATGGGCTTCTATCTTAGCTAACAGTCTCTTATGTGGGACCTTATCAAATGCCTTCTGGAAGTCCATATAAATAACATCCATTGACATTCCCCTGTCCACTACTTTAGTCACCTCTTCAAAATATTCAATCAGCTTTGTCAGACTCGACCTACCTTTCACAAATCCACACTGGCTCTCTCTGATTAACTGAAAATTTGAGAGGTGTTCAGTCACCCGATCCTTAATTATAGACTCCAGCATTTTCCCCACAACAGATGTTAGGCTAACTGGTCTATAATTCCCCGGTTTCCCTCTCTCTCCTTTCTTAAAAAGCGAAGTGATGTGCAATTTTCCAATCTAGAGGGACAGTTCCTGAATCTAGAGAACTTTGAAAGATTATAGTTAGGGCATCCGCAATGTGCTCACTTACTTCCTTTAAAACCCTGGGATGGAAACCATCTGGTCCTGGGGATTTGTCACTCTTTAGTGCTATTATTTTCTTCATTACTGTTGTTTTACTTATGTTAATTTTATTGAGTCCCTGTCCCCGATTCAATATTAGTTTTCTTGGGATTTCCGGCATGCTATCCTCTTTTTCGACTGTAAATACTGACGCACAGTAATTGTTCAACATGTCCGCCATTTCCCCATTGTCAATGACAATATCCCCACTTTCAGTTTTTAAGGGGCCAACACTGCTCCTGACCACCCTCTTTTTCCTAATATAACTATAAAAGTTCTTCGTATTGGTTTTGATATCCCTTGTGAGTTTCTTTTCATACTCTCTTTTTGTAGCTCTTACTATCTGTTTTGTGACCCTTTGTTGATCTTTGTATCTTTCCCATTCACCAGGAGGATAGTAGCAGACTACAGGAGGATGTAGACAGACTGGTGAAGTGAGCAGACACATGGCAAATGAAATTTAATGCAGAGAAGTGTGAAGTGTTGTACTTTGGAAGGAAGAATAAGGAGAGGCAATATTAACTAAATGGTACAATTTTAAAAGGGGGTGCAGGAACAGAGACTTGGGGATCACACACAAATATTTTAAGGCAGCAAGCACAGAGTGAACACTTCAGAGTTTGGTAAGCGTGGGAGTTCGGTGAAGTGTGGGAAGGAGGTGCTGCTTTGCCTTGCTTTTCCTAACTTTTTCCGCAGAGCGGCGGTGGACCTGAGCAGCAGAAGACTGAGAGTGGGGATAGAAGCAGCAGCAGCAGACCTGCAACAAGAGACAACTACTGTGCGACGTCGCAGGTGAGGCAGGAGAGTCCGAGAGGTGAGGACAGCAAAAAGGAGAGACCGAGAGCAGGAGGAGAGTCTGAGAGGTGAACGCAGGGTAAATCTAAGGCAAGTCATGGAAGCAGAGCTCGCACCCGTGATATGCTCCTCCTGCACTATGTGGGAAGTCATGGACACTACCAGTGCCCCTGGTGACCATGTGTGCAGGAAGTGTGTCCAGCTGCAGCTACTGGCAAATCGCATTTCGGAGCTGGAGCTGCGGGTGGACTCACTGTGGAGCATCCGCGATGCTGAGACTATCATGGATAGCACGTTCAGTGAGGTGGTCACACCGCAGGTAAAGATTACGCAGGCAGAAAGGACATGGGTGACGCCAGGCAGGTAAAGCAGGAGTCCCCTGGGGCCATCTCCCTTTCAAACAGATATTATTCTTTGGATACTGTTGGGGGAGATGGCTTATCAGGAGAAAGCAGCAAGAGCCAAGTTTGTGGCACCACGGGTGACTCTGCTGCACAGGAGGGGAGGAAGAGTGGCAGGGCTACAGTGATAGGGGATTCATTGGAAGGGGAACAGATAGGTGTTTTTGCGGCCGTAAACGTGACTCCAGGATGGTATGTTGCCTCCCTGGTGCTAGGGTCAAGGATGTCACGGAAAGGCTGCAGGGCATTCTGGAGGGGGAGGGTGAACAGCCAGTCGTCGTGGTCCATATCGGTACCAACGACATAGGTAAAAAAAAGGGATGAGGTCCTGCAAGGTGAATTTAAGGAGTTAGGAGATAAATTAAAAAGCAGGACCTCAAAGGTATTGATCTCAGGATTACCACCAGTGCCACGTGCTAGTGAGTATAGGAACAGGAGTATAGACAGGATCAATGCGTGGCTGCAGGGATGGTGCAGGAGGGAGGGATTTAGATTCCTGGGACATTGGGACCGGTTCTGGGGAAGATGGGACCTGCACAAGCGAGACGGGTTACACCCGAGCAGGACCGGGACCAATGTCCTCGCGGGGGTGTTTGCTAGTGCTGTTGGGGAAGGTTTAAACTAGAGTGGCAGGAGGATGGGAACCTGAGCGGGGAGTCAGAAGGGAGTAAAGTTGAGAGCAGCAAGAGAGGGGAAGACCCAGGGGAAATTTACAATACAAATAGTGCAAACAGTTGTTCAAGAACAAGTGAAAGGGGAAAAGCGTAGAGCAGCAGAAAGAAAGTGTATTTTAGACACTACAGATAAAGTGAAAACTAGAAGGCGTAAGGCGACTATCCCAGCATGAAAGCTGAAGGGCAGGCTAGGGTGTGTGGCCCAACTAAGAGTTCTATATACAAATGCACGAGTATAAGAAATAATTTAAATGAACTACAGGTTCAAATTCAAATTGGAGGGTATGATATGATAGCTATTACTGAGACATGGCTGCAGGATGGTCAGGATTGGGAACTAAATATACCAGGTCATAAGGTCTACAGGAGAGATAGGGATAATGGAGGAGGGGGAGGAGTAGCCTTAGTGATTTGAGATGAAATCAATTCAATGATAAAGGAGGATATAACAAGAGCTAAGCAGCCAACAGAGACCTTATGGGTTGAATTGAGAAACAGGAAAGGATCTAAGACTATAGTGGGAGTTGTGTATAGGACCCCTGGCAGCAGCTCTGAAGTGCTAGATTGTATAAATGCAGAGATTAGACGAGCGTGTAACAAAGGCATAGTGGTCTTAATGGGGGACTTTAACCTTCACATAGATTGGGGAAAGCAGACTAGCAACTGTCAGAAAGGTAGTGAATTTCTTGAATGTGTCCGAGATAGTTTTCTACAACAGTATGTCCTAGAGGCAACAAGGGGGCAAGCCATACTAGATTTAGCAATGAGTAATGAACCAGATTTAGTTAACAGCTTAACTGTGTGTGAACATCTATCCAATAGCGATCATAACATGATCGAATTCAATGTCGTGTTTGAAAGAGAAAAAAGTGAGTCAGCTGATGAGATTCTAGACTTGGGTAAGGCCGACTTCAATGGGATGAGACAGAGACTGTCCACAGTAAACTGGGCAAATCTGTTAATGGGTAAAACGACTGATGATCAGTGGGAAATGTTTAAAGAAACATTTAACGTGATACAGAACCGGTTTATACCCTTGAGGGGCAAGAACTTTACTTGCCAAAAAAAAACAGTATGAGACGTAAGGAAACGGAATGCAAAAAGGCAAAAAATGACACAGATCCTGGCGAATGGGAAAGATACAAAGATCAACAAAGGGTCACAAAACAGATAGTAAGAGCTACGAAAAGAGAGTATGAAAAGAAACTTGCAAGGGATATCAAAACCAATACGAAGAACTTTTATAGTTATATTAGGAAAAAGAGGGTGGTCAGGAGCAGTGTTGGCCCCTTAAAAACTGAAAGTGGGGATATTGTCATTGACAATGGGGAAATGGCGGACATGTTGAATAATTACTTTGCGTCAGTATTTACAGTCGAAAAAGAGGATAGCATGCGGGAAATCCCAAGAAAACTAATATTGAATCGGGGACAGGGACTCGATAAAATTAACATAAGTAAAACAACAGTAATGAAGAAAATAATAGCACTAAAGAGTGACAAATCCACAGGACCAGACGGTTTCCATCCCAGGATTTTAAAGGAAGTAGGTGAGCACATTGTGGATGACCTAACTATAATCTTTCAAAGTTCTCTAGATTCAGGAACTGTCCCTCTGGATTGGAAAATTGCACAGGTCACTCCACTTTTTAAGAAAGGAGAGAGAGGGAAACCGGGGAATTATAGACCAGTTAGCCTAACATCTGTTGTGGGGAAATTCCTGGAGTCTATAATTAAGGATAGGGTGACTGAACACCTCGAGAATTTTAAGTTAATCAGGGAGAGCCAGCATGGATTTGTGAAAGGTAGGTCGTGTTGGACAAACCTGATTGAATTTTCTGAAGAGGTGACTAAAGTAGTGGACAGGGGAATGTCAATGGATGTTATTTATATGGACTTCCAGAAGGCATTTGATAAGGTCCCGCATAAGAGACTGTTAGCTAAGTTAGAAGCCCATGGAATTGAGGGAAAAGTACAGACTTGGTTAGGAAATTGGCTGAGCGAAAGGCGACAGAGAGTAGGGATAATGGGTAGGTACTCACATTGGCAGGATGTGACTAGTGGAGTCCCGCAGGGATCTGTCTTGGGGCCTCAATTATTCACAATATTTATTAACGACTTAGATGAAGGCATAGAAATTCTCATATCTAAGTTTGCCAATGACACAAAGATTAGGTGGCATTGTAAGCATTGTAGATGAAAACATAAAATTACAAAGGGATATTGATAGATTAGGTGAATGGGCAAAACTGTGGCGAATGGAAATCAATGTAGACAAATGTGAGGTCATCCATTTTGGATCAAAAAAGGATAGAACAGGGTACTTTCTAAATGGTAAAAAGTTAAAAACAGTGGATGTCCAAAGGGACTTAGGGGTTCAGTTCATAGATCATTGAAGCGTCATGAACAGGTGCAGAAAATAATCAAGGCGGCTAATGGAATGCTGGCCTTTATATCTGGAGGACTAGAGTACAAGGGGGCAGAAGTTATGCTGCAGCGATACAAAACCCTGGTTAGACCGCACCTGGAGTACTGTGAGCTGTTCTGGGCACCGCATCTTCGGAAGGACATATTGGCCTTGGAGGGAGTGCAGCGTAGGTTTACTAGAATGATACCTGGACTTCAAGGGTTAAGTTACGAGGTGAGATTACACAAATTGGGGTTGTACTCTCTGGAGTTTAGAAGGTTAAGGGGTGATCTGATCGAAGTTTATAAGATATTAAGGGGAACGGATAGGGTGGATAGAGAGAAACTATTTCCGCTGGTTGGGGATTCTAGGAGTAGGGGGCACAGTCTAAAAATTAGAGCCAGACCTTTCAGGAGCGAGATTAGAAAACATTTCTACACACAAAGGGTGGTAGAAATTTGGAACTCTCTTCCGCAAACGGCAATTGATACTAGCTCAATTGCTAAATTTAAATATGAGATGGATAGCTTTTTGGCAACTAAAGGTATTAATGGATATGGGCCAAAGGCAGGTATATGGAGCTAGATCACAGATCTGCCATGATCTTATCAAATGGCGGAGCAGGCACGAGGGGCTGAATGGCCTACTCCTGTTCCTATTTTCCTATGTTCCTATGACTAAAAGCCAATAAATCCCCTGGGCCTGATGGCAGACGTCCGAGGCTTCTAAAAGAGGTGGCTGCAGAGATAGTTAATGCATTTGTTATGATCTTACAGAATTCCATAGATTCAAGAACGGTCCCAGCGGATTGGAAGGAAACAAATGGAACCCTGCTATTCAAGAAAGGAGGGAGAGAGAAAACCGGGAACTACAGGCCAGTTAGCCTGACATCAGTGGTCGGGAAAATGCTGGTATCCATTATTGAGGAAGTGGTAACAGGGCACTTGGAACATCATAATATGATTAGGCAGAGTCAACATGGTTTTATGAAAGGGAAATGATGTTTGACAAATTTATTAGAGTTTTTTAAAGGATGTAACTGATGGGGCAGATAAAAGGGAACCAGTGGATGTTGTATATTTGGATTTTCAAAGGGCATTTGATAAGATGCCACACATATGGTTGTTACGCAAGATAAGGGCTCATGGGGTTGGGGGTAACATATTAGCAGGGATAGAGGATTGGTTACAGGACAGAAAACAGAGAGTAGGGATAAATGGGTCATTTTCAGGTTGGCAGGCTGTAACTAGTGGGGTGCTGCAAGGATCGGTGCTTGGGCCTCAGCTATTTACAATCTATATTAATGACTTAGATGAAGAGACCGAGTGTAATGTATCCAAGTTTGCTGATGATACAAGGCTAGGTGGGAAAGTAAGCTGTGAGGAGGACAAAGAGTCTGCAAAGGGATATAGACAGGTTAAGAGAGTACGCAAGAAGGTAACAGATGGAGTATAATGTGGGGAAATGTGAGGTTATTCACTTTGGTAGGAAGAATAGAGAAACAGAATATGTTTTTACTGGTGAGAAACTATTAAATGTTGGTGTTCAGAGAGATTAGCATGCAGGTACAGCAAGCAATTAGAAAAGCAAATGGCATGTTGGCCCTTATTGCAAGGGGGTTGGAATACAAGAGTAAGGAACCAGAGGACATCGATTTAAGGTGATTGTCAACAGAACCAAAGGTGATATGAGGAAAATCTTTTTTTTACAAAGCGAGTGGCTAGGATCTGGAATGCACTGCCTGAGGGGATGGTGGAGGCAAATTCAATCATGGCCTTCAAAAGGGAACTGGATAAGTACTTGAACGGAAAAAGTTTGCAGGGTTACGGGGATAGGGCAGGGGAATGGGACTAGCTGGATTGCTCCTGCATAGAGCCGGCATGGACTCGATGGGCCGAATGGCCTCCTTCCATCCTGTAAGCATTCTATGAATCTAAGTCTCACTACAATTGTACAGGTCTTTAGTGAGACCTCACCTGGAGTACTGCGTACAATTTTGGTCTCCGTATCTAAAGAAGGATATGCCTTAGAGGGGGTGCAACGAAGGTTCAATAGATTAATTCCTGGGATGAGAGAGTTGTCTTATGAGGAGAGGTTGAATAAAATGGGCCTATACTCTCTGGAGTTTAGAAGAAGGAGGTGAACTCATTGAAACATAAGATTATGAGAGGGCTTGACAGGGTAGATGATGAGAGATTGTTTCCCCTGGCTGGGGAGTCTCGAACTAGAGGGCAGAGTCGTAGAATAAGGAGTCGGCCATTTAAGACTGAGATGAGGAGGAATTTCTTCACTCAAAGGGTTGTGAATCTTTGGAATTCTGTACCCCAGAGGGCTGTGGATGCTGAGTCATTGAATATATTCAAGGCTGAGATAGATAGATTTTTGGACTCTAGGGGTATCAAGGGATATGGGGATTGGGCAGGAAATTGGAGTTGAGGTCGAAGACCAGCCATGATCTGATTGAATAGCAGAGCAGGCTCGAGGAGCCGTATGGCCTAATCCTGCTCCTATTTACATAAGAACATAAGAAATAGGAGCAGGAGTAGGCCAATCGGCCCCTCGAGCCTGCTCCGCCATTCAATAAGATCATGGCTGATCTGATCCTAACCTCAAATCTAAATTCATGTCCAATTTCCTGCCCGCTCCCCGTAACCCCTAATTCCCTTTATTTCTAGGAAACTGTCTATTTCTGTTTTAAATTTATTTAATGATGTAGTTTCCACAGCTTCCTGGGGCAGCAAATTCCACAGACCTACTACCCTCTGAGTTATGTTCTTATGACAGTCTGAGAAGGCTGTTAAAAAGCATACAGGATCC
The DNA here is from genome assembly GCF_035084215.1 of Heptranchias perlo. Taxonomy (NCBI): domain Eukaryota; kingdom Metazoa; phylum Chordata; class Chondrichthyes; order Hexanchiformes; family Hexanchidae; genus Heptranchias; species Heptranchias perlo. The sequence goes on from NC_090327.1 coordinate 59,613,908, forward strand.
TGGGCTTTATAAATAGAAACAGAGTACAAAAGCAAGGCAGTTATGCCAAACTTTTATCACTGGTTAGGCCTCAGCTGGCGTACTGTGTCCAATTCTGGGCACCACAAGGTTGTCAAGGCCTTGGAGAGGGTGCTGAGGGGATTTACTAAAATGGCACCAGGGATGAGGGATTTCAGTTATGTGGAGTGACTCGAGAAGCAGCGTTTGTTCTCCTTACAGCAGAGAAGGTTAAGGGGAGATTTAATAGAGGTGTTCAAAATTATGAACCGTTTTGATAGAGTAAATAAGGAGAAACAGGTTCCACTGGCATTAGGATCAGTAGCCAAGGTACACAGATTTAAGGTAATTGGCAAAAGAACCAGGGGGGAGTTGAGGAGAAATTTGTTTTATGCAGTGAGTTGTGATGATCTGGAATGCACTGCCTGAAAGGGTGGTGGAAGCAGATTCTGAAGTAACTTTCAAAAGGGAATTCAATATATACTTTAAAAGGAAAAAATTGCAGGGCTGTGGGAAAAGAGCTGGGGAATGGGACTAATTAGATAGGTCTTTCTAAGAGCTGGCACAGACACAATGGGCCGAATGGCCTCCTTCTGTGCTGTATGATTCTATGATGTGAGCATATTCCTCCATATCACATGAACTGGAGACTGCCTCTGCATGACCATTGATCTGCAAGAAACCAGATTTAATGCTACCAATCAGATTGTTCAAACTCTAAGAGATGGTCGTGTGTAACCATTGGAAGCCAGAAGAAATAGTCCTTTCCAATCTGGCAGCCCAGGCCTCTGACAGAAGTCACAGCATCCATGACAGAAGCTATATCTTATAGGACCTCATTGGTGGGGGTCTCTGCTACACATCGGCTTGAAGCTACAACATGCATCAGGGTGGACTACAGTGCTATGAATCAATCATGGTGCCACAGATGCTGTTAAGGTATCCTAGAATTACACCATGTACTGTACATTCTGGAAGACCATCTCCAGTGTCTGCACATACATGTGATGCTCTGCAAACATTCTTCTTTTAAAAGGCGGACCAGAGAGATCTGGGTCCCAAAGTTCTTCATCCAAGCTCCAATGTTTCCTGCCCCTACTGTCTTCAATGTCTGCATCCTCATCCCCCACTCTTAGGCTCCTTCATGATTTGTATATCACCCTATGCGCTTCCTCCAGGCTCACTGTCTAATGCCTCATGGGTGGATATCTCTGGACTGGTACTTGTCAGAGAGTGTGAATGATGGTGCATGTGATGAAGTGCTGGCAGGGCTTGAAGCTAATTGATCTAACAGATCTTAATCCATCACTTCTTGCTGTGTGACATGAGGAAGGGGAGGAGGAGGAGGAGGAGTTAGAATGGGTTGCTGAGGAGCAGCGTTCATATGTGACTTTCAGTAGAAAGAGTAATATGAAGGTTTCATAATGTACTTTATTGGCAGGTTATGTGGGTCCAATAGCACAAGAAGGAAGAGAAACAGAATGCCAAGGCTGCAACAGGCATCTACCCTCTGACTACCCAATCTCTGACTCTATCCTATCTGCTTCCCAGGTGCTCCAAAGCTTCTGCCTCATAGAAGTCAATAGCCTGGGATTGGGTGGACTAGTACCTGTGGCTTCTCTGCTGTTACGAGTTGTCTTCCTCCTTAAGAGTGCCAAAAGTCAGAATGCCCTTTGCATGCGATGAAATGCTGTGAAACCCAGTTGACAGCAAAATGATCATAATGGAGGCAATGAGAGTTGCTTGAAAGAAGCAAATACATACAATGTGAGGCTTTTAGTGAGGTGTATGCATATTAGAATGTGAATGAAGGAACACTTGCACATGAAGGCAAGGGATGTAAAGGGCCCAAGGAACCTCTTGATAATGGTAATCTTTTGATGCCCTGCAATAGTGAAAAGGTGGGTGAAAAGTGGCCAAACTGCATTGTACAGTGCATTCTTGGATGGTGTGACTGACCCTGCTTACCTTCCCTGACCTGGTCAGGTAATTAAATTTTGTGCAGCATCAAGTAGTCACACAGGAGCCATGGAGGTGACACTTATTACCAGGACTACCTACTTCCATTGTGATTGAGCAATTCCACAGGCTGACTTCTCTCTTAAATATCAAATAGAGCATTCCTCCTCCTCTGAATTTGGGACAGCTTTACTTCTATGGATGCCTCCTAACATTTCCGGGTTGTGCTGAGTGTACCTTAACTTTCAGACTTTTCACAACTGCTAATCCTGCTTTTCAGAAAAAAAAATCTTCCTTTGCTGATTGCTGGCCTTTTAAACTTCTACAGATGTTTAAACCCTGCAGCAGCAATCATGTCCCACCCCATCTCTGTTGAGAGCCCACCACTTTATGTAAATTAATCTAACCCCAGAGTCAGTGCTGGTGCATTGTGCGGATGGAAGTCTCACCCCATCACACTTCTAGTAGTAATACCAGTTGAGGAAAATCTGGGATTAATCCTTTAAGGAATTCACGCTGTTGCACCATCATTTGTCAGGAGATCATCCGCCAATCTTCAATCCTCCATCTCAACTGCACTTTTAGTCTGTGACTGGAGAAACACTAATAATACCTCAGGGATAACAGTGACAGCAATAGAGAATATCTCAACTAAAGTAGCTTCAAGCAACATTAGGAACAAAGAGAAATAAAGAATAGGCGGATAGCTTTGTGTGGAAGTTGACCTTCTTTCAAAGAACGAGTACGACCATATTTACTGTAGATAATCTACCAATCTTTTCTATTAGTTCTACCTTCACATGCAAATAGGAATATATTACATGATTGCAAAAGCTGGTGATGGATGAGACTCCGAAGACTTAAACATTCAGAGTAGCTTGGAGCACTGCAGCACTGAAACATCTGTGGTCCTAAACCACCAGATTAGGCCATAAACCCCGATTTTAACCCCCTTGCAACCCCCCCAACCTTCCTTCCTCCCTGTGCCCAAGAACAAGGTGCACGGTGGATTGAAATCAGGCAGCATCCTTACCTCGCATTTGTACTGTACTCTCGCCAGCCGTGACTTTTACCCTTGGATTTCAGGAGACAACAGGGAAAGCTGCTGTGAATTGGATCCAGGGTCAGAAGATGCCCAGGTAAGACATGTTTTAAATTTTTGAAATGTTTCCTTTTGGCCAGAAGTGCTCCTCCTGGTCCCACATCCCACAGGGAATCTTTGGGCCTCCCCTGCCCCGGGCTTCCCTTTCCACATTCGCCTCTGACTGCCCTCCTCCCCCCGTCCCCATGCCCCCTCCCTCTTCCTCTAATTTCATTACTGCTACAAACTGCACTTTTATTTTTTTTCCTCCTGCAATATAAGATGTAAAATGTTGGGGGTAATTCCACAATACTGTGGTCCCATTGAAAAAGCCATGCTGGAGACTGAGCAATAATATTGTAGACTCAATTCTCTGACCTGCACTCCTTGCTGAGAGCATAGGATCTTAAAATTAACCCTGTTGGGTATACCCACAGCTTAAGTTATGACAAGCTCGTATCTCACTGAACTTTCAGTCTAACTCCTTGGTCTCACATGTCATAAGGCTTACATTCAGTCCTGTTTTTGAGCAATCAGGGGTAAAATTCAACTTTGGTGGAAACACAAGGAAAGGCGGTAGCAAATCGACTTAATTTTGAACCTGCTGAGGGCATTCACCACTTCATTCTGCACTCCAGTGAGGTGTTCTGCAGGGACATCCATTAGGCTTCAATGCTACACGACCCCAATTTGCATGGAACTAAGGCAGGGTTACTAGGTCTTCTTTATCCATTTACCTTTATGTTGTCCACCCTTAATCTCAACAAGTTGTTGCACCAAAGCTAGCCAGATTTCTTGAAGCCTTTATAGAACGGCATGGAGAAGGGTGGCACTGGCCCAACAGCAGAAATCAGATTGAGCAGGCTTGTGAATAATGATGGAGGACATTTTGTGAGCTCCACATTTTCTCAGCTATCCAAATCAATGCAAAAGCTGCTAAGACAATAAATATTTCCCAGTGCACTCCTCAGCATGCTCCATGCATATCCCTAGGAGGTAAAAAGTGCACTTCTTGGCAAAACCAGAAGCTGAAATTTCTTTGCCCTTGGGCTATCCTGAAGACAAGCTTATTTCCTCCTTCAGCGAACAAGCAGTTGCTTCCAGCCTTTTTTGTTGAAAATTAAATATCAGGAAACAGTGTAAGCAAGTGCCATATGCACCAAACACATGGATCCATACTAATTTTAAAACTTGCTGACCAAAGGCAAACTTTTGCAAGAAGATTACAGAGCAACATTCCAAGATTGTACTATAAAGCTGTATTTACAGGGAAAAATAAATGACAGTGAAACTCTGGTGGTCACAGACAGTCAATATTCCTGTGAATGACAGGAGAAAAACTAACAAGGCTAGGACTTAGCATGCAGCCTTATCTGCAGCAAACACGAAGAGATCACCAGACTGAAGAGGTAGTGCAACGGCATAAATTTCTTAAAGGGACAATGTTACCAGGTAATTTGTTTTCTCCCTAGGGAATGCTACCAGTATCCTATTTGTGTGTGAGGAATTACAATTTATTCCCTTAAAAGGAAGTTACACACATCTAGTCCCTGCACGAGTAATATTGAAAATACCTACTGAAAAGGTACATGTGCCCACTCCCAGGTTATTAGAGCATTAAAGCAACACTGTGTATATATGCAAATGTAAGGAATCTTACAACACCAGGTTATCTGTTTTTAATATATTCTCTCTCTCTCTCTCTCTCTCTCTCTCTCTCTGCCATTTGGGTCTCTTTCTCTCTGTCTGTGTAATTTGACACAATGTATATTCAGAGTACTGGGACGTACTGTTCTCCGTGGCTAATCTGTCTGAACACCAACGACACCTTTTGATTGGTGTGATGGTGTCCCAGCCTAATATAAGATATGCAATTTGAGAACCTTTCACTCATTCACCTGACGAAGGGGATAATCTCCGAAAGCTTGTGATTTTAAAATAAATTTGTTGGACTATAACCTGGTGTTGTAAGATTCCTTACATTTGTCCACCCCAGTCCATCACCGGCATCTCCACATCATGGCTATATATGCAGATTAATGGGAAGCCTAAACCCACCTTTGCAGATGTGATTGGGGGGGGGTGGTAGAAGGAGAATTAAATCATTAATGTTCGTAAAGAAAAGCAGCAACATGCTCAATTACTACAGACGTAATAGGGTGGTTTTATATTTAAATTATTCAGTTTGTCATTTGATTTTATTTTTAAATCACTACCAACAAAGATTTAAAAAGAACATGTAGTTTCACTGGTACCAGTCAAGTGTTTTACTATTACTACTTTAACAATTTTATTAATTTTAACTATTCTACTGGGTCTGTACTACTGTAAAACGGTCAGTTTTCAACATGAAGCACAGTCCATTTCTGAATTAATTATCTACACTTACTTACAGCACGAAGCATCACCCAGACTAAGAAAATCCAAAGTGAATCAACAAAGCTGTTTTTAAACTTAAAAGCCATCCTTCCATTTTTAAGGTTATTCTATATCAAATACCAAAAATGTATTACCTTTATGATCTGCACCATCTGGATTCAAATGCATCCTCTTCTGGCATTCTGAGCAGCTCATTAGAAACCTGGTCACCGCTTCTCGTGGTAAAAAGGCATAGGTCTCTGAAATCTAAAGTTAATCACAAAACGTAATAGAAAAAAAATGTTGGGAAGGTAGATTATCATCCTCAATCATCCAAATGTAATTCAAAGTTTATATTCTAAAATAGTTCACCAGAAATGAACTTCTGCTAGGCAGGTTTGGTTCTACCATTACTTCATTGCATAAAGGTAAAACAAAGCTCATTTTTAACAAAGGTATGTAAAAATCTTCCTATCTATACAGGCACTATAGTTTCTTTATAATCAGGGGGAAAAAAAAAATCAATTTTGGGAAAGGTTCAATTTGCATCTTTACACAGGTCTGGTAGATGTCAAGAAGATACCCAAGATTTTTTTAAAGCTTACAAACAATGCAATATCAATGATAGCTTGTGTTCCGTTCCTATTTTTCACATCTAGACTTCAGTGCTTACTGAATCATTTGATAGTTTGTGAAGTGAACGATCTGAACGATTGTCAAGTTTGGAACAATTAAAACATATACATATTACATCTTGAATATGAAGATTTAATTGAAGAATGGATCAATAGAAACAATATGAAACAAAAGGAATCTTAATAAGTGGGTGCTGAAAACATAATCAGAAAGCCTTTGAAGAGCCTCAGAAGGCTCAACTTATCACTAACCTTTTCTAAGGCTGAATTGGCAGGGGACCAAGAAGGGATCGGCAAAATTGAAGGGAAAAGAAGCAAAATGCAAACATGAGTCTGCAATTGGCAGAGCAGCACCTGACCCACTGTTTGATAGCTGCTAAAGTCAAGGTGTTGTTATATGAAGTAGGTGCAATTCCAAGGTACTATCCTCATAGATCAGCACTGCACCATTCTGCAAGTTGATACTTCCAAGTTTTAGACCTCAACTGACCATTACTGCCATTGCATGCGCCAGCCCTATGCTGCATGGTGGCTGCATTTATCCTTGAAGGATAGGACATAGCTCTGCATCTGCCCCTCTGCTGATCCAGACACTAAAGCCAGGCAGGTGTGCTAGGATCTGTAGGCGTGGCACCATGGCAGGTGCAGCCAATTAGGTAACACTGGCTGTTGATTACCCTTCTTTCATGCAGTGCCACTGAAACCATGACATAAACTGGGATGCTTCCAAGGAAGCATCCAAAATTATGGTTAATCAGACATATATATCTTATTGATGCCATCAGATCTCCTGTCCCAGCTTCCTTAGGGAAGAGTAGCCACCAGCAACACTGATACGTTGTCAAAGTGAGACATTTTCACCTCTGTCTGCAGATGTGGGTGTGTGGTTATCAGCAGACACTGGACCCCAATATTTAAGGGGAAGCGGGGAGGGAGGGAATTTAACGGCAGGACCTCATTTGAATTTTTTTTCTGTGTTTCCCGGCTGGCAGCCAGTCAGATCAAGAGGCTGGCTGGCTAGCTGTTGGACGGGAAGCCCAGTGCTCAAAAGCCGCAGCCGGGGACCGGTGGGAAGGTGGAAGAAGTGGCAGGGTGAGGAGGAGAAGTTGGCCGGCCTGGGGGTGTGGGGGGGAGGGGAGCGTGGGGAGGGAGGCCGATCGCGGCAGGTTTGCTTGGGGGGCCGGGGTGGCAGGGAGCTCTCCTGCTCTTCCTGGCCCACAAGCAATGCTAGTAAGCACTTACCTGCTGGATCTGGCAGTTCTCGCCTTCATTCAGCTGACCTGGTTGCTCGTGCTCTGGGGAACGCGGTCTGCAGCTGTTAAATCTAAATGGCTGCTAAAATTTGAGGCACTCGGCCTCATTAACATATTTGAATCACTGACCTGCCTCTCGAGAACAGATTACTCGCCCGACCCTCCAACCCGCTGCGGTTGAACCGGAAGTAGGTGCATTTGCAATGAGTTGGGTCCGGTTTCACATTAAGAATTTAACCCCCACCCCCGCCGCCCCTCTCCCACCCGTGCTGAGGGGTTAAAATTACCCCCCATGGCATCTCTAGTGCAGCCTAACTGGCCTGGCATCCCTCCATAGGTCCTCCTCCTCTTACAGACACTTTTTCATATAGCGGGATTTCCATTGGGATACCAATTGGTGCCAGTTCTAGTACTCAGGGAAAATAACAAATAACTTACATCAATTGGCATTAAGACTTAATAAGACCCTAAGTATCAAAGGAAAAAAAACTTTACTAAATGGGTAAAATGCACTTTCCTTTATCTTACTGGATCCTTTCCATGACCTCCAGGATACTCACCATCACCTAGCAACGCTGGATGCCCATTTCAAATGGGCAGTCTTTACATCAGGCACCCTGCATGGCAAAACGGGAAATGGAATGCACCAACACACCCCAAATTAATATTAAAATGAAGTGCCTGGCTATTTGAGGTATATGCTTCCAGCGTTGCTGGTCCCACTTCTTGGAAAATGTGCAGGGCACAAATCTGGCACATTTTTGGCAGGGTGGGTCTTTAGTCGATATTTCTCATGGCCGCCACGGTACCACCCAATGGCGAGATAAATCTAGGCTTCAGTATCTAGTTAAATATCTTTATGGAATTGTTCCAAAGTGCAGTATGCATACAATTCAGCTTACCTGGCCTGTGTCTGGTATGTCATTTTCCAGGGTGCTCCCTCACAATGATAGAACCTTATTGCTGATTAGGGTGTATTTTTTTATATCAGAAATGGGGCAGCAGAAATTGCCCCATCCCAAGTGGTGATAAAGGCAAAAAAAAAAGTTCCTTCGCCATATTAGATTTGGGGGTTGGGGTTGGGGGGGGGGGCGGGGGGGGGGGGGAACAAAATAACATGCTCCTACAATATTTAAAAGCCTGCAGCTGCTTAAAGAGGAAAGCACCATCTCAATGTTTCTAGTCCAGAAAAGAAAATTCAAACAATGAAGAATGTCTAGCAGTTCTGCAGGAGGGCAGAAAGCCCCCAGATTCTCAGATAGTGCAGTAGAAGTGCTGTTCGAAGAAGTAATGCAAAGGAGAGATACCCTCTTTGGCAGAAAGTGCTGTAAGCCCTGAGGAGAGCTATCAAGGGGCAATGGATGGTGGTGGCCAGGGCAGTGAGTGCTTCTACCCTGTGCCCAGCCAAGCAGTGCAGGAAGTTGTTTAATGGAGTCAGATCAGGCAAGGCAAAAGAAGAATGCACTATATTAAGCACGTCTACCATTTGCAGTCTCCTCCCACTCACATTACCTTAAAGTACCTTAATTGCTTACCATCAATGCCCACGAGGCATTGTGTGCCCTCGATACCCCAGTCTTCTCTCAGAAGTTTTCTTTACTCAACTGCTTGTTGCATTCCATTCCATTCATCACGCACGTTCAGCCATGTACACTGATACCTGGGTTTCACCGCATGCAACAGTGGTTGCATTTTCTTTAAGTACAAGATAGTCCATAATACCAGAGAATTGCAAAAGATGGCAACCCCCCCCCCCCCCCCACCACCACACACACACACTAGATCTCTGAACTCTCACTCCCAATAGAATCATAGAAAGTTACGGCACAGAAGGAGGCTATTCGGCCCATCATGTCCGTGTCAGCTGAAAATGAGCCACCCAGCTTAATCCCACTTTCCAGCACTTGGTCCATAGCCTTGTAGGTTACGGCACTTCAGGTGCACATCCAGGCACTTTTTAAATGAGTTGAGGGTTTCTGCCTCTACCACCTTCTCAGGCAGTGAGTTCCAGACCCCCACCACCCTCTGGGTGAAAAAATTTCTCCTCAGCTCCCCTCTAATCCTTCTACCAATTACTTTAAATCTATGCCCCCTGGTCACCTGACCCCTCTGCCAAGGGAAATAGGTCCTCCCTATCCACTCTCTGCAGTCCAGTCATAATTTTAGATACCTCAATTAAATCTCCCCTCAGCCTCCTTTATTCCAAAGAAAACAACCCCAGCCTATCCAATCTTTTCTTATAACTAAAATTCTCCAGACCTGGCAACATCCTTGTAAATCTCCTCTGTACCCTCTCTAGTGCAATCACATCTTTCCTGTAATGTGACCAGAACTGTATGCAGTACTCAAGTTGTGGCCTAGCCAATGTTTTATACAGTTCTAGCATAACCTCCCTGCTCTTATATTCTATGCCTTGGCTAATAAAGGAAAGTATCCCGTATACCTTTTTAACCACCTTATCTACCTGTCCTGCTACCTTCAGGGATCTGTGGACATGCACTCCAAGGTCCCTTTGTTCCTCTACACCTCTCAGTATCCTCCCATTTATTGTATACTCCCTTGTCTTGTTTGTCCTCCCCAAATGCATCACCTCACACTTCTCTGGATTGAATTCCATTTGCTACTTTTCTGTCCATCTGACCAGTCCATTGATATCTTCCTGCAGTCTTACAACCTTCCTCCTCACTATCAACCACACGGCCAATTTTTATATCATCTGCAAACTTCTTAATCAAGCCCCCCACATTCAAGTCCAAATCATTAATATACACCACAAAAAGCAAGGGACCTAGTACTGAGCCTTGCGGGACCCCACTGGAAACAGCCTTCCAGTCGCAAAAACACCCAACCATTACCCTTTATTTCCTGCCATTGAGCCAATTTTGACTCCAATTAGCCACTTTCCCTTGGATCCCATGGGCTTTTACTTTCACTTTTTTGACCAGTCTTCCATGTGGGACCTTGTCAAAAGCCTTGCTAAAATCCATGTACACTACATCAAATGCGTTACCTTGTTACCTGCTCAAGAAATTCAATCAAGTTAGTGAGACACGACCTTCCCTTAACAAATCCATGCTTGATTAACCCGTACCTTTCTAAATGACGATTTATGTTGTCCCTCAGAATCGATTCCAATAATTTGCCCACCACTGAGGTTAAACTGACTGGCCTATAATTACTCGGTCTATCTCTTTCTCCCTTTTTAAACAACGGTACAACATTAGCAGTCTTCCAATCCTCCAGGACCACGCCTGTAGCCAGGGAGGATTGGAAAATGATGGTCAGAGCCTCATTATTTCCTCCCTTGCTTTTCTGGATTGGTAAGTGACATTTCAATGAAGCAGTAGCACTCCAAATCCTGGCAAGGGAGGTCATATAGGGTATCAGAACTTGCATCTATATAGCACCTTGTCTCCTCAGAGTAACCCAAAGCGCTTTACAATCAAGAAATTACTTTTGAAGTGCAGTTAACCACTATTATGAAGGCAAATGTAGCAGTAAATTTGAATACATCAAGGTCTCACAAAACAGGAAATGAATGAATTACCAGATAATCTGTTTTGTTGATGTTGGTTGAAGGAGACACGTTGATCAGAACAACTCCCCGCTCTTCTTCAAATAGTGCCATGGAATCTTTTGCATCTGTCCATGCAGATAGATGGGGTCTCAGTTTAACGTCTTATCCAAAAGATGCACCTCTGAAACCCAGCATTTTCTTGGTACTGCACCGAAGTGTCAACCAAGTTTATGTGCTCCAGTCTATATTGGAACTTTATCCCACAACTTTCTGGCTCAGGGCAGGGGTCCTACCAAGCTAAATGAGCCAAGCTAACACTTGTAGGGGTAGGAGGGTATGTGCTAGCTGCGTGTGCTTTCCAAGAACAATGTCTGCACACACAACATTGTTGTAACTAGAATTTTAATGAAAATAGGAGAATATCTGTTCTGTCGCTCATCAGGTTAGCAATTGGCTATGAATGAGAAACTAAACATACTGTGTCGAATTTTCTGTGAGGCAACATAAGTTACCCTATGGATTTGCAGGAATTTTGCAGATATTAGTATCCTTACCTTGAGCTTCTGGATGCTTCTTACAAGAGGTATAATTTACTGTGCTCTTGGCATTTGCTTTCAGTTTGCCTCTCTGCTGTGCCCTGACAGCCATTAATTCTCATGCAGGTGGAAGAATAATCTGCTTTGCCATAACTTTCAATAAAAATTTATGATTTCCTCCTTGAAACTGAAGTTAGTACAAGGCCTGCTAGACATACACCCCTCTGGTGGTCCAGTATGGGCAAGATGCTGGTCTGAACCTCCTTTCCACCAGTTGCATGTACTCCTGTACAGTGGGACACGTTAGGCACCCACCCCCACCACACATGTCAAAAAAGAGCCTATCAAGTAAATTCATCTCTTGTGAATTGATATAATTATTACAACAGCAACATTTTCAGCTTTTAAAAAAAAATCTTCTTTGGATGTGGGTGACGCTGGCAAAGCAGCACTTATTGTCCTGAGGGGATTAGGACTCAACCAGTGTGGAACTGTAAGAAAATTGGGCATTTGAGAACATGAAACAGTACACAAGGTATGGTCTGACTAGCACACTATACAGTTTGAGCATGACTTCCTCTGACGTGTACTCTACTATTTTGGTTATATATTTCAGCATTTTATTTGCTTTGTTGATTGCTGCCATGAAATGGTTGGACATGTTGACCATCAAGTCAATCAAGATCCCTAAATCTCTTTCAAGTTCATCATCATTTATGGAGTACATACAGTGCCCATTTTCTCTTCCTACATGCACTTGTTCAAAATTAAGTAGTACTGATTTGTCACATTATTTGGAGAAAAAAAAGAGGGAACTAAGGGCACTCTGGATGGGAACTTCAACATCTACCACCAAGAGTAGCTTGGTAATACCATCACGGACTGAGCTGGCCAAGTCCTGACGGACATAGCTGCCAGACTGGGCCTACATCAGGTGATGAAGGACCCAATACGAGAGAGTAACTTAATTGACCTACTCCTCACCAACTTGCCGGTCACAGACATATCTGTCCATATTAGCATTTGTAGCCATCACAGAGTCTTTGTGAAGACAAAGTCTCATCTTCACAATAATGTGATACTCTCCTTCAGGACTTGGCCAGCTCGGTCCGTGGCGGTATTACCGAGCTACTCTTGGTGGTGGATATTGAAGTACCCCATCCAGAGTGCCCTTACTCTTCTCCTGGCATCAGTAGTAGGGAAAATGCTAGAAGCTATTATTAAGGACGTAGTAACGGGGCACTTCGAAAATCATAATATGATTAGGCAGAGTCAACACGATTTTAGGAAAGGGAAATAGTGTTTGACAAATCTATTAGAGTTTTTTGAGGGTCTAACTAACAGGGTAGATAAGGGGGAACCAGTGGATGTAGTGTATTTGGATTTTCAAAAGGCATTCAATAAAAGGTGCCACACAAGAGATTGTTACACAAGATTAGGGCTCATGGGATTGGGGGTAATATATTAGCATGGATTGAGGATTGGTTAATGGACAGAAAACGGAGAGTAGGAATAAGTGGGTCATTTTCAAGATGGCAGGCTATAACTAGTGGGTGCCTCAAGGATCAGTGCTTGGGCCTTAGCTGTTTATTACTATATATGATTTAGATGAAGGGACTGAGTGTAATGTATCCAAGTTTGTTGACGATACAAAGCTAGGTGGGAAAGTAAGCTGTGAGGAGGTCGTAAAGAGGATGCAAAGGGATATAGGTAGGTTAAGTGAGTGGGCGGGATGGTGGCAGAAGGAGTATAATATGGGGAAATGTGAAATTATCCACTTTGGTAGGGAGAACAGAAAAACAAAATATTTTTTAAAAAGGTAAGAGACTAAGAAATGTTGATATTCAGAGCGATTTGAGTGTCCATGTACACGAATCACAGAAAGTTAACATGCAAGAACAGCAAGCAATTAGGAAGGCAAATGGTATGTTAGCCTTTATTGCAAGGGGGTTGGAGTATAAGAGTGAGGAGGTCTTGCTGCAATTATGTAGGGCTCTGGTGAGACCACATTACCTGGAATACAGTGTACAGTTTTGGTCTCCTTACCTAAGGAAAGATCTCCTGGCCTTAGAGGGGGTGCAATGAAGGTTCACTAGATTGATTCCTGGGAAGAGAGAGTTGTCCTATGAGGAGAGATTGAGTAGAATGGGCCTATACTCTCTGGCGTTTGGAACAGTGAGAGGTGATCTCATTGAAACATATAAAATTCTGAGAGGGCTTGACAGGGTAGATGCTGAAAGGCTGTTTCCCCTGGCTGGAGAGTCTAGAACTAGGGGTCGTAGTCTCAAGGTAAGGGGTCGGCCATTTAGGACTGAGATGAGGAAAAATTCCTTCACTCCGAGGGTTGTGAATCTTGGAATTCTCTACCCCAGAGGGTTGTGGATGCTCAGTCGTTGAGTATATTCAAGACTGAGATCGATAGATTTTTGGACACTAAAGGAATCAAGGGATATGGGGATAGAGCGGGAAAGTGGAGTTGCGGTTGAAGATCAGCCATGATCTTACTGAATGGCAGAGCAGGCTTGAGGAGCCATATGGCCTACCTCTGCTCCTATTTCTTATGTTCTTATGTACTATTGCTATGCTATGCTATATGGGACAGGCAATGGACAGATCTAGCAGCCCAAAATTGGCCAGGTTACTTTTCAGGATTCTTTGGCCATCCTTCCATGAAAAGGATGTTAGACACAAGTTATATTGAGTTGAAGCTGGCTTTAAAAGGGTTAGTTTCTCAGCACAGCCCCATGCAGGATTGTGAATATAAAGTCAAATGAAAGACGGTTCATATGCTAATCAGAATCTTTTCCCCCAGAGACCAAATAATAAGCAATTAAGTGGCTTGTTTCCATAAGGGATAAATACCATCCACCCATTTAGTTGGGAGTGTTTTGATCTGTGCCTGACTGAATTTCCTGAGCAGCTTCAAAGGTTTTCTTACCTTTCCAAACTAATTCCATCCAATATCCCCATTTCCTTGGTTTCTTTCAACACTTGGCTCCTTTTCATGGCAACCCCGTAACTGGTTGTACCAACCTCCAGTTCCAGTCCCCATGGCTCACTCTCAAGGTCTGATACTAACCAACCACTTTACTGGCCTGTGATAGGAATATAGGAACAGGAGTAGGCCATTCAGCCCCTCGAGCCTGTACCGCCATTCAATCAGATCATGGTTGATCTGCATTTCCACTCTCTGCACCCGCCTTTAATCCATATCCCTTGATAGCCTTATCTAATAAAAATCTATTGACCTCAGTCTTGAAAATTTCAATTTACCCAGCATCCATAGTTTTTTTTTTAAGATGAGAGAGTTCGAGATTTCTACTACCCTTAGTGTGAAAAAAGCGCTTCCTCATTTCACTCCTGAATGGCCTGGCTCTAAATTTAAGATTGTGTTCCCTTGTTCTGGATTCCCCCACCAAAGGAAATAGTTTCTCTGCATCTATCCCTTCAAATCCCTTTATCGATTAGATCACCCTCAACCTTATATACTCAAGAGAATACAAGCCAAGTTCAAGCAATTTGTCCTCATAATTTCCATGATGTGGAGATGCCGGTGATGGACTGGGGTGGACAAATGTAAGGAGTCTTACAACACCAGGTTATAGTCCAACAGCTTTATCCGAAAGCTTGTGATTTCAAATAAAGCTGTTGGACTATAACCTGGTGTTGTAAGACTCCTTACATTTTTCCTCATAACTTAACCATTTAAGTGATGACTCACTTATCAAGTCAACTATTATCCACTCGCCCTCAAAGCATCCCCTTGCGTTTGCCTGCCCTTGAAATCCTATCCCCTTCTCTCTAAGGCCATAACCCTTTCCTTAAACTTTTTATCAACAGAATAGTTTTGCACCTCTTCCTGTGACTAGGATACTCGTTTTCTCAAACATAAACACCCCACACTCTCCAACCTAAGAATACTTCTCTTGGGTGGTCCTTTTCGATTTAATATCTCTTGGCTGCTCTCTTTATAATTTTACTTCAAGCCATTTCTATCATTTAGATTTGCTGGATATTTAAGGGCAAATTTTAATCCCTGCCCACCCAGCGAGAACCAGGCAGACGGGTGGTTTAATTGGTGGTCAGGCACTTCTTGCTGTGTTCCCGATGTGTTCATGCCAGCTGCCATTTTAACTGCTGTGTTTTCAGCATCGTCGGAGCCACCCACCGCCGGCAGACAGGGGCCTCATCAACATTTAGAAGTTGGGGCCTGATTACATCATTTGGACCCCAATGTGATTTTTATCCCAGGTTGCGCAAGTCACGCACAATGCCGGATCTGTCAGTAAAACCTAACCGCAGGCAGGATCGGGACCAGAAGAGACGCAGTTAAGTTAAGATTTCTTGTGGGCCAGGAGGAGCAGGAGTTCTTCAAGCCCCACAAGGAAACATTGGGACTCATACACCCCGGGCTTTCCACCCAATTCCCTGACCACAATCGCCTCCAGAACCCCTTCACCACTTTACGCTGGGGACCGTTCCCTCAGTTTCCCAGCGGCGGCCTCTTGCCTGCTCCAGCCCACCAGCCATCTTGTCACTTTCACCAAGCTCAGGCAGGAGTTCTTCCTCCTACATGATATTGAGGCCCGGAAGTTACAATCGCCCAGGCCTCATGCTGGCGCCATCGTGGGCGCTTCCTGCCTGCCTCCTTACACCATACCCATACATAGAGTTAAAAATCGGGGCTTCAGAAATTAAGAAGTTTTGTCCCACTTTTAGAAAACAATCCCAATAGTTAGTTTTATAATGCTTTGCCATTTACATTGGCTATAAAAAGGTAGGTCAAAAGAGAAAAAAGTTAACACTTCAACACAATCAAGAAGCTAGTCAGAGATCCAATTTGAAGACAGATCAGATAAATATGGTTTGGTACACGAAACAAATAACCAGTCATCATTTACACCTATGACCAGGGATAATGGTAAAAATGAAATGAAGCTGGTTAGAGATTTATTTGATTAATACCATTTTGTATATTAGATTAATCTGCCTATAATAAATATTTCCATAAAAGTATTCAAAGGAAAATAAGCACTCCAATATCTAGGCATTAACTACTCTACAGTCTACGAGAAGTATAATTTAAAATCTGACACTTTAAATGCATCTGAATTTGGCAAGATAAACAGTATCTCAATTTTAACAATACAATGTAGAACTTGCTGAAATTAAAGATAGTATGATTTTTGACCACAATCTTACATCACTCAGTTCCTATTTCCATACCCAAGATGGTAGCAGATTTTCATTATCATGCTCTTCACGATTTTGTAGCAGCGATCTCGTGTATTTTCTAATCACCAGTTCACTGTTGCACAATAGCCATGGCTAAATCCCACCTGCTTCTTCACTACAGCTTGTGCCCCTTTCTGAACTCAACCTAATAGACAATAATAGAGCTAGGTTTGGATGGATGGACAACTAAAAGGTTTGACCCTCATCTCTTTCCTGGCTGAATTTTTGTGCAGTGTTTGCTTTGAAACAATTTTGCTTTTCAGAGTAATACCTTAGCTTTTATTAAACAAACTGGCTAACAAAGACAGAGCATACTGTGCCTTATGAATGGCAAAAAAAGCTAGGACTGTGATATAATGTTATTCACATCAGTTTACAAAAGAACTTCAAGTTTTATATTTAGACACTGTGTTTTTCTTCATTAAAACTGTGTTTTATTAAGTTGACCAAGGACATAGTGAAAAATATCAGCCAAAAGTATAACATATTTAAACAGTTATCTGCATTTCTAGATAGCTCTGAACAACAAAGTTCTAAAAATTATGAAGAATGTAAAATTGTTATAATTACTGCTCAAAGAAAATTGTACTTGCTCTAAATCAGTGCAGATCTATTATGAAAATGATTATAAATTAAGTACCAACTCTTAATGTATAACAGGCACCTGCTACACAGAGTTTAATACCCCACTTCCAAGTTCCCACATTGCAGCCTCCCAATGGGAGTAAATGGCAGCAGCTTCATTTCAATTTTCATTTGAAAATTAAAATTACATTCCAATGATATGTGCACGCAATACTCAGTGATCTAACTGGCCATATAAAATGATTATCCAGGATTGCTAGAGACTGAGATGCTTATCAAAATAGATTTAAAGAGCCAGTAAGATTCCTTAGGCCATTGCCGTACCATTCTCTTCTTTTTTTCTGCTGTGACTTACCTGTTCAGAAGCCTTTGTGGCAACCATTGTGGTGCAGCTGCAATATTGCTACATTGAGTTTCCCTGTGGGAATGGCCCTTTATGTCTACTAGTAAAAGAAAAAAGGACCAACGGAGGGAAGTCAGGCACTTCAGGTTGCACCAGAGACAATCTCCAACCACCTGCCAGAGGCACACATACCTCCATTTGTCAGGAGTACAAACATACAAAATTGATGGGCTGGAAGCAATCAGCTGGTCCATCAAGCCTGCTTCACTAGTGTAAAGTACTGCCTGCAGAGGCTGCGAAATCCAAGGGATGCTCTGAGCAAATCTGCAGCCAAACTCCACAACGCGCACAGCACTGTTAGTGGTCATCAAGGTCATAACTGCCCTTAATATTTATGCATAAGGATCATTTCAGGATGTCACAGGGAACATAAGCTATATAAGCCAATCCCCTATCCATAGATAGGCCAGGGGTAGGGCACAGGCAAGGGAAGGGCTGAAGTACGGCAGCGCACTAGACCTGCCCCAGGGTAGTAAAACATCCAAAGGCACTTCACAGGAGTGTTATCGAACAAAATTTAACACCAAGCCACATAGTGACGTTTTTTTTAATTCATTCATGGGATGTGGGCATCGCTGGCAAGGCCAGCATTTATTGCCCATCCCTAATTGCCCTTGAGAAGGTGATGGTGAGCTGCCTTCTTGAACCGGTGCAGTCCATGTGGTGAAGGTTCTCCCACAGTGCTGTTAGGAAGGGAGTTCCAGGATTTTGACCCAGCGACGATGAAGTAACGGCGATATATTTCCAAGTTGGATATTAGGACAGGTGACCAAAAGCTTGGTCAAAGCGGTAGGTTTCAAGGAGAGATTTAAAAGGAGAAAGAGTAGAGAAGTTTAGGGAAGGAATTCCAGAGCTTAGGGCCTAAGCAGCTGAAGACACAGCCACCAATGGTGGGGCGATGAAAATCGGGGCTGCGCAAGAGGGTTGTAGAGCTGGAGGAGGTTAGAGAGATAGAAGTGTGTAATATTTTTATTGCATGTCTGTAATGTGATACATCACTTCTGTAATTTAACTATTACAGATAGGCCTAAACTGGTACTTTGTTCAAGATGCAGCAGGATCACAGTGAACATCACAAACCAGACTCCAGACTACCAGTGAGCAATGCAATGGGAGATTTAATAGTCTGCTTTAAATAGGTTTAAAGAACAGAAAGAAAACTGCAGATCACAGAAATAAAGTCTGTCATTGGAAAAAATATTCCAGAAAACAGAAGAAAGTAGAGATCCTTAGTCCAATTGTAAAATTAAAAAAGGAGAATGAAAGCACTGCATCGTACTTTTTAAGCAAGTAAAGTAATCACTTATGTGAACGAAGACCACTTGGTTAAAAGTAATTTTTTTTTAAAACTACGGTACACATTTAAAACATTCATCCCTAGGCGTCAAGATACTGGGTGGTGCCACGGGTTTTCATATTGCCCTTTCACCTCTAGGACCAGCAATGAAATCCTCTTCTCTCTCTGTTAGCTACGTGAAATCAGTTCTGGCAGTTTCAACCAAGTTCCTAATGGGCACAACACAAACCAGCCTGTAAAGTGATATTCTCATGCAGGCCAGGGTTTGGCTGATATGAGAAATGGAAAATTTATTCTGGTGGAGTAGGTGGTCATTTTGGGAGGTTGCAATAAAGGCACATGATTGACACAGAGTGGCATTTCTGCTTTGCATTAGTCACATTATGCTTGATCTGGGAGTGTTTGGTGCTGCCATCAGGTGCCCAATGGGAGACACATTGAAAGTAAATCAAAACTTGTGCTGCTTCCAAGATAAAATTTGGGCTAATTCTTCTACCAAGTACAATTTTATTCTTCATATATTTGTGTAGATTCTATTAAAAAGCCTGTAAATGTAAGTAAAATGCACTGTAGATTTCTATTGCCCTCTCCACCAAAATGCTCTGCAGATTCCTATCACCCTCTCCACCATAACTGGTCTTGCTTCTCCTCAAAAAAGGGGTCTGTTCATAGTTCTCAGTGACATTGTGATAAGCAAGGATTCATCCAGTTTCAATTGGAATGGGACCAGTGTCCTAGCGGAAAGGATGAATAGTGCTATCAATAGGACTTTAAACTAGTAAGTCGGGGGTGGCGGGGGGGGGGGGGGGGGGAGGGATCTGGGGAAGAGAACATAAATCTGAAGAAAAAGAAATAGGAAATGAGAGTAAAGGTCAGACCAACTTAAGGAATAAGGGTAACAAACGGTCAGGGAACAAATATTGTTATAGAACATAAGTGCAAAATGACTGTTAAAAACAAAGGGTGGGAAGCAATTACTAAAGACAAACTAAATTGCCTGTACAGCAATGTGCACAGCATCTGAAACAAAATGGGGGAACAGGAGACAATAATTCATGGCGAGGAGCCTGATGTGGTAGGGATAACTGAAACATGGTTACATAAGGAACAGGACTGGCAGATAAATATTGCAGGATATAATGTATTTAGAAAGGATGGGGAAGGAAAAAGTTGGGGGTGGGGCGGGGGGGGGGGGGGGAAGTAGCTGTAATAATTAGAGACAACATAATGGCAATAAAAAAAGGGACATAAGTAAGATTAAGATAAAAACAGAATCCATATGGATTGACACAAAAAGGATAAGAAGGGATCGATCGCGTTAATAGGTGTATTCTAAAGACCACCTAATAGTGGAAGGGAAGTGGAGAAAGAAATATGTAGACAAATTTATCAAATGAGTAAAAAACATCGAATAATAATCATGGGAGATTTCAACTACTCCCAAATAAACTGGCAAGAGGTAGGTAGAGGGGAATGGAGTCTATATGGTGTGTACGGGACTCCTTTCTTACCCAGTATGTGAGAAGTTCATCGAGAGGAATCACTGCTGGATCTAGTAATGGGAAATGAACCAGAACACATAAAAGAAGAAAGCATGGGGAACATCTAGGCAATAGCGATCATAAAAAAAGGTTTAAAATAATGATTGAGTAAGCTATAAGTAAGTTAAAGACCAAAGTAATAGATTGGAAAAAAGCTAATTTTGAGGGGATGAGAATGGAACTAGGAAAGGTAAACTGGAAAAAGATTTTGACAGACAAAGAAATAGAACAGCAATGGATAATATTCAAAATGGTGATCCATAGAGTTCAGGAGAAGTATAATCCTTTAAAAAGCAAGAACAAACCAGCCAATAATGACACACCATGGATGAATAAAGAGATAAGGGTCAAATTGAAACTAAAAGAAAAGGCATACTCTAAGTTCATTGACAATAAAAGGAGGATGACAAAAGGGAATACGAAGAGGTTAGGAAAGAAGTCAAAAAAACAATTAGGAAAGCAAAGAGGAATTACCAGATTAAATTATCATGGCGTCTAAAAAGATATAGTAAAGTCTTCTACAGGCACATCAATAACAAAAGAAAAATCAGGATAGGGATAGGGCCACTAAGGGATGCACAAGATGAACTCACAGGTAATGACAGCGAAATGGCAGAAATATTGAATAGTTACTTTGCCTCCGTATTTACCAGGGAGACTAACAAGGTGGACAGGGCATTAGAAGAAAAGGTTGAAAAAGATACTAAAACATTTAAGATAGAATGGGGGAGATAAATGATAAACTAATCAAACTAAGGGAAGATAAGACCGTGGCCTGGATGGATTGCATCCGCGAATATTAAAAGAAGCTAAGGAGGAGAAGCAGAGGTCCTATTACATATATATAATAATTCACTAGAAAAGGGAATAGTGCCAGCGGATTGGCAGACAGCTAATGTTATTCCTATATTTAAAAAAGGGAGATAGAACAAGTCCAGGGAACCATAGACCAGTTAGCTTAACTTCGATGGTAGGAAAGATAATGGAATACTTACTCAAAGATGTAATAGAAAGACATCTAGAGAACGAAAATACAATAAAGAATAGTCAGCACGGATCTCAGAGGGGAAAGTCATGCTTGACCAATCTTATTTAATTCAATGAAGAAGTAACAGAAAGAGTGGACGAGGGTAATGTAGTAGATGTAATATATTCAGATTTTCAAAAGGCTTTCAATAAGGTACCGCAGAATAGACTCGTGGCTAAGGTCAGAGCATGTGGAGTCAGGGGACAGGTAGCAGAATGGATAGCAAATTGGCTACAAAACAGAGAGAAGGGGTTAAGGGTAGCTACTCAGACTGGCAGAAGGCAGGAAATGGTGTACCACAGGGATCGGTGCTGGGACCACTGTTGTTCAGAATTTACATTAACGATTTGGATTCGGAAATCAGAAGTACAATTTCAAAATTTGCAGATGACACCAAATTGGGGGTGTAGTTAATACAAAGGAAGAATGCGGCAAAATGCAAGAGGACATTAATAAACTTGCAAAAATCGGGATGTAATTGACAAATGAATTTCATTGTAGATAAGCGTGAGGTGCTACATTGTGGTAGGAAGAATAAGGAGGCAACATACTGCTTGGATAATAAGAGTCTAAATGGGATAGAGGAGCAAAGGGATCTAGGGGTACAGATACACAAATCACTATAAGTAGCGACACAGGTTAATAAGGCCATAAAAAAGGCAAATCAAGCACAAGGGTTCATTTCTAGAGAGATAGAATTGAAAAGCAAAGAAGTTATGTTAAACTTCTATAGCACCTTGGTTAGACCACACTTGGGAGTATTGTGCACAGTTCTGGTCTCCATATTGTAGAAAGGATGTGGAGACATTGAAGAGAGTACAAAAAAGATTCATAAGGATGATGCCAGAGAGGATATTCTGATCAGGAAAGGCTGAACTGGCTGGAGCTCTTTTCTCTAAAAAAAAAGAGAAGGTTGAAGGGTGACCTGATAGGGTAGATGTAGAGAAGATGTTTCCACTTGTGGGGGAGTCCAAAACTTGAGGTCATAAAACAGTCACCAATAAATCCAATAGGGAATTCAGAAGAAACTTCTTGACCCAAAGAGTGGCAAAAATGTGGAACGCATTACCACAAGAAATAGATGAGGCAAAGGCTTTATAAATAAATTGAGGCATAGAGTACAAAAGTATGGAAGTCATGATGATCCTTTATAAAACACTGGTTCAGCCACAACTGGAGTATTGTGTCCAGTTCTGGGCATCGCACTTCAGGAAAGATGTGAAGGCCTTAGAAAGGGTGCAGAAGAGATTTACTAGAATGATTCCAGGGATGAGAGACTTTAGTTACTTGGTTAGAATGGAGAAGCTGGGGTTGTTCTCCTTTGAACAGAGATGGTTGCGAGGAGATTTGATAGAGGTATTCAAAATCATGAAGGGTCTAGACAGAGTAGATAGAGAGAAACTGTTCCCATTGATGGAAAGCTCAAGAACCAGAAGACATAGATTTAAGGTGATTAGCAAAAGAATCAAAGGTGACATGAGGAAAAACTTTTTTTTTTTAAAAACACAGCGAGTGGTTAGGATCTGGAATGCACTGCCCAAGTGGGTGGTGGAGGCAGATTCAATCATGGCCTTCAAAAAGGGAATTGGATAAGTACTTGAAAGGAAAAAATTTGCAGGGCTACGGGGAAAGAGCGGGGAAGTGGGACTAGCTGGATTGTTCTTGCATAGAGCCAGCACGGACTCAATGGGCCGAATGGCCTCCTTCTGTGCTGTAACCTATGATTCTATGATTCTAAATAACATAGATGCATTTAAGGGGAAGCTAGATAGGTACACGAGGGAGAAAGGAATAGAAGGGTATCCTGATAGGGGTTAGATGAAGTAGGGAGGGAGGAAGCTCATGTGGAGTATAAACACCGGCATAGACCAGTTAGGCCGAATGGCCTGTTTCTGTGGTTTCGATGTAACTCGATGTAATTCATAATTCTATATTTTATTTTTAAGTAAGATTTTAGCAGGACCAAAATTGGCAAAACTAAATTGGTTTCTATAAACTGCCAACTGAAAGAAATTTGCTGCTTCTTTTCTGTATGAGTGAGTTTACACCACTCCATCTGAAGTCATTATGTGTTAAATTCCACCCCCCTCCTCCTCCCCATAGCCCTTTCAACTATAACTAAATCATATTAGGAGGCTCAACTACTCCTAAGGCGTTGCGTGCAACTGCACCACACTGAACTGATCTCACAATGACGTCCCCTAATTTAAATATTTTAGTGGCATTCTGCACATGGCACACTGCAAACATCACAGGGGTTTTGGAGGCAAGAATGGTAAGCTTCAGCAGTTATTGAAAAAATTTTACCTGCTCTCAAGTGTTCTGACATTTTTTTTTAAGTATAAATAAATAAAATAAATAAAGATTTGACACAAACCAGCCCCTTCAATCAGAAAGATTAATCAAGGAACGGTGGCTGTATTAGGAAAGGACAACCCAGGAACTACAATTTCTTTTCCCCCTCAAGCACCAGTCATAAATGGATGCTGAGCAACTGGCACTTCGGCCATATAGGATTTCGGCCTAATATTAATGAAAATTGGGAGCTTAACGAGCCTTGCTCACAGTGAGTGCACAGGCTCTTGACGCTCAAAGTGTTAGCAGCCAGCACAATGGGTCATTGTTCTCATCAGGGCTGATTAGGCCTCAGGTCTTAGTGCAGGGTGGTACTACAGCCAGAAGCTGCAAGAATCTGGGATAAATGACAAGCTTTCCCTAGTTCAGTTCATGCAGGTCCATTATATGCACAGATCACTTTAATGAGTTAGGAACTAATAAACGTAACTGTAAAAATTACCTTAAAAAAATCTTATTTTGATTTGCAAAAAAGTTTCATAAAAGCTTCACCTTTCGTAAAGGTCAAGTAATGTATTGCCATCTAACCTACTGATTTGCTTTTGCTTCTATATAATTTTACTTCTTAGTAAACATTATTTGACATTTAGCCTGAGCTATGTAGTCTGGCAGCATGGTTTGAAGAGATCTGGAGCACAAAGCATGTTATTTCCAATGCATACCCCATCAGTATAAATTCCTTCTTTAGCACGGTGTAAGTTTTTGTCTGATTACGCTTCTGTGAAGCGCCTTGGGATATTTTCCTATGTTAAAGGCGCTACATAAATGCAAGGTTTTTTTGTTCACCCGGCAGCAATTCTACCCGATATTTCACACGTAAGGAGGCAGGCTCACTTATGGAAGCTGACTTTTGCACTTTGAGAAGTAGCCCAAATTGCTATTCATCCTTTGCTTTTTCATCACAAATCAGCTCCTCAAAAATAAATTACTGCTGAATTGTAACCTTCTAATTACACCACAGGGCTGGCACGAGTATATGTATCTTTGCAGTATCCACTGCAGTTTAATAACATTTGCATTATAATATCATAACTACATTTGATTGTGAGAGTTTCCTCCGCAAATCAAAGAATTGCCTTAGTGGGCTCTCAGTTAAAATAGCCTATTCACCCAGAGCTGAATATCGTACATTTTATATCTAGTTGCATCTTTTGCATGAAGACAACGTGAAATGGAAAGCAGAGGTTTATAGCTTATTCCACATCTGAATGATGGCATAATTGTTGCAGATGTTTTAATTATGAAATCTTTCTCACAAGTGAAATAAATTGTGTATTCCACTGTTCTATCATAGGTTTTCTATTTCTACCTTGGGTTTTAATATCTTCAGAATATATGGATTGATATAGGCAAATACACGAGTACTTTTATAAATGAATAACCATCTATTGGTAGGACTTTGATAACAGTAAAAAAAAATTTTTA
Organism: Heptranchias perlo; assembly: GCF_035084215.1. Lineage (NCBI taxonomy): Eukaryota > Metazoa > Chordata > Chondrichthyes > Hexanchiformes > Hexanchidae > Heptranchias > Heptranchias perlo. The sequence goes on from NC_090327.1 coordinate 59,639,112, forward strand.
AAAAGGTAACATGCCCTCCTTCAAAAGGAAGCATCCTCTTACTCTTCTCTTTCCTCTTCTCCCAATGACCCCACCTGTTATTTCCTGAAATATTACCCCTCTTGCATTGAAGACAGTGGTGTAGGGCTACCCACTTCAGTCTACTGCCAATGCTTCTCTTGATGAGCTACCAAAAATCAGGCAAGACACTCTCTCCAATTTCCCCACCCATTCTGGGGAGCAATCCATCCTCTATCTGAAATCAGGACTGAACCTGCATTGATCCATCCCATGGGACTACATGCTGAGATTCAGATAGGCAGTGCTACATCTACAACATTGAAAGGTACATGCAGATCAATTTGGCTGAATTCTCCTCCCATTGCAGTTAGCAGCGCAGCAGGACTAACGCCTACCTGTGTGACTCAGCTACTGATCTACCGCAATTTCCTCCCTGGGCCCTCATCATGTCTATGGGGCAGGTTTGGACTGGTAATATTTCTCCTCATAGGTTTATCGCCATTGGGACTAAATTGGTTTCTATAAACTGCCACAGCATTCAAAATGCCGTAGCCATTTAAGGGAACAGGGTGTTCTGCAGAGCAACAAACAGCAGCGGCCAAAATGTTTGACAGTGCAACAGCTGGAAGGGCCCCCAGGTTCTTAGATGCCTCTGTGGACGTCCTCTTGACAGCAAGGGCTTCTGCTAGTCTTCAAAGTACTTTATTTAAAGAGACAATGCACCCGCTCCTCTCATCATCATGGGATGCATGCGCTCATATGGGGCATGTTCCTGTGTCGCACATGCTCTTCATATTGTTTTCTCTCCCTCCAAACAAAAAGCTTGCCATAACCATCAGGAAAAATGCAACCAGGAGAGGAATGCCACTGAAAACTCTGAGTCAACAGGAAGCAAAGGTTTTAGACATCATAGGCAAATAGATATGAGACACTGTGGGAAGATGGCATTGGAGTTGATGTGGCAACATAACACTGATGAAAACTGGGCAAGATTCATCACACGCAGTCTCAGCTGCACATCAAGTCACTGGAAAAGGTTCAAAGGAGGACTTCTAGAATGATCCCTAGCCTCAAAGTCCTTAGGTATCATGATAGGCTTAAAGAGATGCTTTTGACTTTTGGAGCATTAACTGACAGCAGGAGACTGCAGGGAGGATGGGCAAACTGACCACGGCTCTGTGGTACAGGGGGCCATTCAAGTAGGGGGAGTAAAAAGGAATGCAGTAGTGGTAAGGGATAGTATAGTCAGGGGGATAGACATTGGTCTCTGCAGCCGCGACCGAGAGTCCCGAAGGCTATGTTGCCTGCCTGGTGGCAGGGTTAAGGACATCTCCTCGTGGCTGGAAAAGAACTTGGAGCATGAGGGGAAGGATCCAGTTGTCGTGGTCCACGTAGGAACCAACGACATAGGTAGAACTAAGAATGGCGTTCTGCTGAGACAGTTTGAGGAGCTAGGGTCTAAATTAATAAGCAGAGCCTCAAAGGTAATAATCTCTGGATTACTATCTGAGCCACGTGCAAATTGGAATAGGGACAAACAGATCAAAGAGTTAAATGCATGGCTCAGAGTGGTGTGGGAAACAGGGCGTCGAATCATGGGGCACTGGCACCAGTACTGGGGAAAGAGGGAGCTGTTCCATTGGAACGGGCTCCACTTAAACCGGGCTGGGACCTGCGTCCTGGCGAATCGAATAACTAGGGCTATAGATAGGGCTTTAAACTAAAAAGGGTGGAGGGGAGAGTCAGGTGAGGGAAAATTTAGAAATCTAATAAGAAAAGTCAAGGCAACAGAGCAGTGTAGTGATTTGGGTAAAGATGAGCAGAGTGTGGCAGGAAGGAACAGAGTTTACCAATGATAGAGCATCAACAAGTAAGGTCAAAGCAGGAAAAAAGTGATAGAAAGTCAAAATTAAAGGCTCTTTATCTGAATGCTCGGAGCATTCGTAACAAGAGAGAGATGAATTAGTTGCACAAATAGAGATAAATGGGTTTGATCTAATAGCCATACAGAGACACGGTTGCAAAGTGACCAAGTTTGGGAACTAAATATTCCAGGGTACATGATCTTTAGAAAAGGCAGGCAGAATGGAAAAGGAAGTGGTGAAGCCCTAATAATAAAGAATGACATAAGGACAGTGGTGAGAAAGGATCTTGACTCGGAAGATCAGGAAATAGAATCAGTATGGGTGGAAATAAGAAAAACAAGGGGCAGAAAACACTGGTGGGAGTAGTTTGTAGGCCCCCTAATAGTAGCTATACCGTTGGACAGAATATTAATCATGAAATAATCGGAGCTTTTGTTACAAAGATAATGCAGTAATCATGGGGGACTTTAATCTTCATATAGACCGGGCACATCAAATTGGCAGAGGCAGCTTGGAGGACGAGTTAATGGAATGTATTCGAGACAGTTTCCTAAAACAATATGTTGTGGAACCAACCAGGGAACAGATCCTGTACGGTGTAGTGAGACAGGGTTAATTAGTAATCTCATAGTAAAGGATCCTCTAGGGAAAAGTGATCATAATATGATGGATTTCACATTGAGTTTGAGAGTGACGTACTTAAGTCTTAAACTTAAATAAAGCCAATTACATAGGTATGAGGGGCAAGGTGGCCAAGGTAGATTGGGAAATTAAAGGGTATGACGGTTGAAAAGCAATGACAAACATTTAAAACGGTATTTAAATATTCTCAACAAATATACATTCCATTGAGAAATAAAAACTCCACAGGAAAAGTGATCCACCTGTGGCTCACTAAAGAAGTTAGGGATAGTATTAGATTAAAATAAGAAGCCAATAATGCTGCCAAGAAGAGTAGTAAGCCTGAGGATTGGAAGAGTTTTAGAAACCAGCAAAGGACAACCAAAAAATTGATAAAAAAGGGAGAAGATAGAATATGAAAGTAAACTATCAAGAAATATAAAAATGGATTGTAAGAGTTTCTACAAGTATGTGAAAAGGAAGAGAGCAGCAAAAGTAAACATTGGTCCCTTAGAGGCTGAGACAAGAGAAATTATAATGGGGAAATCAGGAAATAGCAGATGCGTTAAACAAATATTTTGTATCTGTCTTCACAGTAGAAGACACAAAAAGCATACCAGAAATAGTGGGGAACCAAGGGTCTAATGTGAGTGAGGAACTTAAAGTAATTAATATCAGAGAAAAAGTAGTTGAGAAAATAAAAGGGACTAAAAGCCGATAAATCCCTTGGACCTGATGGCCTACATCAGTGGGTTCCAAAAGAGGTGGCTGTAGAGATTGTGGATGCATTGGTTAGGATCTTCCAGAATTCCCTAGATTCTAGACCGGTCCCAGCGGATTGGAAGGTAGCAAATGTAACCCCGCTATTCAAGAAAGGAGGGAGAAAGAAAACAGGGAACTACAGACCAGTTAGCATGACATCAGTCGGTAGGAAAATGCTGGAATCCATTATCAAGGAAGTAGTATTAGGGCACTGAGAACATCATAATATGATTAGGCAGAGTCAACATGGTTTAATGAAAGGGAAATCGTGTTTGACAAATTTATTTGAGTTTTTTGAGGATGTAACTAGCAGGGTAGATAAAGGGGAACCAGTGGATGTAGTATATTTGGATTATCAAAGGGCATTTGATAAGCTGCCACACATATGGTTGTTACGCTAGATAAGGGCTCCTGGGGTTGGAGGTAACATATTAGCAGGGATAGAGGATTGGTTGAGGGACAGAAAACAGAGAGTAGCGATAAACTGGTCATTTTCAGTTGGCAGGTTGTAACTAGTGGGGTGCCTCGAGGATCAGTGCTTGAGCCTCAACTATTTACAATCTATATTAATGACTTGGATGAAAGGACTGAGTGTAATGTATCCAAGTTTGCTGACGATACAAAGCTAGGTGGGAAAGTAAGCAGTGAGGAGGACTCAGAGTCTGCAGAGGGATATAGACAGGTTAAGTGAGTGGGCAAGAAGGTGGCAGATGGAGTATAATGTGGGGAAATGTGAAGTTATTCACTTTGGTGGGCAGAATAGAAAAAAGACTTTTTTTTTTAAATGGTGAGAAACTATTAAATGTTGGTGTCCAGAGAGATTTGGGTGTCCTGGTACAAGAAACACAAAAAGTTAGCATGCAGATACAGCAGGCAACTAGGAAAGCAAATGGCATGTTGGCCTTTTTTGCAAGGGGATTGGAGTACAAGAGTAAGGAAGTCTCACTACAATTTTTTTTTTTTAATTCGTTCACGGGATGTGGGCGTCGCTGGCGAGGCCAGCATTTATTGCCCATCCCTAATTGCCCTCGAGAAGGTGGTGGTGAGCCACCTTCTTGAACCGCTGCAGTCCGTGTGGTGACGGTTCTCCCACAATGCCGTTAGGAAGGGAGTTCCAGGATTTTGACCCAGCGACAATGAAGGAACGGCGATATATTTCCAAGTCGGGATGGTGTGTGACTTGGAGGGGAACGTGCAGGTGGTGTTGTTCCCATGTGCCTGCTGCTCTTGTCCTTCTAGGTGGTAGAGGTCGTGGGTTTGGGAGGTGCTGTCGAAGAAGCCTTGGCGAGTTGCTGCAGTGCATCCTGTGGATAGTACACACTGCAGCCACAGTGCGCCGGTGGTGAAGGGAGTGAATGTTTAGTGTGGTGGATGGGGTGCCAATCAAGCGGGCTGCTTTATCTTGGATGGTGTCGAGCTTCTTGAGTGTTGTTGGAGCTGCACTCATCCAAGCAAGTGGAGAGTATTCCATCACACTCCTGACTTGTGCCTTGTAGATGGTGGAAAGGCTTTGGGGAGTCAGGAGGTGAGTCACTCACCGCAGAATACCCAGCCTCTGACCTGCTCTCGTAGCCACAGTATTTATATGGCTGGTCCAGTTAAGTTTCTGGTCAATGGTGACCCCCAGGATGTTGATGGTGATGGTAATGCCGTTGGATGTCAGGGGGAGGTGGTTAGACTTTCTCTTGTTGGAGATGGTCATTGCCTGGCACTTATCTGGCGCGAATGTTACTTGCCACTTATGAGCCCAAGCCTGGATGTTGTCCAGGTCTTGCTGCATGCGGGCTCGGACTGCTTCATTATTTGAGGGGTTGCAAATGGAACTGAACACTGTGCAGTCATCAGCGAACATCCCCATTTCTGACCTTATGATGGAGGGAAGGTCATTGATGAAGCAGCTGAAGATGGTTGGGCCTAGGACACTGCCCTGAGGAACTCCTGCAGCAATGTCCTGGGGCTGAGATGATTGGCCTCCAACAACCACTACCATCTTCCTTTGTGCTAGGTATGACTCCAGCCACTGGAGAGTTTTCCCCCTGATTCCCATTGACTTCAATTTTACTAGGGCTCCTTGGTGCCACACTCAGTCAAATGCTGCCTTGATGTCAAGGGCAGTCACTCTCACCTCACCTCTGGAATTCAGCTCTTTTGTCCATGTTTGGACCAACGCTGTAATGAGGTCTGGAGCCGAGTGGTCCTGGCGGAACCCAAACTGAGCATCGGTGAGCAGGTTATTGGTGAGTAAGTGCCGCTTGATAGCACTGTCGATGACACCTTCCATCACTGTGCTGATGATTGAGAGTAGACTGATGGGGCGGTAATTGGCCGGATTGGATTTGTCCTGCTTTTTGTGGACAGGACATACCTGGGCAATTTTCCACATTGTCGGGTAGATGCCAGTGTTGTAGCTGTACTGGAACAGCTTGGCTGGAGGCGCTGCTAGTTCTGGAGCACAAGTCTTCAGCACTACAGCTGGGATGTTGTCGGGGCCCATAGCCTTTGCCGTATCCAGTGCACTCAGCCATTGCTTGATATCACGTGGAGTGAATCGAATTGGCCGAAGACTGGCTTCCGTGATGGTGGGGATATCGGGAGGAGGCAGAGATGGATCATCCACTCGGCACTTCTGGCTGAAGATGGTTGTACAGGGCTTTGGTGAGACCTCACCTGGAGTACTGCGTACAGTTTTGGCCTCCTTATCTAAAGGAAGGATATACTTACCTTAGAGGCGGTGCAACAGAGGTTCACGAGATTAATTCCTCGGATGAGAGGGTTGACCTATGAGGAGAGGTCGAGTAGAATGGGCCTATACTCTCTGGAGCTTAGAAGAGAGGTGATCTCATTGAAACATAAGATTCTGAGGGGGCTTGACAGAGTAGATGCTGAGAGGTTGTTTTCCCTGGCTGGAGAGTCTAGAACTAGAGGGCATAGTCACAGGATAAGGGGTCGGCCATTTATGACTGAGATGAGGAGAAATTTCTTCACTCAGAGGGTTGTGAATCTTTGGAATTCTCGACCCCAGAGGACTGTGGATGCTGAGTGGTTGAGTATATTCAAGGCTGAGAGATAGATTTTTGGACTCTAGGGGAATCAAGGGATATGGGGATCGGGCGGGAAAGTGGAGTTGAAGTTGAAGATCAGCCATGATCTGATTGAATGGCGGAGCAGGCTCGAGGGGCCGTATGGCCTACTCCTGCTCCTATTTCTTATGTTCTGATGTTCTTATGGAAACGTTGTCTTCTGTCATAAAAGAATTTGACTGAAATCTTTGACGGATAAAGACTTAGTGAGCTTGTGGAGAGAAAAGGCAGGTGTTAAATGACTATTTATTGAAAGCACTGGGCTTTATGAAGACAGTTATGTCTTCTTTTCTCTGGCTGCTAGCTGTCATGTTTCACATTCTCTGCTTCCAACATACCCTCAAGTTGTTTGGAGGAAGGCCCTTCAAACTCCTTCTCATCATCACCTTCAGCTTCCACAAGCAGCAAGCCTTTATTCATCACAATGTTTTGTTGTATGCAGCAAGCTGCATTGATTCTTGAGATTTTCATTGAACTGTATTGCAGGCTCTACCAGTTTTATCCAGGCACCTAAAATTAGGCTCCAGAATACCTATTATCTGCTCGATCACACTTCTTGTACTAGCATTGGTCTCATTACATCTTTTATCCCCGTTTGTGGAAACCTTATTGGTATTATCTGCTTTGACTGCAGGAGATGGCCCTGATCTCCAATCAACCATTCTGATACTTTGCCTTGAGTCATGAGAGCTGGCATGATGGATTGGCATGGCAGCTTCCTGAGTATCTCGCATTTACTTACAAGATAGGCTGATTAGTATTGCACACTAACTGGACATTAATGGAAATAAAAGCCTTTCCTGTTCATGAAATTGAGACAGTTATCATAAGGGGTTCTGAGTGCCACATGCATTACATCAATTGTTCCTTGCACCTGTGGGAACCCTACCAGTCTGCAGAACTGGATAGCTCTCTTAATTTTTCTGGTTTCAATGGACAGGATTTGAATTGCACAGCCCTCCTGATTAGAGCATCAATGACTTGCTTGATGCAAGCAAGTGCCTGACTAATGTAGTAAAGAATCGAGCTGCAAAGCAATTCAAGGCAGTGGTGACTGTGACTGGTACAAAAAGTGCTGTTCTCCTTGTGGAAGTGAGCTGTAGGTCTTTAGCCAGCAGCTGGCCAAGCCCCATAATCGCCACCGGGGGAGAAGCATAGCTTTCCGAAGGAGTGACACGTAGAGAAGCCTAAGATAGACCTTCTTGGGTTGTAAACCCTGTTGAGTGGGTATGTACATGTTGGAAACAAATGACTGATGTGCAGCTTCATTGCAAGTGCCTCCGATCTAGCCTCTTTTCACCTCCTCCACTAAATAAAACAGAAATAGAGGCACTCCCATTGGGAAATCCATGTTCCCTGCCCAATACTATACATTTTACAGAGCTGACTAAAACGAGCAGAAAAATTCCTGACTAAGTACAAAACAGTTTGATATGCAGGCAAAGTAACATCACTGAGAAAGTGCAGAACATTGAGGGAGGGGGATGGGGAACAGCCAGAAGTCGTGGTCCATGTGGGAACCAATGACATAGAAATGAAAAGGGTTGAGTGCAGTCAGAGTTTCAGGAGCTAGGGAGGAAGTTAAAAACCAGAACCTCAAAGGCAGTAATCTCTGGATTACTCCCAGTGCCATGCACTGAGTATAGGAATAGTAGGATAAGACAGGTTAACGCGTGACTGGAGAAATGGTGCAGGAGGGATGGCTTCAGATTCCTGGGGCACTGGGACCAGTTCTGGGGCCAGTTCTGGGGCAGGAGGGATCTGTTCAAGATGGACGGGTTGCATCTCGACAAAGATGGGACCAATGTCCTCGCCGGGAGGTTAACTAGTGGTATGGGGGAGGGTTTAAACTAATTTGGCTGGAAGGTGGGCACCAGAATAAAACAGTTGAGAGGAGAAACAAGGTGCACAGAGGACTGGGAGAGACAAATAGCACTAGAGTAAAGAATAGTTCAAAAATAGGAGGCAAATGTGAGGCAGTCTAAGATGGGTTTGAAGTGCATGTGCATAAATGCACGTGGCGTGGTAGATAAGGTTGGTGAGCTGCAGGTACAATTCACCACATGGGACTATGATGTAACAGAGACCTGGCTCAAAGAAGGGGTGGATTGGGAAGATAATATTCTTGGCTACAATGTATTCAGGAAAGATAGGGAAGGAAAAAAAAGGGAGGGGGTGGCGGTATTGATCAAAGAAACTATTATAGCACTGGAAAGGAATGATGTAGTTGAGAGTCAAAGACAGAATCTATTTCGTTAGAATTAAGGAACAATAGAGGAGTTGTTATGCGACTGGGTGTATACTATAGGCCACTAAATAGCGGGAAGGCAATAGAGGAGCAAGTTACAGAAAAATGCAAGAACTATACAGTAGTGATAATGGGGGATTTCTATTATCCTAATATAGACTGGGAAAGTAACAGCATGAAGGGCAAAGAGGGGGCGGAATTCCTGAAATGAGTACAAGAGAACTTTCTTGATCAGTGTGTTTCCAGCCCAAGGAAGGAAGCAATGCTGGATCTAGTTCTGGGGAATGAAGTGGGGCGAGTGGAGTATGTTTCAATGGGAGAGCATTTGGGAAACAATGATCATAATAGCATCAGGTTTAGAGTAGTTATGAAAAAGGCCAAAGAACAATCAAGTGTAAAAATACTTAATTGGAGGAGGGCTAATTTCAGTGAGTTAAAAAAGGATCTTGCCCAGGTTGATTGCAATCAAAAATTGGTAGGCAAAACAGTAATTGAACAAAGGGAAGCCTTCAAGGAGGAGATAGTTTGGATACAGAGTAGACACATTCCCACGAGGGGGAAAGGAAGGGCATATAAAGCTAGGGCTCCCTGGATGACTAAAGAAATAGAGATTAAAATGAAACAGAAAAAGGAGGCTTATGACAAATGTACGGTTCATAGTTCAGTAGAGAACCAAGCAGAATATTGAACATACAGAGGGGAACTGAGAAAGAAAATAAGAGGGGCAAAGAGAGATTCTGAGAATAGATTAGCAGCTAAAATAAAAAGGGAACCCAAAAGTCTTTTCTAAACATATAAATAGTAAAAAGGTAGTCAAAGGCAGAGAGCATGGCTGAGATACTAAATGAGTACTTTGCATCTGTCTTCACTCGAGACAAGAATGCTGCCAATGTAGCAGTAAAGGACGAGGTAGTAAGGATAGTGGATAGGATAAAAATAGATGAAGAGGAGGTACTTAAAAGATTGGCAGTACTCAAATTAGAAAAGTCACCCTGTCCAGATAGAATGCATCCTAGGTTAATGAGGAGAGTAAGGGTGGTGATTACAGAGGCTCTGGCCACAATCTTCCAATCCTCCTTAGATATGAGGGTGGTGCCAGAGGACAAGAGGATTGCAAATGTTATGCCACTGTTCAAAAAAAGGGGAACGGGATAAACCCAGCAATTACAGACTAGTCAGCCTAATGTCGGTGGTGGGGAAACTTTGAGACACAATCATCTGGGGCAAAATTAATTGGCATTTGGAAATTTATGGGCTAATAAATGAAAGTCAGCACAGATTTCTTAACGGCAAATCGTGTTTGACTAACTTGATTGAGTTCTTTAATGAAGTAACGGAGAGGGTTGATGAGGGTAGCACGTTGATGTGTCTATGGACTTTTAAAAGGTGTTTAACAAAGTAGACTTGTAAGCAAAATTAGAGCCCTTGGGATTAAAAGGGACAGTGGCAGCACGGATACGAAATTGGCTACGGGACAGAATGCAGAGTGTAGTGGTGAACAGTTGTTTTTCAGACTGGAGGAAAGTATACAGCGGTGTTCCCCAGGGGTCAGTATTAAAACCACTGCTCTTTTTGATATATATTAATGACCTGGACTTGGGTATACGGGTCATAGTTTGCAAATGATCTCTGGACTACTCCCAGTGCCACATGCTAGTGAGTATAAAAATAGGAAGATAAGGCAGATTAATGCATGGCTAGAGACATAGTGCAAGAGGGAGGGCTTCAGATTCTTGGGGCATTGAGACCAGTTCTGGGGCAGGAGGGACCTGTTCAAGATGGACAGGTTGCACCTCAACAGAACTGGGACCAATGTCCTCGCGGGGAGGTTCAGTAGTGCTGTGAGGAAGGGTTTAAACTAATTTGGCAGCGGGGTGGGCACCAGGATGTAGCATTAGAAAGGAGAAACAAGGTGGACAAAGGATTGGGAGAGACAGATAGCACTAGAGTAAGAAATAGTACAGTATTAGGTGGGATCAGACTAAGAGAATACGAGAAGGTCTAAGATAGGTTTAGAGTGCGTGTGTGTAAACGCACGAAGCATGGTAAATAAGGTTGGTGAGCTGCAGGCCAATAACAGAGACCTGGCTCAAAAAAGGGCAGGATTGGGTACTAAATATTCCTGGATACAAGGTGTTCAGGAAAGGTAGGGAAGGAAAAAAAAAGGAGGGGGATACTGGCAGTATTGATTCAGGAGAATATTGCAGTGCTGGAGATAGAGGATGTCCTTGAGGGGTCAAGAACAGATTCTATTTGGTTAGAGTTACGAAACAATAGAGGCGCCATTAAACTACTGGGTGTATTCTATAGGCCACCAACTAGTGGGAAAGATATAGAGGAGCAAATTTGCAGGGAAATTACAGAGAGGTGCAAGAACTATAGAGTAGTGATAATGGGGGACTTCAATTTTACTAATTTTACTGGGATAGCAATAGTGTAAATGGCAGAGGGGGAGAATTTCTGAAGTGTGTTCAGCAGAACTTTCTTGATCAGTATGTTTCCGGTCCAACAAGGAAGGAGGTATTGCTGGATCGAGTTCTGGGGAATGAAGTGGGTCAAGTGGAGCAAGTGTCAGTGGGGGAGCGTTTAGGGAACAGTGATCATAGTATCATAAGGTTTAGATTAATTATGGAAAAGGACAAGGAGCAATCTAGAGTAAAAATACTTAATTGGAGGAGGACCAATTTCAGTGGGTTGAGAACGGATCTGGCCCCGGTATATTAGAATCAAAGGTTGGCAGGCAAAACTGTAATCGAACAATGGGCGGCCTTTAAAGAGGAGATGGTTCGGGTACAGTCTAGGTACGTTCATTCCCAAAACGGGGAAAGGTGGGGCAAACAAGTCAGAGCTCCCTGGAAGACGAAAGAGATAGAGAGCAAGATGAAGCAGAAAAAGGGGGCATATGACAGATATCAGGTTGATCATACAAGTAAAAATTGATAAAGAGGAGGTACTAGAAAGTCTAGCTGTACTTAAAGTAGATAAGTCACCCGGTCCCGATGGGATGCATCCTAGGTTGCTGAGGGAAGTAAGGGTGGAAATTGCAGAGGTGCTAGCCATAATCTTTCAATCCTCCTTAGATATGGCAGTGGTGCCAGAGGACTGGAGAATTGCAAATGTTACACACTTGTTCAAAAAAGGGTGCAAGGATAAACTCAGCAACTACAGGCCAGTCAGTTTAACCTCGGTGGTGGTGAAGCTTTTAGAAACGATAATCTGGAACAAAATTAATAGTCACTTGGACAAATGTGGATTAATAAAAGGAAAGCCAGCATGGATTTGTTAAAGGCAAATCATGTTTAACTAACTTTAGAGTTTTTTGAAGAGGTAACAAAGAGGGTCAAGAACCAGAGGACACAGATTTAAGGTGATTGGCAAAAGAATCAAAGGCAACATGAGGAAAAACTTTTCTACGCAGCAAGTAGTTATGATCTGGAATGCGCTGCCTGAAAGGTTGGTGGGAGCAGATTCAATCATGGCTTTCAAAAAGGAATTGGATTAATACTTGAAGGGAAATAATTTGCAGGGCTACTGGGAAAGAGCAGGGGAATGGGACTAACTGGATTGCTCTTACAAAGAGCCGGCACGTAACCATTCTATGATACGATGACACGAAACTCGGAAATGCAGTAAACAATGAGAAAGATAGTAACAGACTTCAGGAGGACAGACAGACTGGTGAAATGGGCAGGCACATGGCAGATGAAATTTAACGCTGAGAAGTGTGAAGTGAAACATTTTGGTAGGAAAAATGAGTAGAGGCAATATAATATCTAATACAGGAGACCTTCTTTTGACTGCATCTGTCCACTGCATAAGCAGTCCTACATCATGCTTCTTCCTGTCACTAATATGCCAGTAGCTAGAGACCTTCTCCGTGCACATCAACTCACACAGCTCCCATTCATTCCACTTCATCCAGGCCAAAATCAATATCAGAACGCACAACTATTTTAATACTACCATAACTTTACAATTCAAACTGTGTGCACATGTCTACTTTTTCTTTCCGCTGTACTTCCCCTTGGTCCCAGTGTACAATATATGTGTGAGGTGACTGACTACTGCATATCCAGATAAGCCTTGGGACTGAGGTGGCCCACGTTTCATGGCAGCCAAGTCTGGAGATGGACCAACTCCAGGCTTCATCTTTTATGATGCAGCATAAACAACCTGGCCCTGTTTTTTTTTTCTACCCATACACAGGCTGGCAAGAGTACACACATATGCTGCTATTCCAAGAGAGAAGCCCTTTAGGATAAAAGGGACAGTGGCAGCGTGGACATAAAATTGGCTAAGAGGCATAAAGCAGAGAGTAGTGATGAACAATTGTTTTTCAGACTGGAGGGAAGTATACAGTGGTGTCTCCCAGGGGTCAGTATTAGGACCACTGCTCTTTTTGATATATATTAATGACCTGGACTTGGATATAAAGAGCATAATTTCAACATTTGCAGATGACAGAAAATTCAGAAATGTAGTAAACAGGGAGAAGGATAGAGCAGACTTCAACAGGACATAGACAGACACATGGCAAATGAAATTTAATGCAGAGAAGTGTGAAGTGATGCATTTAGGAAGAAAGAGGAGAGGCAATATAAACTAAATGTTACAATTCAAAAGGGGTTCAGGAACATAGAAACCTGGGGGTGTATGTACACAAATCTTTGAAGGTGGCAGGACAAGTTGAGAAGGCTGTTAAAAAAGCATATGGGATCCTGGGCTTTATTAATAGGGGCATAGAGTACCAAAGCAAGGAAGTTATCATAAGCCTTCATAAAACACTGGTTAGGTCTCAGTTGAGTACTGTGTTCAATTCTGGGCACCACACTTTAGGAAGGATATCAAGGCCTTGGAGAGGGTACAGAAGAGATTTACTAGAATGGCACCAGGGTTGAGGGACTTCAGTTACATGGAGAGACTGGAGAAGCTGGGGTTGTTTTCCTTAGAGCAGGGAAGGTTAAGAGGAGATTTGATAGAGGTGCTCAAAATCATGAACAGTTTTGATTGAGTAAATAAGAAACTGTTTTCAGTGGCAGAAGGGTCGGTAACCAGCGGACACACATTTAAGGTGATTGGCAAAAGAGCCAGAGGCAACATGAGGATTTTTTTTCTTAAAACACAGCGAGTTGTGGTGATCTGGAATGCACTGCCTGAAGGGGTGGTGGAAGCAGATTCAATAATACCTTTCAAAAGGGAATTGAATAAATACTTGAAGGGAAAAAAAAATACAGGGCTATGGAGAAAGAGCAGGGGAGGGGGACTAATTGGATAAGAACATAAGAAATAGGAGCAGGAGTAGGCCATACAGCCCCTCGAGCCTGCTCCACCATTCAATAAGATCATGGCTGATCTTCAACCTCAACTCCACTTTCCTGCCTAATCCCCATATCCCTTGATTCCCCTAGAGTCCAAAAATCTATCTATCTCAGCCTTGAATATACTCAATGACTCAGCATTCACAGCCCTCTGGGGTCGAGAATTCCAAAGATTCACAACCCTCTGAGTGAAGAAATTCCTCCTGATCTCAGTCTAAATGGCTGACCTCTTATCCTGAGGCTATAGCCATAGTTCTAGACTCTCCAGCCAGGGGAAACAGCCTCTCAGCATCTACCCTGTCAAGCCCCCTCTGAATATTTTTTGTTCAATGAGATCGCCTCTCATTCTTCTAAACTCCAGCAAGTATAGGCCCATTCTACTCAATTTCTTCTCATAGGACATCCCTCTCATTCCAGGAATCAATCTAGTGAACCTTCATTGTACTGCCCCTAAGGCAAGTATATCCTTCCTTAGATAAGGAGACCAAAACGGTACACAGTACTCCAGGTGAGGAATCACCAAAGTCCTGTACAATTGTAGTAAGACTTCCTTACTCTTGTACTCCAACCCCCTTGCAATAACGGGCAACATGCCTTCCTAATTGCTTGCTATACCTGCACACTAACTTTTTGTGTTCCTTGTACGATAGCTTTTTCAAAGAGCCGGCACAGGTACGATGAGCTGAATGGCCTCCATTTGTGCTGCATCATTCTATGATTCTAACCTCCAGTTGCAGGAAACAAAATACCCTCCTCTAAACAATATCCACCTCAGAGATACTAAACTAGTGCTCCTGCTGCCAGTTGTATGGTGGCGGTTTAAATTAGGGGTGGGCTTAGGGCAGAAGTTGGGGGAAATAGGTCAGTGACGTTAGCCTCATCCACTTCACGCCATTTAAAATGTGGCGGTATGGGCTGCCAGTAGACCTTAATGAGGAATGGTGATGTTTTTTGGGCAGGAAAATTCTGATGTAATGTTAGACCAGCAATTTTGAGGTGACACGTATTTCTGCCCTATTTTGTTCCATTTATAACAACAACATACATTTATATAGCGCCTTTAACATAGTAAAACATCCCAAAGAGCTTCACAGGAGCGTTATCAAACAAAATTTGACACTGTGCCACATAAGGAGGTATTAGGACAGGTTGGTCAAAGAGGTAGGCTTTAAGGAGCATCTTAAAAGGAGGAGATTTAGGGAGGGAATTCCAGAGCTTAGGGCCTAGGCAGCTGAAGGCACTGTTGCCAATGGTGGAGTGATTAAAATCAGAGATGCGCAAGAAGCAAGAATTGGAGGAGCGCAGAGATCTCGGAGGGCTGTAGGAGGTTACAGAAATAGGGAGGGGCAAGGCAATGGTGGGATTTGAAAACAAGGATGAGAATTTTAAAATCGAGGCGTTCCCGGACCGGGAGCCAATATAGGTCAGCGAGCACAGAGCTAATGGGAGAATGGGATTTGGTGCAAGTTAGGATATGGGCACCAGAGTTTTGGATGAGTTTATGGAGGGTGGAGGGTGGAAGATGGGAGGCTGGCCAGGAGAACATTGGAATAGTCCAGTCTGGAGGTAACAAGGGCATGATGATTATAGCCCCAAAATGGGCATTAATTCAGAGGAAAATCCAGTCCACAGAGCTCCTCTGGAGATTACCCATTAGCTAGGATGTTTGAAGACTGCCTGGGTCGGGAGGGACAGAGAAATGTAAGTGAGATACAAGTAGATTGTGCCACAGAACTAATTTAATCTCTGTATTTATCATGAAATGATGGCAAAAGACTTAAGTCTCCAAATTCTTCTCTCTTGTCCACCTCCATGATTTACTTGCAGCATTCTGACCTGTGCACAAGTGTGACATGATGACTGCTCTAATGTAAAAACAACTATTTAAAAAAAACTCTTATGGCGCTACATTACCTTGCTTTCAAAAATGTGAACAAACACCTTGTTTCCCATGCTCAATAGAATTCAATTTGGTTACAATACACAGGAACCAAGATCATGATATTAAACCTTGTCCATGCATACTAAGTAAGCTTGTAGGAGAAGGGAAAGGAAGAAAAGGAAATATTGGGACTTTGGGACTTCAATCCAATAAATCAGAAGATCTCAAGCTTTTAATTTGGCAGGTAAACCGTTAGATATTTAATTTAGAGTATGTTACAGCAGTGATAAAAGCAATTTCTTCCAATACACTGCTATTTTCTGCATAGAACAATAATACAATATTATTAGGAATATACCAGTTGATCTCCCATGGTGTTACTCATAGGCAAGAAGAAACTATCTCTCTTCCTGTAGCTTTTTTCTACTTCTTTCCCACTCTTGATTCTCTGTGTATGCATGCATGTATCTTCCATTCGCTCTCCGTATGACTGTCATCTTTTCCTGTAGTGGTGTTGATATCCTGAAAGCGAGCTCCACAGGGGTGAGAGGTGGTTGGTCCAGGCAAAGATCAATCTTCAGGGGTACTGACTGTGAAGGGGTAATTTTTTTTCTTTACACAACTGCTGCTCTCTAACAAAGACAGGGGCAGGTGAATGCCTGAGATGTGTCCCTAGAGGTGCAAGTACTCATTGGCCCCCTTCAAATTAGATGCCCTCCCCTGAATTTGCATATTCCAGCACATTTAATGCTGGAGGACATCACTGAATGTGATTCTGGGCCTGTGGAAATTTGGGGTCTATATTTTTAGGATTTTTTAATTGGGTTGGGGAGGGGTTGAAGGCCAGCAAGGCCACTCAAAAATAAAGTCAGGGTTATGACTAGTTCCTTCATCTAGTGAAATAAATGTTGAAATATTTTATGATTGATTATTTTCAACAAATGTGAAACTTGAGCCAATCAGCATACTACGCACAATACAAACACTTTCCTTCCCCTTACTGACAGGTTTCAGATGCTCAGACAGGCAGATATATTGAGCCGTATATCCAAATTTGCTGATGACACCAAGTTAGGTTGCACAGTAAATAGTGTAGATGGGAGCAGAAAGTTGCAAAGGGACATGAGTGAGCAAAACTGTGGCAGATGGAGATCAATGTGGGGAAATGTGAGGTCGTCCACTTTGGACCCAAGAAAGATGGATCAGAGTATTTTCTAAATGGCGAGAAACTAGGAACTGTGGACAAGCAGAGAAATTTAGGGGTCCAAGTACAGAAATCACCAACAGCTAGTGGATAGGTACAAAAAATAATTAAAGGCTAATGGAATGTTGGCCTTTATCTCAAGACGACTAGAATACAAAGGGGTGGATGTTATGTTAGTTATATAAAGTTCTGGTTAGATCCCGTTTAGAGTGCTGCATTCAGTTCTGGACACCACACCTCAGGAAGGATATATTGGCCTTGAAGGGGGTGCAATGCAGATTCACCAAAATGATACCGGGGCTAAAAGGGTTAAATTATGAGGACTAGCCTTGTATTCTCTTGAGTATAGAAGATTAAGGGGTGATCTAATTGAGGTGTTTAAGATGATTGAAGGAGTTGATAATGGTAGATAGAGAGAAACTATTCCCTCTAGTGGGGTGTCCAGAACAAAAGGGGCATAACCTTAACATTACTGCTAGGCCATTCAGGGGTGATGTCAAGACACACTTCTTCACACAAAGGGTTGCAGAAATCTAGAACTCTTCGTTCCTCCTCTCCCTCCCCCAAAATCTGTTGATGCTGGGTCAATTGAAAATTTCAAAATTGAGATTGGTAAATTTTTGTTAGGCAAGGGTATAAAGGGTTAAAGAATCGTGGCCAGTAGATGGAGTTAAGATACAGATCAGTCATGATCTAAATGAATAGCAAAACATGTTCGAGTGGCTGAATGGCCTACTCCTGTTCCTATGTATTCCTTATCCCACAATAGTTAAATGCAGTGTTAGGTATTGTAGTGCTACAAAATGCATTATTATTCAAGGCTATCTATCTTCAGGTCAAATGCCACAATCAGCTTTATTATTCTTTCACAATCATGCCGTCTGTCTCACAGTTGCATTCAGCGTAACATGAGATAATGAAAAGTTGACAAATGAGGGTGTCACATTTTGGGATATTTTGACCATTTTGCCATAGAAACAAAATTGCGGGGGGGGGGGGGGGGGGGGGGGGAAGAGGGTGGTGAGGGAAAAGTTACACATAAGGATTGTGTTTTAAAGCAAGGTACATTCATGCAAGCTTTTTAAAAAGTACCAAGATGAAAGGTAATTAAAATGCTGATGAGATAAGCTTTGATGTTGTTTCCCAAAATTTAATGAATTTGCGATTTGTTAGCCTGTCTTGGCAATTGATATACACCTCACATTCACTGTGTCGCGAGGTCCCTGGTTCCAGACATTCAACAGGGGGTTGTATGCCATGGGCCCTCCTTTTGGGTTGTAAACATGGCAATAAAAAGACAGAGATGCAGTAAGTCAGTCAAGCTTTTAAACAGAATGCTGCATAGGCAAGCTTTCACTGGGCTCAGAAGGAGAACGCAGGAGGATAGTTAAGAGTCAGTTTGTTTAAGCTGAGCAAGATGACCCACTGGTGGCAAAGTGTAGTATGTTCATTATTTATGTATTATTATGCAAAGACAACTTGTACTGATCGGACTGACTTAATTCAATCATAACTGTCACCCAGTTAAACATTCACATGTTGTGAAATAAAGCAGCTGCATGATGCCAGATACGAATCATCTTACCAGGTGCTTTCCTGGTTTGCCTTGGAAAAGATTGGAGCGATTTGTGCTAAAGGCATGAATATCTGGTTCAGATCACAAGGCAATATCCATCATTGCATCCCTGGGTTACACTATCATGCAAGTAGATATTGGGCAGTGTGAGTCCACTGCAGCACATGAGGGCATGAGATCCTCTTACATGAGCGAGTGATGCTACTGAACCAGAGAAGGTATCTACAGCAGATCCAAATTTGTAATGGAGGGTAAGACTCCTGCCATTTTTTCCTCATTTCCTGGTCACCCAAGTACTAATTGTAATCAAGAGAGCAGTAATCCAGGAATGTAAAGCTCTGAGGAATGGAATGAAAAGCTGAATTTAAAAATATAAGAAACCCTTAATTCATAAATGTGTCATCTTGCAACTCTCTCCCCACCTCAATGCAAAACTAATGGCTGAAACATATTCAAGCTTAGGCTGTGAACAGAACATTGCTCATGACATGCGTTACTTTGGACACTTATGAGCCTAAATGAAGCCTGCTGATGCAGAGAGGCACTCCACAATTTTAATTTGGTTACTGAGACATTTGTACAAGCGGCACTCTTGAATTATGCTCGGGACTTGCTCCCACTTCATTGTAATAGCAATCTAGTGTCTGGAAGCTCTTGTATTTTTTTTAATTATGTTTTAACACATCATTTTACCTAGAGCTGAGCTTGCACCAGTTTGCCTTCCTTAATACAGAAATAACTTTTCTTTTTAAAAAGTTCAAAAGAACAAACAGTTCTCAAGAATTGTATGATCATCAATGAATTTTTAAAACACTTAAGGTTGCCCTGAACCAAAATACAGTTGTATCGTTTAGAAGCTTAGACGTATTAAATCTTACACTATACAAATATGAACAGATCAATCACTTACTGCCTTGTAGGTTCTTTTCTGACCAGCGTGTTTTCGGGATTTTTCTCCATTTGCTCCCATTTCTACGTGCATGGAGTAAATAATATCAAAAAAATCTTCAACCACTGCGACCCGTTTTAAAGACTGCTTCTCTGTAGTACTGACTCCATCCTGTGAACCCACGAAAGAAGTCTTGTTCAAGATAGCAATATTTAGGCTGGATGAACAAATAAGAGACTGCACAGCAAAAGGGATAGTCCAGTAAATGATTTGAGTTATCTATCCATGTTGTTGACAACCTGACTTCTGTTGGATGTTAACAAATTAAGTAAAACAAGAATGTAAAATTTCATTCGAATTAATTTTAAATAACTTCTGCCTTAACATAACTCAATATCTTAATGCATTCAACTGCATAAAAAAATGTCATAAAAACTGGCATATTTTGTGCTAAACGGAACTTTGCGGAAAGAGAATTACAATTTCAGCCTGAGTGCCTGCTCCGACTGATGTAACAATTCCCCCAGTGTCCTAATCAACATTGTTCCTTTAACAAATCCCGCTAAAAAAAAATCAACTGGTCGTTCATCTCATGTGCTGTTTGTTGAGCCTTCTGCAAACTGGCTGCTGTTTACAGTGATTACACTTCAAAAAGAATTCATTGCTGTGAAGAGCTCTGCGGTTCGATAAAGCTACATAAATGCAAGTTCTTTCTATGCACCGATCTTTGCCTCTTCCAGTTCAAACATTAACAGCAACCTGGTCACCAAGGTTTGCCTTCCTTTCTTAAGTTTAATAACATGCTTATTTTGCAACATTACCCATCTGCCATAGAGACAGTGTACCCAAGCACTCAGACTCTCACTACCACTCCACTAAGCTTTTTATTGTAAGAACTCGTCCATGCCGTGGCTAATGCATCAATTACACGTTCCCTTTACCTCGCCCCTATAAATTCATATGGTCTCCTGCTATAGGACCGTATATTTCCTGTAGAAAACACCTTGAAGGTACATGCCAAATTTGGGGCGTAGAAAGGGCAATGATTAATCTACTATAATAGTTCAGTACAAACCCAACCCACTAGCAGGTCAATCCAACAGGTTATGTGCCAACAAATATGTGTAAGATTTCAAATAATCTGAACTTGGTTTGTGTCTTGAAATGCACACAGCCTGATCAAATACAGACCGGTATGGACAGGAATCTGTCAGCACAAACTCTGAAAAAGATAAGTACTTGTAGTGAGCGTGCAGCAAGGCCACACTGAGGGAGGCCCGTACGAGAGAACAGGCTAGACATCACATGACGAGGATGACCAGAAGCCAGTTCAGGACATTTTTTCTAGATCTGAGAGAAGAGTCAGAGCTGCTATAATATTAATTTCACCTTTATTAATAACATGAAAATACAATAGGAGATGGTACGTTGACTTAGCGTGGATGAGTACTGAAGACCGTCTCCCCCAATGGCTATCAATGAAACTGGACAGTGCACCCTGACATGACCGACCTGCACAACTGAACAATCTTATTCAGTGTCGAGCTCGTACAATACATATATATTGTTGGCACAGTTTGTGTACTCCTCGGAGTTTCGGGCGGGTATCAGGTAAGCGCGAAGTGATCATTTTTGTTTAGAATACAAAGATTTTGTAATGCCCGGTTTTTCAAAGACTCAGCGAGACGTGTCTTCAATATTCGAAGTATAACACAACATCCAATTGCCGTTCATGGCATTTCAAAGATCAAATGCAACATAATTTAATCCCGTCACTTTGTCAAAGGAGGCACAACCGCCAGCTCGGTCCAAAACTAAAGTGGGACTAAAGAAATTCAAAGCACGTTGATAGATATCTCAACCCAAATCAGCAGCTCGAGCCTGCTCATCATAATATGCATTTTAAATTTGGTGCCAACAGGGAATAGTTTAGATGTATTGAGGGCACTCAACCATCTGATGTCAGAAGGTATGCCCCAGGTACCGTCTTTTTTTTAAAAAGAAGTGGTGATGTAATTGTGGATAAGATTTACCCATCAGATCCTCAAAATCAAGGAGTAATTAATGCGTCAGATTTATTTATTTGCGACATGCTTTTTCTCTCCCTTCCCCACCCCATGCTGGAAGAGAGACACTGAATGAAACACCCATTAAGGGACAAATTAAAAGGAGCGCATGTTATTATCCCCAAGGGTTCAAAATCTTGGTCATGAAAAACAGATGGGAATGTAAGCTCGTTAACCTCGTATGATTCACACCTGTGGCAATTAGCACTGTATCTGGAAAATATTGAATTTTATTTTTCTGTCACACCAACTTAAAATGGTTCTAATGGCATCAGCAGCGATTTATTTCAACATAAAAGGACAACATATCCTACACGATTTCAGTTTCATAAGAAATTTTACGGCAATAAGTGAGTGGCCTGATGACAACAATCCTGTTACCGTATAGAAGTATGCTGTTTTCAATCGCTGTAGCTAGCACAGTCCGCACAGCAATTACACAGTCGGTGCAATTCTGCTTCCACGTCGCACTAACAACTAAATCACATCTTTCCAAGTTGCGGGGGGGGGGGGGGGGGTCGGTGTATAAAACCAATCCTTCCATTCTTGCAATGCATCTAAAGAACTGCTTCAGATTCATTGTAAAATGATCAGTTGCTGGAGCTGTTCTCGGCCGGTGCCAGGGAGAGAGCTACTAGTAGGAACTGAAGCTGAAGATAAATATTTTTAGCTCGAGCATGTATCAGAAGGAACATCCTCCTCCCTCCCCCCCCCCCCGTTTAAACGAAAACCTGGTGAACTTTTTGGCCTAGCAGCTGCTGCCGTGGGCTGCGAAAGCGACTCCCATTGTCCACCGGGAAACTAACAGGTTGATTATGCGTCGTAGGTCGGAGCGCAGACAGGTAGTAACCGTCTCCATGGGAACATGCGAGCCGCGCGAGGTGAGGAGATCCTGGAGCGTGGATGCGTGCACACGCGCACACTGTTTCGGCCCTGGAATTTTCAGCGAGGCCGCGCGCGCGCGCCCTCGCTCGGTCAGCTCGCCCGCGCCCAGGCGCGACCCACAGCCTTTCGCAGCACAGATGCATTACGCCAGATTGTCGACACCCGACCGGCCAGGCAACACCAGCAGCTCTCGGAGGAGGGGGGGGGGGAGGGGAGGGGCGAGATGGCACGCCATTCCGGGTCTCGTCATCGAATTTTAAACCTTAAAATATACAGCTGGAAAGCCACATGATTTAACGTTAGCGTTTAGTTTTTTTCCCTCCCACATTTAAAAATTACAAATTATACATATATTGACTGCAAAACAAACACAAGAGTCTGTGACCGGAGTAACTTGCTAATAAAATAAATATTCCAGAAGATAAGGTTGGTGACAGGCCTACTAGATAGCAATATGGTCGCCAGAACACACTGTATGCACACACAGTAAAATTGATAACTGAGCTGCCTGGTATTTTTTTAAAGCTACCCTCTGGCTTTATTAATCATGTATACCAAAACAAAATTAGTGTAGGATACAGCGGTGTCTTCAGAGTTTACATCCATTCTTCCAACTAGAGCTGAATATCTTTGTGACTTGCCAGTTTTAAGGAAAACTGATCTAAATATAAAATAACACTTCTTTATAATATTCTTCAACTGAGACCTTTGCACTTTTTGCTAATGTGTCAGTTAAGTGCAGAAACTCCCTTTTCGCCAACAGTGTATATGTATTTTTATATCAAAGCGAATTTGATTGTCAAAATCTCCACCGTGAAAATTTAGTACCTATAGCAGAGACATTTAGTTCCTGCTAAAAATTATCTTCAGCATTTAATATGTTTGAGTAGGCAACAGCTCCCACCCATGCTGTTATTCTGAACGATATTTTAAAAAGTCTTGTATTTACTTGGTGTACATGAGAAACAGAACCTATTAATCAGTTAAAACAGGTAAGTAGGTGGTCAATCGTTGTCAGATTTTTGTCAGCATTCATCGGCTGATGGTACCTTCGTCCCATCGTGATGAAAGAAATGCCAGGTCGCGAGGTTCTGTTGCCTGGTGACAAAAGTGCATCTCCCAGACCACAGGAGGATATGAATGCAGAAATATCGATTAATTCTAATCTAACTCTCCATGATGCTGTTCATTGAGCAGTGAAATATCGAAATGCACCGTCGATGTAGCCTCTGGAACCCACGAGATTGCCTGTACTTTTAATGGGAATGAATACAGTTTGCTTTCTGTGGAATGTATAAAATGGATACTGAACGATGCAAAGAGACCTCCCATTTTATTTGCAATTGCCTGTCCTGTTGATGGCACTTGTAATTCAGTCTCTTAGGCAATCGGGTACTGTAGTTAATTAGCAGGCGATGTTGCTCCAGCTCCCTGGTCTTTTAAAAGATAGTAATCATGATGCCTAATTATCAGACAGCAACGGCGGATTTACTGGCAAGAGCGGATCTCTTGGGCAGACAGGAAAGAACTGTCCAAAAAAAAAGTCCCTAAAGCCCCCAGCATAATCCTGGTTGTCAGAAACTGAAAGGAAAACAGAGCCCCATCATACGCACCCTCATTGTAATCACCTCCCTTTCTGTTTCACCGGGATAATCGGGTGGGTGGGTTGCGATTTGGATTGTTAACAAAAATGTTTCTAAACAACAGCTATCACCATTTACTCGTCTGATGCTATCGAAATCTGTGAACCTGCAAGTGCTGCTTGAAATAAGTGTTTAACCAAAGCCATTTAAACAGAAAATTACTTACAAAATGGAAATATAGATAGAAAGAAAGCTACTAAACACTTTTTTTGAAATTGCAATAGCATCATCACATTGCTCTGTTTTAATAACAGGAACATAATACCAGATTTATACAAGAAAATAAGTCTGTTTAAAAAATAACTGGAAAAACAGAGACGGGGGGGGGGGGGGGGGGGAGATACACACCCACCAGCGCTGCATTTGGCTTCCTACCAAAAATTCTGTCCCGACACTATGTAATGATATCCGGGATGCATCAAGCACTCTCACCTCAAATTATGCCTTAAAATTCGACACCCTGGGAATTTAATAGTACTTTTAAAAAATATTTCTTCTCAAGGTAAGTGTTTGAGCTGTAAACTAAACAAGCAATTAACCCTTAACGTCATTTTCCCTGTAATTAAATAAAGAGATCATTATAAGCTGAGTGTACAGTCTGGACGTGCCAGCCTAGGCAACATGACCGCCTGATGCACGATACTAAAGACCCCATCATCAACCAGCCAACTGTGGCACCCCTTTTTTTTTCTTTACGTATAGACTTGGAGACAAATAAACATCAACTTTAATACAAGTGAGCACTAACCGTTGTTTTAACTGGTACGTAAAGGACCTGTTTACCACCTCCAGCCTTCAGCTCCTCCGACGGTCCCAGCTGGAACCCTTTCGATTTCACCCAGAATTTAAATTTGGCGTTATCGGCAGAGCTGGGCTCTACTCCGCTCAGGAATTGGACGATGCGATCGTATTTCTTACGGGTGACCGTCTTGGTTTTGCCAGAGTCCCCGTAGGTCTTCAGACACCACTCCTGAAACTGACGGTACAGGTCCCGGTCGCTGCTGTCCCGTGCGGCCGCTTTGTTCTCCATAATAGCCCAGGAGCCTGGGACTCGAGTGTGGTTAATATGTGGACTTTACACCTGGATAGCCCAATGGAGCAACAATACACCGAAAGGGGTGTTAACCGACAAATCCCAACAGCGATGACAATATATTAAATCCGTCTTTATATTTTTTTAAAATAATATATAAATAAACGATATAAAAGATCGAGCAATGCACACAGGCAAACTGTCCGTTTGTAAAGAGAGCGATGCGGCCGGAGCCCGCTCTGGCAGCAGTTTTTTTTTTGTTCTTGCCCCGTTAGTACCGTTACCAGCACTGCCGCCTTTACCCAAACCGGTGCCGCCTGCGGGACTGTGCTCCTGTCTCACGCCGTGCAGAGTGGAGGCGAGCGGATCACGCGCCGCGCTCTCTCGGCCCCCCGAGCTGCCACAGACGGAGCGCGAGCGCCGGGTTTCCCTGCTCCACGAGCACTTCCCTTTTTGTTTCGAGCCACGCTATTGGACAGCGGAACAAAAGTTTCTCTGGCGACGGCCAATCAATGATGTCACGTACAGCTGTCCCATTTAGGAATACAGTGCAACACGCATGCATTCTGCACTGTGATGGCAGCGCACATTCAACAGCTGATACAGGTGAATCCAAAAATACATTTTGCATTTTCAAAAGAAACAAAGGTCTTTGTCTGATTAGTGCGCGAAAGAAAACAAGGGAATCAGGCAAAATTACGGATTATATCACGTTAAAACAATTATATAATTATTGTCTCGATTTAATACCATAAACATGAGTGAGATATGTCAGGTTCTCCATATTAAATACTCAAAACATCTGTAAGAATGCTGCAAATATACATATTTTGGTCTTGAAATATTAGATACCTAAACATATTTACAGGAACAGAGAGACCTGGGGGTGCACCTACACAAATGTTTGAAGGTGGCAGAACAAGTTGAGAAGGCTGTTAAAAAGCATATTAATAAATCCTGGGCTTTATTAATAGAGGCATAAAGTACAAATGCAAGGAAGTTATGCCAAACCTATAGAAAACACTGGTTTGGCCTCAGCTGGAGTATTTGAGTTCACATCTGGGCACCACACTTTAGGAAGGCCTTAGAGAGGGTGCAAAAGAGATTTACTAGAATGGTACCAGGGATGAGAGACTGGAGAAGCTGGGTTATTCTCCTCAGAGCAGATTTGATAGAGGTGTTCAAAATCATGAATGGTTTTGATAGAATAAAGAAGGAGAAACTGTTTCCAGTGGCAGAAGGGTCGGTAACCAGAGGACACACATTTAAGGTGATTGGCAAAAGAATCAGAGGCGACATGAGGAAACATTTTTTTTATGCAGCAAGTTATTACGATCTGGAATGCACTGCCTGAAAGGATGGTGGAAGCAGATTCAATAATAACTTTCAAAAGGGAATTGGATAAATATTTGAAGGGAAAAAATTTACAGGGCTATTGGGAAAGAGCAGGAGAGTGGGACTAATTGGATAGCTGTTTCAAATAGCTGGCACAGTCATGACAGGCCAAATAGCCTCTTTCTATGCTGTAACATACAATGATACTATGTTCTTATCTGTCAGTCTTAAATTTTAGGATTTTTAGTGAGACATGGTTGTGATTGACAATCTAACTGCTTTACCTATCTACATTTAAAAATACTTGGCTCTGATAATATTCTTCTCCTATATGCCTTCAGAACCCTTGGTTGCTGGACACAAAAGAGAGGATAAATGGGTTTCTGCCCCCTTTACATTGCCCTGGTATTTCCTTGCACCTGGAGCAGGCTCATGATTGGGGCAGCCAAGGAGGTGGGTAGGTCCTAATAGGGCCTCTACCTTGCTTTCCGCCAGGTACACTGGGCTGGTGCCCACTTGGAGGGGTGCATGAAGAAGTTGGTGGTAGACTTTGTGCCTGCTCCCCCCACCCCCTATCCCCCTCAGAACAAAGGATCTGAGAGGGTTAGGCAACAAGTCCAGGGAGGCTCAAAATTAAGGTTAAACTTTTTTTATCTCCCCAGTGGATTTTTGGAGCCGGAGGTCTTCTGACTTTTTTTGGAAAACAACCAATACGCCCTACAGCCAGCGGCTCTCACCGCTGCTTTCTCAGGCTTGGAGTAGCAGCTGGATTGCCATTCTGGATTTTGGGCACAGATATCTGCCAAAAGGTAGGTCTGCATCTGGGGAATGTCATGGCAAATGCCCTGAACCTCGAAATCCAGACAGGTTCAGGTAATGTCAGGCAGAGCGCACTTTGGGTGCACAGTAGCCTGACCTGCACCTTGGCAAAAGCGGGGATGAAAATCAGGTTGATTGTATATAGCATATGTTTTGTCCTTCACACTTTAATGATATGTGAGAACAGGAAAATTATTTTAATGAGATCCTTCAAACATCTAAATATAAACTGGGAAACAGCAAGTTGTCTAGAATCAGAGATGGTAGATGCAGATGACTGCTTCTTAACCTTGTCAAGGAAACCATGGCAGGCAATGCTCATCTTAATCTGGTATTTGTAAATGACCCAGAAAATGTACAGGAAATGGAAGTCATAGCACCCTTGGGGGACAGCAACCAATGAATGATAAAGTTTAACATGATCTTAAAAATACCTTAGACCATAAGCAAAGTACATAATTTTAAAAAGACTAAATTCAATAAAATGGAACAACTAAAGCAAATTGCTTGCGGGAGGTTGTTCAACAACACTTCAATTGAAGGCAAATGTAACATCTTTAAAGATATAATGCTGTGCACGCAGAATAAACACATTCCCAAAATGAACAAACTCAGACTAAACAAATGTGACCCAAAATGGATTAGCAAACAAATTAAAAGTGAGATAAAGAGGGAATATGGCATGTACAAATCCTCCAAGGAGAAATGAGAAGGGGCTCACTGGAATGAGCACAAGATATCACAGAACCAGATTAACAAGGTAATGAGAGAGGCAATGAGGGACTGAGAAGAAAACATAGCGGCTGAAGCTAATCATAACAGTCCAAAAATAATTCAGTACCACAACGACAAGAGGGAAATCAAAGATGAAAACCATAAAAGATCCAATGGGCTTGAAACTGAGGATGAGTATAAAATAGTAAATATTCCAAATGACTACATCCTCCAGATAATCACAAAAGAAAATATGAGCAACATGCCTTCTCCAGACAAAGATATCCCGAATAAAATCAATGACTTTGTTATAAATGATTGAAAGTCCTAGACAGGCAAATCGGGCTCAAAACAAATAAATCCCCAGGGATAGATGTAATCCCAAAGTGCTAAAAGAGACCAAGGAAAAGATTTTTGAAACACTGACAATCATTACAAGTGAGTTAATAGACCTTAAGGAGGTACCCAGAAGATTGGAAACAAGCTAATGTAGTACCCATATTCAAAATGGGTGACAAAACAAACACAAACAATTACAGACCCATTAGCCTTACTTCCATTCCACGTAAAATAATGGAATTAATGATTAAGTGCAAATTTGAGTATCATCTGTACAACAATAACGTAGATAATGGCATAAAGCATAGATTCAAAAGGGGAAGATCCTGCCTGACCAACCTGCTCGACTTCTATTATGGAAGTGACAACCCACGTGAACTGTGGCAAGCCCTATGACGTGGTGTATCGTGACTTCCAAAAGGTTTTTCACACAAAAGGCTATTAATTAAACTCAAAGCTTGGGGAGTCAGGATAAACTCTGGAAATGGGTAGCAAACAATGGGTACTCATTACAGGAAATATGTCAGAGTGGAGTGATGTACTGATTGGAGTGCCTCAGGGCTCAGTGCTGGGACAATTACTATTTCTAATTTACATAAATTACCTGGATTCAGAAACCAAATGCAAAGTGGTAAAATTTGATGATACCAAATTAGGAGGGGCAGTGGAATCAGAAGAAGTGGCTCAGAAACAGAATGAGTTGGACAAGATACTTAAATGGGCAGAACAATGGCAGGTGAAGTTTAATGCAAACAAATGTAAAGAGCTACACTTTGAAAGAGAAAATAGATGACACCCGTACAAAGCCAAGTTGAACTACATGGCCAAAATAGTATAATATAAATCAGAGGAGGTAATGATCAAACTTTATAGTGTCCCAGTCAGACTATATCTTGAATATTGCGTCCCGTTCTGGTCACCAGGATACCAGAGACATTCAAACACGGTGGGCAGTGCGAAGAAGAGCCACGAGGCTGAGTTATGAGGAAAGGCTGGAGAAACTTGGGCTTTTCAATCTGGAAATGAGGGAACTTGTAGAACTCATAAAAGTATATAAGATTGTTAAGGGTATAGAAAAAGTTAACCCAGTATATTAGTTTAAATTAAACTACGGGAATAGAACTGGAGGAAACAGGTTCAAACTAGAGAAGACAGATATCAGGAAATGTTTCTTCATAGAAAAAGTAATCAACATTTAGAATAAACGTCCAGATAAAATTATGGAAACAAAATCCTGGAATCATTTAAGAAACAATTGGATGGTACAGTGGAGTGACATTAGGAATCTCTATGGGCTGAATGACCTTCCTCATCCATAATTATCATGCAATCTTGTGAAAAACAAGAAACACAGCTAGAAAAACGACTGATAAGGAGTTGATAAAAACATTTAAAACAGTAAATCAAGCATGAGAAATTAGCAAAACCTGCCGATTAAAGAGAAAAGAAGGGAATCCAATTCAATCACTCCAAATATTTTTGAAAATCTTTTCAGGCATCATCAGGCTTCACCAACCTGAGGACTTATTACTGGAAATAAGGTTTGTAACACAATAACCACATAATAAATTACAAGATGTAGAAGAAAATGATCACTTATATAATCAAATTTATGTGTTCAAAATGCCCACAACATTTTCCATTGGAGACCTGTGCCTGTGCCTTTCTGAGAAGCCTGAGTTTAAAATCCATGGGGTTTCCACAGCCATCACTCAGCTGAGGAGACTCACTATTTTAGATGGACCAGTGGGGGTGACACCAGTTTACACCGTGTGTCACCGATCAATATTCAAACACTCTTTTGGAAGATTTTTAAAAATTCATTCTCAGGATGTGGGCATCACTGGCAAGGCTGGCATTTATTGCCTATCCCTGGTTGCCCTGAGAGGATGGTGGTTGAAGCACTGTAGTGGTTTGATCAACCACTTCAGAGACTGGAGTCACATATAGGCCAGATCGGGTTAATATGACAGGTTTCCTTTCCTAAAAGGAATTCGTGAACCAGTTGGGTTTTTATGACAAAACAACAGCTTCATGGTCACTTTTACTGATACCAGCTCTTTTGTTTCCAGATTTTTTTAAACTATATTCAAATTCTCAAACTGCAATGGTGGGATTTGAACTCAGGCTCTGTGGCTTGTTAGTCCAGGCCTCTGGATTACTATTTCAGTAACGTAACCACTACATTAAAATACCGCTAGATGTTCTCAATGCGTCAGTTTCAGTTTACAGTGTCAACATGTGTTGTCAATCCTGCCACTAATAAGTTTCAATTGACCGTACCTAAACTAAAATCATTTTCAGGTATTTACACCTGTACAATGATGAATGTAAATCCTTGGCCCTTGTCCACTGGTCATGAAAGGCATTGAGCGATCCAGTGGACACCACATGTTCAACCTTACTGGCATGCACCAGAGCTCTAAATATGGACAAGCAGCAGAGCGACTATTCCCAAGAATCCAACCCATTCCGGATCAGTATATGGCAGTTTTCACCAGGCCCAGGAGCAGACCCACATGAGAAGTCCTCCAACCTGCTCACCTTGCATGCTGAGTGACCAAAGATTAACTTAGTAGGAGTAAAAATACAGCCAAAAATCAAAAAGCAACCCCTTCAGGTAATGAAAAAGGGGCTGCAATCTCGGGCATCAATAAAAATATGAAACATGGTTTTGTTCTGGCTACGGAATGGGGTGTAGACTGGTAAAGTGGCTGAGATGGTGATTAGAGTCCACAGCATTGTGCAACACTCTCCATCCCATTCACCATTGGTGCCGGGAAGAATCAGCTGTAGAGAATCAACAAGATAGCAGAACTTGTATGTAAGCCCCACCCCCTTTTCACCTGCCATCCAATGATAGAAACAGACTAACAACTAAAACCCCAAGGAAAGCCAAACTTAGAAGTACTTGAGGTAAATATTTTTTTTTGTATAAAATCATCAAAACAATGAAGAGCATCAACCTTGGAATTTTGTCTGAGGTAACATTCACACAAGTTGACATAAATTACTATATTCAAGGGATA
The DNA here is from genome assembly GCF_035084215.1 of Heptranchias perlo. Taxonomy (NCBI): domain Eukaryota; kingdom Metazoa; phylum Chordata; class Chondrichthyes; order Hexanchiformes; family Hexanchidae; genus Heptranchias; species Heptranchias perlo. Next base: position 59,670,420 of record NC_090327.1, read on the forward strand.
TTTTTAACGTTATCTGTGAAACATTTAAGTGTGCAGCCCACCTCCTACTTTATGCGAGACTCTGAACATGAAGCATGTTAGTGTACTTGATATTTGTACCTGGCCACATTTCATGAGCCATATGGTATAGGGTGTTCCTAATACACATCACAGGTCACTTGATGCGGCATGTTGGAGTACAAGCATGTTGGAGTACAGCTTGTTGATTGAGATAAGGTATACGTGAGTAGTCAAATTAACATTGAAATGGTGATTTTTTTTTGTGCCTTTGTAGGCTGTAGTAATAGAGGGGACAGAGATGAGGAGAATTCCGTCTTTCATCTTCCTGCTATTATTACTAACCAAAGGATTGAAACTGAGGAATTATCAAAAAAGAGGCGAGAATTCTGGCTGGCGACGATCACTAGGTCTGAGTTGAAGGTATCTAACCTTCTGTACATTCGAGTCTGCTCAGACCATTTTGTATCAGGTTAGTTTATTGTCAGATATCTTTCTAAGTTGTATTCATACTGAATAATTGTATTAACAAAGACAAAAACATCAATGTTTTTATGTTTGTAGTTACGGAACCGTATGAAACTTAAATTGGGGTAGTCGACTTCTTGAACAGTTACATGCAGTAACGAGCAGGTGTGGTCCACCATACGCAATGTTAAATTTTATGTACGCACTTGGTTATTGTTCAATTTTACTTTTAGGACCCGTCCAGTATTTGGTGACTGGATTATACTATACTGTAATGGATCCTAGCAATTACAAAGGTTGGACAGATTAATCTTTGAAAGGTCAGATAAAATCAGAGATACAAATGTGGCTTACTTTATGTTTCTGTGTATTTTAACAGTGTTAAAATTTAAAGCTTTGTCTTCATTTCAGTGGCCACGTACCATTTTAGCTACGGTCAGGTGCAAAGCTTGCAGGTAACAATTTTTATCACATTATAATTTGAATTGATGGAATGATTGTGTCTTATTGTTTTTTTCTGTTACTGTTTTCAGGCAAGAGTTTATGAGTCAACTAACCCAGACTGGGCACCTTCCTTAAAGCTCAGGCATGAGAAAGTGAAGGAAACTTCAACTGCTGTATCTCGCTATGAGAGGCAAGTGAAAAGAAAGAAGAAGCAGTTGGATCTAGAAGCTGCAGCAGCACTTTTGACTCTCAGGAATGACCAGTCAATAGAGGAGGATGGAAAACTGGACCAAGCAGGTCCAGGTCATATGGCATCCCAGAGTTAACTGAAGGCACAATCAGTGATATGGGATCAAGATCAATCACCTGCTTCTGGATAACTAAAAGTTGGAAGAAAATATGCATCATATCTGAAGATTTTTTTTCAGTGATGAAAATACAGTAAATTGTTATACAGGTCTTCCAAACTTCATGGTGCTTATAACTGTATTTAATTTTTTTGAACCCCTCATTGAACTGCTCGAAGTTCCCTGACCAAGTTTCAGCAACTGGTAATGACAATGATGGGACTTAGACTGCACTTAAGTATGCAAGACTTTGCTTATTGCTTTGGTGTCTCAAGCTCTACAGTGTCTCGCATCTTTTCAACAGTTATAAATATCATGCATGTAAGGTTACATTTCTTGATAAGGTGGCCTACCAGAGATGAGTTAATTAAAACCATGCCAATGGTCGTCAGAGTGAATTTTGGAACCAAAGTTGAAGTTATAATAGACTGTTTTGAGGTTTTTATTGATAGGCCTTCAAATTTAGTAGCCTGTGAACAAATGTGGTCTAATTACAAGCACCACAGTACAATTACATTTTTGATAGAAATTACTCCACAGGATGTAATAAGTTTTGTTTCCAAAGCTTGGGGTGGTAGAGTTAGTGATAAACATCTTACAGAAAACTGTGAATTTTTAAATAATTTTCTACCTGGAGAGCTGATTCTGGCCGACAGAGGCTTTGATATCATTGGAATGTTATGTACACAATTCAAGGTACCTGCATTTACAAGAGGAAAGAATCAGTTATCTTTAAATGAAGTTATTGACACAAGGATAATAGCTAATGTTAGGATTCATGTTGAAAGATTTATAGGCAATATAAGGCAAAAGTATGTGATTATGATTCCTGGGATGAGAGGGTTGTCCTATGAGAAGAGATTGAGAAGAAATGAGTCTATATTCTCTGGAGTTTAGAAGAATGAGAGGTGATCTCATTGAAACGTACAAATTTCGTAGTGTGCTTGACGGGGTAGGTGCGAAGAGGCTGTTTCCCCTGGCTGGAGAGTCTACCACCCCAAGCTTTGGAAACAAAACTTATTACATCCTGTGGAGTAATGTAATTCTACTGTGGTGCTTGTAATTAGACCACATTTGTTCACAGGCTACTAGGGGCATAGTCTCAGAATAAGGGCAGGGCCATTTAGGACTGAGATGAGGAGGAATTTCTTCACTCAGAGGATGGTGAATCTTTGGAATTCTCTACCCCAGAGGGCTGTGGATGGTCAGTCATTGAGTATATTCAAGGCTGAAATTTTTGGACTCTAAGGGAATCAAACGATATGGGGGTCAGGTGGGAAAGTGGAGTTGAGGTTGAAGATCAGTCATGATCTTATTGAGTCATAGAATTATACAGCACGGATAGAGGCCCTTCGGCCCATCGTGTCGATGGCAGAGCAGGCTCGAGGGGCCCTATGGCCTCCTCTTGCTCCTATTTCTTATGTTCTTATGAAGGGACCTGTTCCCCCAGACTTCATGAATAACAAGGATAATGATGATGTTCCTTTGATTGACAAAATTGTGTCTGTGTGTTGCTACTTGATAAACTTATCATCATCAGTTGTTCCACTTAATTGATAATGTTTAATTGATAATCATTTAATGAATGATCAAGTTTCGATGTAATTTATTCAGTGTTCTGTGCGAGTGTGTTCTATGTATGAGTAATATTGTGCTATTGTACAAAATTTGTATTATAATCATTGTTCTGCATAGCTGACTCGCCTGACTATACTTTGTGGAGTATTGCAATTAAATTCATCACAATTTTGAATTATTTGCTGATTACACACATGAATAATATTTTCCCGTGAGTTCTAACATCAAGACCCGGTTGGAAAAAATCTGTAGCTTTCTCTAAAATGCTATTAATAAAATCGTGATCTGCCATAACGCGTTCAATGTATGAACACTTTTGTCTGTCCATACAACAAAGTCACAGTTCTCTCTTTGACAAACTAACAACTGGATCTGAACTTGGTAGTAGTACTGGTATTTACAGTCCAAGCTCACAGATCCATCATCATTTTTCTGAAGACATGCATGCCTTTCAGCCGACTCGTCCTTCACACATAATAGATTGGGATAGTAACAGTGTAAAGGTCAAAGAGGGGGAGGAAATGTGCACAAGATAACTTTCTTGATCAGTATGTTTCCAGCCCAACAAGGAAGGAAGCAGTGCTGGGTCTAGTTCTGGGGAATGAAGTGGAGCAACTACTGTACGTATCAGTGGGGGAGCATTTGGGGAACAGTGATCAGGTTCAGAATAGTTATGGAAAAAGACAAGGAACAATCAAGCATAAAAATACTTAGCTGGAGCAGGGCAAATTTCAGTGAGTTAAAAAGGGATTTTTGCCCTGGTAGATTAGAATCAGAAATTGTATTGCAAAACAGTAATTGAATAATGGGAGGCCTTCAAGGAGATGGTTCAGGTACAGAGTAGACACATTCCCACAAGGGGGAAAGGAAGGGCATCCAAAGCTAGAGATCCCTGGATGACTAAAGATATGAAGATTAAAATGAAACAGAAAAAGGAGGCTTATGATAAATGTAAGATCCATAATATAGCAGAAAACCAAGCAGAATACAAAAAGTACAGAGGAGATCCAAAAAAGGAAATAAGAGGGGCAAAGAAAGAGCATGAGAATAGATTAGCGGCTAACATAAAAGAGAACCCAAATGTCTTTCAAAAACTAATAAATAGTAAAAGGGTAATCAAAGGAAGAATGGAGTCGACTACGGGCAAAAAAGGAGATTTTCTTGTGGAGGCTGAGGTTCTAAATGAATACTTCAAATCAGTCTTCATTAGAGAAGAGGATGCTGACAATGTATCAGTAAAGGAGGAGATAGCAGCAATATTGGAAAGGATGAAAATAGATAAAGAGGAGATACTTAAAAGGTTGGCAGTACTTAAAGTGGAAAAGTCACCCAGTCCAGATGGGATGCATCCTAGGTTACTGAGGGAAGGGTGAAAATTGCAGAGGCTCTGGCCACAATCTTCCAATTTTCCTTAGATATGGGAGTGATGCCAGAGGACTGGAGGATTGAAAATGTTACAACCTGTTCAAAAAAGGGGAGAGGGATAAACTCATCAATTACAGGCCAGTCAGCCTAACGCCAGTGGTGGGGGAACTTTTAGAGACAATAATCCAGGACAAAATTAATTGGCATTTGGAAAGTTATGGGCTAATAAATGAAAGTCAGCACCCATTTGTTGAAAGAAAATTGTGTTTGACGAACTTGGTTGAGTTCTTTGATGAAGTAATGGAGAGGGTTGATGAGGGTAGTGCAGTTGATGTTGGGTATATGGACTTTCAAAAGGCATTTGATAAAGTATCACATAATAGACTCGTTAGCAAAATTAAAGCCTGTGGGATTAAAGGGACAGTGGCAGTGTGGATACAAAATTTGCTAAGCTACAGAAAGCAGAGAATACTGGTGAACGGTTGTTTTTCAGACTGGAGGGAAGTATACAGTGGTGTTCCCCAGGGGTTGGTAGGAGGACCACTGCTCTTTTTGATTTATATTAATGACCTGGACTTGGGTATATAGGGTATAATTTCAAAGTTTGCAGATGACACGAAACTCGGAAATGTAGTAAACAATGTGGAGGATAGTAACAGACTTCACACGGACTACACACGGACTGCAGCAGTTCAAGAAGGCGGCTCACCACCACTTTCTCAAGGGCAATTAGGGATGGGCAATAAATGCCAGCCTCGCCAGCAATGTCCACATCCCGTGAACGAATAAAAAAAAGGAGGACATAGACAGACTGGTGAAATGGGCAGACACATGGCAGATTAAATTTAATGCAGAAAAGTGTAAAGTGATGCATTTTGGTAGGAAGAATGAGGAGAGGCAATAGAAACTAATTGGTACAATTTTAAAGGGAATACAGGAACAGAGGCTTGGGAGTGTATGTACATAAATCTATGAATGTGGCAGGGCATGTTGAGAAGGCTGTTAAAAAAGTATATGGGATCCTGGGCTTTATTAATAGAGGCATAGAGTCCAAATGCAAGGAAGTTATGTTAAAGCTTTATAAAACAGTGGTTAGGCCTCAGCTGGAGTATTGTGTTCAATTCTGGGCACCATACTTTAGGAAGAATGTTGAAGCCTTAGAGAGGGTGCAGAAGAGATTTACTCGAATGGTACCCGGGATGAGGGACTTCTGTTACGTGGAGAGACTGGAGAAGCTGGGGTTGTTCTCCTTACAGCAGAGAAGGTTAAGAGGAGATTTGTTAGAGATGTTGAAAATCATGAACGGTTTTGATAGAGTAAATAAGGAGAAACTGTTTCCAGTGGCAGAAGGTTCGGTAACCAGAGGACACACATTTAAGGTGATTGGCAAAAGAATCAGAGGTGAAATGAGGAAACTTTTTTTTTACACAGAGAGTTATGATGATCTGGGATGCACTGCCTGAAAGGGTGGTGGAAGCAGATTCAATAGTAACTTTCAAAAGGGAATTGGGTAAATATTTGAAGGGAAAAAATTACAGGGCTGTGGAAAAAGAGCAGAGAAGTGGAACTAACTGGATAGCTCTTTCAAAGTGCTTCTTCTTGTGCGACTGAGATCTGAATGTTCTGACACTCATTGCGAAGTTCATTACATCCCATTCTGATATACTTCTTGTCTCTGAGTTCCGTCAATAGCTTGGGGAGATGAGGCTGCACAGGTTTAGGTACAAAATCTGCATTGTATGGTTCCATTATGCTGAGAATGCCAGTCTGACTAAGATGCTCAAAAATCTTGCACTAGCTATATCATTTGATGATGGGATTTTGTGAGTTTGCCATCCTGTCTGTGCAACTGGTGTGGTACTATTGGTAGGCAAAGTTGTGTCTGGGCTCTGCACAGCTGTCACTGCAGCATCAAATTTCTTTTACATTTGGCAGAACTGAAATCAATGTCAGTAACTGCTTTCTCGAATTCGGAAGACTGCTTCTACCCTAAGCAACAAAGCAGACACGTGTACAAGTTCCGCCTACGCCAGCCTTGCAATCACAGTTGACGATTAGAATGGTGCCTTTTACTCTGTGATGACCCACAACCTTGTGGGAGCCTGACTTAAAATCTGTGAATGAAGGACCTGAAAAGAAAAGCAAAGAAAAGAAAAAGGTATAAAGAAAAATTCTATTCTGCCAGCAATAATTTGGTCTGGACTAGAGTTGCGACTGGAAATTTGAAAATATCACAGGACCTGGCAGAAATATGAATGATTTCTTGGGGACTAAATGGAACAGGGAACGGGACAGATTTGTCATGCATGAGAGAAAAATATGATCGACATTTATGAATTTACATGGGATCTGGAAAGGAGGAAACAGGATTTATCATTTTTGCTCTTGCATAGAGCTGGCGCGGACTTGATGGGTCGAATGGCCTCCTTCCGTGCTGTAACCTTTCTATGATTCTATGATTCTATGATGGGAAGAGATGGGAATGACATTGTAGAGCCGTGCAGGTCTCTATCTTCATATATCCACTTAGACATTGCTCTTGACTTCATGCAATATATGAGCCTCATCTAGGCTCACAAATAAATTTGCACTTGTAGTTAGACATATCATATACACTAATATTAATATAAAAAGAGTTAAAAAATTGTGTAAATTTGCACTCAGTTCAGCTAACCTATAGGGCAGGGAATGCCTACTCAGGTCCACATAAACATCTAAAATGAATATGTACCTCGACTGGGCATATTGAAGTTGTATTCATTTTTAAATGTACATAATAAATACAAGTTATAAAGTAGAGATAGAGAGAGACATACACACAAAAAAGAAATGGTCATATGGTATACACAATTAAGATATAAGGAGGTATTACAACACAGAATCAGTCGAACTACTTACTCACCTTGCAATCACAGTGATATTTTCTTTGGGGTAGGCCACCGCAACGTCTCTCACTCACCCTAAGGTGAATCGGTTATGAGCCTCGAGGCCCTTGTGGGCTCGCAACTCCTCCAGTATGTACGCTGGATTTGATGAGAAGATGAGATAGTTAATCATGTCAAGGTATGTAATTTCAGGTCTAACTGATACATCGCCGCAAAATTCTTTATTAAAAATCTTGTAGGGGTTCATACCATTAATTATGGACACTTTCTGCAGATATAATGATCTATCTGTCAGTGATATCTGCTTAGAATAACTTAGCCTTTTCTTTTTTGTAGCCGTTGCACATTACTATCCAATTTGTATTTAACGCTTGTAATCCAACATGGCCGCCGGAACTTATTGAGTGACGTCAATCGGAACAACGTATAGGCATGGCAGCAATACAAAATGGTGGGCCGCCTTCTTGGATTGCCACAGTTCTTTTGGTGTTAGATAGGGAAATCCAGAATATTGACCCAGCGATGAAGGAATCTAGCGTATATGTCTAAGCCAAGGTGGTGTGTGACCTGGAGGGGAAGTTGGAGGTGATAGTGTTTCCATGACATTGCTGCTCTTATCCTTCTTTGTGGTAGAGTTTGTAGGGACGTGCTGTCGAAGTATGCTTGTTGAGATACTGCAGCACATCTTGTAGGTAGTACAATTCTGCAGCCACAGTGGAGGGAGTGGATATTGAGTCCCGTGCTGGTGGGCATTGATCAAGCAAGCTGATCTGGTGTCAAGCTCTTCGAGTATTGTTGCAGAAGCACCCATCCAGGCAAGGTGATGAATATTCAATCACAATTCTGACTTGAGCCTTATAGATGATGGAGACGCTTTAAGGGGTTATGAGGTGAGCCATTTTCCGAGACATTGTAGTCACAGCTGGTCCAGTTAACCTTCTGGTAATGGTGATCCTCAAGATGTTGACGGTGTGGGACTCTGCGAAGTTGAAAATGCCATTGAAAGTTGGGGGAGATGTTTGGGCTTTTTCATTGCTTGGAACTTATGTGGCATGAATATTAGCCACCATCTGCCGGTCTAAGCCTGAATGTTATCCAACTCCAGCTGTGGGCTGGCATGGGCTGCTTCACTATCAAAGGAGTGTAAATGGAGCTGAACCATCAGTGAACAGCTCCATTCTTGACCCTGTGACAGCAGGAAGATCATTGATAAAGCAGCTGAAGATGGTATAATTTCCTGAGGAACTCCTTCAGGTCTTGGGGTGGCAATGATTGGGCTGTGATAACCATAACCATTTTTTAATTTGTTCTTCGGCAATGCTGGCAAAGCAGCATTTATAATGGCTAGGATCTGGAATGTACTGCCAGAGTGTTGGTGGAGGCAGATTCAACCATGGCTTTCAAAAGGGAACTGGATAAGTACTTGAAAGGAAAAAAAATGCAGGGCTACAGGGAAAGGGCAGGGGTAGTGGGACTAGCTGGATTGCTCTTGCATAGAGCCAGTATGGACTCGATGGGCCGGATGGCCTCCTTCCGTGCTGTAACCTTTCTATAATTCTATAGCCAATCACATGGTGTGGGACTAGATTCACCTGTAGGTCAGGCCAGTTAGGGATGACAGGTTCCCTTCCCTGAAAGACATTAGTGGATTAGTTGGGCTTTTATGAGAATCCAGCAGCATTCATGGTCATTTTATTTGGTGCCAGCCCACAAATTGAATTTAATTTCACAACTTACCATTGTGGGATTTGGTCTTACAATGTCTGGATTGTCAGTCTAGTATCATAACTACTACCATACCCCTGTGATCTTCCGATGTGTCAGGTATGACTTCAGCCACTGGAGTGTTTTCCATTTGAAGCCCAGTTTTGCTAGGGCTCCTTGGTGCCATAATTGATCAAATACTGGCTTCATGTCAAGGGTTACTCCTTTCATCTCTCTGCCATTCACCTCTTGCATTCATGTCTGGATCAAGGCTGTGATGCCGTCTGGAGCCAAGTGGTTCTGGCACTGCAAGATAACACTGATGTGATGGCACTTACCTTAGCAACCTTTCAGAGACCTGTGAATTTCTTGCACACCTGTTCCCACAATCTGTGGACAGGTGAAATAGTATTGGCCCTTTCTGCTAATTCTATTCAGACCACTTTAACATTGCCTTTCACAGCTTGATGCTCCTCATCACTAAAAAGGACCATCTTCCTGACCGGCACCTCATAAAATAGCATTTCCTGAGCTATATCATGCCATTCAGTTTTTGGTCTCGCTGCATCCATTTCTCCCCCCTCAGTAGCAGTACAACTTTAAGGTGCCCAGCAGTCGATTAATTGCTACTGGTGCATGATAACCCGGCCCTTGACCCTCTCATGCTCCCAGAATGTCATGCTGCATCACTGAGAAAATATGTAAACCATCTCACTTTGTATTACCATGCAGGGTGCATACCACGTCCAAAGAGCTGCGGTCCTGCTGACACAACACCAGGCCACATTATCAGCCCCTATGTTATCCCAGTTGTCTTTTGCTGCTAGTGGAAAATATATATAGCATGACTCCCCAACAAGTGAGAGTCTAACCACCTCCCCTTGACATTCAATGGCATTACCATCGCCGAATCCCCCTCCATCAACATCCTGGGGGTTACCATTGACCAGAAACTTAACTGGACCAGCCATATAAATACTGTGGCTACAAGAGCAGGTCAGAGGCTGGGTATTCTGCAGTGAGCGACTCACTTCCTGACTCCCCAAAGCCTTTCCGCCATCTACAAGTCACAAGTCAGGAGTGTGATGGAATACTCTCCACTTGCCTGGATGAGTGCAGCTCCAACATCACTCAAGAAGCTCGACACCATCCAGGACAAAGCAACCTGCTTGATTGGCACCCTATCCACCACCCTAAACATTTACTCCCTTCACCACAGGCGCACCGTGGCTGCAGTGTGTACCATCCATAGGATGCACTGCAGCAACTCGCCAAGGCTTCTTCGACATCACCTCCCAAACCCGCGACCTCTACCACCTAGAAGGACAAGAGCAGCAGGTGCATGGGAACAACACCACCTGCACATTCCCTCCAAGTCACTCACCATCCCGGCTTGAAAATATATCGCCGTTCCTTCATCGTCATTGGGTCAAAATCCTGGAACTCCCTTCCTAACAGCACTGTGGGAGAACCTTCATCACACGCACTGCAGCGGTTCAAGAAGGCGGTTCACCACCACCTTCTCAAGGAAATTAGGGATGGGCAATAAATGCTGGCCTTGCCAGCGACGCCCATATCCCATGAACGAATAAAAAAAAAGCTTCAAAGAAGATCCATACCTGAACCTGTTCTCTGGGTCAGAATAAGTTCTGAAGGATATGACGGAAAAGAAGCCTTGTCACTGCCCAATTTTCTTTCTTGATCCCTCTTCTCCAGACAGTGATGACTCATACTGGGGTACAGTTCCATGGGCACCAACCACCCTCAGGTAGTTTGCCCAACTAGCTATTCTTCATATATAAACCAAGATAATGAAACCTTGATTTTCCTCAACAACACAACCACTGCCTGAAGTGTGGTGGGGCAGCGCATTCTTGACCCCACTATAGCTTAATCTGAATAATTAGTGCAAGCTCCAGGCATTGGAAATGCTTCTCAATGGGTGTTTGCTTGTTTTTGGGACAGAAAATAGCTTGCAGTATAGTAGATTTTAAAGGCAGGTCAAAGGGCCACAATACAAAACATTATTTTGGATACAACAAAAAAAATCTGTGAATCTAAAAATGTCAGAGGGGTCTGCTGATGAGCCCAGCCCCTTCCCCTTTGTGGATGCAAATGAAAAAGTGTGGCTTCAGGAGGCCAAACACAAGAGGGAGGCCCACCTTACAACTGACAAAAAGAGGGCCCCAAGGAGAGCTGCAGCAGAAGCGGAAGTAGAAAGAGGTGGCGTGGACAGTCATAGGAACATAGGAACAGGAGTAGGCCATTCAGCCCCTCGAGCCCGCTCCACCATTTGATAAGATCATGGCTGATCTGTGCTCTAACTCCATATAGTTGCCTTTGGCCCATATCCCTTAATACCTTTGGTTGCCAAAAAGCTATCTATCTCAGATTTAAAATTAGCAATTAAGCTAGCATCAATTGCAGTTTGCGGAAGAGAGTTCTAAACTTCTACCACCCTTTCTGTGTAGAAGTGTTTTCTAATCTCACTCCTGAAAGGTCTGGCTCTAATTTTTAGACTGTGCCCCTGACTCCGAGAATCCCCAACCAACGGAAATAGTTTCTCTCTATCCACCCTATCTGTTCTCCTTAATATCTTATAAACTTGGATCAGATCACCCCTTAACCTTCTAATCTCTACAGAATACAACCCCAATTTGTGTAATCTCTCCTCATAACTTAACTCTTGGAGTCCAGATATCATTCAAGTAAACCTACATTGCACTCCCTCCAAGGCCAATATGTCCTTCCGAAGGTGCGGTGCCCAAAACTGCTCACAGTACTCCAGGTGCAGTCTAACCAGGGTTTTGTATAGCTGCAGCATAACTTCTGCCCCCTTGTACTCTAGTCCTCTAGATATAAAGGCCAGCATTCCATTAGCCTTCTTGATTATTTTCTGTACCTGTTCATGACACGTCAATGATCTATGTACCTGAACCCCTAAGTCCCTTTGGACATCCACTGTTTTTAACTTTTTACCATTTAGAAAGTATCCTGTTCCATCCTTTTTTGGTCCAAAGTGGATGACCTCAAATTAGCCTACATTGAATTCCATTTGCCACAGTTTTGCCCATTCACCTAATCTATCAATATCCCTTTGTAATTTTATGTTTTCATCTACATTGCTTACAATGCCACCAATCTTTGTGTAATCAGCAAACTTAGATATGAGACTTTCTATGCCTTCATCTAAGTCGTTAATAAATATTGTGAATAATTGAGGCCCCAAGACAGATCCCTGCGGGACTCCACTAGTCACATCCTGCCAATGTGAGTACCTACCCATTATCCCCACTCTCTGTCGCCTTTCGCTCAGCCAACTTAACTTCCTAACCAAGTCCGTACTTTTCCCTCAATTCCATGGGCTTCTATCTTAGCTAACAGTCTCTTATGTGGGACTTTATCAAATGCCTTCTGGAAGTCCATATAAATAACATCCATTGACATTCCCCTGTCCACTACTTTAGTCACCTCTTCAAAATATTCAATCAGCTTTGTCAGGCACGTCTTACCTTTTACAAATCTATGCTGGCTCTCTCTGATTAACTGAAAATTCTCGAGGTGTTCAGTCACCCTATCCTTAATTATAGACTCCAGCATTTTCCCCACAACAGGCATTAGGCTAACTGGTCTATAATTCCCTGGTTTCCCTCTCGCTCCTTTCTTAAAAAGCGGAGTGACATGTGCAATTTTCCAATCTGGAGGGACGGTTCCTGAATCTAGAGAACTTTGAAAGATTATAGTTAGGGCATCTGCAATGTGCTCACCTACTTCCTTTAAAACCCTGGGATGGAAACCATCTGGTCCTGTGGATTTGTCACTCTTTAGTGCTATTATTTTCTTCATTACTGTTGTTTTACTTATGTTAATTTTATTGAGTCCCTGTCCCTGATTCAATATTAATTTCCTTGGGTTTTCCGGCATGCTATCCTCTTTTTCGACTGTAAATACTGACGCAAAGTAATTATTTAACATGTCCGCCACTTCCTCATTGTCAATGACAATATCCCCACTTTCAGTTTTTAAGGGGCCAACACTGCTCGTGACCACCCTCTTTTTCCTAATATAACTATAAAAATTCTTCATATTGGTTTTGATATCCCTTGCAAGTTTCATTTCATACTCTCTTTTTGTAGCTCTCACTATATGTTTTGTGACTCTTTGTTGATCTTTCCCATTTGCCAGGATCTGTGCCATTTTTTGCCTTTTTGTATGCCCTTTCCTTATGTCTTATACTGTCCCTTACCTCTTTAGTTGTCCATGGCTGGTTTTTTTTGGCAAGTAGAGTTCTTGCCTCTCAGGGGTATAAACCAGTTCTGTATCACGTTAAATGTTTCTTTAAACATTTCCCATTGATCATCAGTCATTTTACCCATTAACAGATTTGCCCAGTTTACTGTGGACAGTCTCTGTCTCATCCCATTGAAGTCGGCCTTACCCAAGTCTAGAATCTTAGCAGCTGATTCACTTTTTTCCCTTTCAAACACTACCTTGAACTCGATCATGTTATGATCGCTATTGGATAGATGTTCACGCACAGTTAAGCTGTTAACTAAATCTGGTTCATTACTCATTGCTAAATCTAATATGGCTTGCCCCCTTGTTGCCTTTAGGACATGCTGCTGTAGAAAACTATCCCGGCTCACTCAAGAAATTCATTACCTTTCTGACAGTTGCTAGTCTGCTTTCCCCAATCTATGTGAAGATTAAAGTCCCCCATTAAGACCACTATGCCTTTGTTACACGCTCGTCTAATCTCTGCATTTATACAATCTAGCACTTCAGAGCTGCTGCCAGGGGTCCTATACACAACTCACACTATAGTCTTAGATCCTTTCCTATTTCTCAATTCAACCCATAAGGTCTCTGTTGGCTGCTTACCTCTCGTTATATCCTCCTTTATCATTGAAGTGGTTTCATCTCTAATCACTAAGGCTACTCCTCCCCCTCTTCCATTTTCCCCATCTCTCCTGTAGACCTTATAACCTGGTATATTTAGTTCCCAATCCTGACCATCCTGCAGCCATGTCTCAGTAATAACTATCATGTCATACCCTCCAATTTGAATTTGTGCCTGTAGTTCATTTAATTTATTCCTTATACTCCGTGCATTTGTATATAGAACTCTTAGCCTGTCCTTCAGCTTTGATGCTGGGTTAATCGCTTTACACCTTCTAGTTTTCACTTTATCTGTAGTGCCTAAAGTACACTTTCTTTCTGCTGCTCTTCGCTTTTCCCTTTTACTTGTTCTTGAACAACTATTTGTACTATTTGTATTGTAAATTTCCCCTGGGTCCTCCCCTCTCTTACTGCTTTCAACTTTACTCTCTTCTGACTCCCCGTTCAGATTCCCATCCCCCTGCCACTCTAGTTTAAACCATCCCCAACAGCAGTAGCAAACCCAATTTGAGGATATTAGTCCTGGATCTGTTGAGGTGCAACCGTCACTGCCATATCTTCCATTCAGCATATGACTACTCAATAGCATAGAAAGTTTAATTGTGTTACCATGTCAGGCAAGGTAATAGCAGTCAGGCGCACAATGGCCTTGATTTTAACACCCCTCACCCCCAGTCAGGCAGGAAAGGGTTGGGGGAGGGGTTAAAATTTTGAAATTCAAAATTCCGCCTCTAACCCGCCTCATTTCCGGCCACCATAATGACAACGGCAGCGATTCAGGCCCTGGAAGTGGTTCCCGGTAAGCTGAAGAACTCATGGGCCCAGATCTCATGGGTCCTGCTTTTAAAAGGATACATACAGAGTATCAAATGTATGCGCACACATTGAACACATTGTTAAACACCATGCAGCAGATAGTGGATTATTAGTGGAGAATACCATAACCTGCATCAGTAGTACCCTGATGAATGGCTTTGCAGCACTGGAGTCCATCCTGGAGTATGTTTCAGCTCCAGTCAAATCTGCAGTGGTGCCCCTTAAAACACAGAGAGCTTCATTTATTGATGCTCAGACAGTTGCCATAGATATTTCAGAGAGCTGTCTCTTCCAGCCTGCAAGCACGGGCTGGGATACATGTAAGTATCTCAAGGGACTTCACTGATCTTATTGGTGCCATTAGGTCTGTTTTCCCGCAGATCAGTGACCATGCAGAGCCAGTACCCAGTACTAGTGGAATGGCAGGAATGATTACATGATGGTGCTGTCTCTCTGGATAGCAGCACATGTGTGCACTCTTGCCAACCCCCTCCAATTCCTGTAAGTGTGGCCAAAAGGAGACAGGGCCAGGCTTCACATGCAGTAGCGCTCGGAGTTCAGCCTGCCACACCTCCATCTCAGGACTGAGCTGTTGTGAGGCAAGGGCCACATTATAAACAGGAGGCTCACATTGACACACTGCAACCAGCCACCTTCTGTCCTTCTGCCAATTAGGTAGCACCTCAGGGGAGCACATTAGATCAGGGCTAAGAATTCACACTTCACACTGAGAACAAGGAGAAGCAATAGGCACACACACACATGGATTTTAATTAAAATTATGGTTTCACTAAAACTGGTAGGATCAATTTTCTTCTTCTTCTACAATGGGAGCAAATCTTCGGCAATGCAGGACTTCCGCCCACCCATTGCAAGTGTCCTGATCCCAGTCCATTTGTTGGAGTTAGGGTAAAAAAAATATGTAGGACAGACATCCGAGCCACCTTGCTTCCCACCACTTTTTAAAAAATTCATTCTTGGGATATGGGCATCACTAGCAAGGCCAGCATTTATTGCCCATCCCTAGTTGCCTTTGTGAAGATATTGGTGATCCATCTTCTTGAACCACTGCAGTCCGTGTGGTGAAGGTACTCCCACAGTGCTGTTACGTAGGGAGTTCCAGGATTTTGACCGAGCGATGATGAAGGCACAGCGATATATGTCCAAGTTGGGATGGTGTGTGACTTGGAGGGGAACTTGGAGGTGATGGTATTCCCTTGCACCTGCTGCCCTTGTCCTTCTATGTGGTGGAGGTGATGGATTTGGAAGGTGCTGTCTAAGAAGCCTTGGCGAGTTGCTGCAGTGCATCCTGTAGATAGTTCACACTGCAACCACGGTGTGCCAGTGTTGGAGGGAATGGATGTTTAAGGTGGTAGATGGGGTGCCGATCAAGTGGTCTGCTTTATCCTGGATGGTGTTGAGCTTCTTGAGTGTTGTTGCAGCTGCACCCATTCAGGCAAGTGGAGAGAATTCCATCACACTCCTGAGTTGTGCCTTGTTGGTTGTGGAGAGGCATTGCAGAGTCAGGAGGTGAGCCACTCACTGCAGGATACCTGTTCTAGTAGCCATAGCATTTATGTAGCTGATCCAGTTGAGTTTCTGGTCAATGGCAGCCCCAAGGATGTTGATGGTGGGGGATTTGGCAATGGTAATGCTATTGAATGTCTAGGAGAGGTGGTTAGACTCTCTCTTGTTGGAGATGGTCATTGTCTGGCACTTATGTGGCGAGTATGTTACTTGCCACTTATCAACCCAAGCCTGGACGTTGTCCAGGTCTTGCTGTATGCGGCCATGGTCTGCTTCATTATCTTTGGAATTGCGAAGGGAGCTGAACACTGCAATCATTAGTGAACAGCCCAACTTATGACCTTATGATGGAGGGAAGGTCATTGATGGAGCAGCTGAAAATAGTTGGGCCGAGGATGCTGCCCTGAGGAAATCCTGCAGCGATATCCTGGGGCTGAGATGATTGGCCTCCAACAACCACAACCATCTTCCTTTGTGCTGGGTATGACTCCAGCCATCAGAGAGTATTCTCCTGATTCCCATTGACATCAGTTTTACTAGGGCTCCTTGGTGTCAGCCTTGGTTTGAATACTGCCTCCACTGCCTTTGATTTTTGATGCTGCTTGTCTGGCATCCAATATTGGATGTGCAGAAATTTCCACCAATTAAATATTGGGAAGACCGAAGCCATTGTCTTCATTCCCCATCACAAACCCCGTTTCCTAGCCACCAACTCCATTCCTCTCCCTGGCCATTGTCTGAGGCTAAACCAAACTGTTTGCAACCTTGGTGTTCTATTTGAACATGAGCTGTGCTTCTGACCCCATTTCCTCTCCATCACCAAGACCGCCTACTTCCATCTCCGTGACATCACCAGTCTCCATCCCTGCCTCAGCTCATCTGATGCTAAAACCCTCATCCATGCCCTTATTACCTCTGGACTTGACTATTTCAATGCTCTCCTGGCCGGCCTCACACCTTGCACCCTCCATAAACTTGACCTCATCTAAAACTCTGCTGCCCGTATCCTAACTCGCACCATCCCATACACCTATCATGCCTGTGCTCGCTGACCTACATTGGCTCCCGGTCCAGCAAGGTCTCCATTTTAAAATTCTCATCCTTGTTTTCAAATCCCTCCATGGCCTCACCCCTCCCTGTCTCTGTATCACTCCGAGATCACTGCGCTCCTCCAATTCTGGCCTCTTCGATGTTAATGGAGCCTCCTCCTCCCATTAGTTGCTTAACAGTCCACCACCATCCACAACTAGATATGGCTGGACTGCAGAGTTCTGATCTGATCTGCTGGTTGTGGGGTCGCTTAGCTCTTTCTATAGCATGCTATTTCCGCTGTTTAGCATGCATGTAGTCCTGTGTTGTAGCTTCACCAGGTAGGCACCTCATTTTCAGGTACACCTGGTGACGCTCCTGGCATGCTCTTCTACACTCCTCATTGCACCAGAATTGGTCATCTGACTTGATGGTAATAGCGTGAGGAATATGCCGGGCCATGAGGTCAGAGATTGTGGTGGAATACAATTCTGCTGCTGCCCCACAGCGCCTCATAGATGCCCAGTTTTGAGCTGCTAGATCTGTTCTTAAACAATCCCACATGGCGTGGTGGTAGTGCCACACGACACGATGGATGGTGTCCTCAGTGTGGAGGTGGGACTTGGTTTCTACAAGGACTGAACAGTGGTCACTCCTAAATACTGTCATAGACAGATGCATCTGCGACAGGTAGATTGGTGAGGACGAGGTCAGGTAGGTTATTCCCTCATGTTGTTTCTCTCACCTCTTGCTGCAAGCCCAGTCTGGCAGCTGTGTCCTTCAGGACTCAGCCAGCTCGGTCAGTGATGGTACTACCAAGCCACTCTTGGTGATGGTCATTGAAGTTCCTCGCCAAGAGCATATTCTGTGTCCTTGCTACTCTCAGTGCTTCCTCCAAGTGGTGTTCAACATGAAGAAGTACTGATTCATCAGCTGAGGGTGGGCGGTAGGTGATAATCAGCAGGAGGTTTCCTTGTCCATGTTTGACCTGAAGCCATGAGACTTCATAGGGTCAGGAGTCAACATTCAGGACTCACTCCCAAGGACACTCCCACCCGACTGTATACCACTATGACTGCCGGGACAGGAAATACCCTGGGATAGTGACAGAGGAGTCTGGGATGTTGGTTGATAGGTATGACTCTGAATATGACAATGTCAGGCTGCTGTTTGACTAGCCTGTGGAACAGCTCTCCCAACTTTGGCACCAATCCCCAGATGTTAGTGAGGAGTACTTTGTCGGTTCAACTGAGCTGGGTGTGTTTTCATCATTGCCGATGCCCAGGTCGCAGCCGAGTGATCCGTATGATTTTATTCTAAAGTAGGCTCAGGTGAGGAGAAAGAAATTGCTGTGGCTTCCTGCTGCAGTGTAGTATGGCCGGTGACAAATTTTTAAAACTTTAATTTTTGAAATTGCTATTCTGACGAGGGTAATTGATCTCTCTGCAATTCAGCCAAAGCGACTCTTTAAATTTTAAACCCCTTCTGCCCTGGGGTACTAGGGTGCAAATGATGAAAAATATATCATACAATGTCACCCTGTCATTTGTGTCCTATTAGAATATGCTCACCTACATTTAGGTGGATATATGATGTGTTTAACATTACTTCCAGCGAGAAATCCAGGAAGTATGTCCGATGTCAAGAAACCAGCGGAACAGTTCTTCACCTGCCCAGGTTTGTACATGCAGACATTGGCCCAGATTTTGCTGAAGCAAAGCATCCCGTGGCATGCCTCATTAGTTAGACTTTTTCCTTCACTTTTCAGCTTGAAAAGTTTTTGCCCTGCAAGTTGCTGGAAGTGAGAACTGATAACAGCATGGCAAGGGCAATGGGGCATCTGGGACCTTGGTGAATGATGGGACCAATAGTCTATCTCCTTAACCAATGAGATTTAAGGATTGAGAAAGAAATAGAGGAACAACGGGAAAGAAAACAGGGTGAATTAGAGTCAAATGAGGTACAGAAAGAGAAATAAAGAGAGGGAAAGAAAGAGACAGAGAGGAAAAATATGAAAAAAATTTAAAAATTTAAAATTTTAAAAATCTCTAAGAACAATTTACTACCTGTAGGAATGAGGCTCCACAGTTTTAATTGTTCCCTTTCTGGGTTGGAGAGGTTGAATGGTATTGCAGGATCATAAATCTCATAATTAAAAAGGTACTTACGCTGTTAAGTACTAGCCCTAACTTTCTGCAGTGAGTTTAATTGGCAATTAATGTACAAATGCAGCAATTTCTTGAAACTCATGGGGAGGTTGAGGGCGAGCTGCCTTCAGTCACCTCTCCTAACCTTTCTCCCATGGCTTAACTTCCATTCCTTTTATTATTTTTCTGTAAAGTACCTAGGGACATCTTGTACTATAAAAATGTGAGTTACTGTTGTGAAGTTTAGTACCTTCCTCGATGTTTCCTCCCTTCTATAATTCTGCAGACTTGGCATTTGCCAATCACTACTACCCGATTCATCTAGTCTTCTTTATCCTTTTCAACTTTGGTGGTGCTCTACATCAGGGGTCCTGGCCTTTCAACTTAGCTTTCAATTAAAAACAATGTCTTTATAATTCCAAGAATGATCACTCAAGAGCATCTGCGACATACTCCATTATTGTTTACTTTCAAGACTTTTCATAATGTATCTTTCTTGGATTTATTCTCAATACAACTATATTCTATGAAGAAGATACCAAAAGGAGATCTTTGGAATGCAGACAGAGTGATGCTGACCTTTAGAATTCACTCATGAAAATTCTCTGTGCGTTTTCCTCTTCTACAGTGGACAAGAAGAAATTAAGTTTTGAAACCATTTTTTTGCAATAACTGAGTTGGCCTCATAACTTACAATCATCAGTGCATTATACCAGTCTGCCTTGAATGTGAGGACCTTGCATGTGAGGTAAAAATTATATCATACAATTTTTTACATATGGTACATATATTATGTTTAAGCTATAAGACATACTTTGGCTTTATTGGTGTGGCATTATATTTTCTATGAGCTTTTATTTGGTGTAAGTAATTATAACTTTATTGACACATAGGAAAGAAATAAACAATATTCTTGACAGAATAGTACATTGGGTGACATGATAACGGTTATGTAAGACCTACTAGCAGATCGCCCATGGCATTGTTCATAGCAAGTCAGAGGTTATGCTATTGCAAGATACATTTTGAGGCTGTTTTTAAGCACTCAACCGAGTAAAATGGGGTGGTAATGGCCACTGGCCGAAATCTAATTTGCAGTTTAAAACACCGTAGCTACCCAGAGAGGCCTAAAGAGATAGGACTATGTACTTTAGAGAAGCATAGACTCAGGCTCAATTTGATTGAGGTCTATAAAGTAATGAAGGAACTAAACTGCACGCACACTGACAAATTATTTCAATTTGCAAGGTTGGGGAGGACCAGGGGGTCATACATATAAATTAAGCAAGGGAAGAAATAGATTAGCTGTTAGGCAGTTCTTCTTTTCCCAGAGAATAGTAGATCTATGGAACAAGTTTCTAGCTTGTGCGATGAGTGCTGATTCACTGTATAACCTTCAAGAGATAGCTGGACCGGTTGGATGAAGATTGCACCACTGAAGAGGTAGGCTCCAAATAATATAAGTCATGGTCAATGTGGTCCCCTGAATTAGTTTCAATTGCTTAGAGGAGTCGGAGAGGAATTTGGCCTTGGGTTTTTGATCTGTTTTTTTGCCTCTCCCAGGAGATGACATGGCACCTAGTTAGTAAGGAGCCTCTTGTCATGATGCATAAAGCATCACAACTGTATGGGACAGGCTCGATGGACCAGCTGGTCTTTTCTTGTCCGATGTTTTCGTATGTAAAAAGGGTAGGTCATGTCTGACTAATCTGGTTGAAATTTTTGAGGAGGTCACTAGCATGATGGATAGGAGATGTGGCGGGATGAGGATGCAGTGGCCAAAGGTGTCTTCCCCAATGGGGCTGGAGGAAAATGCAATTCATAAGTTTTTGTGGTGGGGTCTGGCATTGGGTCTTTCTGCCCTATTTTCTTCAGTTGGCGGCCCCATGTACTCCCCAAAACAGGCTATTAAATTTAAGAAAACAAAGCCTGGAATGTCCTACATGAAATAGTAGTGAAAGCAGATTACATGATATTTTTTAAAAGGGAAGTTGATAAATATTTGAAAAAGAAAATACTGAACATTATGGGGTAAGGACAGGAAATGGGACTAAATGGGTTGCTCTTTCAGAGAATCAGCACAGACGCGTTGGTCTAAATGGCATATTTCTGTGCTGTAAATTTCTATGAGTTGCATTTTCCTCAGCTGTCCCACCTATTCGCCCCTGTTCCCGTCCCTCCTTGGGACTGCCAGGTGAGGCCTGGTAATAGGCCTTGGGTAGCAGCAGGAACAGCTCCAACCACTGCAAATGGAGGCAGAGGGTTTAGTAGAGGCCTCCTCTCCCCTCAATTCATCCCAATGATTTACCTGCTGCAGGCTCTGGGTCTCAGCTGAGACCTTCAGTGGATGACTTCTCCCAGTCTTTAAGACCCTGGTCCTTTTAAAGTTTCTTCTTGCCTGCTGTAGCACCATATGGTTTTCCCTGAGAGTCACTGGCAAGCTCCCACTTACTGGCAGGAATCCTGCTAGCAGCCCACCATGAGTACATAATGGCCCCCAACCCAGGAAGCTGAGCCGGGTAATGGCAGGGTCTGGATGGCGGAGTGATGTTGCATTCTGACCCTGTAGTGACAGGAAAGTGAAAATCCAGCCCTTTGATTCTAAAAAATACAGCTACCAATCTCTAAATTAGTTTGTACCTATGATCTCCTTTATACCAATCTGTACTTAAATATTTGCAAGCTTTTAATCATGGAAAGATATAGTATGATACGAGATATTAACATAAAAATAACTGATAAATGATGTAGTTATTCTAACAGATATTGATGTATATCAGTGCTACATAAATATTTGATAAAATACATTGATACATATATAGAAAATTACTTCAGTGTTTAAAACACACAGCCAATGATTGTGAACTACAGCTGTTTAGTATATCATGCTGAAGGAAGACTGAAAATTTTTAACTGCAATTATATGGCTCAAGTCCTAAAGGTCAAGTTCCATGTTTGCGTCTTTGCACATCAGTGCCTTCTTCCTTAATTAAGAGGCCGTTATCTTACATGATGTTCTTTCCTTGGTAGCTGATACAAGTAGAAATAGCTTAACTGCAAACTATGATAATCCTCTTCTGCCAATAATATGATGTATTGCAAGAATTCATTTACATATATAATCAATGATATGTCCACCTGTTAATACTTGAGATATTTTGATATATATAAGTGTCCCAGATCGTAAAGCTGGACCAACACAAGGATTATTTCCACTGTTTTAAAACCATGTTCTGTTTGCTGGGACCGTGAAAGCCAAGTTCCTCAAACTCTTTGTGCAGTATTACACAATATTACTGATTCAGTGAGATTGCTTGTGGAGGCTTGACAGAGGGAACCTGTTGCATATGATGCTGACATGTAGGGCTGGATTATGCCCTCATTGACAGGCTAGTGGCAGGGAGCCATTTCCACCTGCTCACGTGACTCCACTGTTAACCCACTGAGCTTTCATCCTGGTGCCTTCATTATCCATGCAGGGTAAGTTAGGAGTGATAATACTGCACCTCACTGGTTTACCACAGCTGGGAGGGAGGGAATAGAGTACTGTTACACTGTTTAAAAAGCTGCAGCTGCTTAAAGGGGGCCAGCACTTTTTCAAAAGCAGGAAGCACAGGTGAAAGAATTACCAGGATTCTCCTCTTCAGAGCAAAGTTCTGACAGGTTGGGACTTCCATCTGTGCCTCTTGATCTGCCCTAACCCCAGCCATTCCTCTGGGTCGGGGTTCATTCCGTATGCACAGTGGGCTTCTGGTGGTCATCTCCAGAACACCAAACAGCTCAAATCGATATGCTGGCAAAGCAATACAAACCTTTAGTTCCACCATACCAAATGGCCTCATCAATACCATATCTGTCTCAGGTATACCGCTGTGCTCCTCATACTGCCACGTATCTAGTGATAGTAATAATAACAATAAGATTTGGGTGGAAGTTGGGAAAATGGAGTTAGCAACGCCTACCTGACCTCATTTAAATGTGACAGGACAAGCTCCGGGCAGGTAGTGAAGGGGAATAGGCCTTTTTCTGATGGAGAATTTTGATGGTATTTTTTACCAATGGAATTGGGCGATAGCCATTACCATCCCAATTTACTCAGTTTAATGCCCCAAAACAGGTACCAAATTAAAGGAAAATCCAGCTCATAGAGTTACTGTGATAGCGTCTCAGGCAGGCTGTGCTTATGTGCAGTTTTACACCAGGTTACTAAGAGTTTACAGGAGATAGTTTCAGGCAGACAGCGCTAAAATACAGGAATATGCTAGATTAATAAGGATTTGTAGTGGCCAGTCTCAAGCATCCAGTGCTTATGTGCAGTATCATGCCAAATTACTGAGAGTTTGCTGAGGCTAGCCTCAGGCAAACAGTGCTGATTTGTAGTCTTGCGGTGGGTTACTGTGGGTTTCCAGATAATAGTCTCATGCAGGCTGTTCTCTGCCAATTTTCTCTCCTCCCCTCCTGAAGACATTGACTCCCCGCTGTAGTATGGTTCCATGTGATATTGATCTCGCACCAGTAATTGGCCAAAGTAGCCATTCTGCATATGTGAGTGTTGAAAGCAGAGTTTCTGGGTAGCAATCAAAACCAGGAACCCTGGTCAATTTTCCCTGCCTAGCGCAGGACCTATGAACCCATTTGTAGGACCCCACTACTGCAGCACCTGATGAGATCAGCAAATTCAGCACAGCCCATGGTTTGAACTTGATTCTTCTTAGTCTGTACGGCTCAGCTACTTGCTAGATAAATTTGTTGAATCATGAGGGAACCTCCTTACCGAGTCTTTTACAGAAGGTCAAAAATAATTGTACTATGATAGAGGGTAACATTTGCAGGCCAAGGTCTCTATATAAGTAAATGCTATACTGTGGAATGATTCCAAATGCTACAACTCATTCCAAATAGTAGTACTTTTAGATTTAGCAAATTTCTAACTAATTTCCGTAATGATTGTTGATTTTGAAATATACACCTGTCCTGTCTGGATAACATCATTAATAATGGAATACCCCTGAAGAAGTAATAAGTAGTGCACCAGAATATTACATAAACACACTATGCAAAACTAGGCTGTAAAATGGGAATGAAGGTAAAAAGAAAAAAATATAAATGTTGAAAGTGCAAAATAGATCAGCTAGCATCTTAAGCCAGGTTAATGTTTCAGAGGCATTCTGATGATGGATCATACCTGAATCATCAGATACTGACCACAACACTTTCTGTTTTTATGTAAAATGTCAACGATTGCAATGGGGAACCCGAGTAGTGAAGCTTCCATTAAAATGAACAAATATAGTGGCCAATACTAGACACAACAGGTTTACTTCATATTGAACATGATTACCTTATTCATGTTTAGTGCAATTCAGATAGATTTATGGAAGATCTCACAAACAACTATTGCCCACACATAATTCACATAGACTGGGGGAGAAATTGGATTCCATTTTGTTTTGTTTGTCAGGCATAAAACAGGGGCACAAAGCCCTGGTTAGACCATACCTGGAGTACTGTGTTCAGTTCTGGACACCGCCCCTTAGCAAGGATATGTTGACCTTGGAGGGAGTACAGCGTAGATTTACTAGAACGATACCTGGACTCATAGAAACATAGAAAATAGGAGCAAGGGTAGGCCATTCGGCCCTGTGGGCCGGCTCCGCCATTCAAAATGATCATGGCTGATCGTCTAACTCAGTACCCTGTTCCCGCTTTTTCCCCATATCCCTTGATCCCTTTAGCATTAAGAAATATATCTATCTCCTTCTTGAATACATCTAATGACTTGGCCTCCACTGCCTTCAAGGGTTAAATTACGAGGAGAGATTACACAACATAGCACTGTATTCCCTGGAATTTAGAAGATTATGGGGTGATTTGATCGAAGTTTTCAAGATATTGTGGGGAACTGATAGGGTAGATAGAGAGAAACTATTTCCACTGGTTGGGGAGTCTAGGACTAGGGGACATAGCCTAAAAATTAGAGCCAGGACTTTCAGGAGTGAAGTTAGGAAACACTTCTACACGTAAAAGTTTGGAACTCTCTTCCACAAACGGCAGTTAATGCAAGCTCAATTGTTAATTTTAAATCTGAGATTGATAGATTTTTGTTAACCAAAGGAATTAAGGGATATGGGGCTAAGGCGGGTATATGGAGTTAGGTCACAGATCAGCTATGATCTCATTGAATGGCGGAACAGGCTCGAGGGGCTAAATGGCCTACTTCTGATCCTATGTTCCTAAAAAGGACCAATTTAATAGTGCAATGTTTTGCACTGAAACAGTGCCTGAAATACTTCCGATGCCAATATGGCTCGGCTGATATTCAGGCGTCCACGGCCGTCACCTTAAACAAACTCCTTGCATCTGTTAATGAGGGGCCTAATGCCTGTTTAAGGACGCTGCTATGAAATTTGTCAAAAACTAGACAGAGGTTGCACTGACTAGTTTTTCAGAATCTACAGCAGTCCAACCAGCAGTACTTAAAGGTGCCGCTGGAGGCCGCCAAAGACAAGCTAAGCATCTTTATTTCACTTACCTTAATGTGCTCCTCCTGGCTTCAAAAGCCGCTAGCAGCCGCTGCTGGCTTGTGCTTGCCCTCACCCCCCACTTCCGTTTGCCTCCTTACCGCCCCAGGACCTACCTGAGGGTTGCTGCCAATCTCTGAGCCAGCCAATCTTGCTCTGGGCCTGACCAGTGAGCTGCATTGGAGCACCTGATTGACGCCCGCAGCTCACCGCTTTCATAGCAATGAGGCCCAAAGACCAGTTTCTGGCTATCTTTGGGCTGACCTCTTTGGGCTCCTGTTACAGTTGCGCTGCCCATTTCACACCTATAGTCGGGCACTAACCAATTTCTGTCCCTGTATGTAATAAAGATCACTTTGGTCTGTGTGTATCAATTGGTCTTAGAGAACCATTTTAAATAAATACCTTTCTGTTTAATCTATGTAATTATTAAAAAATCTTACATCTGTGCCCACTTCCTGTCTACAACTCTTTGCTTCCTGTTGTCACATTTCTGTCAGACTTTTGTGTCAATTTTTGCCATTATAAATTCCCCAGCCCACATTTATAATGGAAGCTATCTATGTTAAATTGTCACACCGTAATTATATCCTCCTGCCAGTGGTGGAAATGAGCACTTCAGTTTTGCATCTCCTGACTCATTGGCCTGTACTGCAGAGAAACTACTGCGCCCAACCAACTTTACAACTCCATTTCCCAAATTGCTATAAGTTATCTTATTTAACTATATGAATAACATAAAATCAAAGTAATACATAAAAATTAGGATAGAATGTATGACTTTAAAATGGGGACTGAAATATGTCTGCATGTTCTGGCCCCACTCTCTAGCTTCACCTGAAGACTACATTTGGTCTTCACTCCCCAAGTGTAATGCCACAGGAGATCAACTAGTATTAAAATAAATTTACCACAGAAAGAGGTTAGTTTAGAATATTTATGTTGCTTGTTTACATGTTACAGAGCTAGCTATTATGCATGCCAGGATTTGTAAACTAATGATATCTCTAAACTCAGAAATTAATGCGTATCAGTACAAAAGAACAGCTGACCCCATTTGGTACAAACTACAGGACCTTCCTTTGCATCTCAACACAGTCTCTATCGCAACCAGTCTTTCCTTCACGCACAGATATGGAGATAAGCACATACGTCCACAAGATCACAGATACTAACTAATCTTTGTTATGGCATATTATCTTTTCTAATTTTACTTAGGAGAGGTGAGAAAAAATGATTAGCTAAGGATTTCTGATAATTTTTCTCAACTTTGAAAATGAAGTGCACTTGATGGGAAGGGCCATTGCTCTGCTTGTTCCATGCCTCTAACATCTCCCCACTGAATTGTCCCATACTCCTGAGACTCCTATTTGTTTCAATACTCTGAAATTTTTAAACCCTTGAAGGGCTCATAAATAGTACACCAAAACTTCCTTTTGTCTTTTCTGTTTCTGATAAATCTCTGTTCCCAGTTTTTCTATGTCTAAAAGGTCTCCTTCCCTCTATATGTCTCCCGTTTCCCTGTGCCCACTTTGTGACTTCAAATTGCCCCTTGCACTACAGGTCACCAAGATCCTCTTATCTCACTTTTCGAAGCATCTGAAATCTCTCCTCCCCAAATGTCTCCACTTCAAATTTCCTCCTTCAACCATTCTATGGGCTACATTTTATGATTAATCATCACTCAATTTCAGACAGTTTCAGGGGGAACAGGGTCAGAAAATGGGGTTGTGAGGCATGCCGCTGCATTTTTGCCCCATAAATATGTTTTGGAATTTTCCGCCAGAAATGGGGTCAACAAGAATAAGCGCCTGCCCAAATACTAGATCATATTTAAATTAGATTTTAATGTTGTCCTGATGTCAATGTCAGATTTGCCTTTGGCCCACCAATCGCTAAGGGATATAAGAGGTGTTCAGCACTATTAGGCAATTGCCAACAGAAAGCTATTCTTTTCTGGAACTTTAAATATCTGTAACTTTTCTGCTGAAGAATTGATTTCCTTACTTTTTGGGGGATTTCTATCATCAGTAAGCTTTTTGCTATGTTTATCTTTCTGCCTTGGACTGTGGGGCTCATATTCTTTCCTCTCACACAATGGTCTTTCCATTATCTGTGTTACTTGAAGGAAGGAAGGAAGAAGAGTAAGACAAGGAGTAGGAACGCGGGGAGTACACACTCACCAGTCAGCATCTGACCCCCAGGAGCCATCTGAGCACCCCCCCCGATCCTTGCACTTGCATATATAGACCACAACGATCCTATCAATAGTGGAGAAACAAATAATGCTTGCAGAGATTACGCTTCACTTGTGAAGCAATGCATGAGTTATGCCAAATGTTGGCCCCAGACTTAGACCCCACCTCCACCATAGGCAATTCTCCTGCCAGTATCTGTAAAGGTCATCACCACCCTCTGTTTCTTTGCTATAGTCATTTCAGGCTAGCTCTGAGGACATTTGCAACATTAGCCAATCGGCTGTGAACCGATTAACCAAGCAAGTAACACATGCATTGTTTGCTAGAGCTGGCCAATATATCTGCTTCCCTATGGACGTTCATCATCAGTTTGACAGGGCCCTACACTTTTACTGTATGGCAGGATTCCCAAAGTGTGATCAGTTGCTCCCACGTGGTCATACGTGCCCCTATTCACAATGCGATTAACTATCTGAACAGGAAAGGGCTCCATTCACTGAATATGCAGCACAACCACCAATTCTTATATGTTAATGCTTATTTTTCTGGAACCTGCCACGATTCATTCATTTTGAGGCAGTCCACCATACCACCATTCTGCTGTAGAAAGACAAGTGGCTAGGTGGATCCTTGGAGCTCAGGTTTACCACCTGTAGCAATAGCTGATAACACAAGTTCAGGTTACTAAGACACCAGCTAAGCATTGTTACAATAATGTCTACTGTGCCACCGGAATAATAATTTAGAAGACAATCAGGATTCTGAAGGTGTATTTCAGATGCCCAAACAACTGGTGGAGCACTCAAGTATACCCCTGCCAGGGTGTTCCAGTATACTCCTGCCAGGGTGTTCCAGTATACTCCTGCCAGGGTGTTCCAGTATACTCCTGCCAGGGTGTTCCAGTATACTCCTGCCAGGGTATTCAGGATCATGATGGTGTGCTGCACGTTGCACAACTTTGGTCTTGAAATAGGCCTCCTCTTGCATGTGCTAGAGGAAGAAGAGAAAGGAGCATAAAGGCAGCAGTGTAACCAGGCAAACGAGAAGTTACTGAAGGAAGAGGTTGCAGAGGACATTGCTTTGCTGACTGCAAAACATATTCGAGCATAGCTAATCGAAGACACCTTCACCTAAATACTATCGCTGCAAGAACAGTCCGGTCTCCATGTTCCCTGTTTCCAAAAATAATTGATATGCAGACATTTGGCTATCAGAAACAAGTTTCACCTCTACCATTTCTGACACATTATCCAAATTACTTCTATCTTTCATCTAGCCAAAAACAGTGCACACATCATGCAGTGCTACCACATTTTTAGTGCAAAAAAAATCATTGTATCTCCCTACTCTTTCTTTGCACTGTTTTCTCTCTTGGTGCCTGTAATTGTGTATCCTTTCAATTCTAACCTGCTGCTTCTCATCAGTGCTCTCTCAGTGGCAGAAGGGAGAGAAGTACCCAGCTGGTACTTTCTCAGGCCAAGTGAGACGCCAGAAAGGCCTGCTGCATCTCGTGATGCTGCAAGGGCAGCCCGACCCTGGCTGCGTTCTGTCACATGTGCAAGCATCTGAGGGAACTTGCAGACAGGCATACATGTGGTATGGTCCTGAAGACAGCAGCATCATAACAGCATACTCCTGCCAGGTCACTAATACTGGGCTTTGTGTCTGGTAGGCCTCTGATCAGCAGGAAAGCTGGTTGAATGATATCAATCAGAACGTTAAATCCAACAGAAATATTCGTCTGGATTCCAACTCCAATCTCTTGAAGGTTGAAAGAGACAGCCTCCTCCATTCTGGCACCCAAGGCATCTATGGCAGCAGTCACAGCTTCCATGCCAGAAAATATGACTGTCTTTAGCTCCTCTGTTGGGGGGATTGCTCCTGGATTATTCTGGAATTACCATACATTGCAGGGTTCACTGCAGTGCTGCACACACATCCATCATGATACTAAATGACAATTAATGGACTCCTCCAACTGAGCCAATATCTACAGCAAATTCTGGGACATCATCTCCAGTGCCTGTACATATGTTTGATGCTCTACAAACATCTTTGTTTTAAATGGAGGACAACTGTAGAAACTTTCATTTAAATGTAAAAAATGTACCACAGTAATTCACAGGTAGTATATGC
This sequence comes from Heptranchias perlo, assembly GCF_035084215.1. Lineage (NCBI taxonomy): Eukaryota > Metazoa > Chordata > Chondrichthyes > Hexanchiformes > Hexanchidae > Heptranchias > Heptranchias perlo. Next base: position 59,700,481 of record NC_090327.1, read on the forward strand.
AAATGGATGTTGAGCCAGGAAAGAAGAGATTAGGAAGGGTGACCAAAAGTTGAACAAACAGATGGGTTTTCAGGAGGTTTTTAAAGGAGGAAAGAGAGGTGGAGAGCCAGTAGGGTTTGGGGAGGGAATTCCAGAGTGATGGACCCAGGTGGCTGAAGGCTCTGCTGCTAGTGTTGGGGGCAAAGGGAGAGAGGGATGCTCAAGAGGCCAGAGTTGGCCAGAATGGAGGAAATTGCAGCAGTTTCACATTGGCAGGCATTAGGACCACCCCACTACAAAGCCACCAACTGGATGAAAATCCAGGCCCTCGTGCGACTGGATCATAACTTTTTAATACATATATACTAGCGAATCTCCTGTGGCATTGGTCATGGTAAATAAGAGGATGCATTGCCTTATGAGGACAGGAATATTTTACCACAGTAGCCCAGATTGTTCTGCAATTGGTACTAGAAAATGTCCAGAAATTCCGACCACCAGAAATAAGTTTAGATTGTGTTGTAACGCATTTTCCAATGGGTGGGACCAGCAATGGTAGAAATGCCCACCTCAGGACTTCATTTAAATATTAATTGATAGTTATGTCAATTATGAGGAGGATAGTAGCAGACTTCAGGAGGACATTGACAGACTGGTGAAATGGGCAGATACATGGCAGATAAAAGTTAATGCAGAGAATTGTGAAGTGATGCATTTTGAAAGGAAGAATGAGGCGATGCAATATTAACAACATGGTACAATTTTAAAGGAGGTGCAGGAGAGACCTGACGGTTCACATACACAAATCTTTGCAGGACAAGTTGATAAGGCTGTTAAAAAACCACACAGATCTTTGGCTTTATTAATAGAGACATAAAGTACAAAAACAAGGAAGTTAGTGTAAACTTTATAAATCACTAGTTAGGCCTCAGCTGGAGTATTGTGTCCAATTCTGAGCACCACATTTTAGGAAGGATGTCAAGGCCTTGGAGGGGGTGCAGAAGAGATTTACTGGTAGTACCAGGGATGAGGGACTTTAGATATGTGGAGAGATTGGAGAAGCTGGGATTGTTCTCCTTAGAGCAGAGAAGGTTAAGGGGAGATTTATCAGAGGTGTTCAAAATTATGAAGGGTTTTGATAGAGCAGATAGGGAGAAGTTGTTTCCATTGGCAGGAGGGTCGATAGCCAGAGGACACAAATTTAAGATAATTGGCAAAAGAACCAGGGGGGAGATGAGGAGACATTTTTTTTACGTAGCGAGTTGTTATGATCCGGAATGCACTGCCTGAAAAGGTGGTGGAAGCAGATTCGATAGTAATTTTCAAAAGGGAATTGGATATATATTTGAAAAGGAAAAATATGTAGAACTATGGGGAAAGAACAGGGGAGTGGGACTAATTGAATAGCTCTTTCAAAGAACCGTATAGGTTCAATGGGCTGAATGGCCTCCTTCTGTGCTGTAAGATTCAATGATTCCAATTCAGTCCTGCACACCATTTCCTGCTGTTCTGGTGTGCAGGAGGTCAGGCATACAGAACACCCATTTGAAATGGGTGTCCAGGATTGTTAGGCCGCCGTGACTATCCTGGAGCTCATGGAAAGGATACAGTAATTATAAATGCAAGTGTATTTTAGCCATTTCTTAACCATATTTTTCATTTTCTTCCTTTTTTGCCATTTCTCATAAGCCTTTGCAACAACTGATATAAGCTAATTTTTTTCTCCCCCCACAACATGACTGGTATCAATGGGTTTACCAGTAGGAATTTATTTATCTGACAAGTTTGGAAAACGAAGATCGAAAGAAGGATGCCAGGCAAGTCAGGCTGCAGAAAGATATTCACTGGTACCCCACACCAGAATATACAGTTCTCCCAGGAGATGTGCTTCACCAAACAAGCCATTAATGAGTTATCCCACATAATGTAATCTGATCCACAGCACACAACCACCAGAGGTACCACATTGCCAGTGAATATAAAGGTCACAACTGCCTAAAACTTTTATGATATGGGATCAGTCCAGGCTGCCACTGGGGCATCATTAGCCAATCAGCTGTGCACATATGCATAAATTAAGTCACAGATGCACTGTTCGCTACAGCAAGCCATTTCATCCACTTTCCTAAGGACAACTGGCAACAGCATGACAATGTGCTGCAATTTAATAAAATGACTTCATTCCCAGAGGTCCAAGAAATCATAGATTGCAAGCACATAACCATCACATATGTCAATAGGAAAGGAGTCCACTCTCTTAACGTGTGTTTGTGACCAGCAGCATTGTACAATGCAGGTTAATGCTCCTGGTGGCTCCATCATCTCAGCACTCTTTAAGCCAGAAAGGCAAGTCTCTGGTATTGCTACTGTGAGATCAAGACTACCCTTTACAGCCATATCTAATGACACCTATGTGCTGTCCCAGAACACCAGCTAAACATCACTGTAATGAGGGGTGATGCCTCCCAACCTCTGGTCAGCAATATCTTCTTTATCTTCCAACCCCAGCTGCTCCTGCTCACTCATGCTCTATGTTTCAATGCACTCACCTCTGCCTCATTCCCGAAGTAGACTTCTCAGGTCTGGTGCTTGAGAGGGAAAGAGTCCATGCTCTGAAGTGCAGGATGCAGATGGACCTGTTTCTTGTTCTTTCTCTGCTTCTTCCTCAGGTGCATCTAGAGGAGAAAAAGAGGAAAGAATGAGTTGCCAAGGAGCTGATTTCACATGTGACTTTCAGTAGGAAGAGTGACAGGAAGTATTCATGATCTAGTTTGCTGAAGGATAATGCCAGATACCGTAGAATGAGATGGAAGATAAGTAAAATGTCCTGACAAATTTGCAGTTGTCACCTGCCCTCCTACTTCCTCATCTATGACTTACGCCAATACCTTCCTCCCAAGAGCTCCAATGCCATCGGCTTATAAAGGGCGAGAAGACAGCGTTCACATGGTTCACCACCTGTAGCCAATCTCTGTTACCATGGGCTGTCTCCTGTTTCCAAAAAAATGCAAAAAGTGAGAATGCTGTGTAGTTGGCATGACGTACAAACAAACCCAGGTGTCAGCAATGGGATGCTAACAGGTCCATGAACCAAGCAATTACATATCATGTGAGGCTTTTAATGGGATGAATGTATGCAAAAATGTTAGTGAAGTAACACTTGCAAGGACAAGCTGGAGATTTAAGGCACTCCACACTACCTCATGGGCATTGATAATTAATTATTCAAACATTTTAACACGGTGTAGGGGAGGTGATTGTTAATTGCAAACATGCTTAGTTCAATGCATTCTTGGAAGGTATGGCTGGCTCTTCTTACACTGTCAGACCTTATAAAGCCATTATACTTTTTCTGGCACTGCACTGCCATGTATGACATTGCCAAGTTGGCACTGACTGCCATCTCCTGCCAATGTTACTGTAATGCTCACCTTGTGAGACAATATTATAGGAGTCCAAATAATGTTTCCCTCCTTTGCTTGTCTTCATTCAGAAGCATTTCCACAGCCTCATCAGTAAATGTGGGGGCTCTCACATCTCCTATCAACCTAAAAGACATCATTCTGTGGAACAGCTTTCAGAGCTGCAGCAGTTCAGTCTTTTTGGTGTGCTGCAGGCCTTTAAATCCTGCAATCACACACTTTCCACCTGAAAAGTTCTCAATGACTGACGTTCCTGATGCCAGGAACTTGTCATTATGCAAATTTGGCTGGTCCTGGAAACTCTAGCAGGGGCAGCCCACTTCTTGGCAAGCAGGCATGAATCATACGCCCCCATTTTTCTACTCAGGTTTTTGCCCAAGCGGAAAATCTAGGCTACTGAGTCAGAGGATGCACTGGGGATGAAATTGGTCTTCAGCAGTAGCGCAAAACAGGCAATAGTGAATTGGCAGCCCATTTTACACCCCACATTATTTTTTTCCACTGAAGTTAATGGAAAGGAAAATATAGCAGGATGTAAAATTGGCTGGGGATTAGTTATCGCCCACTACTGTCAAAGACCAATTTCACCCCTACTGTTTAATGCTATTCAAAGCATAACATATTATCGGGATCATTGATTTATAGTGATTGAATAAGTCAAATTCCATTTTATTAAAAAATATTATGGGAGTGTTAGGGATATTTTTGGGCTGAAAGTTCATGATTATGTGCACCATAAATGGACAGCAGGTTTCCTTCCCTAAAGGACATTAGTGAAGTTTTCACATCAGTTTTTTTTATTTTAAACTGAATTTAAATTCTCAAACTACCATGGTGGGATTTGAACTCACATTTGCTGGATTATTAGTTCAAACCTCCGAGATAATTAGTCCAGTAACATAACCATTACACTACCATACTCCCTAATAAAAAAAGCTTATCCAGACTCTTAAAGGGCTGAAGCTCACAAAAAAAGGGAATTTATGGTGGTGACAGAAAAGTTACCTACTTGTTCACAATGGTAAAATGTGGACAACACTGCTTCCTTTGATGCCGAAGAGTTGATGTAAGTTCATCAAAATAAAAGTGGCCCATTTTGGGGCTGAGGACCACCCCCTCTACTTAAAGCGCAGGTGTCAGCTGCATGGATGGAGGTCACTAACCAAATCAATGCAGATATCCACGTCCCTCATACCTGATTGCAAATGACAAAGTTTAACAGAAGAATGGTGAAAATAACTGTATTTCTCAATTTTACTTACATTTCTTGTGGGGTCCACCAGCTATGGCACAAACCTAAGGTGAGAACTCACACGTCCCCTGGGAGATGTCATTTCAAGCACTGGGCACAAGCCCTTTTATTTTGGCTAAAGCTGCATGGCACACCACTTGTGGGTGGAGGTGGCAGATGAGGATCAGCAAACAGATGTTGAGGCATAGAAGCCAAGAAGCTCCTCTGCTGTTAGGGCACTTTTCAGTGGGGTAAGCAGCCAGGTATGCAGTCATCCACCCAGTGTTTTTCCTCCTTCAAATATCATGGGCACCATGGAATGCTACCTAATGAAGGCTTCATGTCTGCTTCCTAGATAATGACCAGTGATCTGTATGATGATGTTTCTGTGATCAGATGCCACCTAAGCATTAAGTGCAAACCCTATTTTTTGATGACGGTCATGGGGTTGATATGAAGAGCCTTAATACCCACGTTGTGCTATCCCGTTGCACTTGAGGGAACCATGCATTCTGTCCAGCTGATGCCTTCTCTCCATAGGGAAGTAATGAAGGCATTGTTTCTTGCAAACATAGCAATCATCACTTCCTTAGTACATGTGTGTATTGCAGACTGCCTGATGTGGCCGATGTGACCTGGGGTATTTTGGAAGTATGCGATGCAATGACACTTTTACGAACATACAAAATTGACAGGTAGGAAAAGACCAGATGGTCCATCAAGCCTGCGTCACCCCATGATGGCTGGAGCATCGTGACTAAACACTCCATTCCCTCCTCCCCCCCCGCAACCTCATCTCCTCCCCCCCACCGTCCCCCGAACCAGCCATGTTATCTCCTAGGAGAGGCAAAAAACAGAGAAAAAACCCAGGACCAATAGAGAAAAATACTCTGGAAAAATTCCTCTCCGACCCCTTCAGGCGATCAAAACCAGTCCAGGAGATCACATAACATTTTTGTGCTGTGTTAACTTTACTTCTATGGGAAGAGCCATCCCTGATCTCAAGTTACGTTCAAGTTATTATGCAGCAGATTGCACAACTCTGCAGCAACCTGTCTTGTGAAGCAGAGACGGCACAGAGCATTTTGAATATTTTCATGAGCCCACACAACCTGGCTGTGCAGCTTTATTACTTAGCCTCAAATTGCTCTTGCAAAATCAGATGCCCTACAAAGGTGCCTGATTTTGCAACCCATGTGCACTGCCTGCAAGGCCCCGCCCAGTATATGCAATATTATATGTATATAGTTGTATTTATTTTGGTCACTGTATAAAGTGGGGGTGTTGTGAAGCAATTGTAACATGGTGCTTAAGAGGTAAGACATTGCTTTCAAAGATGGTGGAGTAGGTTAGGAAGTTTGAGTTGGAGGTAAGCTATGAAACATTAAGAGAAGAAAGAAGAAACAATTGGACTGCAGAAAGGTTGGTAGTGGGTATGAAATGGAAAGAGGATGATGATGAGCATAGATGGAAAAGGTTGAGTGATAGGGAGTGGTAAAAGGTTTGGGTAGGAAAGGAGGAGGAAAGTTTGCATTCCAGGGGATTTGTTGGCACTTGAGTAATGAACGGGAAATAGGTTGATGGGATGATGTGTGAGCAGAAAAGAGGAAGTTAGGGTAATCGGGATGAAGTGAATGGTGGGGAATAATACATGGAGGAGAGTTAATACCATACATTTATATATGTGGGAGGGGAGGCTTGGAGTTTCTTGAAAAAACACAAACATCTTGAGCAGCACTAAAGAAACACAAACACTGGGAACAGGACTAAAAGAAACACAAGCACTGGGACTAAAGGAAAGAGAACACCCAGAGGAGGATTAAAAAATATAAACACTAAGAGTGGGACGATAAAAGAACACCAAATATAAAGAAAACACAAACACTGGGTGTGCAAAGATAAGAAAACACAAACATTAGGCGTGGGAGTTTTTAAAAAAAAATCCATAGCGATAGAGGGAGCAGAGGAATGGGGAGACTGTCAAGTCTCGGAGTACTGGCAAAAAAAGTCCTGAGATTGTCCACATCTCAAAATACTTGAGGAGGGGCCCTGGGACTGTTGGGCTTTCAAAGCACTGGAAGAGGGGTCCTGAAGTGTTCCAGGATGTGAATAAGATCAGTCACACATGAAGGAGAAATTAGCAAATAACCGAAATGGTGAGGTTATTACTATTCTCCAGCATTCTTATTTGAGGCAATTTGTTGAAGGAAGGAGCCTCGGGGGCAATGTAACAAATGCAATAAATTGAGCAGGAAGACAATGTAAATAATAAAAGTACCCCGAAGTGCCATCAGGTTTATGATTCGGCAACCAGTGTCATTCAGGCAAGTTCTGCATTGGAGATAAGTGTGCTGATAAGGTTTTGTTGTTTAGTAGGCTTGTTTAAGGCCAATGCAGCTGACAGCATTTTGTGTTTTGTACACTATCAACAGGTGCTGTGCTCCAGTGAGTCAAGACCAGATCCAGCCAAATAGTGCCAGGTGGGATTGGAGAGCAATTGTTTGCACAGGAGTCAGTGGGCCCCACCAGCTGCATAGTAAACGTATAAGCCAGTGATTTAGTTCTTATAGTATTTTTTGTTAATTTACCTGTAATTTGAAACCATTATCAAATCACATTGGGAACTCCTTCGTTATTATACTTTTTTAAAAACGCATGCTCCAAATTGCCTCTGTAATCTCTACAGAAATCAATTAGTTACAAAGTAATTACATTTATTTATTTGTTTGCCAATCCACTTCTGTTATATCAGTGATGTTTATAGGGAATGATTTCAGACTGCTGCCGATAGCTGGAAGGAAATTATTTTTTGGGCTATTGCTGTGGGGTGGACTGGAACTGGAAAGGGATTCTTTGCAGGCAGCAGTTGAACCAGTGAGTATAGCAGCCACTCCCTTTTCTAACACATAAAAATTCAGTTGATTTCTGTACTACTGGTGCCAATTTACCAAGCCATTTTTAGTAGTTTTCAATACATATATAACTTTTAAAAAGCAGAATCAAAAGAAAATGCTAATAGTGCAGAGCTTTGTTAATGGCTGAAAAAAATGTAAGGCAATCTTTTATAGCAAAGGAGAGCCATGTAGGCTCCAGCCATAAAGCTTTTAAAGGGATAGTATCTGTTGTGCTCTGTCACTATATATTTTTCTACTTATTGGCTAAGAAACATTTATTTTGTTCTTACATGATTTTCTTAGGGCAATCACACATCCCATGTCCAGGTTTTAAATTCTGGGGCAAGTGCACAATACTACCAACAGGTCATGCCTGGTTTCTTCCTAACTCTAGCTACTGAAAATTCAGTCACTGATTTGAAGGATAATACAATGAAGATTGGAGTGATTCCACAAAGCAGCGCTGTAAGCATGCAGAGGTGCTTGAAAGGAGGACACGGGAAACGTGGGTGCGCAGCCTGTAATTTTGGGAGAGTGCTATTCCCCGCTGGCAGTGTCAGATTGCAGAATCATCGACTCTGTTAGATCAGCCAAGCCAAACCACTTTGTGCGACACAAGTCCAAGACAGGCTTCCTCAGCAAAGAAACAGCGGAAGGACAGGGCCTTGGTTTGTTATAATCCTTATTTGGGGAAGGGGGCATCTGCAAAACTTTCACATCTATAATGAAAATTTCTGATGTTAGAGTAGAGTGAGTAAATGCCTGAATTTGTTCTGGTCACTGGAAAAGTGTATCCATCTCAACTACCACTTCATTGAACGTTGGCTCATTTCCAACCACCATTCAAACCTTGGACCAAAAAAGAGAAACAAGGTCTCTTCAAGGGGCAAGAATCTGGGAAGCACCATTAACAACAAATCATAGAACTGCAAGACATCTTACAGACTGGACCCGGCTTCCCAACCCATGGTGGTAGACTCGAGGTAGCGGCAGAAATAACTCTAAATGCTGCATGTGAAGGCAGGGCCTAGTAGAGGCCTCTTCTCCCTCCAACCCACCCCAAAGGCTTATCTGCTAAAGGCCTCAGTCATGGCCAAGACCTTCAGTGGATGAATCCTTCCAGTCTTCAAGGTCTTGTTGCCCCTTTAAACTTTCTTCCAGCTTTATCTGGTGCTGCAATGATGGTCCTGCTACTGCACCACCACGATCTTTTTCACACTTGTTGGCAGGAATTCTGCTGGGAGCCCACCATGAATATATAATAATCCCTGACCCAGGAAAGTGGGCCAGGATCAAGGTGATGGGCAGAAGTCTCAACCCAACCCTGTTAATGGCTAGCAGGAGAAACTTTTTTATGTAGAGGGTCGTGAGACTCTGGAATGTTTTCACAGAGTTTGTGGTTGAAGCAAACATCATGTCAACATTTAAGAATAGGTGGTTGAAGAAAAGGAAATAAGGGTTAAGGGCACAGAACAAGCATATAGGATTAGGAATAATGCTCGTGTGGAAGATGAACACCAACATGAATTGGTTGAGCTGAACGGCTTGTTTCCGTATTGTAATTTCCAAGTAAGTAGAGCTGCCTGCATACACAAGCAGAATTTCAGTCCCATTGTTCCCACCCAAGATCCTGTTACAGCAATACCTCTAGTCCTCATATCAAGCACACTTCTTGTTATTATTTTTGGAAATTATTATAATTTCTCTCAAATACTTGGCTGTTTTCCCTTCATCATCCATCACCTAACAACAAAAACATATCTGAAATGAACCCAATCAAACGCAATTGTGGGATCTCCTACTCAACCTGCGCCAATTTCTGGGTGTAGCTGGGGTTGGCGGTGGCAGAAAATGCAATGAGTAGGTGCTGTGCAGCGTCTTTGCTGATTTTCAAGGCCATTGGATTTCATGTGTGTTTTTCTGGCTAGAGAATTCTCTCTCATAATGCATTTATAAGATTTGTTTTATATTGCAGATTCTGTAACTATTTAACCTAAATTGGCTTCCTCATGCTTTTCTCCATACGATGAATTCCCATTTAAACCGTGAAGTTATGTTGAATACCTCGACAGCTTGACAAGGTAGATGCTGAGAGGTTGTTTCCCCTGGCTGGAGAGTCTAGAACTAGGGGGCATAGTCGCAGGATAAGGGGTTGACCATTTAAGACAGAGATGAGGAGGAATTTCTTCACTCCGAAGGTTGTGAATCTTCGGAATTCTCTATTCCAGGGGGTTGTGGATGCTGAATCGTTGAGTATATTCAAGGCTAAGATAGTTAGATTTTTGGACTCTAGGGGAATCAAGGGATATGAGGATCGGGCGGGAAAGTGGAGTTGAGGTTAAAGATCAGCCATGATCTTATCGAATGGCGGAGCAGGCTAGAGAGGCCGTATGGCCTACTCCTGCTCCTATTTCTTATGTTCTTATGTATCTGAATGGAGGGAAAAATCAGAGGTCTGGTGCTGTGCCACTGTGGCATCTGATGCCAGCTTGAACTTTAGTGAGATAGAGCTGTCGTTATTTCTACCTTTGAATATCCCCATATACTCTATCACTAGTTATAGAGTGGCAGTAGCAGAGAACTTGAAGAAGGCCTCCAGTCATCCTTTCAACTGGGGTAAGTGTGTAACAAAGAGAAGCTGTAAGAAGAGAAATATGGGGTGAAATTCATCTTGGGGGCTTTCATTGAAAAGAAAATCAGGCAGAGTGTAAACGGTCAGCCAATTTGGTGTTGCCTATTTTGTACTCCCGCCCAAGGCAAACTTCACCCCCATAAAATTTTTCAAAAATGAAATCCTTTTAAATTTAAACTTATGCCACTTCATAGAAACGGGAACAGGGTACTGAGTTAGACGATCAGCCATGATCATTTTGAATGGCGGAGCAGGCCCAAAGGGCCGAATGGCCTACTCTTGCTCCTATTTTCTATGTTTCTATGTAAAAGTGTTATGCTGAACTAAGCATGTTAGCAAAACTGAAGATAAGTAGCCTAATTTAAAGTTACAGAAATAGACCAGTTTTTTTTAAAGCCATTTTCTGTATGTTAATGTGACAAGAGAAACTTGGCACTTGAAACATCCTGTTTGAGCATCTCATCTTAAAAACAATGGGCCCAAAGTCCCAAGGCAACCTCTCTGCTGGTTTAAGGATGTCAGAGGGAAACCCCCATCCACCCATGTAGTATACCATACTCCACATCCCAAATTGCTGGGATGGAATCGTTTGTATGGTCAGGATGGTCTGGCTGAGGTGCCTCCAGGCCCTTCTGGTCCAAAAAAATCTTTTTTGGAGTCTCAGCTTTGAAAAGATCCATTTTGCCTGAAGATATTACCTTAATCCAAGTAAGGTTTGGGCCTTTCAAAAGGCCTGAAAGGGACTCCTGCCAGTTCTCAGCTAATATGAATTCTGCTGAATCCTTTTAAGAACATAAAGGGCGGAATTCCCTGCGTAGCCTAGGAACTCTGGCACGCCCCCTTGACTTGGGAGGAGGACAGTGGAAGATTCACTCATGATCCCTCCAGCAGAAAATGGCTATACCAAAAATGGGTTTAGTGCCACATTCCGGCCACAGGGCTCTGCACATTTGATTCATGCCAGAATTTCAGGACCAATGTTTTACAAATCAGGCTTGATTTTTCTTGATGTAGTCCCAAACTGGGCAGAACACTGCTTAGCTGTTTAAAGTGTCAGTGGGCATTGTTAAAGAGCAGTTGAGCAGCACTGACTGGCAATTTGAGCACCTGAAAAAATGTTCTATTCCTGGTTTAATAATCCTTGTTGATTCTCCATGGTGACTGTTAGGGATTGCAATTATTTACATCTGGAAAATAGCTACCCAATAAAAAAGACTTAGAAGTTTAGATTCACTGAACAGGTGGCAAAACTTTTGTGGAAGAGGTGGTCAGGAAAAAGTCACTGATATCTGGAATGAGTGTTGCCTCTCTCCTCTGTCACCTTCCCTCCCAAATCCCTGGATGCACCAGAAAGTATGGGAGTTTACAAAGCAGTTGAACTTGAACTTCTGGTATAAATGAACTCAAACTGGCATCAGGAAATATGATATAAAGGGCATTCCACAGCCAGGCTGAACATGTACTGTAGGAAAGACCACAAAAAATATAACAAAAAACTGACACCGACAAGAAGCAGGAGCTAGATTTTCCTCATCAGCAGATTTATCTCCATAAGTGCACTTAAAATTTTTAAAAACTTGCATTCATATAGCACCTTTCACGACCTCAAGACATCCCAAAGCCAACGAGTACTTTTGAAGTATTGTAATGTAGGCAAACAGAGCAGCCAATGTGCACACAGCAAGGTCCCACAAACAACGTGATAAATGAACAGATAATCTATTCTTGCTGGTGTTGGTTGAGAACACCGGGAGAACTTCCCTGGTCTTCTTCAAACATTGCCATGGGATCATTTACATCCAACTGAGAGGACAAATGGGGACTTGGTTTAACATTTCACCTGAAAGATGACACCTCTGACAGTGCAACACTCCCTCAGCCTAGATTATGTATTCAAATCTCTGGAGTAAGGCTTGAACCAATGATCTTCTGACTCAGATGCAAGAGTGCCACCACTGAGCCAAGTCCAATATTAGAACCATTTTGTTCTACTGCCAAAAGCCCACCCATCTTCCTCAGTGTACCTTCATTACATATTCATGACGGGCTCCAGATGTTATTAGCGCCCTCTATAGACAGTCAGTTTCTGAAGAGGAGGATATTCCAGTGCTACTGCAGCATCTGAAAGGGTCAAGGCAGCTATTTTGTGGTCTGCAACCATATAGAATCATAGAAAGGTTACAGCACAGGAGGCCATTCAGCCCATCGAGTCCGCATGGCTCTATGCAAGAGCAATCCAGCTAGTCCCACTCCCCCTATCCCCATAGCCCTGCAAATTTTTTCCTTTCAAGTACTTATCCAGTTCCCTTTTGAAGGCCATGATTGAATCTGCCTCCACCAACACCTTGAACAGTGCATTCCAGATCCTAACCACTCGCTATGTAAAAAAGCTTTCCTCATGTCACCTTTGGTTCTTTTGCCAATCACCTTAAATCTACGTCCTCTGATTCTTGACCTTTCCGCCAATGAGAACAGTTTCTCTCAATCTAGACCCTTCATGATTTTGAATACTTCTATCAAATCTCCTCGCAACCGTCTTTGTTCCAAGGAGAACAACTCCAGCTTCTCCATTCTATCCACGTAACTAAAGTCCCTCATCCCTGGAATCATTCTAGTAAATCTCTTCTGCACCCTCTCTAAGGCCTTCACATCTTTCCTAAAGTGCGGTGCCCAGAACTGGACACAATATTCCAGTTGTGGCTGAACCAGTGTTTTATAAAGGTTCAGCATGACTTCCATACTTTTGTACTCTATGGCCCTATTTATAAAGCCCAGGATCCCGTATGCTTTTTTAACCGCTTTCTCAACCTGCCCTTCCACCTTCGACAATTTGTGCACATATACCCCAAGATCTCTCTGTTCCTGTACCCCTTTTAGAGTTGCGCCCTCTGGTTTATATTGCCTCTCCTCGTTCTTCCTACCGAAATGTGTCACTTGCATTTTTCTGCATTAAATTTCATTTGCCACATGTCCGCCCATGCCACCAGCCTGTCTATATCCTCCTGAAGTCTATCACTACCCTTCCAAGTTTTGTGTCATCTGCAAATGTGGAAATTGTGCCCTGTACACCCAAGTCCAAGTCATTAATATATATCAAGAAAACCTGTGGTCCCAGCATCAATCCCTGTGGAACACCACTGTATACGTCCCTCCAGTCAGAAAAACAACGGTTCACCACTACTCTCTGTTACTTGTCCCTTAGCCAATTCTGTATCCATGTTGCTACTGCCCCCTTTATTCCATGGGCCGCAATTTTGATGATAAGCCTACCATGCGGCACTTTATCAAACACCTTTTGAAAGTCCACATTCACCACATCAACTGCATTGCCCTCATCTATCTTCTCTGTTACTTCATCAAAAAAGTCTATCAAGTTAGTTAAATATGATTTGCCTTTAACAAATCCGTGCTGGCTTGCCCTAATCAATCCACACTCGTCCAAGTGACTGTTAATTCTGTCCCGGATTATCATTTCTAAAAGTTTCCTCACCACTGAGGTTAAACTGACTGGCCGATAGTTGCCGGGTTTATCCCTACACCATTTTTTGAACAAGGGTGTAACATTTGCAATTCTCCAGTCCTCTGGCACCACCCCTTCATCGAAGGATGATTGGAAGATAATAGCCAGTACCGCCGCAATTTCCACCCTTACTTCCCTTAGCAACCTAGGATGCATCCCATCCGGACCGGGTGACTTATCTACTTTAAGTAGATCTGTTCTCATCCCATTGAAATTGGCCACCCTCCAATTGAGTATTTTTACTTTAGAGTGGTCCATGTCCTTTTCCATAGCTATTCTAAACCTTATGATACTATGATCACTGCTCCTAAATGCCCCCCCACTGACACTTGCTCCACTTGGCCCGCCTCATTCTCTAGAACCTATTACTCAATGCAATGTCTGAAGCTAGTGTTTCTTCAGAGGACTGGGCCCACGATTTTAAAAACTCTTCAGGTGATCCATTCCTGTCTGTACTCTAGCAAAAGAGGAGCAGCTTTTAGGCCTCAAGGGGTAGGAGCACCCTGATCTGAGCCCATGGAAGGTGGTGGCCCTGGCAGAGTGCCACCTCACTTCTATTAAGAAATTCCTTCTGAAACTGGGGTTGCATTCCATATGATGGCACGCAGAGTGCCTTTGCATGCTCTACTTTCTTCTTAAAGGGAAAGCGGTCCACAATCAAAGACATGGAAGTACCGCCTCAATCCTCCAAGGCCCCTGCGGCACGTTATCTGTAGCCCTCAGACTTGAGGGTGGGAAATCACATGATATTGAACCTAATGCCTATGTACAGTCTAGTACTGAACATGATAGTGAACCTACTATTTTATGAAGAATGGAGTCAGGCTACAAGTGGTTGAGAATGTACAGTTGCACATTGCTCAGTCTGCCCGCATTTAAAATGCGACCAGACATGGTACCAGGAATATTTTTAATGCAATTCTAGATTTTAGTTGGCAGAATAGCACAAAGCAAAATCTTATGAAAGAAAGAAAAACAAAGAGAGGTACACACTTCAATTAGGCCTACTAGCAATGATTGTACATTTCCATTTGCACAAGACGACTTAATTTATACAAGCACACTGTCCTGTAAAGCAGAGACACATAGTTGTGGGTGCACCATTAGACCATGTAAAGGCTCAAATTCTTGCTGATAAGAAGTTATGAAGAAACCACAGCAGTAGCATCTCCTACTCCAGATTGCTATCCGGGACTGAACTTTGCATGATGTTAGATGGTGGCCATCACTTCCTCAATATTTATTACATTTAACCTTTTTAAGCTAAGTTTTTCACTTCAATATTCTTTTGTTTAGGGCTGATTTTACAAAAACACACTCCTGGCGCAGAGTCTCACCTCCGGATGCTTCATTTGAAAATCTGACATTTTTGATTCTCAGTGAGTCTCTTGTAAAGAATGATTATGGGCTGGGGAATACATGCCCACAGATGGCATTCAAAAGTTTTGCCTGTAGCCCTCTAAGGATGTTTGTCAGTTGCCAATATGCACTACAACCATATCCAACCTTTTGGCCTTTAGACAGATGTGGCCTCCAGTTCATCCATTCATACACTACACTTACGGTGAAGTTACAGGGACAGAGTGGGAGCAGTTCTGAGGAAATCCCCCAGCCATGGTGGGGGATTTCCTCAGAACAGCTTTAGATAAGGGGGTTGGAATTTTGGCACATTCTGGTGAAAATGTTGTTCTATAAAGTAAACACAGCTTCTGTAGATGGTGTTCTGAGTTCACTTAAGTTTTTGGGGTTTGTATGATGTTAGGAGAAATGCAAACTTCGGTCTTATGAAGGAACTTGGCAGAACTTTTTCACAGTGAAAGAAGAGAACAGACAGATATAAAGTGACTTTATTTGGTATGGCATCTTTATTAAAATCACTGGCCTATCTGTTGCGCCCTTTCTCTGGCTATTGGCTGTCCTGTCCCACGTCCTCTCCTTCCTGTGCATCCTTCTTGTGCTGTGCGGAGGTCCTTCCGCCCCTTTTTCATTATCATCGCCTTCAGCTTCCGGGACAGCAAGCCTTTCTTCATCACGATATTATGTACTATGCAGCATGATAATTCTGGCTAAGTTATATATCAGGGTTCCATCATATTTATTCAGGCATCTAAAACAAGACTTGAGAATGCCTATAGTCCGCTCTATCACGCTTCTTGTACTGGCATAGGCCTCATTATATCAATTGTCCTCCTTTGTCTGCAGAAGTCTTGCTGGAGTCATGAGGCATGACTGCAGGAGATAGCATGATTACCAATGCCCTATCCTGATACATGGTTCCAAGTCATGAGGGCTGGCAAGCTGAATTATTGCATGTTGAGCATTGTGGAACTTCATGCGTATCTGATACAAGATGCAGATATAGATGATTGGCATCACACACTAGCTGGACATTAATAGAATGAAAGCCTTTCCTATTCATAAAATGGAGGAGATTGTCATATCAGGCTTTGAGCGCCATGTGCATTCTGTGAATTACTCTTTGCATCTGTGTGAACCCTGTTGTGTGAAGTAGTGGATAGCTCTATTTGTTGGTCTGGTTCCATCAGGAAGGACATTAATTGCATGGCAGTCCTGAATAGAGCATCAGCAATGGTGAGCAGCTGCCTGGCTTGGAAGTATCAAGTCACAAAGAAATTCAAGGCAGTTATGACCTTGACTGATACAGGCACTGCTGTTTTCCTAGCAGAAGTGGGCCTCAGATCTTCAGCTAGGTGACATAGTTCTCTAATACATGCAAAGTAACACCCATCTTCAGTACCAGCAGAGAAAACAGCCTCCTTGAATTCAGCAAAAAAGGACCAAGAGATTGATTAAGAGGGGAAAAATAGAGTATGAGAGTAAACTTGCAAGGAACACAAAAGTGGACCGTAAAAGCTTCTACAAGTACGTAAAAAGAAAAAGATTAGCGCAGACAAATGTAAGTCCCTTACAGTTAGAAATGGGAGAATTTATAATGGGGAACAAGGAAATGGCAGAGCAATTAAACAAATACTTTAGTTCTGTCTTCACGGAAGAGGACTTCCCAGAAATGCTAGGGAAGCAAAGGTCCAGTGAGAAGGAGGAATTAAAAGAAATTAGTATTAGTAAATAAATAGTGCTGGAGAAATTAATGGGACTGAAAGCCGATAAATCCCCAGGGCCTGATAATCTACATCCCAGAGTACTAAAACAGGTAGCTATGGAAATAGTGGATGCATTGGTTGTCATCTTCCAAAATTCTATAGATTATGGAACAGTTCCTGCAGATTGGAGGGTGGCAAATGTAACCCCACGATTTAAAAAAGGGAGAAAGAAAACAGAGAACTACAAACCGGTTAGCCTAACAGCAGTAGTAGGGAAAATGCCAGAGTCTATTATAAAGGATGTGATAACAGGGCACTTAGAAAATATCAACGGGATTAGACAAAGTCAACATGGATTTATGAAAGGGAAATCGTGTTTGACAAACCTACAGGAGTTTTTTGAGGATATAACTGGTAGGATAAGGGAGAACCAGTGGATGTGGTGTGTTTGATAAAGTCCCACATAAGAGGTGTAAAATTAAAGCACATGAGATTGGGGGTAATATACTGGCATGGATTGAAAATTGGTTAACAAACAGGAAAGAGAGAGTAGGAATAAGTGGGTCTTTTTCATGGTGGCAGGTGGTGACTGGTGGGGTACCGCAGGGATCAGTGCTTGGGCCCCAGCTATTCACAATATATATCAATGATTTGGATGAGAGAACCAAATGTAATATTTCCAAGTTTGCTGACCACACAAAACTAGGTGAGATCGTGAGTTGTGAGGATGCAAAGAAGCTTCAGGGCGATTTAGACAAGTTGAGTGAGTGGGCAAATATATGGCAGATGCGGTATAACGTGGATAAATGTGAAGTTATCCACTTCGGAAGGAAAAACAGAAAGGCAGAGTATTATTTAAATGGTGTTGGATTGGAAAAATGTTGATGTACAAAGGGACCTGGGTGTCCCTGTATACCAGTCACTGAAAACAAACATGCAGGTGCAGCAAGCAGTTAGGAAGGCAAATGGTACGTTGGCCTTCATTGCAAGAGGATTTGAGTACAGGAACAAGGATGTCTTACTGCAGTTATACAGGGCCTTGGTGAGACCACAACTGGAGTATTGTGTGCAGTTTTGGTCTGCTTACCTAAGAAAGGATGTACTTGCCGTAGAGGGAGTGCAGCGATGGTTCACCAGACTGATTCCTGGGATGGCAGGACTTTCGTATGAGGAGAGATTGGGTCGACTAGGCCTGTATTCACTCTAGTTTAGAAGAATAAGAGGGGATCTCATTGAAACCTATAAAATTCTGACAGGGCTAGTCAGACTGGATGCAGGGAGGATGTTTCCCCTGGCTGGGCTGCTAGAACAAGGGGTCACAGTCTCAGGATATGGGGTAGGACATTTAGGACTGAGATGAGGAGAAATTTCTTCACTCAGAGGGTGGTGAACCTGTGGAATTCTCTACCATAGAAGGCTGTGGAGGCCAAGTCACTGAATATATTTAAGAAGGAGCTAGATAGATTTCTAGACACAAAAGGCATCAAGGGGTATGGGGAGAGAGCGGGAATATGGGTATTGAGATAGAGGATCAGCCATGATCATATTGAATGGCAGAGCAGGCTTGAAGGGCTGAATGGCCTACTCCTGCTCCTATTTTCTATATTTCTATGTTTCTCCTGAATCTGGTATCCACCTCAGGGATACTGTCATTTATGTAATAGCAGTAATTATTTGGGGCCGGAGTTGTGGAAAATGATTTGGAGGGGCGAGCATGACCCTTTAACCCCATTTACATGCAGGTAGGATCGGTCTTCTGGCAGGCCTTAAAGGGGACTGCATCTGTTTTGGGGGGATAAATTAGCTTTTCATAATCCATTTTACATCCAAAAATGGGTGGTAATTCAGAGGAGAATCCAACCCAGAGAGTCAGGAGAACTGAGGAATTACAAATGAAAGATATGGTGAGATTAAATAATTTATGAGAATGGATAAAAAAAACACTAACAAAAGCAAGACATGAGTGGAGAGGTGGTAAAAAGCAGAACAGCAGCAGGGACAACACAGGAAATTAAAAGGAAATGGGAAATAAATGAGAGCAAGCTCGTATAATTTGGAAAAGGGAAAATTGAAAAACTCAAGTAAAAATAGACAATGTGTGAAATGACAGATGGGGGGTTAAAAAAGAAAAACTGCGAATGGTGGTAATCTGAAATAAGAACAGAAATACACAGCAGGGCCGCCAGCTCTGGAAGCAAGAAGATCATGCTACAGATGTGAACAACGACTTTATTGTACCAGAAAGTGGTGGTAAAAAAAATTGCATCATGACAAATGGCAATAGACTGGTTCCTTGTTAATAGAGCTTAGTTTAACGGTAGTCAGATTCTTGTAACACTGGACAGACGGTCAGGATGCTTAGAGGGGCCGAGCACTCCAGGCGGTTTTAAGGCTGTGCCTCCACCGGTGGTGGCCAATTTAAAGTCTCCTCTCACGGATACCTGTAAAGGTTCTAAAGGCGCTTTTACCTTCAGTTCAAGATCTAGGCCCAGGATTCAGAATGCGACTTCACTGCGCCACTAGCCCGGGCGACGCAGCGAGCCTGAGAAAGCCCACCGACCCGCGCATGCGCGGATCCCTCCAGCTGGCACGGAACTTTCCATAACAGCACATGCGACAACAGTCGAAGCAATGACATCAGGACGGTCGCATGCGTCATAAAGATACCTTTCATCGTTCCAGGAGCACGCCCAGCCGGCTCGAGATGCGTAAACGTCACGGAGGAAGCTCCGAGTATTGGCGGGAGCTGAGAGACCCAGGACAAAGGGGCTCTCCCCGCTGCTGTCAGCTCATAGTTACCACAGCGGCCAACTGTGTTGAAAGTCGACAGCACTACCGTAATAGGAAAAAAGGCTTAAATTGACATGTTTGGCAGTAATTCTTCGTGGATTTGAATTTACAACAGATAAGCTACCAATAATTTGCTACCAATTTGCCAATCTGACCATAGTGATGGCTATTGCGGAAAATTATAATGCCGAATGGCCTTTTATGCTCTATGAATCTAACCCATAATATTTGCATAGTTACATAATATTTGATTTTAAAAAGTGGAAAATTGCTTAGTTTCCCAACACCCACACTCTTGAACACAGATTCACCTCAATGTTTTTATGTTGGACAGGCAGTAAATGCCAATCATATAAACAAACTTAGCAGTACCATCAAAGCACAGCGCAGAGCTTATAATAAATTGCACAAAAAAATCCTCAGTGATAGATACAGTACTTGTATATTGCTAACTGTCCACTAGATGGTCATCTGATGGGAGTAAGCACATTGTAGCAATTACACCACTTGTATTACTTTTGTTATTTGCTGGAATGTTCTAGAGGGTTGGAAATAAAAAGCAGTTTGTTGTTATCACAGCGATACTGGTGTTTCTTCGGACATACCACTTAGTACAGATCATGGGTGTTGCTATTAACTGAATATTACAAAAATAACACAGACAAGGAGTAATTTTCCAACTTCACACACCCAATCGGGAACCTCACCTGCATATGGCACACAAAATTTTGACCCTTAGTTTAAATGGTTGGAAAATTATGCACTATAAGCACCTTAATTTCCGCTATGTGCTCTCAGTAGGCTAGGTTCCCCATCCTGAGTGTGAAATCGGAAAATTGCCCCAATAATCCAATCATAGATGACACCCAAATGTTTTGGACACATCTTTGCTGTTTGGAGTTGTCCTCCTCCGAGGTGTCTTTTGCAGGGTCCAGGTGCCAAGAAGGACCTCGAGGAAAGAGAAAGGGGACAGGAATTAGGATGGCACTAAGAGGCTGGACATTAGCAGGTGACAGTCTTCAGAATGCAGCTTGTAGTTGTGAAGCTTGCTGAATATTTGCTGAGGTAAATGTAGGGTTGTAGTAATGAAATAATATGCAGACACCGTGTTCAAGTAAGCCATCAGCCTCGCCTTCCCTGATGCTAATGGCTTTGCCGGGGCCATTAATTTCCAGGGCTTTGTACTCTGCTTGGGTGAGGGCTATGATGTTGGGTACTCCTCCCCCAGTCTTACTCATAAGAATATAAGAATTAGGAGCAGGAGTAGGCCACACGGCTCCTCAAAGCCTGCTCCGCCATTCAATCATGGCTGATCTTCAACCTCAACTCCACTTTCCTGCCCAATCCCCATATCCCTTGATTCCCCTAGAGTCCAAAAATCTATCTATCTCAGCCTTGAATATATTCAATGACTCAGCATCCACAGCCCTCTGGGGTAGAGAATTCCAAAGATTCACAACCCTCTGAGTGAAGAAATTCCTCCTCATCTCAGTCTTAAATGGCTGACCCCTTATCGTGCGACTATGCCCCCTAATTCTAGACTCTCCAGTCATGGGAAACAGCCTCTCAGCATCTACCTTGTCAAGCCCCCTCAGAATCTTGTATGTTTCAATGAGATCACCTCTCATTCTTCTAAATTCCAGCGAATGTAAGCCCATTCTACTCAACCTCATTTCACAGGACAACCCTCTCATCCCAGGCACCGCCTCTAAGGGAAGTATATTCTTCCCTAGATAAGGAGACCAAAACTGTACACAGTACTCCACTCCTTACATCGAAATTACAGCATAGAAATAGGCCATTTGGCCCAACCGGTCTTTGCCAACGTTTATGCTCCACAGGAGCCTCCTTCCTCCCTAATTCATCTAACTCTATCAGAATACCCTTCTATTCCTTTCTCCCTCATGCGCTTATCTAGCTTCCCCTTAAATGAATCTATGCTATTTGCCTCAACTACTCCTTGTGATAGCGCATTCCACATTCTTACCACTCTTTGGGTAAAGAAGTTTCTCCTGAATTCCCTATTGGATTTATTAGAAACTATTTTATATTTATGACCTCTAGTTTTAGACTCCCCCACAAGTGGAAACATTTTCTCTACATCTACCCTATCAAACCCTGTCATTACCTTAAAGACCTCTATCAGGTCACCCCTCAGCCTTTTCTTTTCCAGAGAAAAGAGCCCCATCCTGTTCAGTCTTTCCTGATAAAGGTATTCTCTCAGTCTGGTATCATCCTTGTGAATTTTTTTTGCACCCTCTCCAATGCATTTATACCCTTTTTATAATATGGAAACCAGAACTGCGCACAATACTCCAAATGTGGTCTAAACAAGGTTCTATACAAATTTAACATAATTTCTTTGCTTTTCAATTCTATCTCTCTAGAAATGAACCCTAATGCTTGTTTTGCCTTTTTTATGGCCTTATTAACTTGCAGCGCTACTTTTAGTGATTTGTGTATCTGCACTCTTTGCTCCTCCATCCTGTTTAGAATCTTATTATCCAAGCTGTATGTGGCCTCCTTATTCTTCCTACCAAAATGCACCACCTCACACTTACCTATATTGAAATTCATTTGTCAATTACCCGCCCATTCTGCAAGTTTACTAATGTCCTCTTGCATTTTGACGCAATCTTCCTATGTATCAACTACGCCCCCTAATTTGATGTCATCCGCAAATTTTGAAATTGTACTTCCAATTCCCGAATCCAAATTGTTAATGTAAATTGTGAACAATGGTCGCAGCATCGATCCCTGTGGAATACCATTTCCCATCTTTCCCATCTGAGTAGCTACCTTTAACTCTCTGTTTTCTGTTTTGTAGCCAACTTGCTACCTGTCCCCTGACTCCACATGCTCTGATCATAGCCATGAGTCTACAATGCGGTACCTTATTGAAGGCCTTTTGAAAATCCAAATATATTACATCTACTACATTACCCTTGTCTACTCTTTCTATTACTTCTTCAAAGAATTCAGTAAGGTTGGTCAAGGATGACTTTCCCCTCTGAAATCCATGCTGACTATTCTTTATTATATTTTCGTTCTCTAGATGTCTTTCTATTACATCTTTGAATAAAGATTCCATTATCATTTCTACCACCAATGTTAAGCTAACTGGTCTATAGTTCCCTGGACTTGTTCTATCTCTCTTTTTAAATATAGGAATAACATTAGCTATCGCCAGTCCTCAGCACTATGTTCAGTCTTCTCCTGCAGAAAGAGAGGGCGAGAGTTAATGAGTGGCTGTTCAAAAGATAAGTGGAGATGTGTAGGGCTTGTGCACATAGTGCATGTGGTGAGAGGTGGAGAAGGAACAAGATGGAATGAGGATGGGGAGGTGATGAATGTAAAGCCAAGTGTGTGGAATGTGAAGTGAGGAAGGAATGCTGGGAGGAGTTGGTGGTTGTGGAAGTGCTAGAATGTGAGTAGAGAATTCCGTTAGTGTGAAGAGAGCAAAGGAAGAGGTGAGTGTTTGAAATGAGAAAGAGAGGTGTTACAATGTGCCCTTGTGATTGTATGTTGAAGAATGTGATGGAAGGCAGGGGAATTGTTGAGAATAGTGGGGTAGGGGGTGAAAGGAGTGTTGTCAGGTGTTGTTGAGAGAGATGAAGAGCTGTACTCACCCTTGCTGTTCTTGTACAATCATTGAACCTCTTCCTCCATGATGGCCTACATCTGAGGGTTCTAAAAGAGGTGGCTGCAGAGATAGTGGATGCATTGGTTATGATCTTCCAGAATTCCCTAGATTCTAGAATGGTCCCAGTGGATCGGAAAGTAGCAAATGTAACCCCGCTATTCAAGAAAGGAGGGAGAGAGAAAACAGGGATCTACAGGCTGGTTAGCCTGACATCAGTCATTGGGAAAATGCTGGAATCCATTATTAAGGAAGTGGTAACAGGGCACTTAGAAAATCATAATGTGATTAGGCAGAGTCAACCCAGTTTTGTGAAAGGGAAATCGTGTTTGACAAATTTATTAGAGTTTTTTGAGGATGTAACTAGCAGTGTAGATAAAGGGGAACCGATGGATATAATATATTTGGATTTTCAAAAGGCATTTGATAAGGTGCCACATAAAAGGTTGTTACGCAAGATAAGGGCTCATGGGGTTGGGGGTAACATATTAGCATGGATAGAGGATTGGTGAATGGACATAAAATAGAGAGTAGGGATAAACGGGTCATTTTCAGGTTGGCAGGCTGTAACTAGTGGGGTGCTGCAAGGATTGGAGCTTGGGCCTCAGCTATTTACAAGAAACATGCAGGTACAGCAAGCAATTAGGAAAGCAAATGGCATGTTGGCCTTTATTGCATGGGGGTTGGAGTACAAGAGTAAGGATGTCTTACTACAATTGTACAGTGCTTTAGTGAGACCTCACCTGGAGTACTGCGTACAGTTTTGGACTCTTTATCTAAGGAAGGATATACTTGCTGTAGAGGCTGTGCAACGAAGGTTCACTAGATTAATTCCTGGGATGAGAGGGTTGTCTTATGAGGAGAGGTTGAGTAAAAAGGGCCTAAACTCTCTGGAGTTTAGAAGAATGAGAGGTAATCTCATTGAAATATATAGGATTATGAGAGGGCTTGACTGGGTAGATGCTGAGAGGTTGTTTCCCCTGGCTGGAGAGTCTAGAACTAGACGGCACAGTCGCAGGATAAGGGGTCGGCCATTTAAGACTGAGATGAGGAGGAATTTCTTCAGAGAGGGTTGTGAATCTTTGGAATTCTCTACCCCAGTGGGTTGTGGATGCTGAGTCGTTGAATACATTCAAGGCTGAGACAGATAGATTTCTGGACTCTCGGGGAATCAAGGGATAGGGGGAATCGGGCAGGAAAGTGGAGTTGAGGTCGAAGATCAGCCATGATTTGATTGAATGGCAGAACAGGCTTGAGGGGCCGGATGGTCTACTCCTGCTCCTATTTCTTATGTTCTTATAAGCCAGGTCCTGGGGGTGATGCTGGTAGCACTGACCCTGTCAACCAACTCTGTCCAGGCCTGCATAAGTGTGGCCCTGGAAATGCTACTGTAGGCGCTAGGGAACAGTACCTCATTCCTTGCCCTGACCTCCTTTAGAACGACCTCCAGGGAGGCAGCAGAAACCTGGGGCAGCCCCCCAACTCATCACTGATACCAGAATAGTATGCACCATGTTGGCATGAATTCTGGCATCAGGGAATGCAACCTCACTTTAAGAGATGCATTCCCGCTTTAAATAGGCCTTGGGAGGCCTGCCAGAAATTGCGCGCTGATAGTGGGCAGGCTGTCCGTTTCCTGATGTGTTTATTAATCAGCCCACCAATCATATTGAAATGAGGCCCGGGTGTTAAAATCAACCGGGCCTCATGCTGGGGGCTTCCCGCTCAGTCGTGACTAATTCATGCCCCAAGTTACAATCGGGGTTTTTATGTTCAAAGCTCCCTCAGCTCCTCTGAAGGCTCATCTGCAGAGCTCATGAGGTTGGCATCTGATTATTCTGTGGTTGATGTGCCACCTAATCTGAAGTGTCATCCCGTGGAAGCTCTACTAAGCAAAGGGACATCCCAAAGCTTCACAGCCAGTTCATCAGTACATCTGTAAACAAAACTTATATATGCATTTTTTTAATGGAATTGTAAATTCATTTAACAACATTGATATAAAATACCATTATTTACTTTCCATCACTGTTAACTTTGTCTGGTTACAAATCATTACAAATCATTATCAAAAAGCATAATCGTGATAAGACTCTGATTAGAACATAGAGGAGACTTTTCATCTCTCATTGTCAGTCTTCTTTATAATGGTGGAGCATGGAGAAGAATAGACGTGTCAGCAGTAACTTCAGTTAGCGCAAACAATGACTTAGTTGACAAATTTTAATATGCTGAAACATTAGAAACAATAAATTTCCAAATGACCCATCAAAAACATCAAGCTTAATTTCATTCAGGGATATTGGTGAACCAGCATCTATGAATTGGTTTTGCTGAATTACTTTTAAGAGTGTAAATATTATTGTAATTTAATTTACATGTAATCTGAGCACAAGTTGGTATTTCAAGACTAAACCAAGTTATTTCACTTAGGTAGGATTTGGGAAAAAAAATTTAATTTACCTATTTTGTAATGAGAGAACAAATTTTAACATAAAACACATAACATTTTGAAACACAAATAGTTATAAGTTCAGGAAAATTTAACCAACTGCTGCCAAGTCTCATGGGCCCCAGGGCATTCATCAAACCTCTCTTTTTCAAACCTCCGCTACTCCTTGCCACCTGCCTCCACCGCACCCACCCCCCACCCCCCACCCCACCCAGAACCCAGATTGCAGTTCACCTAGCAACAGTCTTCCAACAATTTCCTTGAGCTTTCATTGTGGATTGTACAGGCTAAAGTTGGAAAAGCTCTCCCTCCTTTTGTTCCCTGCTATTATCCAATAGCAGCAATGCTTCCTATGTTACATCTTTCAAATTGTTTTTAAATTTATATCATATTATTTCCATCTTACCGTTCATTAAAATCACTGAAGATTAATACTCCTGAGAATTCTTGTAATGGAAATGCTCCACAAAAAAGATTGAAAACTAAGACAAAAGCAGAATACTGCAGATGCTGGAAATATGAAATGAAAACTGAAAATCTGGCAATACTCAGCAGGTCAGGTAGCATCTGTGGAGAGAAAAACAAAGTTTTTCAGATTGATGACCTTTTGTCCCAACTGAAAGAAGTTGGGGATTTAACAGTTTTTAAGCAAGTAGAGAGCCAGGGAAAGGGGGAAGGAAAGAACAAAAGGGAAGGTCTGTGGCAGGGTGGAGGGCAGGAATGATTAAATGACAAAAGGGATGATGGTGCAAAGCAAAAGGGGGTGGTAATGGGGCAAGTAAAGAAACAAAAGATGGGTCTACAGGAGCTGTAAATGGCAACAGCAGAATCCTTACCAGCACCTGCTGTCCGAAAAAATGGGAGCAGTGGTTATGATCTGAAGTTATTGAAATCAATTATGAATCCACAAAGTTGTAAAGTGCCTAATCGAAAGATGAGGTGCTGTTCCTCAAGCTCCCGTTGAGCTTCATTGGAACAATGTAGGAGGCCAAGGACGGAGAGGTGGGAGTGGGATGGAGAAATGGCAAGCGACCGGAAGCTCCAGGTCACACTTACAGACTTAACGGAGGTGTTGAGCAAAGTGATCACCCAATCTGCATTTGGTCTCCCCAGTGTAGAGAAGACTGCATTGTGAGCAGCGAATACACTATACTAAATTGAAAGAAGTACAAGTAAATTGCTGTTTCACCTGGAAGAAGTGTTTGGGGCCTTGGACGGTGGGAAGGGAGGAGGTGAAAGGGCAGGTGTTGCATCTCCTGCGTTATCACGGGAAGGTGCCGTGGGAAGGGGAGCGGGTGTTGGGGTGATGGAAGAGTGGACCAGGGTGTCGCGGAGGGAACAGTCCCTTCGGAATGCTGAAAGGAGGGAAAGGGAAGATGTGTTTGGTGGTGGCATCGCACTGGAGGTGGCGGAAATGGTAGAGGACGATTCGTTGAATGTGGAGGCTGGTGGGGTGGAAGGTTAGGACAATTGGAACCTTATCATGGTTCTAGGAAGGAGGGGAAAGGATGATTGCACAAGTGCGGGAAATGGGACAGACATGGTCAAGGACCCTGTCAACTACAGTGGAGGGGAATCCTCGGTTGAGGAAAAAGGAAGACATATCGGAAGCACTGGTGTGGAAGGTGGCATCATCAGAACAGAAGTGACGGAAACAGAGAAACTGGGAGAAGGGAATAGAGTCCTTACAGAAAGTGGGGTGGGAGGAAGTGTAATCAATGTAGCTGTGAGAGTCAGTGGGCTTATAGTAGATATTGGTTGACTGCCTATCCCCATAAATGGAGATAAAGAAGTTGAGGAAGGGAAGGGAAGAGTCGGAGATGGACCATGTGAAGGCGAGGGAGGCGTGGAAATTGGAAGCAACTAAATGGTTAAAAACTGAATGCTCTTTGTTGGTGTCTAACCCATAGCCTGTAGGCCAAATCCAGCCCAATTCCCATTCTTATTCTGTCTGTAGAGTTCCATCTTTTGATCTCTCCCACCAATAAAAACAGCTGATCTGGTGCTGGATTTGTGGGAATTTAAAAAATCTCAAACAGCTGTATTGACTTTGTCAGCAGCAGTACACAGGATTCACATACAGCTCCCGCTCCCAGCAGCCTGCTTTCCTCCTTCAATTGGGACCTGAAGGATTCACGCCCTTTGAAGCTCAGCTCCTATGTCCAAACATCAGAACATTTCCTTCTACTTCACTGCGCACTTTGAATATTGAGTCAATTGAAATAAGATCTGAGAGTGCTGCTGCTATTTCACATTTATGAATTCTTTTGCAGGAGAAGTTGGCACACATAGCCAGAGAGCTGCAGGCTACAGGGGGAATTCCCCCAGCCATCAATCAATTGACCCAATTGGAGGAAGAGGCTATGGGTGTCCTGGGGGGCAACTCCACTCAACCTGTGGCAGACAGAGACATTGGAGGTCCTGAGCCCACAGTTGGTTTGTGATTATATTCAAAGCTCTTATTATAGAAATAGAGGAGAGCATGAACAGAACTTGTCACTGAAACTGCAACATAAGATTATGAGGATAGCAGTAAATGACAGCAGAAATTGGGTAACAAGAGCTTTTGTATTTTCTCCTCAGAACTTCCAAGCAAAGAGGCAGCAAGTGAAGCAGTGGAGTAAGAAATTCCAGGCCCTTCCACAACTGACAGCTGTCGTGGAAACTTGCTCACCCCATCTCTTTCACTCACACTTCCACTCATCATTCCCAATAGAGGCACTAGGGACCAGCAAGATAGTATAGAGGAGGAAATGTCACCGGATGAGTCATAGTGCAAGAAAGCCAGAGGCTAAAAATGTGGATGTGGAGCATTATGTTGCTGAGCAGAGGCCAAGGAAATATCGGTGCCCGGCTGCCAAGCAAGTGGACAATGATCTCAGGTGCCTTGCCATGAAACATAGGATGCTCCCAGGGAATCAGATGCATGTGGAGGCGCTATACATCCTTCCAAGAAACGCAATAGTTGGCTGGCATGGTGATTGAGTCCAATGCCATAATGTGTGGCATCAAGAGGGACTTACTTCAATGTAGTTCACGCTGGAGAGAGTTACAGCTGCAGCAACATCTGCATTTTGACCCTAAATAACAAGGCATCAGTCAGTATCTTCCATGTGGATGGATTGGCTACTAACCTTCAGACCTTGAGGGACCAATTGGAGAATGCAATGGCTGCTAGACTGAATTCCGAACTACCCATTTCGGAGGGCTCAGAGAATATCCGGTACATTCTCTATGAGGGACTGAGGGATATTGGTGCTTCCATTAGGTTTGTTCTCCCACATATCGTGGGGCCCCAGTTTCAGGTTTCCTGTTCCCAGTTCACGTGGGAGAGCTGGAAATCACACCGATGAAGCTGCTTTTCGTCAGGACAGCAACACTACACAGATCTCCATTCAATCCCTACAGATGCCTTCACAGTGGAAATGTCAGAGTAGAACCAGGCTAGTGAATAATGCCAGTGAAGCAGGAGCAGATCTAAGGAATTTCCTGGTCACTATGTTTGGCGTACTCCTCACACCTCCCCCCCCCCAACATTGATAACCTCATCATGCTTCTCAAGGGGGTCGCGACCCCAGTTTGGGAATTTCTGGTCCAGCTGGAAGCTAGAAATCTGTGAAAAACATATAAATAAATTTATGTTCTGGAGATCTCTGGTGTCTCAGTCCATTCTAGAAGAACCTGTAATACAGCAGCATGTTCAAGTCCTTCTCCATTTCAGTGCAATACTGAAAGAGTATCAACTTTCAGATGAGGCAATAAACTGAGGCCCCATCTGCCTGTTCAGGTGAACAAAAAAAGGGCCATGGCACGCTTTGAAGAAGAGCAGGGAGTTTTCCTGTGTCCTGGCTAACATTCTTCCCTCAACCAACACCACCAAAAACAATTTAACTGGTCATTCATCTTAATTCCTGTTTGTAAGATCTCACTGTGCATAAATTAATGACCACTTTTGTGTACATTAGAAAAATGACTGCACTTCAAAAGTAATTCATTGGCTGTTAAGCACTTTGGGATTTCCCGAGGACATGGAAAGGTGCCATCTAGTTGTTGTTCTTCTTACGTTGGGTCCTAAATTGGAAAAGTATTCAATTCCCCAGCACTGATATACTTCACTTTGATGACCCACCCCTCCCAATTTAGGAATAAGATACAAATTTGAAATTGAAATTATTTTATGCTCAAGTCACTTGCTCATGCTTGGGATTTATAAATTATTCAATAATCCTCAAGAAGCAAATTGCAAATTCCATGTGTTATGTGGGATTTCCCTTATTCAAGTTTGAAACAAGAGGCTATATCCTTGTTAAAGGACTTCAAATGGTTGTCAACATGAAGAAGTGTTTGTATTTCCAAGCAGTTTACTTGAGGTAAGTCTTAGTTCAGAAGGAAAATGTATTATTTAGGAATAGGTGAAAATGCAAATTAGCAGAACAAAAACTGTATCCTGCCCTAACAAAAAGGGATTGATGTATGGTTATAAATAAAAGGTTATTAGAATTGAATCTTGCTTAGTGTTTTCTCTGGGAGGATACACCACGCCCACAGCAGTTTGCAGGTTGTAATGTAAACTGGTCTCGTAACAAATCGCGTAATAATTAAAAGTTCCAGTGTCAGCAAGTGTTTAAATGAAATGTATCATAATAAAAATAATTTGAATAAATAATATTTGAAGAAATTATGTGAAAGGCCAAAATTACGTGAAAAGCTAAATCTGGGATGTACAGTATTGTGCAGAAAATTCGGTCTGTTCATTGTACATGAGGTGAAAATACTGCCATCATGTGGTCACAATTAACAATTTAGCCATATATTTTAATGATACACGTGTGTAGGATATAATGTAGGGAATAGTTTATTCCAGGAGTGTGTCAGGGAGACTTCAGAACTCATCAGTTTCAACATCAGAAATTTGGTATAAAGATCCTTTTTGTTCTCTTTATACAGCTTGTGATACAAAAATTATACATTAAAATTATATTATTTTTCTTAGTGTAAATACCGAATGTGGTGGGTGAATTAAGATATGCCAATTCTCATCATCTTGGGTTATTAATTACAACTTCAATGAAAAAGAAAGAACATGCATATATAGCACCTTTCACGACCTCAGGATGTCCCAAAAGCACTTCATAGACAATTAAGCGGTTCAAAAAGGCGGCTCACCACCACCTTCTCAAGGGCAATTAGGGATGGGCAATAAATGCCGGCCTCGCCAGCAACGCCCACATCCCATGAACGAATTTAAAAAAAGCTATTTTTTCAAGTGTGGTCACTGCTGTAATTTAGGGAAACATGGCAGCCAATTTGTGCACAGCAAGGTTCCACAAACAACAATGAGATAAATGACCAGTTAATCTGTTTTAGTGATGCTGATTGAAAGATAAATATTGGCCAAGACATCGGGTGAACTCCCCTGCCAATATAGCAAAACACCAATTTCTTTAAAATACCTTATTGTCTTCTACATTGTGCTTGAACATACATCAGAATAATACTATATAACAATATTACATTTTTGAATATGTATAAAATTCAGTAATTCAACTACAGAAATAACCCACTAACATCCTCAATGATGGCAGAGTCCAGCACGTGAGTGCAAAAGACAAGGCTGAAGTGTTTGCAACCATCTTCAGCCAGAAGTGCCGAGTGGATGATCCATCTCGGCCTCCTCCCGATATCCCCACCATCACAAAAGCCCACCTTCAGCCAATTCGATTCACTCCACCTGATATCAAGAAACGGTTGAGAGCACTGGATACAACAAAGGCTTTGGGCCCCGACAACATCCCAGCTGTAGTGCTGAAGACTTGTGCTCCAGAACTAGCCTCGCCTCTAGCCAAACTGTTCCAGTACAGCAGATGGGGCCTCAGCTACAACACTGGCATCTACCCGACAATGTGGAAAATTGCCCAGGTATGTCCTGTCCACAAAAAGCAGGACAAATCCAATCTGGCCAATTACCGCCCCATCAGTCTACTCTCAATCATCAGCAAAGTGATGGAAGGTGTCGTTGACAGTGCTATCAAGTGGCACTTACTCACCAGTAACCTGCTCACCTATGTTCAGTTTGGGTTCCGCCAGGACCACTTGGCTCCAGACCTCATTACAGCCTTGGTCCAAACATGGACAAAAGAGCTGAACTCCAGAGGTGAGGTGAGAGTGACTGCCCTTGACATCAAGGCAGCATTTGACCGAGTGTGGCACCAGGGAGCCCTAGTAAAATTGAAGTTAATGGGAATCAGTGGCTGGAGTCATACCTGGCACAAAGGAAGATGGCAGTGGTTGTTGGAGGCCATTCATCTCAGCCCCAGGACATTGCTGCAGGAGTTCCTCAGGGCAGTGTCCTCGGACTGCTTCATCAATGACCTTCACTCCATCATAAGGTCAGAAATGGGGATGTTCGCTGATGATTGCACAATGTTCAGTTCCATTCGCAACCCCTCGGATAATGAAGCAGTCCGTGCCCCCATGCAGCAAGACCTGGACAACATCCAGGCTTGGGCTGATAAGTGGCGAGTAACATTCGTGCCAGACAAGTGCCAGGCAATGACCATCTCCAACAAGAGAGAGTCTAACCACCTCCCCTTGACATTCAATGGCATTACCATTGCCGAGTCCACCACCATGAACATCCTGGGGGTCACCATTGACCAGAAACTTAACTGGACCAGCCACATAAATACTGTGGCTACAAGAGCAGGTCAGAGGCTGTGGTAAGTGATTCGCCTCCTGATTCCCCAAAGTCTTTTCCACATCTACAAGGCACAAGTCAGGAGCGTGATGGAATACTCTCCACTTGCACGGATGAGTGCAGCTCCAACAACACTCAAGAAGCTCGACACCATCCAGTACAAAGCAGCCCGCTTGATTTGCACCCCTTCCACCACCCTAAACATTCACTCTTTTCACCACCGGTGCACTGTGGCTGCAGTGTGTACCATCCACAGGATGAATTGCAGCAACTCGCCAAGCCTTCTTCGACAGCACCTTCCAAACCCACGACCTCTATCACCTAGAAGGATAAGGGCAGCAGGCACATGGGAACAACACCACCTGCACGTTCCCCTCCAAGTCACACACCATCCCGACTTGGAAATATATCACCATTCCATCATTGTCGCTGGGTCAAAATCCTGGAACTCCCTTCCTAACAGCACTGTGAGAGAACCTTCACCACACGGACTGCAGTGGTTGAAGATGGTACACCACCAACTTCTCAAGGGCAACTAAGGATGGGCAATGAATGCTGGCCTTGCCAGCGACAGCCACATCCCATGAATGAATAAAAAAAAAACATGTGAACAGCATTTTTAACACCTAATTTCTGATTTTTTAATGAAGTGACAATGAGAAAGACTGGTCATTTATTAATGAATTTGTTAATTTTTTGAAACTCAATGATTCTGGCAATTTGTGTTTGGAAAAATTCTTTGGACAGATAGAAGGATAGAGAGGCAGACTCGGTCCAGGGTCTTTCATGAAGTCAGTTTGGATAGATCTGGAAAGCTTCCAGAGCAACGCAGCGATTTAGAAGACGGAGTGTAAAGGAGTGTACTGCAGTATAACAGAGCAGCGAGTTGGTAAAGAAAGCAGCAGTCTGTAGAGGGAAGCACTGCCCAGAAAAACTTGCCACATTGAGGCCAGCTGCAGAACACATGACCTTGGCAGAGAGAAGTTTATTGTCAAGTACAAGATTTCTTTTATAACTTCTCTCATAGTTTAGCAATAAAAGCAATGATATTTATTTCCTTGCTTCAACCCTGTTCAAAGCAGAATATGTTGTTTCCAAATAGGGAATTTTAATGAAAATAAAAATTATCTAAGGCAAGAAACAAAAACACATTTGTGTTCTTTTTTAAGTTGAGCCACATGGAAAGACAAATCATGAATCTGTTCATGAAAAAAAATCACAGCGGATTTAAAGATGAAGACATTTAAAAACAATTCCATTTTGGATCAGTGATCTGGAAAAGAATATATAACATTCATTAAAAAATGTATAATTATCAAAGCAGAAGCAGCAGTAAAGTCAGAACTGTAAGCTGTATGGTATCTGTTTCTAGGATATTTTTGAGGTGCATTAGAAAATAGTTCAGGTCACCATCTATCCAGAATAATAAATTAAAAGTCTTGTGTATGGTGTGCAATTCCTGTTCACATTACTATGTCACGATTCTTGAGTCCCGTTTTTTTGTCAAAATTTATAACAGCAAAAGCCACTGATAAACGCAAGATAAGGGCTCATGGGGTTGGGGGTAATATATTAGCGTGGAGTTAACGGACAGAAAACAGAGAGTATTGCAAGCGGGTTGGAGTACAAGAGTCACTCAACTTGTCTAAATCACCTTGAAGCCTCTTTGCATCCTCCTCATAACTCACGATCCCACCTAGTTTTGTGTCATCAGCAAACTTGGAAATATTACATTTGGTTCCCTCATCCAAATCATTGATATATATTGTGAATAGCTGGGGCCCAAGCACTGATGCCTGCAGTACCCCGCTAGTCACTGCTTGCCACCCCAAAAAAGACCCATTTATTCCTACTTTCTGTTTCCTGTCTTAACCAATTTTCAATCCATGCCAGTATATTCCCCCCAATCCCATGTGCTTTAATAGTGCCTCTGGACCACTTAAATGTACCAACTCCTGGGTCACCTCTGGCTAGTTTAGGTCCTACTCCCGCTCCTGCCCCACTGGCTCTACCACCACGTGGTCAATTTAGGCCCCACTTCCACTTCTGATCCTCTCGCAGGCCCCATTCCCATTTCTTCCCTATTCATGACTTTTCTAGCCCCCACCTGCCATTTCCTGATCTGCTCCACTATGCCAGCCATCTTCTTAACACTCAACATCTCGTCCTAACTTACTCCCAAGAGTATGCATTGTCCATTCTCCCCTCTGAGCTACTTCTTCAGAGGCCATGACAGTTAGCATCAATATTGATTTTCTTCAGGTGCGGTGTAAAACAGGCTGCGGATTTACTATCGCCCATTTCATGCTTTCACCTAAGACAAATTTCACCAACACTGTCTTAGACAGAACTCTTACAAACTTTTTTTTCAAATTATTTTACTCAAGATGTGTACCCCTCCTCCACTTGCATAACCCAGTATTCCTCCCCTCCTCAAACAGTGTAACCTCTGACTTACACCGTGCAACACCATGGTAGATCTGTCAGTATTACTCTGAAAATTTACAAGCTATTAAATCTTGAGTGAGTTACAGATTTCACAAGTTAAGAAAAGAACATAAGAACTTAAGAAATAGGAGCAGGAGTAAGCCATATGGCCCCTAGAGCCCGCTCCGCCATTCAATAAGATCATGGCTGATCTTCTACCTCAACTCCACTTTCCTGGCCTATCTCCATATCCCTTGATTCCCTTAGAGACCAAAAATCTATATACTCAACAACTGAGCCCTCTGGGGTAGAGAATTCCAAAAGTTCACAACCCTCTCAATGAAGACATTTTTCCTCATCTCAGTCCGAAATGACCGCCCCTTTATCTTGAGACTATGATACCTAGTTCTAGACTCTCCAGCCAGGGGAAACAGTCTATACTTTTCCAACAACACTTTCTTACCCATACAGTGTTTTGATTTATTTTATTGCACTAAATTCTAAGTGACACTTCATTAAAGAGGAATTTTGAAGTCTTTCTGCTGTATCATTATAAATGTTTTGGTTGTACGGTAATGAAAGCTGCCAGTACTATCATCTTACCTTTAGTTGGGGGAGGTAAGGTTTTCTATATTTTCAATAATGCAGAATCTTAGCTATGTGATTACAACAGCTATTAATAGGCAAATGTAGGAAAATGTTATCATTCTGAAATGATAATATACCAATGAAAATGGCAATAAAAGTGTTAGTTTGAGCACTCTCACTTCTAGACAGAAGGTTCAGGGTTCAAGTCCCACTCCATGACTTGAGCACATAATTTGGGCTAACACTCCAGTGTATTTCCGAGGAACTGCTGTGTTGTCAGAGGTACTGTCCTTTGGAACAGATGTCCAAAGTCCCACCCTCCTGTCCCAATGGTTCAGATGGCTGTTAAAGATCCCATAGCCCTATTTGAAGCAGTGCAGGGAATTCTCCCAGTGTCCTGGACAACATTCTGCTCTTAAGCAACACTACCAAAGGTAGATTAACAGGTCATTAATTTCATTGCTGTCTGTGGAATGTTCTGCACAAAATGACTGCTGCATTTGCCTACATAACAATAGTCACTGCACTTCAAAGTAAATCACTGTGTGTTATGCATTTTCAGACACTTCTGAGAGATATGATAAGGTGCTATATAAATGCAAGTCTTCCCATTTTTCTTTACATGTATGTGACTTGCCAGGGCTATGTGTTCCAGCCTCACTCATATCAGCATCAAAAATGTAATATTTTCATTCTAGTTTTATGTTATGCTGTTGCTGATGTTTGTTGCAAATGTCTTGTTTCACTGAATATATATATTAATGAATGTTTGAATTGGGTTTCCTATCCAGTACTGGGTAGAAATTTTTCCAGTATGTTTTGACTCACTGCCTTAGCTCTTGTTCAGCTTTCTGGTGGCTCTCACTGAAACCGTTGTTTTCAGCTACCTACTTAATAATTTCCCAATTTACATCAACATTCCCTTCTAATTAGGTGATGCATAACCTGAATATATGTTTTAATTCTAGATGAGTTGCTGGTTACTGGTCCTAGATAAGGTTGCACATCAGAAATTAACATCTCATTGCACAGATTGCTTTCTGAGTAATATCCCACAGTGATGTTATACAGTGATGTTATACTGACAATAGGTCTTCGACCTGAAACGTTAACTCTTTCTCCACAGATGCTGCCTGACTTGCTGAGCTTCTCCAGCATTTTCTGTTTTTAATTTCAGATTTCCAGCATCCGCAGTATTTTGCTTTTGATGTGATGTTATACAACCTGTACATTTGCTTCACAACTTTCCATGGAAGTTTGCTTCATAAAGGAAATACATTATGTTTTACAATAAAGCAAAGTAACATGGTAACATTTATCGAAGGAAACTTTCTGGAAAAATGCATGCATGTCTGAATTTTGCCATAGCAAAAATGAAACCTCTTTGCTTACTTAATTTAGACACCTTTTTCATCTGTGTTTGCCTAATTCAAGGTAACTGGGTATTTCTCTCTGATTCACTTATCTATTCTGTTAAACTGATTAATGTTATAATGAAACTTTTCTTCTTGATTATTGTGCTTATAAACCAATAAAATTGGTTCCAGCTGGCAGGCATCATAGCACAGGAGGAGGCCATTTGGCCCATCGTGCATGTGCCGGCTCTTTGAAAGAGTTATCCAATTAGTTCCATTCCCCTGCTCTTTCCCCATTGCCCTGTAACTTTTTTCCCTTCAAGTATTTATCCAATTCCTTTTTGAAAGTTACTATTGAATGTGCTTCCACCACCCTTTCAGGCAGTGCATTCCAGATCATTATAACTCTCTGTGTTAAAAAATGTTTCCTCATGTCGCCTCTGGCTCTTTTGGTGATCACCTTAAATCTGTGTCCTCTAGTTACCAACCCTTCTGCCACTGGAAATAGTTTCTCCTTATTTATTCTGTCAAAACAGTTCATGATTTTGAACACCTCTATCAAATCTCCCCTTAACTTTCTCTGCTCTAAGGTGAACAACACCAATTTCTCCAGTCTCTCCACGTAACTGAAGTCCCTCATCCCTGGTACCATTCTAGTAAATCTCCTCTGTACCCTCGCTAAGGTCTTGACATTCTTCCCAAAGTGTGGTCTCCAGAATTGAACACAATACTTCAGCTGCGGCCTAGCCAGTGTTTTATAAAGGTTTAGCATAACTTCCTTGCTTTTGTACTCTATGGGTTCGATTTTGAAAGGGCGGTGAGATGACAGCGGGGGCGGGGGGGGGTGTCAATGGGTGTGCGGGTAACCTGACTAATAAAATCTTACCGTTTCCCACGCAATCGCAAGTTAATTGGTGGCCCTTAACGTGGCTTCAGGGTTTGCCGTCTGAAAGCTGCGCAATGGGTGGACTGCGCACCCACATGACAGGCTGACAGCTGGAGAGGCTCTATTTAAAAGGCCATTGCTCCAAAGGCTTTTGTTGCAGCAAACACCAAAAAGGCACAATGGAGCAGCACAGGGGCATGGCTGCTCCAAGGTTCAATGATGCCTCACTGCAGCAGCTGCTGGATGGGGTGAGGAGGAGGAGGGAAGTGTTTTACCTGGCGGACGGAAGGAAGTGCCCTGCCTCTGCCACCAAGAAGGCCTGGCTCGAGGTGGCCGAGGAGGTGACCAGCAGCGGCAACGTCTCCCGCACCTGGGTTGCAGGAAGCCCTTCAATATCCTAACTAGGTCAGCAAAAGTGAGTACACTTATTGATTCTCCTGCATTCCGTGTTCCACAACACCGCACCCCACCCCCACCAACTCATTCCGCACTGCTATGCCTACTCCATCACATCACTCCTCGCACCCATGTTCAGTTTGGGTTCCACCAGGACCACTCGGCGCCAGACCTCATTACAGCCTTGGTCCAAACATGGACAAAAGAACTGAATTCCAGAGGTGAGGTGAGAGTGACTGCCCTTGACATCAAGGCTGCATTTGACCGAGTGTGGCACCAAGGAGCCCTAGTAAAATTGAAGTCAATGGGAATCAGGGGGAAAACTCTCCAGTGGCTGGAGTCATACCGAGCACAAAGGAAGATGGTAGTGGTTGTTGGAGTTCCTCAGGGCAGTGATGGTGGGGAATTTGGCGATAGTAATGCCGTTGATTGTCAAGGGGAGGTGGTTAGACTCTCTCTTGTTGGAGATGGTCATTGCCAGGCACTTATCTGGCGCGAATGTAACTTGCCACTTATGAGCCCAAGCCTGGATATTGTCCAGGTCTTGCTGTTTGCGGGCTCGGACTGCTTCATTATTTGAGGGGTTGCGAATGGAACTGAACACTGTGCAGTCATCAGCGAACATCCCCATTTCTGACCTGATGATGGAGGGAAGGTCATTGATGAAGCAGCTGAAGATGGTTGGGCATAGGACACTGCCCTGAGGAACTCCTGCAGCAATGTCCTGGGGCTGAGATGATTGTCCTCCAACAACCACTACCATCTTCCTTTATGCTTCCTTTGTAATTGGCCGGATTGGATTTGTCCTGCTTTTTGTGGACAGGACATACCTGGGCAATTTTCCACATTGTCAGGTAGATGCCAGAGTTGTAGCTGTACTGGAACAGCTTGGCTGGAGGCGCAGCTAGTTCTGGAGCACAATACTTAAGCACTATAGCTGGGATGTTGTCGGGGCCCATAGCCTTTGCTGTATACAGTGCACTCAGTTGTTTCTTGATATCACGTGGAGTGAATCGAATTAGCTGAAGTCTGGCTTCTGTGATGGTGGGGATATCGTGAGGAGGCCGAGATGGATCATCGTCTCGGCACTTCTGGCTGAAGATGGTTGCAAACGCTTCTGCCTTGTCTTTTGCGCTCATGTGCTGGACTCCTCCATCATTGAGGATGGGGATGTTTGCATAGCCCCCTCCTCCCGTTAGTTGTTTCATTGTCCACCACCATTTATGACTGGATGTGACAGGGCTGCAGAGCTTTGATCTGATCCGTTGGTTGTGGAATCGCTTAACTCTGTCTGTAGCATGTTGCTTCTGCTGTTTAGCATGCATGTAGTCCTGAGTTGTAGCTTCACCAGTTTGGCACCTCATTTTGAGGTACGCCTGGTGCTGCTCCTGGCATGCTCTTCTACACTCCTCATTGAACCAGGGTTGATCCCCTGGCTTGTTGGTAATGGTAGAGTGAGGAATATGCCGGGCCATGAGGTTACAGATTGTGCTGGAATACAATTCTGCTGCTGCTGATGGCCCACAACACCTCATGGATGCTCACTTTTGAGCTGCTTGATCTGTTCTGTATCTATCCCATTTAGCACGGTGGTAGTGCCACACATGTTGGATGGTATCCTCAGTGCGAAGACGGGACTTCGTCTCCATGAGGACTGTGCGGCGATCACTCCTACCAATACCGTCATGGACAGATGCATTTGCGACAGGTAGATTGGTGAGGACGAGGTTAAGTCGGTTTTTCCCTCATGTTGGTTCGCTCACCACCTGTCTCAGGCCCAGTCTGGCAGTTATGTCCTTCAGGACTCGGCCAGCTCGGTCAGTAGTTGTGCTACCGAGCCACTCTTGGTAATGGACATTGAAGTCCCCCACCCAGAGTACATTCTGTGCCCTTGCTACCCTCAGTGCTTCCTCCAAGTGGTGTTCAACATGGAGGAGGACTGGTTCATCAGTTGAGGGAGGGCCTTGGATGCCCGTCTTTTCTCCATCATGGGAGTGTGTCTATTCTGTACCTGAACTATCTCCTCCTTGAAGGCCTCCCATTATTCAAAGACTGTTTTGACTACCAATTTTTGATTCCAATCCACCTGGGCAAGATCCCTTTTTAACTCACTGAAATTAGCCTTCCTCCAGTTATGTATTTTCACATTTGATTGTTCCGTGTCTTTTTCCATAACTATTCTAAATCTAATGATACAATG
The DNA here is from genome assembly GCF_035084215.1 of Heptranchias perlo. Taxonomy (NCBI): domain Eukaryota; kingdom Metazoa; phylum Chordata; class Chondrichthyes; order Hexanchiformes; family Hexanchidae; genus Heptranchias; species Heptranchias perlo. Next base: position 59,740,652 of record NC_090327.1, read on the forward strand.
ATCACTGTTCTCCAAATGCTCCCCAACGGAAACATTCTCCATCTGCCTCACTTCTTTACCCAGAACTAGATCCAGCAGTGCTTCCTTCCTCGTTGGGCTGGAAACACACTGTTCAAGAAAGTTCTATAGTTCACATTTCAAGAATTCCTCCCCCTCTTTGCCCTTTATACTGTTGCTGTTCCAGTCTACACTGGGATAACTGAAGTCTCCCACTATCACGACTCTATAGTTCTTACATCTTCCTGTAATTTGCCTGCAAATTTGCTCCTCTATCTCCTTCCCACTATTTGGTGGCCTATAGTATACACCCAGTAGCATAATAGCTCCTCTATTGTTCTTTAATTCTAGCCAAATGGATTCTGTCTTTGACCCTTCAACTAAATCTTCCCTTTCCAATGCTATAATAGTTTCTTTGATCAATACTGTCACCCCGCCTCCGTTCTCTTATTCCCTATCTTTCCTGAATACCTTGTAGCCAGGATTATTAAGTACCCAATCCTCCCCTTCTTTGAGCCAGGTCTCTGTTATTGCCACTATATCATAGTCCCATGTCGTGACTTGAGCCTGCAGCTCACCAACCTTTTTTAACCACACTACATGCATTAACGCACATGCACTCCAATCTCATCTTAGACTGTCTCGCATTTGCCCCCTGTCTGATCCGTCTTATTTCTGAACTATTCTTTACTCTATTTCCATTTGTCCCTCCCAGTCCTCTGTGCACCTTGTCTCTCCTCTCTAATGTTTCATCCTGGTGCCATCCCCCTGCCAAATTAGTTTAAACCCTTCCCCACAGCGCTGGTTAGCCTCCCAGCAAGGACGTTGGTCCCAGCTCTGTTGAGGTGCAACCATTCCATCTTGAACAGATCTTTCCTGAGGGTGCTCAGAACTTGTCCCATTACCCCAGGAATCTGAAGCCCCCTCTCCTGCACCATTCCTCCAGCCACACATTAACCTGTTTTATCCTACTATTCCTGTATTCACTAGTGCCTGGCACTGGGAGTAATCCAGAGATTATTACTTTGTGGTCCTGCCTTTTAACTTCCTTCCTAGCTCCTGAAACTCTGACTGCAGGACCTCGACCCTTTTTCTTCCTATGTCACTGTTCCCACATGGACCATGACTTCTGGCTGTTCCCCTTCCACCCTCTCGGTGATGTCCTTTGGGTATTAGTACTTCGTTGCCAATTATAATAATTTTTATTATAAGTTAATGGGTCGGAATTATATGATTATGTACTGTGGCTAATATCTCTCATGTGGATTTTTTTGTAACATCTGTGCACAAGTACATCCTATTAAAGAGAAAAGCATTTCCTGCAACAAAATTTGTCTGAGAAAAAGCAAGGGGAAGTATTTGATAGCCTGAAATTAGGCAAATTTTAAAACAAATACTGAGAAATCTAGTAATGAGACACTTCACTTTGGTGCATTAAAGAGGAGCTTTAAGTACAAGGAATAATATATACCCAATCATACATTGGTCCTGTGCCATTATTTTAGCTGTTGGTTTTTAATTACTGACTCACATGGATCCATTTTACTGAAATTTGTGTAACATGTCATTTGATTACTAGGTCATCAATTACTTAGGAAAACAGGCATTCTCATATTTTCCTATTAAAGGAGAAATTTCACTCCTCAGTATTTTCAGTGCTGTGATGCACCAATGCAGAATACATGCAATTGCTGGTGCTGTAGTGCCTGATACAGTATGTCACAGCACTGAAGGAGGCCATTCTGCCCATCGTCCTTGTGCCGGCTCTTTGAAAAAGCAATCCAATTGGTTCCACTCCCCCGCTTTTACCCCATAGCCCTGTAATTATTTTCTACACACAAGAAAGAATACAAACAAAGGACAGTTAGACACAATTTCACTGGATTGTCACTTGAAATACAACTGAAAATCAGTCTCACACAAAAAAAAATCAGACTTATACAAGTCTGAAAAATGAGGTTGGAGTTTGAGCAAAAAGTCAGAAGCCACTTGCAAACACAGGAGGCAGTAAAAATAAGTAAAACGCTTCAAAAGTCTGCATATTACGACCAGTTCTCAATTTCCTATGATCAGGTGATCAATTGTGAAGCAAGCATTTTAAGCAATCACAAAGTGGGATGTTATTAAGACTTTAAACCTTGTTCATTGTACAGTATCTAAAATGTTAGGAAATACTATAATGAGAAAATATCAAAGACTTTGGACCAAAATAAGGTTGTGTTCACAATCAAGCAATTCCATAAACAAAAGGAATTCTTTTCCCTTGACATCTCATACAATTTTGTTTCATTGTGTTAAATATCACCCGTGGGAGAATATAATTAGCTCCTAGTCCTGACTGTTAGGCTATCAGGCTGACAGTTTAATTTTTTAAAAGTACGTAAAATATTTTGAAGACACACACAACTCGTGTCCAGAATGGTCCAACCATATGAATCTGTACTCAATGGCATTGGACGTAGTGTATTTAGACTTCCAGAAGGCATTCGACAAGGTGCCACATAAAAGATTATTGCTCAACATAAAGAATCACTGGATTGGGGGTAATATTCTGGCATGGGTGGAGGATTGGTTATCTAACAGGAAGCAGAGAGTTGGGATAAATGGTTCATTCTCAGACTGGCAACCAGTAGCCAGTGGTGTTCCGCAGGGGTCGGTGCTGGGTTCCCAACTCTTTACAATCTATATTAATGATTTGGAGGAGGGGACCGAGTGTAACATATCAAAGTTTGCAGATGATACAAAGATGGGAGGGAAAGTGGAGAGTGAGGAGGACATAAAAAACCTACAGGGGGATATAGACAGGCTGGGTGAGTGGGCGGAGATTTGGCAGATGCAATACAATATTGGAAAATGTGAGGTTATGCACTATGGCAGGAAAAATCAGAGAGCAAGTTATTATCTTAATGGCGAGAAACTGGAAAGTACTGCAGTACAAAGGGATCTGGGGGTCCTAGTGCAAGAAAATCAAAAAGTTAGTATGCAGGTGCTGCAGGTGATCAAGAAGGCCAATGGAATGTTGGGTTTTATTGCTAGGGGGATAGAATATAAAAACAGGGAGGTATTGCTGCAGTTATATAAGGTATTGGTGAGACCGCACCTGGAATACTGCATACAGTTTTGGAGTCCATACTTAAGAAAAGACATACTTGCTCTCGAGGCAGTACAAAGAAGGTTCACTCGGTTAATCCCGGGGATGAGGGGGCGGACATATGAGGAGAGGTTGAGTAGATTGGGACTCTACTCATTGGAGTTCAGAAGAATGAGAGGCGATCTTATTGAAACATATAAGATTGTGAAGGGGCTTGGTCGGGTGGATGCGGTAAGGATGTTCCCAAGGATGGGTGAAACTAGAACTAGGGGGCATAATCTTAGAATAAGGGGCTGCTCTTTCAAAACTAAGATGAGGAGAAACTTCTTCACTCAGAGGGTAGTAGGTCTGTGGAATTTGCTGCCCCAGGAAGCTGTGGAAGCTACATCATTAAATAAATTTAAAACAGAAATAGACAGTTTCCTAGAAGTAAAGGGAATTAGGGAGCGGGCAGGAAATTGGACATGAATTTAAATTTGAGGTTAGGATCAGATCAGCCATGATCTTATTGAATGGCGAAGCAGGCTCGAGGGGCCGATTGGCCTACTCCTGCTCCTATTTCTTATGTTCTTATGTAATGAAAAGAGCGTGTGTCTGTATTTTCCAGTGGTTTAGGGAGATTTATGCACTTGTCAGCATTATCAGGATTAATCTTTGGCTTCAGAGCACTAATTCTTGAATTTTAAGGCCTCCAGAGCTGAACCCCATAAAATAAAAACACATTCCTAATACTCATTTTGTCCCCTTAAGGTTTTCTTGTCTAATATAGCACTGTAGTGTATTGATCCATTTCATGTTTTGTATCTGTCACTGGCACAAATGAATAGGTTAGAGACAGCAAGAAAAGAATGTCTGTTTGAAAAAAAAATCAGAGCTCTGAAGTGCAGGTGGTACGTAGAAATCATTTAGTACAAGCTGTGCTGGTGGAGGTTTTTTTCAGTTGTTTAGCAGCAATACATTTGAACTTTTCTGAGCTACATGTCTTGAGTTTTTATTCACTACATTAAGAGTAAGGATCACAATCTGAACATATAGAACCTTTAAATATTTTGTTACAATTCTTTTGTGTTAAATTTTGCTGAATAATAAACTGTCTCTCTTATCCCCTGGATTTAATATTGGGAAAAAACTCAACTTCAGTTAGCACTTGATGGCAAAAGTCAATTCACAGAGGGACATTAATTTGCAAATTTTATGTTTGCATTTAATATAACAGACAATGCCAGGAAAAGAGCCATGATTTTATATAACACGGGGACATGTTTTTAGAAGTTTTTGAAACATTAACAGAAACTTGGACAGCAAATGACTGAAGTAGCTGTGCAAAAGGTCAACGAGTATTTTACACCAAAAAACAACACTGAACTTGAAATATGTGTGTTCTGGTGAACCAAGCAAAAACTGGTGATACATTTGACATATTCATGCAAGGCCCTGTAAGAAAGCAGCCACGTGCAAGTTCACCAATTTTGATGACATAAAATTTCAAATTATCCAAAGCTGCACATACTCACCCCACATAGATTTGCATTGCAGGGCCCCGAGTATAACTGTCAGTTTATTGGACTTGCCAGAACCGTTGAAATGTCCAAATTTCAAGCTTCAGGCATTGAACAAACACATCAAAATTGTGATGCAATGACTGTAAAGAACATATAACGTGTAACATAATGCAAAGGGACACACAGAATTAAAATTCCGGTAACTGTAAATACATGTCACAACAGTTGAGGAAGTTACTCACATAAGGGTGGATGTTCAACACATCTGGCCAGAGGTAAATCCTGCGCATCATGTGGCAAACAAAATCATGTCACAAAATACTGCTCCTCTAAGCCACCGTGTAGTGACAGAAAACAGTCCACAGCTTAAACCCTCAATAGAAGGTACTGAAAACCACATCTCAAACAAGGTGCAGCCAGAGAATGAAGTGACCAAACCAAACCACACACATGCCAATGCATTCAGCAGCAAAGATGAATACATATATGTCATATGCAATGTCGCCTATCTCAGACAACTGGAGCTGAAATTACCATATTTAACACTGCTTTGAAAGTCATGATTGATGCTGGGACCAGTGTAAACTTTCCTGATGAAAGTGCCTTCAACACATGACAAGACCAAGTACTACTGCAGATGATAAGTAACCAGATATTACTATATTTAAAGGGAAGTTTGCCACGATAGTTAAATTAAAAACTAAACTCACACATGCAACATTGTATGTAGTAGAAGGAGTCACTGGATCCCTACAGAGTACAAGTAAATGAAGTTCAAAATACCTCTGCAATAACAAAGTTAATCAATGAATACTCTAACTTCCTCCAAAAGTTAGGCAAACTCAAAGGTTTCCAGATACACTACTGCAGCAAATGAATTTCATTCCATATCCAAAACAAGGTTAAACAGGAACTCAAAAACCTTGAGAAGATGGACATTATTGAAATAGTTGACTGACTGACTCCATGGGTATCACCAATTGTAGCAATCTCTAAATTTAAGAATCCAGACAAAGTAAACACATGAATCAATATACACCTTCCAAATATAGCTGTACAGGGAAAACATAGCTCACCTACAGTAGATGTCAGTTCCTCATTTATATGGAACTACTGTATTCTCAAAACTTGATCTCAATGTTGGGTATCATCAACTAGAACTTGCTCCTCAGTTGAGGTATATCACCATTTTTTATATGCAAATAGCATGTCATGTTCCATAGTAGATTAAAAAAAATCCAGCAAACATTTCAGGGCATAAAAGGTATCAAAAAATTTGACATTGACATTTTGGTTTATCTTGAATATAACCAAAATAGCCCACAGGAGATTTCAAGGGGCATGGGCAGTCTGAGACATGAAAAATTAACTGGGGGAGCAGAGGGAGCAGATGGGAAACCAGGTGGCCATGGCATGAAATTAACAGGGTGAGTAGTGGCAAATAGAGCAAGCAGATAGGGGGAGCAGAATGGTATGGAATGGTTGGCCCTCAGCCTTAAATATTAACAGGGGTAGTAGGAGCACAATGAAAAAACAGGGAGGGTGGTGGAGCAATGGGGAGCAGGCAGCATGAACAGCAGGAGGCAAGGTAGAAAATAAAAATGGCAGGCAGGCCCAGGGCCATGTCCTGTGATCCTCTCCAGCTAGGATAAGTGTAAGCACTAAATTACTGACACAGTGCCACCTAGCTTAGCGATTTAGCTAGGAGGCTAAAAGCAATTCTGCATTAAAATGATAGGAAAATTAAAGAGAAAATTGAAGCGTAACAGAAACAACATAACATTAATAATGTCATACAAAAATTGTGAAACAAAGTAAGTGCGAAATATATAGGAAGTGCATACTATACACACAACTTATAACATATTATAGCTATATAAAGAATGCACAAGCGAGAGTGCATGTAAGACAGATCTTTACCAGATCACCCGTGCCATTGCTTATGGCAAGGAAGATGAAATGCTGTTTTATAACGATAGGACCGTTATATCATGCAATGCACAATGTATTATTCTGCAGCTATGGTGGATCTATGTCCCTTTAAGGCCACTCAATCTAATTCCAGGTAAGGAAAACACAGGGTGAGGTCATTCAGAATTTAGAATTTGATGGGAAATCTTTAGAACCCTTAGAGAAATGGTGTAAATGGCCACAACAAAGCATGATTGCTAAAGATAATTAAGATGCTGTAGACATTCTGACACCAACATTTTCTGTTCCTGGGAAGCTTCTTCGTACATTGAAAATAACTGCCTTTATTTCTTTACACATTTTTCTGGTGACACAGAAATTTGCAATGGCACTTAGAGGCCAACTGACAGGAAATGCACACTAGACATAATGTTTAACATTTTTATTATATTACTGGTGGATTTTCCATGGCATTGTTCAGGTTACACCCCCTGTTTTACCTGTTTCCATCACCTTTCTGTCATTGGTTCTCCCTCCACTTCTGGTTCTCTATCTCTTTCTGCTTGTCTGTGTGTTCACTTTTGTTTCTTCCTTTGTTTTCTTTTCTGGTTCTTTCTCTGCCCTATTTTTCTCTTGTCTTTTGTTGTTTTGTCTTCTCTCTCTTTTTCTGACAGTGAGGGTGCAGGTGCTGGTTGGTGAAAAGTACAGGAGGTGGTCAGGGAGGCATTTAGCCAGGATATAGGCAGATTTTGTGTGACCATCTACTAAAGCTTTTCATTTCCATGGCTGTAATCAGGTCCTTAATTAACAAGGCCACTCTCCTACCTTTTTCCCTTCTCTTTCTCTAATGAAAATTTTATAGTTGGGAATATTTAGCTCCCAATTCTAATCGTGCTGAAGCCAAATTTCCATTAAGGCTATATTATCATATCCCTTCATTCTAATTAGCACCAGTTTCTCCAATTTTATTTCTAATGTTTTGGGTATTCACATATAAACAGTGCAGCACTGATGCATTCATGCTCCTCAGAATAAATTCATGAAATCTACTCTATATTATTCATTAGGGGTCATTAATTTAATCAATTTCATTACCCACCAATGATAAGTATCAATTATATTGACATAAACCCATAGAAAACAATACATTTTAAAACGTACACTAACATGATAATTACCAAAGACATGAGAGATTTGCCATTATCTAGAAAGACTATAATGGTATTGTCAGTTTACATTGTCTTTTCTTTTTTTTTTGTTTATTTAGGGTGAGGAATATTAGCATTGGTAAATATAATATTTTTGCATTTTAGGTATCCATGCTTGGAATTTTTGCAGGGTTCTCCAGCAGTAAATCAGCAGAATCCCAAGCAAAATAGTGAAACAGCTAAAAACAGACATTTACACCATTTCTCTGGGGGTTCTGACAATTTCCCATCAAAGTTACAGCAGGAGATCGGGAGAACTCTTGGAAATTGAGGCGGTCCATTGTCTACATCATACAATTGCCACTACTTACAGTCCTCCCATAAATCTAGCTGTGCAATTGTAGGCCACAGAACTTCATAAATGAACTGTGGTGTTTACTGAACAATAAATGTTAAACTCATTCATGTACCCAGAAATATAGGAAGTGGACATAAGACACAACTAACAGCGCTAATGTGAACTCTACGTGTGTGTTAACTTGGCTTGCTCCTTTTGAATCAGAAAGTTGTAGGTTCAAGTCTCACTCCACGACTAGAGTACGTAAACTTGTAGTCAAAAATGCCATTTTTTGGATGGGATGCTGAACTAAAATTACGTTAACCTGTTCCTGTGGTTTAGGAGGAGATTCTGTGGCACTATTTGTCTACACAACGAAAGGCAGGTAGGAAAATTAATTTATTTTAGTCCCTTAAAATGTGCAGCCTTGAATACATACAGAGTCTCAGTTAATGGAAGTTAGGGATTACCTAGGGAAAAATAAAATTCAGGCTTTCTCTAAAATGGTAGCACTTAATCATTATTCCCTTCATTACCTTCTTCAATTTACCTTCATTGGATGTACAATCTCTTTGTAATTAGAAGATGATTCCCTTTGTCTTTTTCTGTAGCAATTTTTATCTCGCAGATGTAATAGGGTAACCTTACAAATACAAAGTATATTCAGGTCAGAGAGTTAGAGGTCATATTAAGTCAATTTGTATGGCTACACTAGGCAGTTACAGAGACAAAAGTGTCACTTAACTGTACAAGTTGTCTGAACAGAAGGATCCGGGTAGAGCAGATAACCCTGTCATGAATTGGCTCATCAACTCAAGGTTCCAGAAGCTAATGTCACCATCCCAGAGGAAGAAGGAGATCATCTCAACACACCACTCACAAGGATAAGGTCTTATAAGCTCTGGAAACGTTGTTAACCACCAGCACATAGACGCTAATCTATTCAATTCGCAGGCTGTCCAAAACTGTTGATTTGTCAACAAATATAAGGAGTTTACTCCTAGAGTAGCCTCATCAATTTGCAGTAGTCTCAGACACTGAGCTCAACTATAATTAAATAATCAGCGATCCAGTTAATGCAGAATTACAGTGAAACACTGAACTGCCTTTACGATCTCTGTTATGCATTTTGTTAAGTAACTGTCTATTAACTATTTGTCATTCAAATTTCTGGGTAATTCTGTCTACAACTATTTATATCTATTCATTGTTTGTAAACTCCATGTTTAAACTTCAGTAGAGATAATTGTGTTCCTGTAATCAATATTGGTGTCGTTAATGCATGACTTGTTGTTTGACTTCTTTGATGATTTGGCAAGAAAGGATTAATTCATTCAGTAGCTTGTGGGTATTCTAATTGAGGATGGTAAAATAAACTCAAATTCAATCCGAACTGCATGATGTAAGATAATTCAGTGTGCCAAATTTAGGCATTAATCACTTTTAGACCTAAGGTGGGTGGTAAACCACAGGCAGTTCCTTAGTAAAGAATGAAGTGAGGGGGGATAAAGATTCATCTGGTTCCTTGGCATATATTTGTCAGGATAACTAACCCAGTATTCTTACAAGAACTTGTGGAGCTGACCCCATGTCTGTGGATAATGTTGCATAAAATGTGGAACAAGAGGGGGCAAAGGACAGACCCCTGTGGGAATTTGGAGGTAACAGTGTGGGAGAGGGAAGAGGAGGCATTGTTGGAGATGATCTGGCTACAGTTAGGTATGTAAGAGTGAGGGAAATCCCAGTGAGCAGGACAATGGGGGATGGTGTGGCCGACCATGTTAAAGGCTGCAGAGAGGTGAAGGATCATGGTCACAATTACAGAGGATGTCATTTGTGACTTTCTTTAGGTCATTTCAGTGCTCTGGTAGGGAAGGAAACCTGATTTGGGGAAATTCAACCATGGAGGTACAGGAAAGATGGGCAGTGAATTGGGAGGTGACATCGTACAAGAACTTTGGAGCAGAATGGGAGGTTGTTTATAGGGCGGTAGTTTGCAAAGATATAGGGGATGAGGGTGCTTTTTTTGAGGAGGGGGGGTAATGAAATCTGCTATGACTTTCCTAGGTGTGGGCTCTCGGCAGCTGCCCCCTCTCCCTGTTAGGCTCACATGAATGAAGCAATTCTAACAAAATATGTGTGAATGTTTACTGGGATATTTTAAGAGCCCTCATTGTTTTAAGTTGATATATTATGTGAGAATTACCATCCTGGGCAGGTGTTTTGACTGGATCTAATTCACTTTCCCAGAACGTGTGTGTTCTGCGGATTCAATCTCGTTAGCCTAATTTAACATAATAGTAAATTTAACTTAATATTTCGCTTAGGTCAACTAGTCAAAAATCTTGGAACAGGATAGAAGTATTTACATAAAAATATAAGAAATAGGAGCAGGAGTAGGCCATACTGCCCCTCGAGCTTGTTCCTCCATTCAATAAGATCATGGCTGATCTTCTGAGGATGTGAAAGGTGCTATATAAATGTAAATTCTTTCTATTCTTTCTTAAAGTAATTTTGAAAATTAAGCATCAATGTGACTTTTGACATGCTTTGTTTTCAACTATTTACTTGAAATATGAATTTACTGTCATTCCTCTTTTCTACTTTATTTCCACCTCTAGTTACTTCTCTGACTCTCCCCCTTCGCTCTCTCATTTTTGCTACCCTCCTTTTCCTCTATCTTTCATTCTCTCGTGCTTTTCATTTTCTCATTCCTTCTCCCACTCATTCCTTCTCAATTTTACATTCAGTAGGTAATATTCACCGTAAGTTCAGAAGATACTATTAATTCGCTGTCTGTTTACTGCAGGAACTGATGTTACTGGTACATGTCTTGCCGGAGCTTGTTCAGGATAAGCGGAGTGCTGCTGTACTTTCCGTTCTCCCACAGTCCTGTAACTTGTTCTCGGTCAGTCTTTCTGCACTTTGTAGACAGTTTGCGACGCTCCGCCAGTCCATCGAAAAACTTTAACTTTGCTCCATCGCTGAAGACCTTATAATAACCCTTTTTTAAAGTTATCTGAAGATTTTGCCCTCCCTAAACCATGAAGGAAACGACCGTGCATCCTTGAGGAAGGCTCAGTTATAAACACCGGTGAAAGTATAGTGATGAAAATGGACAATAAATGTCTCGCCCTCGCCCCCCGCATGCATTCACTTCATTGAAAGAAACCTTCGCAAGACTTGCACTGCAGTTGCATTCCCCGCAGATCTGACGGTACCAATGTATCTGGGTGCTGGCAGCGGAGCCGCGCGCTGCCATTCACACAATGTGATGTATCCGCTCGCTCTGTGCCTGGGAAGCGCGTGCGGGTTGCAGGAATCGGCGGCATACAGCTGGAGGATGCGCTGATTAACAGGCACTCAGCAGCACGACGCAGAGATTCGGCTTTTCTTTTCCTTCTCCACTCTGCACCGATGCGAAGAGGAAAATAATAAACATTTAAAAGAAAAAAATATATATAGATACATCTTAAATTGGATTGTGAAAGGAAAACTGAAGTGAAGCATGTGTGAAAGCCCCCCATTGCTGCAGAGCTTTGCCGTTTATATATTTGGTGAGTGTGAATGGCTATTTTTAAAAGAATGTGCTTAAAGCGTGTAAATGACCTTCATAAACTGTAGCTCCCAGGTAATGATATGTTTACATTATTCGATGATAATGTAATATTTCATTAAGTTTCAGTCTGTGTGACTGGCTGTCCATTTTTATACGAGTGTGTGTACTATAAGCTGACTCAAGCACTTCAGTTTATTTTTTTTCTATTTGAGCCAAGCAGCCTGATGTTTTATTGCAGCAAAAGCCCCGGGCTGGCTTTGCAGTCCACTGCAGCGGGAATTTAATGTCAATCCGGGTTCCTCTTCAGCCTGTTGCGGTGCAGATTTTAATCAATCGCGGTCAGTGATTTAACGTTACTGGGGAATGCGCCTAGGCCAGCTCTGCTTGTACAGAGTGCCACACTGGGAAACCAAATAACATGCCAAGGTCTGCTGGAAGCTGCTGAGATCTAGCCCCAAAGCAATCTAGATTTTGAACCAGTACGTTCTGAAGATTAACCCAGTGGTTAGACCTGCCTGATTAGAAGGTCATACTGTACATGTTAAACTCAAATTATGTCGGTTTGCTTGGAAATGACGACAGTGCTAGGTGTCTGTGTTTTTCTATTTGTGTTTTGAAAATATAAAGGAAAATTGCAATGTCCACTGCTTTGTGATACAAATACACAGTTGGCTGTAGGATCTGTAGAAAGACAAGGTGGTGCATATTTAAAATAACCCAGTAATGTGTTTCATACATGTTCATGATTTGCATGTGCAGGCAGATCTTCAAGTGGTGATCACTGAAATGTGTGAGTCTTCAATTTCACTGTTTTGCCTGAATAAATATACACCAGCAGTTTTCAAACTTTTTTGTTTTGGCAACCCCTGCAAGGATTGACACACTCCTGGGGCTCCCTGTCCTAACTTCTGAAAGATAGTGTTGTCAGCTACCCGCCTTCCCTCCCAAAAAAAAAACAATGCCATCATTGCAGAAAAACGTTATTTTTTAGAATACAGCAATAGAAATAATGTGGTATCAAGACAACAAGTACAGAAAAATAATGACACATAGAAATCTGATGACCTCAGGAATCTTCTGGGATCCCCTTGCAGAACTCATAGGTCTGGGGACCCCAGTTTGAGAACCTGTGGCATATGAAGTGTGGAAGTGTGAAATTCACACTACGATATGTCTATGCATTTCCCACATTTGCATAACCTTGTGGTAAAAGTACATGCAAACACTACTTGCTCATTTTTCTGGTGACACAGTATTGTTCTGTGACTGGCTGGCATTCAATCAGAAGTTTCATTGATGTCTACAGCACGTACGACCCTTTTAATGTGCTACATACACAGCAACTCTGAGCATACAAAGGCACTTTTTCACTTCTCACAGGCCACTGATTTCACTACTAGTGGTTCTTTGTAAATATTTTTGCTGTGCAAGGTAGATAAATGGATTTTTAAAAGTAAATGCAAAGTATCTTGTGCGTGTCAATAAATGTCAGTGACTGTATGAAAATTGTTTTACTCCTACGATTAGCCAAATGTACAATCAAATTAATGATGTTTTATAAATAATTTTCACTATTGCAAGATTTGATTCACAAATGTTGTAATCCTCCTTCAGGGCACTTTAAACTTTTCTGATTCCTGACCTTAGATAAAATCTGTTCTAAAAGTAATAGGCTTTGAACTGTACACACTGCAGTACTTCAATTTAATAGTTGTTTCTGATTTACTAAAGTCTGCTGTGATTATAACTACACTGTAGAAGGCGTATTTGACAAAGTAACTTTTCTGTAGACTCATTTAAAGAACTTTGTATTGTATTGCTCCTGTCCGATTTTTATAGTTCTGGTGATACTGGATGTTCTCTACTAGTTAAATTGTGTTTACAGTGTCAACATGTGTTGTGAATCCTGAGGTGAAGTAATGATTATAGAACAACATTTCTTCATGGAATCTATTTGTGCAGTAAATGCATCCTGTCACATTTTGCCAAATCTTAGGTTGTAGTTGGCAAAAAAATATGTCCATGAGTGTGCCAGGAGAGTTGGGTGATGCTTGTTTGCCAATTATCTATGTTACAAAGTGTAAAGTACACAATGTATGGCTGGGTCCTGTTTAAAATACATGTGTGCAGTTGGGTGTTATCTAAAATGGAAAAGCATTTTTAATGAGGTAGGGATGTTTAGGGTATATAGGTACACAGTCCTTTATTATAAACATGGGATATCACATCACTGAACTTGCATTACTGGTGTCTTTGAGTTGAGTATCTTTCTCGCACTGTAAAGAATCACAAAGATGCACTTCTCTAAATGTGACCTATTTGTTTACATGAAAAACATGTTTCCAGAACTTCTGAATTTGTTTGTATTGGCTGAAGTATCTGTGCATTGTAGTTCTAACATTGCCCTCAATGATTATATTTCAGAAGACTTAGTACATTGTGGCTACATGTAAACTATTGAAACTTGAAGATTACTCTTGTGGTAGTGAGAATGATTGCCATTTTCTTCACTGGTGTAACAAGAGGGCACAACTTCAGAAGAATTAAAGGGGAGCCTAGAAAAAATTCTTTACACAGAGGGTTGATTAAATGTAAAATTCTCTCCAAAAACTGTTGCTAAAGCAGAGTCCATAAATTCTTTTAAAAGGGAATTGAAAAAGAAGAATATTAAAGAATAGAGCCAATGAGTAGGAGAGTTAGGTTAAATTAGTTGGCCTGTGTGGAAAAAAACATCAGCACAGACTTGATGACCAAAAGTCAGTTTCTATACTGTAACATTTTATGGTTCTATACTGAGAATATCTTTTCCTCTGATTTTTAGTTTCAGAAAAGTTTCAATGGAGAATCCAAAAGTTTTTTTAAAATCCTGTAGAATTTTAGTTATGTTCGTTTATTTTTAAAATCAATTATTTGGGACAAGTTGTAAATCATTTTGGATTTACGAGCTCTTCAGATACTTTAAAAGGTTTACAAATTATAGTATTTTTATTAAGGGGGAAATGCAAGTTTTTAAACAATGTTTTTCCTCTTTAATCATTCAAAGCTAAAATTACAGACACAGATTAATTATTAATTAAAGGATGTAAACCTTATGTTTTTTCATCTGTTATAATTTGAACAAAGTGCATTTTTATTTGTTTTAAATCATAAAACAAATTTCAGGTCAGCCCACTCCACTTATGGTAGATCTGAAATTACTTCACAGAATGACCCTGTGCTTCATCCATTAATACTGTCCTTGTCATTGTCACCTTATTGACTGCGTTTCCAAAAAAACACATTTAACACTTCGCTGCAGACAGCTGTCTATATAACTGATGTATATGCATCTCCTGTAGCTACAGCCATCTGCAGTAGAATATTGAATACAGCATGTTCTGTAGAAATTTGGTTGTGATTACATCACTGAAGAATTACGGGATGACTCACTGGTGATTCCTGGCAATTGAATTTTATGCCTACGTACGCCACTTGCAGCGCATCATTCCTACACCATGTCACTTAGCAGTGCAAGAATGCCCATCCCCCAGAAACTGCTGGTTCAATTATATAGCATGATTTGACTTCCAAGCTAATGCATAGCTGTAGTGGCAATTGTATTCAGTGAATCACAAAAATATTTCAGTAGTGTCACAGGCAGAAAGATCTTTCAGAAAATGACAATTTAATTCAAATTAAATCTTTCTTCATGTAAAATGTAATCTGTGAGACTCCAGCAGTGTTGTTTGTGTTGCAGATCTTTTTAAAATTCTAGTACAATGCACAGTATACATGATGGAATAACAATTTTAATTGCATTTGGGTAATGTGATCAGATGTTAACAATTCTGCTGTACAGTTAGATGCAAGCTTAACATTTCAGGTGTAATTAATCAACTTGCACTTGGTAAAATTATTGGCAGTTACCTATAGAATAGTCAGCCAAGCCAATGCTGCTTTAGTGTTAGTTATTTCAGCATGAATCCTGAAGAAACCCTCTTGGTTTTATGTAAATGTGTCATTGGCTGTGCTTTCAGGATCATTTCCAAGCTTGATTTCATTAAATATGTCATGAATTAAATTCTGCAGTCGTATAAGCGTTATAGGGCTGGATATTCCTCGAATGGCAAGTTAGTGGTGGGGTGCGATTTCTGCCCATCCATGTGACCCTGCCACGATCCTGCTGAAGCTAAGACCTCATTATGTATGCGTGTGCATTTTTAGCTGCGACATAGTGCAGGAAGAGGTCTAATGACCTTACAAGGTTGGCCAAGGTAGACGAAGGCACTTTTCCCGATGAACACCCTGTATGACTGATAGAGATACTAACGATATTGGTGGTTTCTGGACTGGCAGCTAACAGTGCATTAATAGATGCCTTGATGATCAGCCTTAACATCCCACAGGGCTTCCAAAACTTAGGGGACAATTTTAACCCTGCTCACCTGAAGGGCACGGGCCAGGTGGGTGGCTACAATGGCGGTTGCTCGCTTCCCTCACCAATCCTGATAAGCTCCTGCCCGCCGCCATTTTAACTCCGGGGTTTTCAACTGTGCAGGGAGGCAGGGGCCTCATTAATGTGTAAAAGAGAGGGTCCTATGCGCAATTAGGATGCCAACGTGATTTTTACTGCCAATTGTGCAAGTTGCCCCAGTGCCGGACCTGCCAGCGAAACCTGGGGGCAAGTAGGAGGCCCAGAAATTAAGTAAATTTAATGTCTTTTAAAATTTATTTTCGAGATGGAGTAGAGCAGGTTCCTATGGGCCCCACAAGGAAACCTTAGGCCACCCCTGCCCTGGGCTGCCCTCCCCCTCCCCCACAGATCGTGATTGCCACCACTTACCTTAGTGCTGGAGATAGTTTCTTTGGGTCCCCATGGCGGCCTCCCACTGCCCGAAATCCTGATCCTGCTCGCCGGCCAGGTAGTGATTTCTACCAGGTATGGGAAGGAGACTGACGGCCAACATGGAAATAAATGAGTCCGGGAGTTAAAATCTCCCGGGCCTCACGCTGCGGGAGGGGGTTGGGACCGTTTGCTGCCTGCCTCGGCCCCTGCCCACGCAACTCCTTCCTGAAGTTAAAATCCAGGCTTTAATTGGGACTATTTAATCTGTTCTCACACAAACCGGTAGCACCTCTGAGCTTGTAGCCAGCACCAGTGGGCTGCAAGGAGTGGTCACATATGTTGCTGTCTCTCATGAGAGTGGCAATGAGCCTACTTCCTTAAGGCCTCCTCCAATTCCAGCACATGAGGGACCTTCAGATGCAGGTCTAGCACCCCCTGACATAGCAAGAGAAAATATATCAGAAGCAGGTCTCTCAGGGACATTAGCTTCACTGAGACAAGAGACACCTCGGTCCTCAAAGGCTCCAGCTGACATGTCGCAGCCACTCACCTCTCCATCTGTGTAAACTTCCTTTAATTCAAGGAGCACCATGCAGAAGTAAGAGTTTAGGAGCACAAGTTCGTAAGAATTTAGGCACAAGGGGTAGACACAGTGGTAAGATGTAGCAGTAGGAGTTACTCTTTGAAATTGTTGTTATAATTTGGAAAATATTATACTGTAGTTTGACTACTTGGACTGCCTAGAACTAGGGGGCATAGTCTCAGGATAAGGGGTCGGTCAATTAGGACTAAGATGAGGAGAAATTTCTTCACTCAGAGGGTTGTAAATCTTTGGAATTCTCTACCCCTGAGGGCTGTGGATGCTGAGTCACTGAGTATATTCAAGACTGACATCAATAGATCTTTGGACTCCAAGGGAATCAAGGGATATGGGGATCGGGCGGGAAAGTGGAGTTGAGGTCAAAGATCAGCCATGATCTTATTGAATGGCGGAGCAGGCTAGAGAGGCCATATGGCCTACTCCTGCTCCTATTTCTTATATTCTTATTTCTCTGGATGTATGCAACTTAGTGAACTGAGTAGATGAAATAAAAGAATATGCAATTTCTATTACAGGGCCAAAGTAGAGATGCTTTTGTGAATACAGGTCTTAATGAGGCAGTTAGGGGTGTGGGAGTGACCATTCATGAGGGAAGGATTTTTATTTATCTGTGTAACATTTTTAAAAAAGTTATTGAAATAAATCAGAAATAAGATAAATTCTTTCTCTGTCAGCATGCTGGTGGCTCTCATGCTCCACCTCATCCCCCTCCTATGCAACTGCCTTCTGCTATGAAGATGGAGGGCTAGCTCCCTCTTCATTATAATTCCTCTTCAGCTTCAGGAAGTAGTAATCCTTTCTGCATTGCAACATCATGCAGCAAGCTACTATAATTCTGGACACTCTTGCTGGGCTGTACTGCCGGGCTCTACCAGATGTGTCCAAGCACCTAAAAAAATGACTGCAGAATGCCAATAGGCTACTCTATCACAGTTCTTGTAGTCCCATGGGCCTCCTTACATTTGTTCTTGCCCTCTAACTGCCAATTCCGTATTGGAGTTATCAGCCAGGACTGTGGGGAATATCCCTGATCACCAATCAACCATCCTGAAACATGGTTTTGAGTCATCAGTACTGGTATAGTTGATTGTCACATGATAGAAGAGTTATGACAGCTTTCTGGTTTGCAGGCATTAACGTGCAGAATAAAGTGATTGGCATCACACACTAGCTGGTTATTGATAGAGTGAAACATTTCTCTATTAATGATATTGAGGGGGTTGTGGTATGAGGCTTTCAAGATCAGATGTGTTGGGGGTAATTTTAACCCTAAAGAACGGGTGAGTTGGGGGTGGATGGGAGGTTAAAATAACAGTTTTTTGAAGCGTGACAGCAACTTGGTTCCAATGCGCCCTTTTATGGGTTTAACGTGGGCGTGTTTGGATGCGCATGCACAGCCAAAACCTGGAAGTCGTGTCCCCAATTAATGCTGGCGGGCGGTTCGTTAAAGGGGCAATTTACTCAATTGAAATACTTGAGGTAGGTAATTTTTTGTTGATTCTGAACCTGAAACGAATCTTACTTCGCCCGCACGGATTTCCCATGTCTTCTGAATCTCGCCATTGAAATGGAAGTAAGATGCAGCCGAAGTTGATTTGGCCCTTTAAACCTGTGATTGACACATCTTAACAATAACTAAGGCATTGCAGCTGGTCTCTCAGTTCTCCCAGGCAAATGTTTGGCTGAGAGTTCTTGTGTTGAGACTGAGAGTTCTTTGTTGAGACAGCTTTAGGACAACTTTGGAGCTTTTCAAACTGACAAGATCAGGATGGGGAGGCGCAATGGATGTATCCCAGAGGACATCTGAGGAGGAGGAAAGTGACCATCCACTGCAGCCACTCCGTGCTATGTTGGGACCTGTAGGTGCACAAGACAGAGGTGCGCAACAAGGACCTGGAGAACAGCAGAGGAGGGGCCAACAGAGGGGCCGACGTCGCAGGAGGCATTACCCACGTGAGAGGGTATACAGGCAGAGGCTGAGTTTCCTGGAACTCTCTGAGGAGCAGTGCCTATGCAGGCTCAGATTGAATTGGCAGGTGGTCGCAGACATCTGCAGCTGCTCCCCGCTGGACCTGGTGGCCACACTTTGCCCATGGCAGTAAGAATAACCATTGCCCTCAACTTCTTCACCTCTGGGCCCTGCCAGGGCGCTACCGGTGACATCTGCAGGGTGTTTCAGGCAGGTGACGGATGGGTTGTTTGTCAGGGCGCATCCAATTACGTGACGACATCAGTCAGAATGAGCGGGCAGTGGGTTTTGCCTTTCTGGCTAGCTTCCCACCGGTCCAGGGCGTAATTGATTGCACACACGTGGCAATCCGAGGACCACCACATGAGCCAGGCGTCGTCACAAACTGAAAGGGCTATCACTCCATCAACGCACAGCTGGTGTGCGACCACAGGAAGAGATTTCTGCAGGTGTGCGACAGATTCCCTGGCAGCTGTCATGATGCATTCATTCTGTGCCAATTGAACATTCCAGACCTCTTCCAAACAGGAAACAGACTTAAGGGCTGGCTCATTGGAGACAAGGGATACCTCCTGCAAACATGGCTTATGACACCTGTGAGGAATCCCACTAACGAGGCGCAAGAGTGATACAACCTGAGCCACATGACCACCAGGTATGTCACTGAGCAAGCCATCGGCGTGTTGAAGATGTGCTTCAGGTGCCTGGATAGGTCTGGAGGAGCCCTTCAATACTCGCCAGTGAGGGTCTCCAGAATAATCGTGGTGTGCTGCGTCCTGCACAACATAGCGCAGCAGGGAGGTTTACGGGCGGAGGAGGACGAAGGCACTCATCCATCATCCTCTGTTGGCGACAACATTGGAGGAGGAGGAGGAAGAGGAAGATGGGGCACCCATCGCCAGACCATCCTTGCAAATTGCTGCCCGGGATCCCAGGGGTGCGCTCATCTTTCACATGTTCTCACAATAAAAGTGTCACAGTAAAGACATTGAGATACTCAGACTGCCTGGCACAACCACCACCAACCCCCCCGCTTTCCACAAAACAGTCCTTCCTTCAACCTCGCATACACCCATTGCACATCCACCCAATGGGTACCGTCATGTATTGGCATTCAACATGAAGCAAATGAAAGGGCAACTTTACACTCGGGACGCAATAATGGCCAAGATGTGGAAGTGGTGATAATCAATAAATTTCATTGTGCCAAATATTAAAAAAAAGGAAACTTTACAACATAAGGTTTCTTAAACTCCCTTGTGCATACCCTTGGTGAACTACAATTGTGTGAACGTATGCTTTCTACCGCTTCTACGTGGTGCATCTCCTGTGGCTTCAGCAGAAGTAGTGGCAGGCTGCTCAGATTCCTGTCCTGCCTGCTGAGATGCTTTTGGCCTAACCTCTGAGTTTTGGAGCCCGTGAGGGCCCCACCAAAGAATGCTCCACCCACACCTGTGTAGGGGCAGATTCGGCCATCGGGAGAGGAGGCAACATTTCGGGTACTGGTTGAGGGGGGGATAACGGGTGAGAAGTGTGAGCGCTTTAAGTGGAGTTCCTACTTTCAGGTCCCCTTTCGCCATCATCCCTTTCCCGGGCCAGCGTCACATCACTCCCACCACTCTGCTGGACAGCAGCTTGGTGAACGTATGTGCCACATTGCCACGGAGGTTCTGGCCACAATCTTCCAATCCTCCTTATATATGTGGATGGTGCCGGAGGACTGGAGGTTTTCAAATGTCACACCCCTGTCGAATCGATGTCTTCCATCTCGCCATATTCTTCTTTTATGCATGAAGGCCCTGGAAAACAACAGAAAGTGATATGAATTAGTCATTGGCAAAGTAACAGTCTTGCCAATCACCATACTGAGGTCTATCAGAGTTCAGTCATTGATGAAACAAAGTCATCATGCGTCTGAAAAATGTTTAAATTCTGTAATCAGGCATCTGCAGGTTTCCAGTCTCTCCATCTCCGTTGGTTAAGGATGAAGCTGTCCCACTTATCTCTGTGGCCTCCTCCTCTGCATCTATGAGCTGGACTATTGTTGATGGTTCACCTCCAGTTCTCGCCCTTGCATTTTGCGCTCTATTTTCCTACAAGAGGTGAAAGAACAGATCTGTGAGTGACTGAAGGTGCCGTGGATGCAGTGCATTGGGCGAGGCTGACTATCATACAGATGCATCAGAGGGTTACTATCAGACAGATGCATCACATTGCATCAGGATTGGGGTGAGTGGCAGTGGTGGGGGCACAAATGGAGAGGTGAGCAAGTGCATAGAATGTGAAGGATGGCTGCTTCTGAAACTTAAGTGGGTGTGAGGAGTGATGTGATGGAGAGGGGGGTGTTATACACCACAGGATGTGGGTGAATCAGCTAATGTACTCGTTTTTCCTGACCTGGTTGGGTTATTAAAGTGCTTCCTGCACTGCAGCCAAGACATTGGCACCATGCTCCTGCTGTTCACCTCTTCTGCCACCTCTAGCCACACCTTCTTGGTGGTAGAACCAGGTTTCTTTCTCCTATCGCCTGAGTAAATGACCTCCCTACTGTTTCTCACAGCACCCAGCAGTACTTCAGGCGATGCATCCGAGAACCTGGATGCCGCCTTTGCTGTATGTGAATCCATGGCTCCACTTTCTCTTTTTGTCCTCAAATCCATTTTTGCATTAGCCCTTTAAATAATGCAGTTCAGGCCGCATCATGCGGGTGTGCAGCTTGGAGACACGAAACCCGGAAGTAAAATTAAGTGCCTTCAATTTAGTTGCGATCATAGATTCCGAAGCGCTCACTTTGCTTCTGGGTTTCCCACATGAAAATCTACCCACCCCCTGAGTTCCCGGCTGCAGGTAAAAATCATACCCATTGTCTCAATTGCTCCCAGTACATAGGGGAATCCTGCCAAACTATAGA